>NC_059106.1:108660639-109285639 GCF_020740685.1 Jaculus jaculus
TTTTGTCCCAGCAAAAAAGAAGGTATCTTCCTCCAGTGCTGACTTCTGTCCTGGCTCTTGCCAGGGCTCCTAATACAGAGAAATTACATGAGAGAAGGCGAGGGTTAGGAAAGGTGGTGGCAAAAAAGTAGAGAGGGACAGTTGACTTCTAGAAGTTGACTTCCTCAGCTGCAAAGCCTTTCCTGCAACAGGCAGTAACTGAAAGAAGGCAGCAGCTTTAAACACTAGTTTTAGGCTGTGTTTGTGATGTAAAACCACTCCAAGAACTATCTTTTGCATGTGTAGGTGGGACGTACTTGTCTGTGTGTGGTGTATGCATGTGCGTGTGCTCACGCAGGACCCCTGCACGTGAAGAGGGCAGGAGAGAACATTCGGGGTTCCTCTCCATTGCTCACTCGTTTCCTTGAGATGGGGTCTCTTACTGATTCCAGAGATGGCTGGTTTGGGGATCTCCAGTGATTTTCCCAGTCTCCCCATCCCACAGGACTGGGACGCCAGCTCTTCATGTGGGTTGTGGGCTCCTACTCAGCAGTCTCAGGCTCCTCAGGTCTTCCTGCTTTTGCCGAGGAAGCACTCAACGACTAACCCATCTCTTCAGCCACTGTAATGAGTTTGGTCTCTGAAAGTGGCCAGGAATATGACAGCAGGGTTCAGGTTCTCATCCACAGAGGAAGGCACGGCATTCTACCACTGACCAGCTGTAAAGGGACGAAGGTAAAGTTGCTTGTATGACCACAGAACACAAGACCTGCTTGCTCAATGAGCCAGACACACGAAAGAATTCATCAAGCAGCAATAAACTCAAAGACTCAAATTTATAATGCAAGTTTTTCACTCTAATAACAATTCATTCTATCAGATTTGTTCCTCTAGAGAACCCTGACTAATATACACTTCTATAGCTCATGATTTAAGTAAGAAGAGTTGGGATATAGGAACATAAAATTCTTGGGCAGGGGAGATATGTAGCAGATGAAGAACAATTTCTTTTTTTAAAAAATATTTTATTATTTATTTGAGAGAGAAAGAGGCAGAGACAGTTAAAACTTTTTTCATTTGAAATAGTTTTTAATTTTTAATTAATTTTAACTTGTTTATTGGAGATAGAGAGAAAGGGAGACAGAGACAGAAAGAGAGAGTGAGAATGGGCACACCAGGACCTCTAGCCATTGCAAACAAACTCCAGATGCATGAGCCACCTTGTGTGTCTGGCTTACGTGGGTCCTGGGGAATTGAACCTGGGTCCTTTGGCTTTGCAGGCAAATGTCTTAACTGCTAAGGCATCTCTCCAGTTATTTTTAAAAATATTTTTAAATATTTATTTATTTGACAGAGAAAGAGGAAGAGAGTGAATGGGCATGCCAGGGCCTCCTGCCACTGCAAACGAACTTCAGACACATGTGCCCTTTGTGCATCTGGCTAAAGTGGGTCTTGGGGAATACAACCTGGGTCCTTTGGCTTTGCAGGCAAACGCCTTAACTGCTAAGATGACCCTCCAGCGCCAGACCTTTTTTTTTTTTTTTTTAATTTTTAAATTTTTATTAACATTTTCCATGATTATAAAATATATCCCATGGTAATTCCCTCCCTCCCCACCCCAACACTTTCACATTTGAAATTCCATTCTCCATCATATTACCTCCCCATTACAATCATTGTAATTACATATATACAATATCAACCTATTAAGTATCCTCCTCCCTTCCTTTCTATTCCCTTTATGTCTCCTTTTTAACTTACTGGCCTCTGCTACCAAGTATTTTCCTTCTCACACAGAAGCCCAATCATCTGTACCTAGGATCCACATATGAGAGAGAACATGTGGCTCTTGGCTTTCTGGGCCTGGGTTACCTCACTTAGTATAATCCTTTCCAGGTCCATCTATTTTTCTGCAAATTTCATAACTTCATTTTTCTTTACCGCTGAGTAGATCTCCATTGTATAAATGTGCTACATCTTCATTATCCACTCATCAGTTGAGGGACATCTAGGCTGGTTCCATTTCCCAGTTATTATAAATTGAGCAGCAATAAACATGGTTGAGCACGTACTTCTAAGGAAATGAGATGAGTCCTTTGGATATATGCCTAGGAGTGCTATAGCTGGGTCATATGGTAGATCAATCTTTAGCTATTTTAGGAACCTCCACACTGATTTCCACAATGGCTGGACCAGATTGCATTCCCACCAGCAGTGTAGAAGGGTTCCTCTTTTTCCACATCCCCGCCAACATTTATGATCACTTGTTTTCATGATGGTGGCCAATCTGACAGGAGTGAGATGGAATCTCAATGTAGTTTTAAACTGCATTTCCCTGATGACTAGTGACGAAGAACATTTTTTTAGATGCTTATATGCCATTCGTATTTCTTCCTTTGAGAATGCTCTATTTAGCTCCATAGCCCATTTTTTGATTGGCTTGTTTGATTCCTTATTATTTAACTTTTTGATTTCTTTGCATAGCCTAGATATTAATCCTCTATCAGATATATAGCTGGTGAGGATTTTTTTCCCATTCTGTAGGTTGCCTCTTTGCTTTTTTCACTATGTCCTTTGCAGTGCAAAATCTTTGTAATTTCATGAGGTCCCAGTGATTAATCTGTGGTTTTATTGCCTGAGCAATTGGGGTTGTATTCAGAAAGTCTTTGCCAAGACCAATATGTTGAAGGGTTTCCCCTACTTTTTCCTCTAGCAGTTTCAGAGTTTCAGGTCTGATGTTAAGGTCTTTAATCCATTTGGACTTAATTCTAGGGCATGGCAAGAGAGAAGAATCTATTTTCATCCTTCTGCAGATATATAGCCAGTTTTCAAAACACCATTTACTGAAGAGGCTGTCTCTTCTCCAATGAGTATTTTTGGCATTTTTATCGAATATCAGGTGGCTATAGCTACTTGGGCTTACATCTGGGTCCTCTATTCTGTTCCACTGATCTACATGTCTGTTTTTGTGCCAGTACAATGCTGTTTTTGTTACTATGGCTCTGTATATACAGGTTAAAATCAGGTATGGTGATACCACCAGCCTTATTTTTGTTGCTCAGTATTATTTTAGATATTTGAGGTTTTTTGTGATTCCAAATGAATTTTTGGATTGTTTTTTCTATTTCCATGAAGAAAGACTTTGGAATTTTGATAGGGATTGCATTAAATGTGTAGATTGCTTTTGGTAAGATTGCCATTTTCACAATATTGATTCTTCCCATCCAGAAACAAGGGATGTTTCCCCACTTTCTAGTGTCTTCTGCAATTTCTCGCTTGAGTGTTTTAAAGTTCTCATTGTAGAGATTCTTTACTTCCTTGGTTAGGTTTATTCCAAGGTACTTTATTTTTTTTGATGCAATTATGAATGGGGTGATTCTCTGATTTCATCCTCTGTGTGTTTGTTGGTAGCATATATGAAGGCTACTGATTTCTGTGTATTTATTTTGTATCCTGCTACATTGCTATAGGTTTTGATCAGCTCTAACAATTTGCTAGTAGAGTCTTTAGAGTCCATTATGTATAGAATCATGTCATCTGCAAATAATGATAACTTGATCTCTTCCTTTCCAATTTGTATCCCTTTTATGTGTGTCTCTTGCCTTATTGCTATGGCTAAGACTTCCAAAACTATATTAAATAAAAGTGGGGCACAGTGGACATCCCTTGTCTTGTTCCTGATTTTAGTGGAAAACCTTCCAGTTTTTCCCCATTTAGTAATATGTTGGCTGTAGGCTTGTCATAAATAGCTTTTATTATATTGAGATATATTCCTTCTATTCCCAGTCTCTGTAGGACTTTTAACATGAAGGGATGTTGGATTTTGTCAAATGCTTTCTCTGCGTCCAATGAGATGATCATGTGATTTTTGTCCTTCAACCCGTTTATATATCGTATTACATTTATACATTTGCATATATTGAACCATCCCTGCATCTCTGGGATAAAGCCTACTTGGTCAGGGTGAATGATCTTTTTGATATACTCTTGTATTCTGTTTGCCAATATTTTGTTGAGAATTTTTGCATCTATGTTCATGAGGGAGATTGGTCTGTAATTTTCTTTTTTTGTTCTATCTTTGCCTGGTTTTGGTATCAGGGTGATGCTGGCCTCATAGAAGGAGTTTGGTAGAATTCCTTCTTTTTCTATTTCCTGGAAAAGCTTAAGAAGCAATGGTGTTAGCTCTTTCTTAAAGGTCGGGTAAAATTCAGCAGTGAATCCATCTGGGCCTGGGCTTTTATTAGTTGGGAGATTATTGATAACTGTTCGGATCTCCATGTTTGTTATAGGTCTATTTAAGTGATTAATCTCATTTGATTTAATTTAGGTAGGTCATATAAATCAAGGAAATCATCCATTTCTTTCAGATTTTCATACTTTGTGGAGTATATGCTTTTATAGTATGTCCCTATGATTTTTTGAATTTCTCTGGAATCTGTTGTGATGTTACCTTGCTCATCTCTGATTTTATTAATTTGTGTCTCTTCTCTCTTTCTTTTGGTCAGATTTGCTAAGGGTCTATCAATCTTGTTTATCCTTTCAAAGAAGCAACTCTTTGTTTCATTAATTCTTTGGATTGTTTTTTTTTGTTTCTATTTCATTAATTTCTGCCCTAATCTTTATTATTTCTTCCTGTCTACTGATTTTTGGTTTGCCTTGTTCTTCTTTTTCCAAGGCTTTAAGGTGAAGCATTAGGTCATTTACTTGCAACCTTTCTAATTTCTTAATATAGGCACTTAAGGCTATAAATTTACCTCTTAGGACTGCCTTCATTGTGTCCCAGAGATTTTTGTATGTTGTGTTCTCATTATCGTTTGACTCTATAAATTTTTTGATTTCCTTCTTGATTTCTTCATTGATCCATTCATCATTTAGTAGTGTATTGTTTAGTTTCCTTGATTTTGTGTATGCTCAATAGCCTTTCTTGCTACTGATTTGTAGTTTAATTCCATTGTGGTCAGATAGAATGCAAGGATTTATTTCAATTTTCCTGGATTTGTTAAGATTTGCTTTGTGTCCTAATATATGGTCTATTTTAGAGAATGTTCCATGTGCTGCTGAAAAGAATGTATATTCTGCAGCATTTGGATGAAATGTCCTGTATATATCTGTTAGGTCCATTCCTTCTATGACCTCATTTTGTCCAGATGCCTCTCTGTTTATTTTTTCCCGGGATGACCTGTCAATTGGTTAGAGTGGGGTGTTAAAGTCACCCACCACCACTGTGTTTGGTGTTATCTGTGACCTTAGTTCTAATAGTGTTTGTTTGATGAATTTGGGATCCCCCATGTTAGGTGCATATATCTTTAGGATTGTAATGTCCTCCTGTTGGAGTGTGCCCTTAATCAATATAAAGTGACCTTCCTTATATTTCTTGACTAACATTGGACTAAAGTCTCCCCTGTCCGATATTAGAATAGCAACCCCTGCTTGTTTTCTAGGCCCATTTGCTTGAAACACCGTCTTCCATCCTTTCACCTTAATATAATGTCTATCCTTTGTAGAAAGGTGAGTTTCTTGGAGACAACAAATTGTAGGATCCTGCTTTTTAACCTAGTCTGCAAACCTATGTCTTTTCGTTGGGGCATTGAGACTGTTAATATTAAGAGATATTATTGAATGGTGTGTATTTATGTTTGCCTTTTTTTTTTTTTTTTTTGTGGTTCTGGTTCTACCTGTGCTCTCTTCTGTTAACTAGTATTTGAGTATTGCTACTTTTTCTAGGTTCCTTATATGTGTGCTTTTCCTTTTCTTCAGCATGGAGGATTCTATCAAGTATTTTCTGTAGAGCTGGTTTTGTCTTCAAATACTCCTTTAACTTGCTTTTGTCATGGAATGTCCTTATTTCTCTCTCTATTTGAATGGATAACTTTGCAGGATAAAGTAACCTTTGTTGACAGTTGTTATCTTTCAGAACTTGGAATATATCACTCCAAGCCCTTCTGAGTGTAAAAGTTTGTGTTGAATAATCTGCTGTAATCCTGATGGGCTTGCTTTTGTAGGTAACTTGATTTTTCTCTCTAACTGCTTTCAGTATTTTTTCTTTGGTGTGTGTGTTTGGAAGTTTGATTATAATATGGGGAGGAGAGGTTCTTTCCAGGTTTTGTCTGGCTGGGGTTCTAAAGGCTTCCTGTATCTGCATTGGCACCTCTTTCCCAATTTGGGGGAAATTTTCTTCTATGATTTTGTTGAAGACGCCTACTATGCCTTTGGAGTGGAATTCTTCTCCTTCTACTATGCCCTGAATTCTTATATTGGATCTTTTCATTGTGTCCTGAATATCTTGAAATTCCCACTCATACTTTTGTATTAGTTTGTCTTTCTCTTTGTTGGGCTGTATTAGATCTGCCACCTGGTCTTCTAGCTTAGATATTCTGTCCTCTCCTTCATCCATTCTACTGGTGAGATTTTCTACAGAGTTTTTTATTTCGTTAACTGTTCTTCATTGCTAGTAATTCTGACTGGTTTTTCTTTATTATTTCTATTTCCTTATTTATGTCTTGTATTGCCTTCTTTATTTCATGAAATTGGTGTCCTGCATCTTCTTTGATTCCTTTGATTTCCTCTTTAAGTTCCTCTTTGACTCCTTTGATTTGTTCTCTGACTTCTTTGAACATATTCACAATCATTGTTTTGAAATCTTTTTCAGGCATTTCCTCTAACTTGTTTTCACTGGAGGTCATACTTTTAGGTGGATTTATATCGTCTTGCTTTTTAGTGTTTCTTGTGTTATAATGTATATATTTTTGCATCTTGGATTAAGCTAATGCTTGGATTTTCTAGCTAGCTGGGTATTCTTAACTGTATCAATTGATTTGATGTTATATATTTTCAGGGTAGGAGCTTAAGATGTGGCTCTTAAGACTCTGAGAGTATCTACAAAGGTGCTCCTAGGGGTTGAGTTTCCCTGCTATGGGGGTATCCAAGTAGGCTGAGTGGAATAAAATACAGGTAGATTCTAAAAGTTAACTAAACACTGTACACATTCAGTCAAAAACAGCCCCAAGTATGTATGCCAGAGTAGTTATTATAACAACCAGATCCTCTATCAACATAGAGGTTAAGATTTCTGGTCTGTTGAGGGATCCAAGTCAGCTTGTGACCAAGTGAGACCCTTCCCTGGTGCAAACCCAGTTACCGTGGATGAGTTTGGTCTCAGTCAAGTTGCTGCATGGGTCGTTAGGCTGCTGTTCTGATTTCTGGAGCTGGGCACTGGCTTTTCCTGTGGGGCTAATCAAGCCTGGCAAGTGTGGCCCTGCAGATCAGCACCCCTGCTGCTGGAACTGCTGCTGCGAAAGCTGCCCCTGCTGGGTCTGTCAGCAGCTGAAGCTGCTGCTTCTGGGTCTGCTGTTGTTGCCGCTCCTGGGTCTGCCGCTGCTGGGGCCGCTGTCCTACCAGTGTCTGAGCCGCTGATGTTGCTCCCGAACTCTGCTCCTGCTTGGGTCCCGCTGTCAGCCCAAGTTGGCGTGGCCGGTCCCGGACTGCTGCTCCGTTCGCCGGAGCTGGGCTCAGGCAGTGGGTTAGGGGAGGGAGCCGCAGCTGCTCTGGTTCTCTCGCTGCTCCATGTGTTCTTCTACCTCGCGGTCTGCTCCTCCGCTGCTCGCTGCCGCTCTCCCCTCACGTTTCCCGAGTTGTGGAGAGCGCGGTGTGAGGGGAAAATCCCCCACCTGGCTTTTCCTGTGGCTGGAGCCGAGTCTGGCGGCTTTCTGGTGCCCCGCTGCCACCGCTGCCACAGTTGGCAGATTTGCCCGGGCCGCTTTTGCCAGCCTGTGCGGGCTATGGATGCTCTGGAACTCTTCTACTTCTCCGCTGCCACTTCAATTTCCTATACACCTCACTTTTTAGTAAAAGTGTGTATTTTGCTGAGGTTTTTTTTGGTCTTTTTCCCCCCCTAGGCTGCTTTGGCGTGGTACCTACGCCGCCATCTTCCAGACCTTATTTTTTAATTAAAAGGCAGAGGTATGAGGATTGCCTTGAATTTGACACCACCCTGCGACTACATAGTGAATTCCAGGTCAGCCAAAAGAGGCCAGGCGTGGTGGCACACGTCTTTAATCCTAGCATTCAGGAGGCAAAGGTAGGAGGATCGCTGAGAGTCTGAGGCCTCAGGGTCTCAGGGTGGACTTGAACTCATGACAATCCTCCTACCTCTGCCTCCTGAGTGCTGGAGTTAGAAATGTGCACCACCATGCCTGGCAAAGCAGAAATTTTTATGTGCAGTACTCTTCCAAAGGTTGAGAAAGGATTATGTGCTATTGTAGAAAAACAGTATATCTTTTTAAATGTTTAAATCTTTATTTCACAAAATAATTGTGCATATTTAGGGCCTGGAGTGGTGGCTCAGAAGTTAAAGCCCTTGCCTGCAGACCCTAAAAACCTGAGTTCAATTCCCTAGTATGCACATAATAATGCACACGGTGGTACATGCATCTGGAGTCCATTTGCAGTGGCTGGAGACCCTGGCATGCCCATTCTCTCTGTCTGTCTCCTATCTCTTTCTGCTTGCAAATAAAATTATTTTTAACATAATAATTGTATGTATTTACAAGGTATTGTGTGATATTTCACTATAGTACATATTGTATAACGATCCAACACCTCAAACACTTGCCATTTGTTTATGTTGGGAGCATAGGAAATTTTCACCACTATCTCTTTCCAAATGTATAATTGTTGACAACTATAGTTAGGAGGTACAGTTCTTATGTGATAGTCCTAGGACTATCAACACTCCCAACATTTGGCAATTTGTACCACAGATAAGGATAAATTTCCAAAAGTTTCAAATGTCTCTGTAAATAAGTAAGAAACCAATGAACAATAGAAAATATTCTCATATTCCCAAAGTATAAATAATTCCCAGAAAAAAAAATGAGTCTCATACAAATGAAAAAATGGGGCCTGGAAAGATGGCTCAGTGGTGGAAGGCACTAGCTTGCAAAGCCTGAAGGCCTAGGTTTGATTCCCCAGTACCCACGTAAAGCCATGTACACAAAGTGCAATGACAGGAAGCCATGGTGCATCCATACTCTCTCTTTCTCTCTCTCACTCACTCTCTCAAAAAACAATATCTTTTTAAAAGAAGAGATGTTCAGAATCATCATAAGAGAAGTGAGATGAGTATGATGGCACATGTTTGCAACCCCAGCACTTGGGAAATGGAGGCAAGACAGCAGAGTGTAAGGCCTGCCCGGCCTATATAGCAAGACCCAGTCTCATACAAAAATACAACATATGCCGGGTGTAGTGGCCCGTGCCTTTAATCCCAGCACTTGGGAGGCAGTGATAGGAAGATTGTCATTGAGTTCCAGGCCACCCTGAGACTACACAGGGAATTCTAGGTCAACCTGAGCTACAGTGAGACTCTACCTGGAAGAAACTAACTAAATAAGTAAATAAAATTAAATAAATAGGGCTGGAGAGATGACTTAGCAGTTAAGTGCTTGCCTGTGAAGCCTAAGGACCCCGGTTCGAGGCTCGATTCCCCAGGACCCAGGTTAGCCAGATGTACAAGGGGGCGCATGTGTCTGGAGTTCGTTTGCAGTGGCTGGAAGCCCTGGCGTGCCCATTCTCTCTCTCTCTCTCTCTGTGTATGTGTGTGTGTGTGTGTGTGTGTGTGTGTGTGTGTGTGTATGTGTCTTTCTCTCTCTGTCACACTCAAATAAATAAATAAAAATGAACAAAAAATTAAAAATAAGTAAATAAATAAAATTCTCACCAGGTGTGGTGGTCTAGGCCCTTTAATCCCAGCACTTAGGAGTCCAAGGTAGAAAGATCTCTGTGAATTGGAGGGCAGTCTTAGACTACATAGTGAGTTCCAGGTCAGCCTGGGCTAGAGTGAAACCTACCTCAAAAAAATAAATAAAGGCGGGAGAGATGGCTAAGTGGTTAAGGCACTTGCCTTCAGAGCCTAACAACCCAAATTTGATTCCCCAGTACCCATGTAAAGCCAAATGCACAAAGTGGTACATACATCTGGAGTGGCTGGAGGCCAGGGTGCACCCATCCTCTCTGTCTCTCTTCTAGCTCTTTCTGCTTGCAAATAAGTAACATGGTATAGTATTATCAATATGGTGGGATACAATAGAGGTGCTTGCATATAAAGATAACCTTAATCAAAGGCTGGGGAGATGGCTCAGCAGTTAAAGGAGCTTGCTTACAAAGCCTGATGGCCCAGTTTCAATTCCTCAGTATCCACATAAAGCCAAATGTACATCTCTGGAGTTCATTTACAGCAGCAAGAGAACCTGGCTTACATGCTCTTTCTCTCTTTTAAATAAATAAATAATAATATTTATAAAAAATAAAGCCAGACATGGTGTCCACGCCTTTAATCCCAGCACTCAGGAGGCAGAGGTAAGAGGATCACAATGAGTTTGAGGCCACCCTGAGACTATAGAGTGAATTCCAGGTCATCTTGAACTACAGTGAAACCCTACCTTGAAAAACCAAAAATAAATAAATAAATAAATAAAAACAAAATAAAGAAAACCTTAACCAATAACATAATGAATGTGTTCTTTCATGCCACAAAGAAGAAAAGATCACCATATGATCACTATCATGCATAAAAATAAACTCTAAGAGAAAGGAAGGGAGGAGGATACTTAATAGGTTGATATTGTATATATGTAATTACAATGATTGTAATTGGGAGGTAATATGATGGAGAATGGAATTTCAAATGGGAAAGTGTGGGGGAGGGGAGGGAGGGAATTACCATGGGATATATTTCATAATCATGGAAAATGTTAATAAAAATTAAAAAATTTAAAAAATTTAAAAAAAAAGAAAAGGAAAAAAAAAAAAAACTCTAGGGTGCACTGCAGGCTAGCTACCTGCTTTCCCATGATGTCCTTATGGCCAGTCACCAAAGGTTTCTCACACTGTGACAAGGACGGAGACACCTGGGATGGAGAGCAGGAAAGGTCATCAAAGGGCAAGCCTATGGTACTGATTTGGAAACATTTCTGAGCGGGTAACTTTCTCCACAACGCTCTGCATTTCTGGGCACACATGGCCCGCAGCCAAGCACAGAGATTGTGGTCGCAACAGCTTGGTCAGCCTGGTGTGCCTGTTCCCCAGGAGAACGCTGCTGGAGCAGAAGAAATGATCGTAGAACTTAAGTGTCACGCGCTAAGATCAGCACTTTAGAATGAGATGCTCATGAATGCCAATGATGCGCCAATATCCGTAAGTTTGGTAAAGATGATTTTATCCATGGAATAAAGAAATAATTTAGATTCAAAAGGAAACAAATATATATGCTCAGCCTTGCAGAAAGTGTCCTCAGAGCGCACTGTGAGCACAAAGATTAGAGTACATGCAGTACCTAAGATGGAGAGTACTGACTGATACCTCCTGGACATGAGGAAGGAAAGACTGAAAATGTTGGTCATAATATGTATATTTTCACCTAAGTGTTTTCTATGTTAACACTTATGAAACATTCAACATCTGAGAATTTTCTTGGCCATCATACTCTAAACAAATGCATAAATCAAAGCTCTTGTCAAGGCCAGACTGGGCTAGAGCCCTGCTTCAAGATAAACAAACAGGGCTGGCAATAATGGTTCATCCATTAAGGCACTTGCCAGCAAAGCCTAACAACCGGGGTTTGATTCCACAGTACCCACCTAAAGCCAGATGCACAAAGTGGCACATGCACCTGGACTTCGTTTGCAGCTACTTGAGACACTGGCTGCCCATTCTCTCAGTCTGTCTCTCTTCTATCTCTCTGCTTGTAAATAAATAAAGATATTTAAAAAAAAAAAAAGCAGGAGTTTACTGGATTATGTAACAGACAAGTCCAGGAAAACTTCTTTCTTTTCTCCGCTTCCCCTCTTCAGCTTTGTTCAGACTGGTTACCATTCAAACTATCAATACTGCAACAATTACTCCTGGCCTTGCATCCCCTCATGGAAAAAAAGTCTTCCAGCAACCACCATCTCTTCTCACTGGCTCTGAATGAGGCATGTCCTCAGCAGTCGGTGTGAGCAGGAGAAGGATTTTGAGTTCAAGCTCCGTCCTGAGGCAGGAGTGAAGAGCCAGCAAGGGCAGCCACACCGAGGAGAGGAGGCTCGCACACAGGGCTGCTTGATCAGTAAGTTCCTGGAGATAATTGGTGGGCAGTGAAAATCTCGTAGGAACGAGGGTCTGCCAAGGACGAGCCAGGCACACCAGGAAAAAGAGGGTAGGGCATAGGAGAAGTTTATACCCACTGCTTGACCTTAACATTTTCAATTAAAGAAGTGAATATTTCTGGACTCGACATGCAATTTCAAAACGAAAGAGTGATTGCTTTATTCTTCAAAACTTAAAAAAACTGCATAAAATTAATTTTGAGAAGAAAATTTTATTCTGAGAAATACTGCAAATATGATCACTCTCATCTAAAAGCATGTCAGACATAAAAGACAGTGCTGGGAATCAGTTGCTGTCAGCTCGAGATGGAACGTCTGGTTTGAAAATGATTTCTTCTCCATGTAAGGCTCTTTTCTATTATCGTTAAAACTCCTGTAGAGGTAGACTAAGAGCTAGAGTAAGAAGTTTGGGTTAGAAGCAGTGACTTTTAAAATAGTTTTATTGTTAACTTTTACATTCATCAAGACTTTGATGACAGGAAATTTAGTTCAATCATTTTTTTTTCTAAGTCACTGCAGAGAATTTGTAATTATTAAAGGTAAAAAACCCATTTGTGAACAGGCATTAGTTTGCACTCTCACACAGAGCCTGAGGATTCAGCGTGCATAATTTCTTCTCAGCTCCTCTGGAAATTTCTACTGGTAGCTTACCCAACAGCTATTTCCCCCTTCTTTCTCTTTTTTTTTTATTTATTTGTTTATTTGTTATTTATTTGAAAGTGACAGAGAAAGAGGCAGAGAGAGAGAGAGAGAGAGAGAGAGAGAATGGGCACACCAGGGCCTCCAGCCACTGCAAATGGATTCCAGACGCATGCGCCCCCTTGTTCATCTGGCTAACGTGGGTCCTGGGGAACAGAGCCTTGAACCAGGATCCTTAGGCTTCTCAGGCAAGCTCTTAATCTCTCCAGCTCCACCCACACACACACACACCTCTTTCTTGATTGAAAATGCAACATATATAAGTAAAGTACAAGTCCTATTTGCTTGGGCGGTGCACTATGTGCAGAGTGAGCTTCAGGGTCTAAGTAAGTCGCAAAACCTCTTTCTGTAAATCTAGTGAGGTGTATGATGAAGCGGTACCCCATAAGTCTGCTTCTGGAAACATCAAGATTTTCTTTTCTTCTTTTTTTTTTTTTTTTGATTTTTTAAAATTTAATTTTTATTAACATTTTCCATGATTATAAAAAAAATTCCCATGGTAATACCCTTCCTCCCCCCCACCAAGATTTTCTTTTCTTAAAAGCTTGAATTATTTTGTCATAAAATGACAAATAATATTGAGTTTATAAGTTCTTTTTACATGCTATATGTAAGTGCCTTTTCAAATACACAGTTTGGGAATGTATTCTCATATTCTGTGAATGTCTTTTCGTTTTCTTTTTTTAAATTATTATTGACAACTTTATCGGAGAGAGAGAGAATAGGCATGCCAAGGCCTCCAGCTACTGCAAATGAACTATAGATGAATGTGCCACATTGTGCATTTTGCTTTACATGGGCACATGAGCATCAAACCCAGGTCCTTAGGCATTGTAGGCAAGTGCCTTAACCACTGCGAGCCATCTCTCCAGCCCTGCTTACAATATTTTATACTATATTTTAATCATATTCACCCCTCACTATTTTCTGTTGTTCCTCTCCCACTCAACCCCTTCTTCTTCTCAACTAGTCTCACTTCTACTTTGATGTCTTTTTGGTTTGTTTTTCAAGATAGGGTCTCCCTCTAGCTCAGGCTGCCCTGGAATTCACTGTGTAGTGGCAGGGTGGCCTTGAACTCAAGGGATCCTCCTACCTCTGCCTCCCCAGTGCTGGGATTAAAGGTGTGCACCACCACACTTTAACCCCATGCTTGGCTCTTTCTTTCTGTCCCTTGCTCCTTGAGCCTTAGAGAGGAAAATATATATGTCCCACTTAGGGCCTGTGATGATTTGAATAGAATAGATGGCCCCCAATATGTTCAGTTATTTATTGTTTGTAGTTTGCATGTGCAGCCACCAGGCTGGAGACAATGTCACTGGGTGGATCTTAAGGTGTGGTGGTGGGTTTCAGATTTCAACCTAAAGATATACAAAGTGTGCCTAGCAGGAGTTCCTGAAGTGTGGTGTGGCTTTTGGCTTTAGGCTTGTACTTCTGTCTGCTTGGGCCTGTGAAGGCAGGCCAGCTTCTTCTGCCATTTATGGAACTTCCCCTGGATCTGTAAGCTTCAATAAATCCTTTCCTTCATAACTGTGCTTGGTCTGGAAGTTCTTCTCAGTGAACCTGAAGCTGTTGGCTACAGGGTCCAAAACTGAGAGTGGTGCCAATCTCTGGACATAAGCATAAATATTTAGAAAACAGTTTGATTGGCACAACATGCCCATTTATCAAGAAATAGTAATAGTTTCTTCAACGACGGCCTCATCTCCCCATCTACAGGTTTTTGATTAGGTTTACAGTACCCACCATAAATTTCCTCCCATGTAATGAGCCTCAAATCCACTCAGAGAGCAGAGTCCACTGCTGGGTAAGTTCATGATAATCTTTCTACCCCAGCAGCCTACATAGCACTTTCCAGCACTATGACAGCTTGCTAGCAGGAAGGAGGCTTCCAGCTTGATTTTTCAGTGTCTTGCAACCAAAGTATATGGTATCTTCAGCAATAGGATCTTACCATCTAGTTCTGTGGGCCAATTTAACTTTCTACTTTTGGAGTACAAGAAGAACAAGCTTCTTTAAAAATATATATTTGTTATTTATTTTAGAGAGCAGAGAAAAAATAGGCACACCAGGACCTCTTGCCACTGCAAATGAATTCCAGACACATGTACCACTTTGTGCATCTGGCTTTACATGGGTACTGGGGAAGTGAACCTGCGTCTTCAGACTTTGTAAGCAAGTGCCTTGAACCATTGAGCAATCTCTCCAGCTTTCTCTTTTCTTCCGGATTGGCCAAAGAGACTACATAAAGTTTTGAGCAGCTGCGCCATCTTGTGGTCAAAAGTGGAAAGCCCAGGGAACAGTAAATTTGTGCCCAAGCATCATTGAAAATCACCTGTGATTCTAGACAATACTTTGCTACTACAAGTCATGTGGGCTGTGCCACTTTCTGTTACTTTCAACCAAAATTGTTACTAAGATACGTACCTCCTCCTCAAAATTATGTTAAACTAGTTTTATTCATTTGCAAGCAGAGAGAGAGAGAGAGAGAGAGAGAGAGAGAGAGAACGTGAGAATGGGAGCACCAGGGTTTAGGGCTGCTGCAGAACTAGCTTCAGATACATGTACCACTTTGTGCATCTGACTTTACATGGGTACTGGGGAACTGAACACAGCAGTCAGACGATGCAAGCAAATGCTTTTAACCACTGAGCCATCTCTCCAGTGCCTCCTCCTCAAAAAAATTATTTTTATTTATTTTTAATTTTTAAATATTTTATTTATTGAGAGCGCCCGCGAGAGAGAAAGAGGCAGATAGAAAGAGAGAATGGGTGCTCCAGGGACTCTAACCACTGCAAAGGAACTCCAGATGCGTGCGCCCCCTGTGCCTCTGGCTTACCTGGGTCCTGGGGAATCAAACTGTGGTCCTTACGCTTTGCAGGCAAATGCTTTAACAAATAAGCCTTTTCCTCAGCCCCCTCCTCAAAATTTGGATTTGTGGTTGCCATACTAAATACCACATAGTTATATTGGGACGTTATGTATTTATTTCCCTTGAAAGCCTAAAACAAAGGATTAACTCTCAAGAAATTTATACTTGAAGAACAGCTATTTCTTAAACTATCCTATTCATTTATGTTTGATCGCAGGGTTTAAAAGTTAAGTTATATCCTTTTGATCATTTCCTTTGGGAAGCTATTAAATAAATTCATTAGTAAGAGACTATTCCTTCCCAGCTGATATCTGTTCTCCTGTCTCAAATATGACAATCAGTGAAATTTGGGAAGAAAAGTGTTGAGCTCATGATAGGGAAAAACTTCTACTCAAATTCAGTTTAATTTTTATAGTTTATTATTTATGGTTTTTCATTTATTTATTTGTTTATGATAGAGAGATACAGTGCAAAAGAAATAATGGGAGCACCAGGGCCTTTTAGCCACTGCAAACGAATTCCAGACTCATGCACCACCATGTGCATCTGGTTTATGTAGGTTCTGGGGAATTAAACCTGGGTTCTTAAACTTCACAGGCAAATGACCTAACTGCTAAGCCATCTCTCTAGTCCATTATATTTTTTTAATATTTTATTTGTTAGCAACAGAGAGAGAGAGAGGCAGAGAAAGAGAGACAGAGAGAGAATAAGCACATTAGGGCCTCCATCCACTGCAAATGAACTCCAGATACATGTGTTACCTTGTGCATCTGGCTTACATGGGTACTGGGGAATTGAGCCTTGAACCAGGGTCCTTAGGCTTCATAGGCAACTATGAACTGCTAAGCCATCTCTCCAGCCTTCTAGCCCAGGCTGACCTGGAATTCACTATGTAGTTTCAGGGTGGCCTTGAGCTCACAATGGTCTTCCTTCCTCTGCCTCCCAAGTGCTGGGATTAAAGGTGTGTGCTGTCACACCCAGTTCAATACATTTATATATGAAGTAATGTTTAAGTCTTATAAACATATCTATCTCCTTAGAAACTTAGCACTTCTTTATGGTAAATACTTGCAAATCCTTTCTTCTATCTTCTTAAATGTATAGTACATTATTTGTCATTTATATATAAAGAAAACTTAAAGATTACATGGAATTTAATCAGATGCCTTTAGTGTTTCCCTCAACTCTAAGATTTAAAAGTTTAAAATTGTATATTCTCAAATACTAAACCCAAAAAGCAAACGTTTGATTCTCCAAAACTGTCTTCATTATATCTAATATCCTTAAATGTTTGATTTCTTTCATTCTGCCTACTCCCCATCCTTAATATAATGTACCCAAAAGTCGATCCCCAGCCTTGGTAGTGAAAGTGTTTAGTTTACTAATGACCTTGAAGATTCAAACCAAATCCAACATATTTTGCTCTTTATTCTCCTTATCTGGGGAGCCTAAAGACCTGGGTTTGATTCCCCAGCACCCACATTCTTATCTGACTTAAAGCAGGTTCTCTGACATCTCTTCTCTAGACAGTCTTCTATACCCACCAGCCCACATGGGAGGACTGTCAGCAACTCTTGAAGACCCTCTTCACCACTGAGGAACATGAGAAAATCCAAAGGGAAGCCAAGAAACTAGTGTTGGGAGCTGACAGCTGCCTCAAGGAGAATCCTAATGTTATTGACGAAGCCTTTCCTTCCATTCGACTGGACTGTGATCCCAACAACCCTGAAGGTAGGGCACTCTTAACCTTTTCCGTTGGACTCTGATAGGTGGTCTCCAGGCAGCCACCTGCTTGGCAGCCTACAAATTTGTGTGAGGTGAATGAAGTGACCCAAGGGCCCACAGAATCCCTCTCAGCTTTCCTAGAAAGGATGCAGAAAGCTTATAGGACATAACCCCCCTCACAGATTCTGTGACCCCTGAGAATAGGTGAACTATTAACATTGCTTTTGTAACTCAGTCTACACCAGATATTAGAAAGGAAGTTCAAAAAACAGAAAGCTTTAGCCGGGTGTGGTAGCACATGCCTTTAATCCCAGCACTTGGGAGGCAGAGGTAGGAGGATTGCCGTGAGTTCAAGGCCACACTGAAAATACCGAGTGAATTTAGCTTGGCCTAAAGTGAGACCCTACCTCAAAACAAAATAAGGGGACTTCCAGTTAAGGTGGCGGCATAGGAACCACACCAAAGCAGCCTAGGGGAGAAAAAGCAAAAAAAAAATGAAAATAAAAATAAAATAACAGCAAAATATTCTTCAACTAAAAAGTGAGGTGTATAAGAAATTAAAAGGGCAGCAGAGAAGTAGGAGAGATCCAGAGCGTCCAGAGCCCACATAGGCAGGCATTAGTGCTTCCGGCAGCTTCGGCACCAGGTCCGCGAGGCCACAGCTGCCAGGTTCAGCTTGATCCGCAGGAAAAGCCAGGTGAAGGGATTTTCCACTCACACCAGAGCTCTTCCCAAACTCAAGAAATGAGGAGACCCACAGCAAACAACAGAGGTGCAGATCACGAGGTAGAGGTTCATGTGGATCAGCAGGAGAACTAGAGCCACCACCACAGCCTCTCCTCCCCCACCGCCAGTGTAAGCACCAGCAAGCAGCAGAGACCAGTGGAAGGGAGCTCACAGCACCAGCACCAGTGACCAGAGCAGCGATCCAATGACCCAGCCAGCCGACCTGAACCCACAGTGCACCAAAGAGGGACCCAAGCAGGAGCAAAGCATAACTGAGACCAAAATCATCCTAAAAGGTAACTGGGATTACACTAGGTCCTATCTGCCAAATAAGCCTGGTATGTAGGCCTGGACCAGAAGTGCTAATTTCACCTCCTATATCAGGATAAATTATATGTTAAATCTGATGGATGGTCAAAATTTGCCATTTTTTTTAATTTTTTTTGTTCATTCTTATTTATTTATTTGAGAGTGACAGAGAGAAAGAGGCAGACAGAGAAAGAGAGAATGGGCGCGCCAGGGCATCCAGCCACTGCAAACGAACTCCAGATGCATGCGCCCCCTTTTGCATCTGGCTAACGTGGGTCCTGGGGAAACCAAGCCTCAAACCAGGGTCCTTAAGCTTCATAGGCAAGCACTTAACTGCTAAGCCATCTCTCCAGCCCAAATTTGCCATTCTTTTTTTTTTATTTTTTTTTATTTTTTTTCAATTATTTATTTACTTGAGAGCAACAGACACAGAGAGAAAGACAGATAGAGGGAGAGAGAGAGAATGGGCGCACCAGGGCTTCCAGCCTCTGCAAACGAACTCCAGATGCGTGCGCCCCCTTGTGCATCTGGCTAACGTGGGACCTGGGGAACCGAGCCTCGAACTGGGGTCCTTAGGCTTCACAGGCAAGCGCTTAACCGCTAAGCCATCTCTCCAGCCCATATTTGCCATTCTTAAATAAGCTATATTTAGGGCTTGTTATTTGTTACTTCTTGATTTATAGTGGCTTTGTTTACATAACTTCTGTTAGACATTAGGGAAAGGTCTCACTTGGTCACAAGCTGACTTGGAACCCTCAACAGACTTGAAATCTTAATCTCTTTGTTGTCAGGATTAAGGGTGTGGGTTACCACACACCCTAAGGAACAGTTAGCGGATCTGGTTGTCATAATACCTACTCTTGCATAAATATTCTGAGCAGTTTTTCATTGAATGTGTTCATTGTTTAGTGAAATTTGAGAATCTGTATTTGGTTCCACTCAGCCTACTTGAATACTCTCATAGCAGGCAAACCCAACACCTACGGTCACTTTTGTAGATACTCTGAGAGTCTTGAGAGCCACACCTAATGTCTTAAGCTCCTACCCGGAAGTTATATAACATCAGATTGTCTGATACATCTAATAATACCCAGCTAACTAGAAAAATCCAATCATTAAATAATCCAGGATGCAAAAATATATACATTATAACACAAGAAACACCAAAAATCAAGACAATATAAATCCACCAAAAGGTACTAATGCATCAGAAATGACCTCCAGTGAGAATGAGTTAGAGGAAATGCCTGAGAAAGATATCAAAAGAATGATTATAAATATGCTCAAAGAAGTCAAAGAAGAAATCAAAGGAATGAAAGAAGAAATCAAAGGAATTAAAGAAGACACAGGATACCAGTTTAATAAATAAAGAGGTTAATACAAGACATAAATAAGGAAATAGAAATAATAAAGAAAAACCAGTCAGAATTACTAGCAATGCAAAACACAGTTAATGAAATAAAAAACTCTGTAGAAAATCTCACCAGTAGAATGGATGAAGGAGAGGACAGAATATCTAAGCTAGAAGACCAGGTGGCAGGTCTAATACAGTCCAACAAAGAGAAAGACAAACTAATAGAAAAGTATAAATGAGAATTTCAAGATATTTGTAATACTATGAAAAGATCAAACATAAGAATTCAGGGCATAGTAGAAAGAGAAAAATTTCACTCCAAAGGCATAGTAGGCATTTTGAACAAAATCATAGAAGAAAACTTCCCCCAAATTGGGAAAGAGGGACCAATGCAGATACAGGAATCCTTTAGAACACCAACCAGACAAAACCTGGAAAGAACCTCTCCTCACCATATTATAATCAAACTACCAAACACACAAACCAAAGAAAAAATATTGACAGCAGTTACAGAGAAAAATCAAGTTACCTACAAAGGCAAACCCACGAGGATTACAGCAGATTGATTACTCAACACAAACTTTAAAATCCAGAAGGGCTTGGAGTGATGTATCCCAAATTCTGAAAGATAACAACTGTCAACCAAGGTTACTTTATCCTGCAAAGCTATCCATTCAAATGGATGGAGAAATAAGGACATTCCATAACAAAAGCAAGCTAAAGGAGTATTTGAAGACAAAACCAGTCCTACAGAAAAATACTTGAAAGAATCCTCCATGCTGAAGAAAAAGAAAAGCACACATATAAGGAACCTAGAAAAAACAAACAATACTCAAATACTAATTAACACAAGAGAGCAAAGGTAAAACCAGAAGAACTACAAAAAAAATGGCAAAAATAAATACACACCTTTCAATAATATCTCTTAATATCAATGGCCTCAATGCCCCAACCAAAAGACATAGGTTTGCAGACTGGGTTAAAAAGCAGGATCCTTCAATTTGTTGCCTCCAAGAAACTCACCTTTCTACAAAGGATGGACATTATCTTAGGATGAAAGGTTGGAAAACAGTGTTTTAAGCAAATGGGCCTAGAAAACAAGCAGGAGTTGCTATCCTAATTTCTGACAAGGTAGACTTCAATCCAACACTAGTTAAAGCTATGGAAGGTCACTTTATATTGATTAAAGGCACACTCCATCAAGAGAATATTAATGCTAAACATATATGCACCTAACATGGGGGCTCCCAAATTCATCAAACAAATGCTATTAGAACTAAGGTCACAGATAATACCAAACACAGTGGTAGTGGATGACATCAACACCCCACTCTCATCAATTGACAGGTCATCCCAGGAAAAAATAAACAGAGAGGCATCTGGACTAAATGAGGTCATAGAAGGAATGGACCTAACAGATATATACAGGACATTTCATCCAAATGCTGCAGAATATACATTTTTTCAGCAGCACATGGAACATTCTCTAAAATAGACCATATATTAGGACACAAAGCAAATCTTAACAAATACAGGAAAATTGAAATAAATCCTTGCATTCTATCTGACCACAATAGAATCAAACTACAAATCAATAGCAAGAAAGAGCATCCACAAAATCATGGAAACTAAACAATACACTACTAAATGATGGGTCAATAAAGAAATCAAGAAGGAAATCAAAAAATTCATAGAGTCAAATGATAATGAGAACACAACATACCAAAACCTTTGGGACACAATGAAGGCAGTCCTAAGAGGTAAATTTATAGCCTTAAGGGCCTATATTAAGAAATTAGAAAGGTTGCAAGTAAATGACCTAATGCTTCACCTTAAAGCCTTGGGAAAAGAAGAATAAGGAAAACCAAAAATCAGTAGATGGGAAGAAATAATAAAGATTAGGATAGAAATTAATGAAAAAATAAAATAAAATAAAAGGCTTTGAGGGTAAACTTCTTTCAGAGTTGATGGAGATTGCCGCCATGGTATATAATAGTAGAGACACTCCAGAATGCAGACAGGCTAAGAAAATGGCTAAGGTTATGGTGGCTCCCTTCCAGAAGGCACAAGGCCCCACGAGACAGCCCTTATACTTTGCTCAGTATGATTCCACCTAAAAAGCATATACTATGCTGTACCTAAAAGATGCTCTCTTTAGTATCCCAATGGCAAAGGGAAGCCAACCCATTTTTTGCCTTTGAATGGACAGACCCAGAACAAGGCCTCAGTGGGCAACTAACCTAGACTAGGCTTCTACAGGGACTTAAAAATTCCCCCACCCTCTTTGATGAGGCTCTTCATGGAGACTTGCAGGCCTTTAACAAGGAAACACCTGAGACAACTCCCACAATATGTGGACAACCTCCTCCTCGCTGCAGAAGTGGAGGAGGAATGTCTCTCTGCCACAGAGCATCTCCTGGACAAGTTAAAACATCTGGGCTATCGCATATCAGCCAGGAAGGCTCAACTGTGCGTGCATAAGGTAACCTACTTGGGATATGAACTCCAAGAAGGCAAAAGTATGCTGTCAGCCTCTAGGATTCAGGCCATCACTCCAATCCTCACCAAGAGACAGATCTGAGAATTCCTCAGCGCTGCAGGGTATTGCAGAATTTAGCTCCCAAAGTTTGCTGAATTAGCCAAGCCTCTGTATGAGGCCACTAGAGGATCAAGATAAAATAAATAAATAAAAGATTTTAATTGGACTGAAAATGAGAAACAATCATTTCAATAACTAAAATCAGCTCTGACATCAGCCCCTGCCCTTGCTCTTCCAAACTTAACCAAATGCTTCCACTTGTAAAAGAAGAGGACAGCCGGGGGTCCTAACAGTTGCCCACCTATCTAAGAAGCTAGACCCAGTAGCCCCTGGTTGGCCCCTTGTCTCTGGGCTATTGCAGCTGCTGCTATTCTGACAGAGGACACTGACCAATTAACCTTGGGCCAGACTTTATCAATTATGACTCCACATATGATAGAAACTCTTTTAAAGAGCCCCCCCCCCCCTACACAAATGGCTCTCCAACAACCCACTATCAGGCCTTGCCCTTTTATCAACCAAGGAAGAAACCCCATGGGCTGAGGCACTACCTCACGGTACCTCAGCTCAGAAAGCTGAATTGATAACACTGGCCAAGGCTCTGATATTGGGAAAGACAAGACAGTAAATATCTACCCAGACAGCCATTATGCCTTTGCCATGTCATATGTATATGGGGCCATCTACTTAGAGTGAGGGCTATTAACAGCAGAAGGTAATGACATTAAAAATAAAAAGTGAAATTCTGGACTTATTGGCTGCCATTTGGGTACCTGCTAAAGTGACTATAATCTATTATCCGAGTCATCAGAAAGGGGAGACCACAGAAGCAAGAGGGAACAGACTGGCAGACCTAGCAGCAAAGAGTGCTGCCTTTCAGCATCTACCAGATTGTCTGGTCACCCTCCCAGCACCTGCTCTTCCTGAGCAACCAACGTACATGGAACTGCTCATGTCTCATCTGATAAAGGGACAGACCCCACAAAGATGGTATCAACTGGAGAATGGACAACTGTTGCTGCCCCAAGCCCTAGGGCAGAGACTGGCTAAGCAACTACATGAAGGAACTCACTTAGGAAACAACATGCTAGCTGAAATAATAAGGACATTTTTCTTCCCAGGTATGGACTCAATCATCAAAGACATCACCACCTTCTCTCAGACAAATACCTCCTCTGGTAAGGTACCAGCAATGGAGGCAAGAGAGCAGGGAACAGAGCCAGGAAGATACTGAGAAGTTGATTTCACAGAGGTAAAGCCAGATCAGTATGGATATAAATAGTTACTTGTTTATGCTGATATCTTTTCAGGATTGGGGCGGGGGGGGGGGGAGCTTTCCTGACCAAGACTGAGACAGCGCAAATAGTGACTAAGAAATTATTAGAGGAAATAATTCCCCACTATGGGTTGCCCCTCAAGATAGGATCAGATAATGGGCCTGCCTTTATGTCATAAATCACTAAAAAATTGACTACGATGCTGGGGATTAATTGGAAATTACATTGTGCCTATCATCCCCAAAGTTCAGGACAGGTAGAAAGGATGAATTGGATCTTGAAGGAGACTTTAATTAAATTAACCCTAGAGACCATTGAAGGATGGGTGGGACTCCTTCCCTTCAGCCTATTAAGGGCCAGGTGTGCTCCTTATGTAAAAGGAATTATTTCATTTAAAATTAGGTATGGAACCTCCTGCCCCATCCTACCCTGGATGGGTCTTGCAGATAACTGGCTTTACTAATGAAAGGCTTCTTCTGTTCTACCCAAGTCTTATAGAGTCCAGGAGTCGATTGTTCTGGCAGTCAAGGCTGCTTTTCAGACACACCCTGTTTGCCCCCATTCCTTTCAGCCCGGCAATAGAGCTTGGATCAAGAGACACCGTATTGGGACACATTGGGACATTGGAAGGGCCACCACCAGGTCATCCTAACCACTCCAACAGCCATGAAAGTGAAGGGGACAAAATAAAAGAGGATTGGACTTACTTTTTTTGTGAAACAAGGGGTCCTATGTATGGCTTTAGGTAAAATTTGTTGTTTTTTGCCAATCAGGAATAATCCAAGGTACACTGAGTTTAATTAGAGAAAACCTCAAAGGAAGAAAACTTCAGAGACAAGCCACTAACAATTGGTTTCAGTCTAGGTTTAATTGGTCTCCATGGTGAATTTCCCTTATCTCTTCTATTGCTGCCCCCACTGATACTACTGCTCTTATGCCTTACCATAGGACCCTGCATTATTAATATTTTGGTCAGACATGTTAAAATAAAATTAGTTTTGTTAAGCTTATGGTATTATGGGCACAATATACCCCACTATCTGAAACTAAACAAACCCTAGATGTTATCCATCATGAGTCAAAGATTTAACTCAGTACCATATCAGAGGGTAAAATGCAAAATGAACAAAATGTTTATTTCTCTACATTTCTTTATGTAGCTTAGAGAAAAATAGAAGTCACTTCCTTGTAGGAATTCATAAAAGAATGGAATGAAATACTTGTATAAACAGGAGGCTTTGCTGGTCTGAATAGCATTACCCCAGGCCTGCATTGTTCAGCAAAATCCTTAAGGGCAGATAAGTGGGATATTGGAAGACTCCTGGTTGCAAGCCTACCTCACATCCCCCATCCCCGGGTGCTTCCTGTAACTGATTTATGGTTTAACTCCCGTACTGTTCCCCCCCCATAAACATCATGTGATTATTTCCAATAAAAGTTGACACTCCAAACAGTTCAGGGCTGCATCCTGAGATCCTGAACTCCAGTGATGCAGACCTGGTGTACCAGCTTTCTTCTTTTTCTTTCTTTTATCCAATAAAACTTTGCCTCACATTCTATGAGTTGATGGTCTTACTTGTGTGATACCAGACCCCATGACAGACTCTGTACCCCAAAGTGTTTCCCTACTTGATGCTACTTGAAGCTATCTCCTTCTACCTTCCTTTTTTTTTTTAGGTTTTTAGTTTTTTAGTTTTTTGAGGTAAAGTCTCACTTTAGCCTAGGCTAATCTGGAATTCACTATGTCATCTCAGGGTAGCCTCAAACTCATGTTCATCCTCCTACCTCTGCCTACCAAGTGCTGGGAGTAAAGGTGTGCACCACCATGCCCTGCTCCTTCTACCTTCTATTTTTTTAATTTTATTTATTTATTGCATGTATGTGTTCATGTATGTATGAATTGTGTATAGGCATGTGTACCATGGTGCACAGGCATGCGGAGATCTCAGATGCATGTGCCACTTTGTATCCAGATTTGTGTGTGGCATTGAAACTGGGACAGCAGACTTTGTAAACAAGCACCTTTAACCACTGAGCTACTTCCCCGGCCCCTTAATTCTACTTTCTAGGTGCCTGAGTTCTATTTTCTTGTACTTTTTAATCTTAGTTACAATATAACTGAATAATTGTGGAGTGAGGGCTCTCAACAATTCTACAAATCCAAGCCCATAGTAAGAAGTCTGATTCATCTCATGGGTCAAGTACAGAGTACTTTTTTTTTTTTTTTTTTTTTTTTGAGGTAGGGTCTCAATCTAGCCTGGGCTGAACTGAAATTCTCTCTGTAATCTCAGGGTATCCTTGAACTCACAGTGATCCTCCTATGTATGCCTTCTGAGTGCTGGGATTAAAGATGGGTGCCTCCGCACCCAGCTGGATTGGATTCTTCTTTTTTGAATTTATTTTTGAGGCAAGCCCAAAAGAGACGCCTTTATTTATGAGAGAGAGAGAAGGAGGAAGAGGGAAAGGAAGAGTATTGGCACTCCAGGGCTTCCAGCTACTGTAATTGAACTCCAGACACATATGCCGCCTTGTGCACATGTATGGCCTTGTGCAGTTGTGTCACTGTGCATCTGACTTACGTAGGACCTGGAGAGTCAAACGTGGGTTCTTAGGCTACACAGGAAAGCACCTTAATTGCTAAGCCATCTGTCTAGCTCTTGGTTGGATTCTTTTTTGTTGTTGTTGGTTATGTTTTTTCAATTCTTTTATTTTATTTTTACTTATTTATGAAAGAGAAAGTGAGAATGGGTGCAGTACAGCCTCTAGCCACTGCAAGCAAACACTAGACACATGCCCCACTGTATACATCTGATTTACACGGGATCTGGGGAACTGAACCTGAATCCTTAGACTTCACAGGCAAGCACCTTAACCACTGAACAACTCTCCAGCACCTTAGTTGGATTCTTTTTCTTTCTTTTTCTTTTTTGGTTTTTCGAGGTAGGGTCTCTCTCTGGTCCAGGCTGACCTGGAATTAACTATGTAGTCTCAGGGTGGCCTTGAACTCATGGAGATCCACCTACCTCTGCTTCCCAAGTGCTGGGATTAAAGGCGTGCACCACCATGCCCGGCCAAAGGAACAGATACAGGGAATGGGCACCAGGTGCTCTAGCCCACACGAGCGCCCCCTTGTGCATTGGGCTTGTGTGCATCCTGGGGATACAAACCCAGGTCCTTTGGCTTCAGAGTCAAATGCTGTAACCGCTAAGCCATTTCCCAGTTTGCTTTAGTTGGATTCGTAACACCACACATACACAGCCCTAATGAGGAATAAGATTTGGTATGTGTGATAATTTGAATGTGATAGTGTAAATATATGGTCCCACAGACCCAGGTATTTTATTAAGGTTAAACTTCCTGCTTAAGTTTCCAGCAGCCTGCTGGATAGGGTGTGTCACTGGGGACAGGTCTGAGTTCTAGCCCAAAAGGCATAGAGAGAAGAGTTTGAGCTCTGGCAGTGTCCCAGCTTGCTGCTTTTAGTGTTTTCTGGCTGCTTGGTAGCTTATTTCTGCTTGGATCAGTGAAAAGAAGCCAGTTTCTTCCACCATTGATGGAACTTCCCTTATCCATTGAAGGACTCAGGAACCAGAGGGACGCCATGACAGGCTTCAGAGTCACCAGTAGGCCTAAGTTTCTGTTTCTCAGCAAGGTTTAAGTAAGAGTTTAACTGTTGCTGGAAAACCACAAACTGCTTATGCCATTCATTCCTGTGGTCATAAGATAAGTTGCTTAAAGTGTTGCTTAAGTTCCTCAAACACACATAGCCATCATAATAAAGGTTACCCAGTCTACCTGGCATTCTCCTAGCCCCTGCCCACCAGTTTTGTCCGCCAATATCCTAAACCAATCAGAAGAGTACAAGTGCAGTTATTGTTTAAAACAACCAACCATGTAACCATCCCTACTTCTATGTTCAAATCCATATAAAAACTCTGCTCTCCTGCCACTTGGGGCTCTTGCATGGATCCACTGTGCTGGTGAAGTCAAGAGTCTGAGTTTAAGGCCGAAATAAAGCTCTTTGCCTTTGCATACATGTCTTGTTCTCCTTGGTGGTCACTGGTGGTGCCGAGAACTGGGCATAACATCCATAAGCCTGAAATAAATCCCTTCTTCCCATAAACTGTATCTGTTTGGCAGTTTGTCCTAGCAATGTGGAGCTAACAACACCAACAGAATTTGGTACCAGAGATGAGTCTGACCATGTGGATTTTGGTCTTTTGGAACTTGTGTGCTAGAAGAAGATGAATAGACTTGGTATTTGCAACTGCAGAAGTCTTATAGAGTGGTAAACCAAATTTAATGGCTATTCTGGTAAGGATTTGAAAATGATAAATGCAGAGAAAATTGTGTCAGCTTATGAGTGTAAGGTTCTAAAATTGCTGAAGACCCAAGACCCAAATACTATATAAAAGCAAGAGCATTTATTCTGCAGAATCAGCCAGTACATGGGGATCGACCATTCATGCAAAATGACGCTGCTGCAAGGAGCTTGCAGGCTTCTTTCAAGCACAGCTAGGGGAATTTTGGCGGGCTTAGTCGTTTCTAACATGATTGGATAATTTGGACAGTAGCTGTACTTGCACTCTTTTGATTGGTCCTAAGATTTTGGCAGGCTTGGTCTAGGGGAATTTCAGGCAGGTTAGGTAATTTTGAAAACGATTGGCTAGGCAAGCAGCAATTACAGTTGTGCATCTCTGATTGGTTGGGGCAGAAGGGTTGCGGAAGATGTGAAAGGGACATGTCTCCAGGAACTGATTCGGCCCCTGGGTGGTTGCCTTTTCTGGCCACATGTCAGGATCACTGTTGATTAACAGCCTGTCCTTTTTCAGAAGTCTTGCCTGCCTCTCTGGGAAATTGGAATTTAGGCCTAGTTAGGGTGGCGCCTAACTGAAGCCTGTCATGGCATCAGTTTGGTCCCTTCAATGAACTTTCAAAGGGGAAGGAAAGACAGCAGAGAACTTTGATAGAATAGTCTTAAAGTTGGTGAAGCTTATGGGACCTTTGAATTTAACTAAATACAATTTTCAGTGGGAGATCATTGGGTCTATGGGGACCAAGTGCAGAATGTGGCGCTTTGAATGTGAAAGTTTTATACTGAATACATTTATTGTATATCCCCATAGACTCAGGTGTTTCATTAAGATTAACCTTCCTGCTTAAGCCTCCAGCTGCCCACTGGAAGGAGTGTGTGATTGGGGGCAAATTTGAATTCCAGCCCAAAGGTCTGAAGATCAGTCTGAGCTCTGGAGTTCTTCCTTGCTGGTGGTTCATGTTTTCTGGCTTATTTTGTTTGTTTGTTTGTTTGCTTGGATTTATAAAAGGGTGCCCAGCTTCTTCTGTCATTGATGGAAATTTGCCTGGATTTGAAAGCTTGAAATAAATCCCTTCCTCCCATAAACTATGTCTGTTTGGAATTTCATCCCAGCAACATGGAGCTGACTACAACAGCATGTTTATTAAAAAAAAAAAAAAAAAATAGAAGCTAGGCTTGGTGGCACGCGCCTTTAATCCCAGCACTTGGGAGGCAGAGGTAGGTGGATCGCCATAAGTTCAAGGCCACCCTGAGAGTACATAGTGAATTCCAGGTTAGCCTGGGCTAGAGTGAGACCTTACCTCAAAAAAACAAAACAAAAAAAAAATGGACAAAGCGGCTGGAGAGATAGCTTAGTGGTTAAGGCACTTGCTTGCAAAGCCAAAGGACCCAGGTTCTATTCCCCAGGACCCATGTAAGCCAGATGCACAAGGTGGCACATGTGTCTGGATTTCATTTGCAGTGGCCAGATGCCCTGGCATGCCAATTCTCTCTCTCTTAAATAAATAAAAATAAAAAAGATTTTTTTAAAAAATGGACAAAACTGAGCCGGGTGTGGTGGCACACGCCTTTAATCCCAGCACTCGGGAGGCAGAGGTAGGAGGATTGCCATGAGTTCAAGGTCACCCTGAGATGACAGAGTTAATTCCAGGTCAGCCTGGACCAGAGTGAGACCCTACCTCGAAAAACAAAAAACAAAAAAAGGACAAAACCCTGGGAAGATGGCTTTGATATTAATAGTGCTTTCTTAAAAAGTTTGCTGGTCAGGGTTCAATTGCCTAATACCTACATAAAGCCAGTGGGCATTGTTTGCAAAAGCAAGAGAACCTAATGTATATACATGTGCAAATAAATGAATAAAAATTTTTAATTAATAAATGGATGCCAGGATGTGTTGGCACATACCTTTAATCTCAGCACTTGGGAGGCAGAGGTAGGAGGATCACCATGAGTTTGAGGACAGTCTGAGAGAACATAATGAGTTCCAGGTCAATTTGGACTAGTGTGAGACCCTACCTCAAAAAACAAATAAGACAAAAAATGGACAAGTGGCTCTTCTCAAACAGGAAAACGAAAACACATTAACTTGAAGAAAAAGAATGATAAATTCAGTTTTGTTAAGATTAGTAACTTCTGTTTATCAAGACCCCATTAAAAGAGAAAAAGTGGCCAGCCATGGTGGCACACACCTTTAATCACAGCCCTTGGGAGACAGAGGTAGGAGGATCACTGTGAGCCTACATAGTGAATTCTAGGTCAGCCTGGGCTAGAGTGAAACACTACCTCAATAATAACAGTAACAATAATAAATGACAGAGCAAGAGGCCAAGAAGGTGATGAGCTGAGTCAGACTTGGAGGTGATAAAACAGAAGAAAAGTGATATAGTACACACGGGCTGTGCTCTTGAGTGCCTGGGCAAGGTGCAGACCACACTTTCAGTGGTTAGCTCTGGGTGAGGCTCAGACCACATCTGGTGGGCACTACATGTAGATAGGTGACAACGCAGCAGGAGCAGGTGTTTACAGGATTTAGAGAGATGACACTTCCCACAGAATAATGAGAGCACATGGAAACAAAACCAAAACAGAAGAAAGGAAATGAATATCCAAAATTTAAAACAACAATACAGAAATCTCAGAGCAAGAGACAGGCCAAAACCAGATGTAGTGGCACACACCTATAATCCAGTTCTCAGGAGGTTGAGGCAAGGATGAAAGTTCAAGGCCAGCCTGAGACACATAGTCTCGGAACTTGTCTCAAAAAATAAGGGAGGAAGCCTGGAGAGATGACTTAGCAGTTAAGGTGCTTGCCTGTGAAGCCTAAGGACTCAGGGTTAGCTCCCCAGAACCCACACAAGCCAGATGCACAAGGTGACACTTGCCCATGTGCGCAAGATGGCACATACATCTGAGGTTCAACCGAAGTGCCTAGAAGCCCTGGCATGCTACTTCTCTCTCTCTCTCTCTCTCTCTCTCATAAATAAAATAGAAAAATAAATGAGTGGCTAATGGTTAAGACACTTGCCTGCAAAGCCTAACAACCCAGGTTCCATTCCCCAGTACCCACATAAAGCCAGATGCACAAAATAGTGATGCATCTGGAGTTCATTTGCAGCAGTTAGAGGCCCTGGTGCATCCATTCTCTCTCTCTCTCTCTCTCTGTGTGTGTGTGTGTGTGTGTGTGTGTGTGTGTGTGTGTGTCTGATTGCAAATAAATAAAAATGTTTTTTAATTATTTTATTAACAATTTCCATGATAATAAAAAATACCCCATGGTGATACCCTCCCCCCCCCACTTACCCCTTTGAAACTCCACTCTCCATCATACCCCCTCCCCATCTAAATCAGTCTCTCTTTTACTTTTGATGTCTTGATCTTCTCCTCCTCTTAGGATGGTCTTATGCAGGTGGTATCAGGCACTGTGAGACCATGGATATCCAGGCCATTTTGTGTCTAGAGGGAGCATGTTGTATGGAGCCCTGCCCTTCCTTTGGCTCTTACATTCTTTCCAGTACCTCTTCCACATTAGACCCTGAGCCTTGGAAGTTGTGATACAGATATTTCAGTAATAAGCACTGTGGTCATTTCTTTCCATCACCATGATACCTTCTGAGTCATCCCAAGGTCACTGCCATCTGAAAAGAGAAGGTTCTCTACCAAAAGTGAGAGTAGCATTAATATAAGGGTATGAACATTAAGAGAAGTGCTTACTGGGCAGTTGGATAAGCATAGTATATACATTTAATCAGACAACAGCAGACATTGCACCCCTAGGGCTCATGACTACCCCGTTTTAAGTTTTCAGTATCAGGGATGTATGCCCTTCCCATGGAGTGGGCCTCCAGTCCAATTATAGGGCAGTTGGTTTCCCCCATAACAGACATGCCACTATTGCACCTGTTGGGTCATTTGGCCTGGCTGGCCAATTATAAGGCTTGCAGTGTCCACTGTTGAGTGTCTTCACTGGTGATTTCTCTTTCTCCCATTGAACTACATGCAGAATGGCTTCTTCCAGCTTTCTGTCAGCTGGTCTACATGGAGGAGGTTATCAGCTCAGTTCCAGCAAGATTTCTCAGTGGCCTTGCAGCCCAAGTATGTGCAGTCTTCAGCAATAGGGTCTTACCATCTATTTCTAGTGGGAAACCAAGGGCCTTGGCAATGGCCTATAATATTTTGGGGGCATCAAGGATCTCCCTGGCCAACAACTCACTGGAAGATATCCCATCCCTGGCACTGAAAATTTTATAGCAACAATCTACAGCTCATGAGTGTTCCATTGTCCAAAAAAGTAGGATTCCATATTATGATTTATTTATATCCTCTTAGATTTTGATTAGCTGTCCCTCCACCTTTCCTTTACTCAATCTCTTCCCCAGACCTCATTTTGGGCCTTTTCACCCCCATTAATAGGATGGTATTGTATATATGTAAATAGAAGAATAGATTAATGGGGGTGAAAAGGTCCAAAAATATATATTTTTAAAAATAAGGGCTATGTCATTCACAGACTTTGAGCATTTTCTTTATTGTCTTGTCTAGATAATGGGGCACATGAATCAATGAGACAGAATCACAATGAGAGAGGAAAGTCATAATTCTGGAATTTCAGAGTTCAGTAGAAGGGGTACCGAGCAGAGGTACAAAGATACCAAATGAGCTCAGCACAGGGAAGCGTGTCTTGGTATGTGATGCCTGACAAGCCCCACATTAACAATTCACCAATCTAGGAGAAAGGAGACAATCTTTCTAAGGAGAACAGGACAAACAGGGGTGGGAACAGCTTGGAGCATGTGGACAGCAGCACACATAAACTGTGTGGCCGGAAGCCTGGGGCTTGGGGTTCAGCCCTAGGAAATCAGCTTGCGGTTTTCCATGAGAAAGCCCTCTTTCCAGCCCTTCAAAAAGGCAACTTCTCAAGTAGTAATAAATATAGCTAAGCTCTGAAGGGACTTAACAAAAGGGTATATTCTGTGAATAAAATCTAGAAAATTTTGTGAGGATCTACCCCTGTAGTAGTCAGTTTCATGTAGCTGGGATGAACTTCCAAACCAGGCAAATTTATGGGAAGAACAAGATACAGGATTAATTGAAGCTTATAGCTCCCAGGGAAGTTCTATAATGATGGAAGAAGCTGGCCCCTCTCACAGGTCCACACAGGGACAGAAACACCACCAACAGCACCATAAGCAAGTACAGTGCAGGAGCCCCAGGCTGCACTCAAGCTCTCTGCATACCTTAGGCTGGAATTCAGATCTGCCCCCAAACACACCTTAGGGCTGGACCCTAGGATCAACGCGCAGTGACATCTCCTCCAGACAGGCAGTTGGCAATGTAATATTACAAGCTTTTTTTTTTTTTTTTTTTTTGGTTTTTCAAGGTAGGGTCTCACTCTGGTCAGGCTGACCTGGAATTAACTCTGTAGTCTCAGGGTAGCCTTGAACTCACGGTGATCCTCCTACCTCTGCCTCCCGAGTGCTGGGATTAAAGGCATGCACCACCACGCCCGGCTATATTACAAGCTTTAATAAACTCCTGAGCTGAGAGTAATGGTGCATGCCTTTAATCCCAGCACTCAGGAGGTAGAGGTAGGAGGATCACTGTGAGTTCGAGGCCACCAGATTACATGATTAATTCTGGGTCAGCCTGAGCCAGAGTGAGACCCTACCTTGAAAAAATAAAATAAATAAATAAAAATAAACTCCTGAATCTATTGGGAGCCATCCATTCAAACTACCACCTCTGCCTCAGCCCCAATAGATTCATATCTATCTCACATTTTAAATTGTGTGCAGTCCAACTTCAAAGATCCCCATGGTCTTTTTTATTTATTTTATTTTATCTTTGATTCACAGAGATGGGGAGAGAGAAGGAGAGAGAGAGAATGGGCATGCCAGGGTATCTATCCACTGCAAACCAACTCCAGATGCATGTGCAACTTTGTGCATCTGGCTTATATGGGTACTGGGGAGTCAAACCTGGGTCCTTTGGCTTCGCAGGCATATGCCTCATCTGCTAAATCATTTCTCCAGCCCAGTCCCCATAGTCTTAAGCAACTTAAGATAGTTCCAAAGTCTCAACTCTCATTTGAGATTTAAGATTGTCTCTTAGCTGTGAGTCCACTCTGGAAGGCATCTTTAGTTGCAAGTACCAAGTCCATGCCCATTCTTCCAAAACAAAAGTTTCAAAAGACCTAAATCCACATGGTGAGATTCATCACACAATACAACACTTTCTTGGTACCAATTCTCTTGCAGTCAGCTTCATGTTGCTAGGATGAACCTCCAAACCAGACACAGCTTATAGGCAGAATGGAATTTATTTGAAGCTTACAGATCCAGGGGAAGTTCCATAATGGCAGAAGAAGCTGGTCCCCTTTCACAGGTCCATAAACAGAGAGAAATACCACACCTGCACCATAAGTAAGCCCACTGCAGGAACCTCAGGCAGAGATCAAGCACTCTGCATACCTTAGGCTGGAATTCAGATCCGCCCCAAACACACCTTAGGGTTGGACCTTAGGATCCCCCAACAGTGACACCTCCTCCAGCCAGGCAGCTAGAAATCTAATAAGCTACAAGCTTTAATAAACTACTGAGAGCTGGGTGTGGTGGTGCACACCTTTAATCCCAGCACTTAGGAGGTAGGAGGATTGCTGTGAGTTTGAGGCCAGCCTGAGACTACATAGTAAATTCCAGGTCAGCCTGGTCTAGTGCAAGACCCTATCTTGAAAAACAAAATAAACTAATTAATTAAACTTCTGAATCTATTGGCAGACATCCGTTAAACTACGACAACCGGGCTGGAGAGATGGCTTAGCGGTTAAGCGCTTGCCTGTGAAGCCTAAGGACACCGGTTCGAGGCTCGGTTCCCCAGGTCCCACATTAGCCAGATGCACAAGGGGGCGCACGCATCTGGAGTTCGTTTGCAGAGGCTGGAAGCCCTGGCGCGCCCATTCTCTCTCTCTCCCTCTCTCTGTCTTTCTCTCTGTGTCTGTTGCTCTCAAATAAATAAATAAATAAATAAATAAATAAATAAATACCTTAAACTACGACAACCTCCAATGTTCCAGCTCAAGGTCAGCAGTCTAGACTCACTGGCTTACCTGCCATGGTGTCAGAGAGAAATCCCCTACAAACGTAGCCAAGAAACATGCTCAAGAGAAAGGAAGCTCTGACACATCCAAGTCTTTGAAACCACACACCCACATCCCTCCATTTCCAAGCAGCACACTGACTTGAACAGTCTGCTTCATAAGCTATTTGCAGGCCGCCCCTGGCATGTGGACTTCTCACCTAAATGCACAGACGCCTCATTCGGAGGAAGGACCTCCTAGCAGACAAGGTCTGAGGATGGGGCAAGAACCTTCCCAAGCTAATTGTACTCATAAAGCTTCTCTTCAGTGTGCATCTTCTGGCGCTGAAGGAAGTTCAATCTCTGTATAAAGCCTTTCCCACAGTAACTGAAAATGTAGGGCTTCTCTCCAGTGTGCACAATCCGGTGTAGCAGCAGCTAGGAGCTCTGGATGAAGGCTTTCCTACTGTCTTTGCATTCAAAGGGTCTCTCCCCAGTGTGGATCTTCTGATGCTCAGTGAAGTGGGCTTTCTGCAGAAAAGCCTTCCCCCACACTCTTTACTTTCATAACCTATATATCAATGTGGATTTTCTGGTGTCAAATAAGGTATGAACTCAGACAAAAAAGGCCTTGCCACATTTATGTCACTCATAGAGCTTCTCCCCAGTGTAGATTCTCTGATGTGGAGTAAAGCTGGATGTCTGGCTGAAACGTTTCCCCCACACATTGCATACATAGCATTGTTCCCCAGTATGCATTTTCTGAAGCTAAATAAGCTTTGAGCTTTGAATAAAGGCCTTTCCTTGCTCATGACACTCAAAGGCCCTCAATCCCGTGTGAATTCTCTGGTGTTCGGTGAGGTCTGAGACGCGGCAGAAGGCCTTCCCACAATTTGCGTTCATACTGCTTCACCTTTGTGTGGACCTGATAATGCCAAATAAGGCTCAAGCTACAAATAAAGGATTCCCCACACTCATTACACTCATGGGGTCTTTCTCCTGTGTGGATTCTCTGATGACGAGTGAATGAGTAAGGAGCCCTGGCTGAAGCCTTTCCCACACTCTGTGCATTCAAAAGGCCTCTCTGGTATGAACCCTCTGGTGTTGAAGCAGGTCTGAGGTATGACAAAATGCATTTCCATGCTGTGTACATTTGAACGGCTTTTATCCTGTTCGTACTTGCTGATGTTCAATTATATTTGCACAGTGAATGAAGTCTTTCCCACACGCGGCTGCACACATTCTCTGATGCTCCCTGAGGAGTGACAACTGACTGTGTAGCCTTTTCCACAGTGATTGTAAGTGATTTATAAGGCTTCTCCCCTGTGTGAGATATCCGATGTGTATAACTAAATCAGAATTAAACAAGAAGCATTTGCCATAAATACCACAAGAATGGGATTCCCCTTCCTTGAGCTCTCTTGGAAGAATAAGAAGATATGAGTTCAGAAAACTTAGTACACCTGGGTTGTTTATCCTGTTTGGATTTTCATGTGGGTTACTGTCACCTGCTTCAAGATGCCCCACTGAGAAAGGGGACTCTTAGCTCTGGGTTACCCAGCAGCTGTACCAATCTGTCTTCGTGGAATTCCCTAGTTTCAGGGTTAGGTGGTTCCATCACTGTGAGTTTGTCTGACATCCTCCTATGTGAATTTTCATGCTCAGAAACTCAGGCTTCAGAGTTACCTACTTGCCGCCAGCTCCCACTGCAGAATCGACACTTCTTATCTTGGTCCAACCAGTTTTCTATGTGGAAAGGCTTTTTTGTGGCACTACCTCTGACATGACCAATTCCAGGGCCGGCCTGGGCTACACAGCACTCCTCGGACTTCTGAGTCCTTAGAGCTTGACAACAGCCCCACGGAAGTTCGCGCTGTAGGCGTGGAGGCCGTCTGCAACCCGGCAGGCCTTCGGCGTGCCCCAGGGCGGTCTGGGCCTATGCCACGTGACGCTCCCGGGGAGAAGACGCCAGGCTTGGCCGGATGGAGGGAGATGCTGCGGGCAGCCAAGTACAGCGCGCCACACCCCAGCTGGGCTCGCAGCACGCCTAGACCCCAAGCGCACCATCAGATCTGTTTCTTAAGTTTCTAATTGTTTCTTAGTAAACTCTGCTGTGCATTGACATGTTTGGGGGGATGGGCCGGGTTGGGGATTGAACTTGGCTTCATGCATAGAAGGCAGAACTCCAGCACTGAGCTATACCCTTCCCGCATATGTTGTGCCCCCCACCCCCGCCCCTAATCTCTCTCTCTCTTTTTGACGTAGGGTCTTGCTCTAGTCCAGGCTGAACTGGAATTCACTATGGAGTCTTAGGTTGGCCGCAAACTCACAGTGATCCTCCTACTTCTGCCTCCCAAGTGCTGGAATTTAAAAATTTTTTGAGGCAGGGTCTCACTCTAGCCTAGGCTGACTTCCAGTTCACTCTGTAGCCCAGCAATCCTCACAGTGCTCCTATCTCAGCTTCCCTAGTGCTGGAACTAAAAGTGTGCCCCGCCCCACCCCTCCCTCAGTGTTTTTTTTTTCTTTCTCTTCTTCTTTTAAATACTTCACAGCTCAGTCCTCTATGGAACATTCAAGCTTCACTTTTATCTGCTTTAACTTGATGAGCATAGTTGCTTTGTCTGTGTCTAAAATCCTTGAGGGTCTGTTCGCGTAGCCTGTTGTATTTTATTTTTCCTGTTTATGGTGTTTTAATTTAAATTATCTTTTGCTTTTCTTGAGGCAGGCCCAACAGACTGGATTTTAGTTATTTGAGAGAGAGAGAAAAAGGCAGAGGGAGAGATAGAATGGGCATGCCAGGGCCTTCAGCCACTGCAAATGAACTCCAGAAGCATGCACCACCTTGTGCATCTGGCTTATGTGGGTCCTGGGCATTGAGCCTGGGTCCTTTGGCTTTGCAGATGAACGCCTTAATGTAGACTAAGCCATCCTTCCAGCCTGATTTTTGTGTGTTTGTTTATTTGTTTATTTGTTTGTTTGTTTGTTTGTTCAAGGGAGGGTCTTGCTCCAGTCCAGGCTAACCTGGAGCTCACTATGCAATGACTTTTTTCTTTAATGAGAGAGCGAGAGATGAGGAGGAAGAGAGAACAGGCATGCCAAGGCCTCCAGCCTCAGTAATGGAGCTCTAGACACGTGCACGGCGTGTGCGCACGTGCAGCCTTCCGTGCTGGTGTCACCTTGTGCATCTGACCTGAAGAGTTGGGCATGAGTCCTTGGGCTTCGCAGGCAAGCACCTTTGCTGCTAAGCCATCTCTCCAGCCCTAATTTTAATTATTTTGTGTGCTTGGTTATTTTTTCCTATGTCCTGACACATAATTTTTAAATTAATTTTTAAATTTTTTTACATATTTGAGAGAGTGAGAGAAAGAATGAATGTGCCAGGGCCTCCTACCATTGCAAACAGACTCCATACACATATACTACTTTGCTCATCTGGCTTTACATAGGTCCTGGGGAACTGATCCCAGGCTATCAGGATTTGCAAGCAAGTGCCTTTAAGTGCTAAGCCATCTCTCCAGTCCTAAATTAACTTTTTACTGATAATCTCCATACATATAAGCAATATACCATGATCATAATCTCCTCACCACCTTCCCTTTCCCCTTCCCCTCCACTTTTTTCCAACCAGTCTCTCTTCTATTTGAATGTCATCATTTTTTTTCTCCCATTATACAGATTATGTGTAGATAGTATAAGTCTCTATGAGGTCATGAATATCATTCCTCCCCTTCCTTTGGCTCTTAAACTCTTTCTTCCACCTTTTATGCAATGGTCCCTGAGCCTTGGAAGGTGTGATAGAGATGTTTCACTTAGTGATGAACAGCCCACTGTCATTTCTTTTCAGTAATGAATTTTTAGTCTCCCCAGTGGTCACCACCATCTGAAAAGAGAAACTTCTCTAACGAAAAGTAAGAGTAAAGTTTGTACATGGGGCTGAGCATGGTCACACATGTCTTTAAACCCAGAACTTGGGAGGCAGAGGTAGAAGGATTACTGGCAATTTAAGGCCAGCTTGGAGCTACAGAGTTCCAGGTCAGCCTGGGCTAAAATATGACCCTACCTCAAAACTTAATACATGGAGCTCAGGCATGGTGGCACACGCCTTTAATCCCAGAACTCACGATGCACAGTAGGAGGATTGCTGAGTTCAATGCCACCCTGAGACTATGTAGTGAATTTCAGGTCAGCTTAGGCTAGAGTGAGACCCTACCGCAAAAAATAAAATAAAATAAAAAGGAAAAACAAATTAACATAGGGGCATAAACGTAAGTATTTGGAGGGCAGTTTGGTGGGCACAGTATAACCATTTAACCAGATAACATAAGCCATAGGCTTGTTTTGTTTTGTTTTGTTTTGAGGTAGGGTCTCACTCTAGCTCAGGCTGACCTGGAATTCACTATGTAGTCTCAGGGTGGCCTTGAACTCTCGGCAATCCTCCTACCTTGGTCCCACCCACCCCCACCCCCTCCCAGGGCTGGGATTAAAGGCATGTGCCATCACTCCCAGGCAAGCCATAGGCTTTTGTTTGTTTGTTTGTTTGTTTGTTTGTTTGTTTGTTTGTTTTTGAGCTAGGGTCTCACTCTAATCCAGGCTGATCTAGAATTTACTCTGTAGTTCCAGACTGGCTTCTAACAGCAATCTTCCTACCTCTGCCTTCCAAGTGCTGGGATTAAAAGTATGCACTACTACACCTGGTAAACTATAGGCTTTTGATTAAGTTTATAATTCCTAACAAAAATTCCTCAAATCCAATTTATGGAACTTCCCCTGGATCTGTGGGCTTCAATAAATTAAAAAAAAATTCCTCAAATCCAATCAGAGAGCAAATGGTTTTTCCTATAATAGACATGCCACCATTGCACCAGATGAAACATTTGACTTGGTAGGTCAACTGTGTATGTTGCAGGAAACCTGACACATAATTTTTATTTATTTGATTATTTTTTATTTTGGGGGGGTGCAGAAGGGGTTTTAAAGTAGGGTCAAGCTGCCTGGTATTCACTATGTAATCTCAGGCTGGCCTTGAATTCATGGTGATCCTCCTACCCCTGCCTCCTGAGTGCTGGGATTAAAGGCATGTGCCATCACATCTGGCAGTATTTTTAAATTTTTTTATGTTTTTAAATTTTATTTATTTATTTATTAGAGAGTGAAACTGGCAAATAGAGAGAAGGGACATGCCAGGACCTCCAGCCACTGCAATCGAGCTCCAGATACATGTGCCACCTGGTTCATCTGGCTTATGTGGGTCCTGGGGAGTCTAGCTTGAGTCCTTTTGTTTCACAGGCAAGCACCTTAAACACTAAGTCATCTCCACAGCCCAATTTTTAAATTATTTATAAAAATAACTCAAGGGGATTGGGAGATGGCTTAATAGTTAAGTGTGCTTCCTTGAAAGACTACATGTCTGGGTTCAATTCCCTAATGCTCATGTAAAGCCAGATGCATGTGCCTGGAGTTTGCTTGCAATGGCGAGAGGCCTTGGAATGACAATTCTCCATTCTATCTCTCCCCATCTCTCAAAATAAAAAACAAAATAAAAAAACCTCAAAGCCTATAATGACACTCTCTTTCTCCAAAGAGAAGCACTTGGGGCATCAACAATGGCAGAAGTGGCAGAAAGAACGAAAAATCCAAAGGATAGAGAAGAGTGATTTGCAATGCTGTCTTCCAGTCACAGAGGCTGTGCATTCATGACTTCACAGCAGCTGTCATTACCTGCACAAGACCTGTATAATTTTGAGTCATTAACATGCCATGGATGATGACATAGGGCCAAAGAAATGATGGCATACAAATTGAAGAGGGGGGCTGGAGAGATGCCTTACTGGTTAAGGAACTTGCCTACAAAGCCTAAGGACCCAGGTACAAGTCCCCGGTACCCACATAAGCCACATAAGCTCATGATGGTGCATGTGTCTATAGTTTTTTGCAGTGGCTAGAAGCCCCTGGTGTGCACATTCTCTCTCTCTCTCTCTCTCTCTGTCTCCTAAATAAATAAATAAATATTTTTAAAAATTGAAGAAGCGGAAAGAAGAGGTGATTCAGTGGAGGGGATGGGGGTATAAAACAAAGGATGGTGGGAGGGGAATATGATCAGGATACATTATGTGTATGTATGAAGTTTGTTAATAAATTTATTTTAACAAGCACAACCTAAAATGACTAATACAACTGCAGGGCTGGCTCATCTTCAATCTGTTGTTCTTTTATTTCCAACTCAAGTGCTAGGTCACTTACACTTGCTAAGCCCTAGATGCCAAACAAGCCCCAAAGGTACTGTTAAGCCTTTAACCACGTGATCTGGATTATAAGATATCCTGAGGACCAAGATGGCTCCCTTGCGTGTTCTGGCTGTAGTCCTGCCTCTCCTCCAGGATTTTTGCTGAAGAATCCCTCACTATGATTATGTCTACTATTTCTAGGAAGATTACATTACATTTTGTCCCAGCTTTCTCTGGTTGTCTTCAATGGAAACATTTATTGAAATTACTTAGAGCTGGATATATAGCTCAGTGGTTAAAAGTGCTTGCTTGCAAAGCCTGACAGCCTGGGTTCAATTCCCCAGTACCCACACAAAGCCAGATGCACAAAGAAACACATACATCTGCAGGGGCAAAAGGCCCTGGCCTGCCCATGCCCCCCCCAGCCTCACACAGATGCACACACGCACACACTCACATACATGCACACACACACACATACAAATATATAATTTTTAAAATCCTATTAGCCAGTGTGGTGCCACATGCCTTTAATCCCAGCACTCGTGAGGCAGTGGTAGGAGGATCGCCATGAGTTCGAGGCCACCCTGAGACTACATAGTACCTTCTAGGTCAGCCTGGGCTAGAGCGAGACCCTACCTCGAAAAACAAACAAAAAAATCCTTAACATCATCATTGGAAAGGCACTCTAACCCAACTTCATTTCCCTTTCTGACCCATCCTGTAACTCTTAGAGGAAGCTAAGACATAGAGCAAAACATGAGTCTTACCTTCACCATAATTTTATTGTATGCTTTAGAGCAAATTACCTAAACTTTTTCTCACAATTTTATGGAAACAAATTAAAATTAAACTGTTTCTCCTCAAGGAAATTAGAGAGGAGTTAAGGAAAACATTAAAAGATATTGATGGAAAAATTTAATATGAGTCACTTGGTTCTGTAAGAAGTTTGTTAGTCTATATTGATAAGGATAATGGATTTACATTTAATAAGCCAGACAACAATAATCTTGTTGGCCCAATCATCCACATTAAATCAGGAACTACTGACTATGTTTTACACCAACAGTAGGTGGTACATTGTTTTTTGGACACTCACTCGAGATGCGAAAATAAGAATTCCTTTGCCATCAATATTTTTCAACAAGAGGGACTATGCAGAAGGTTCAGGTGGTAAAAGTGCTTACTGTACAAGCCTGAGGACGGAGTGTGATCCCCAGCCACGCCGAAAGCTAGGTGTGGCCATGCTCACGCGAACCCCTGGTGTGGGGGTGGAAACAGGAGAATCGCGGGGTCTCACTCGTCAGCTAGTCTGACTGAACAATAGTAGCTCTGGATCAAAGGAGGGACATTGCCTCAAGGAAACAACATGGGTGGGGAATAGAGGAGAGAACTTGATGTTCATTCTGGCCTCCTCCTCATGCGTGTGCATCTGCACGCACACGCACACACACCAAAAATAAGATACAAGAACAATGTCTTCACAAGACATAGATGGGAATATTTAGAAAGAAATTTAAATATTCCAGTCTGTAAGAGTGTCAAAGCTTCCAAACTATGTTTTAGATAACTGTGGGAAGTTTACAGAGAATGTAAGGATGTAAGAAATGGTGACTGTAAGAGATAATGTTCCGGTTACTAAGTGGGATAGAGTAAGTTATGTACTAGTAATAAATATCTCCAAATTTTATTGGTTCAACTTCCTAAAGTTTATTTTTCACTCACACAAAGTTGGCTGGAGGTACTTTGCCTCTTCCAGATCTCTCCCTTCCAAGCTAGCTATTTCCGTCTTTCGATTTAGCACCTCAACATTTGGCCTCTGTGGTTGCCGGGAGGAAAAGAGAAAAGCATCAAGAAGTAGCAAGTGCTTTGTTCCAGAAGTGACACATGTCACTTCCACTCATGGCTTATATGTCATAATTACTCACATAGACCCATTAACAGCAAGGGAGCAGAGAAACGTGGGGGAGTACATGGATATTGAATGACTAATAAATTATAATAAATTATACCACTTAAGATGTAATTGAACTTACAATGAACTCCTTGAAGTTTCTCCAACTCAAAATTCCTCCCAAAACAATACAATGAACTATGGTGTGATTGCCAATATTTAAAGCAGCAGCCCTGTGCCACTGGCCAATTGTTTTTTGAGGTAGGGTCTTGCACTAGCCCAGGCTGACCTGGAATTCACTATGAGGTCTCAGGCTGGCCTCAAACTCACAGCGATCCTCCTACCTCAGCCTCTTGAGTGCTGAGATCAAAGGTGTACACCACCATACCTGGCAGTGACTAATTTTTAGAGGTTCTTAGAGTGTCAAAACAAAATACAACATGGAACTTCTTTTCTCCTTGGATAGTTGCATTATATTCAAAGGGAAGAAATCATATTGAACGATTCTAATGTCACTTATGAGGCCTTGACATTAACTGCCAAAACCAGTTTTTTGTTTGTTTTTGTTTTTTGAGAAAAGGTCTCACTTTCTAGCCCAAGCTGACCTGGAATTCACTATGCAGTGTCAGGATTGAACTCACAGCAATCCTCCTAGCTCTGCTTCCCAAGTGCTGGGATTAAAGACAGGTGCCACCATGCCAAGCAAATCAGTTAATTTTTTTTTAAACATAAAAACATTTTTCTGTTTTGTTTTGATTTTTCTTTTAAAAAATTATTTATTTATTTGAGAGAGAGAAAGAGGCAAATAGAGAGAGAGATCATGGTAGCACCAGGGCCTCTAGCCACTGTAAACAAACTCTGGACACATGCACAATCTTGTGCATCTATCTGGTTTACATGGATACTGGAGAATTGAACCTGAGTCCTTAGGCTTTGAAGGCAAGTACCTTAACTTCTAAGCCATTTCTGTACCCTTGTTTTTCTCATTATATGAGATAGGGTCTCACTCTGGCCCAGGATGACCTGGAACTCACTCTGTAGTGATCTTCCTATCTCTGTCTCCTGAGTGTTGGGATTAAAGTTGTGCAGCACCATACTCATATTTTGAGGGGTTTTTTTTGATGTTGTTGTTGTTTTTCGAAGTAGGGTCTCACTCTGGCCCAGGCTAACCTGGAATTTACTATGTAGTCTCAGGGTGGCCTCGAACTCACAGCAATCCTCCTACCTTTCCCTGCTGAGTGCTAGGATTAAAGGCGTGCGCCATCACGCCTGGCTTCATATTTTGAGTTTTTAAACAAAATTATGTTTAAGCTTGTTTATGTGGTGTATTACATTGACAGATTTTCGTATGTTGAACCACCCTTGTGTTCCTGGGATAAATCCCACTTGGTCAAGGTGGATAATGCTTTTGATGTGTTGTTGGATTCGGTTTGCGAGAATTTTGTTGAGGATCTTTGCGTCTATGTTCATTAGGGAAATAGGCCGATAGTTTTCTTTTCTTGTGGCGTCTCTGCCTGGTTTTGGGATTAGGGTGATACTAGCTTCATAGAAGGAGTTGGGTAGTTTTCCCTGTTCTTCAATTGTGTGGCACAGTTTTAGGAAGATTGGTTTGAGTTCTTCCATGAAGGTTTGATAAAATTCGGCTGGGAATCCATCTGGTCCTGGACTCTTCTTTTTTGGGAGGTTTTTTATTACTTTTTCAATCTCCATGAGCGTGATGGGTTCATTAAGGTGGTTGATCTTCTCTGAGTTTAGCTTTGGTAGATGATATGCATCCAGGAATTTATCCATCTCCTCCACATTTTCCAGTTTTGTGGAGTAGAGGTTTTTGAAATAAGTCCTGATGATTCTGCCGATTTCACTGATGTCTGTTGTAATCTCTCCTTTTTCATTTTGAATTTTGTTAATTTGGAGTCTCTCCTTTTTTTGCTTGATCAAATTGGCCAGAGGTTTGTCAATCTTGTTTATTTTTTCAAAGAACCAGCTCTTTGTTTTGTCAGTTGCCTTAATTGTTTCCTTGGTTTCCAATTCATTAATTTCTGCTCTGATTTTAATTATTTCCTTCCTTCTGGAGCTCTTTGGGTTGGATTTTTCTTGTTTTTCCAATGCCTTTAGGTGGATGGTTAAGCTATTGATTTGGGATTTTTCTGTCTTTTTTATGAAGGCATTGAGTGCTATGTATTTTCCCCTGAGGACTGCCTTCATTGTGTCCCACAAGTTTTGGTATGATGTGTTCTCATTGTCATTCAATTCCAGGAATTTTGCAATTTCATTTTTTATTTCATCCACTATCCATTTATTGTTTAAGAGTGTGCTATTCAGTTTCCAGTTGCCGTTGGGGCTCTTGTTGGTTTTTTTGTTGTTGATTTCTAGGAATATAGCATTATGATCAAAATTCTACTTCCTAAAAGACAGACCAAATGACTGAACCTTCACTAGTCCCTTACAGGAAACACCTGAACCACAAGACACTGGAGAGGGTAGGATCAAGACTGACCTAAATCTCCTACATCTTCCTTCCCTCCCTCTCCCCCTCTCCCCTCTATCTCTCTCCTCTCAAACTCTTGTATATTAGTTATCTTTTTCCTCAATTTCTTAGTGGACACTGACCTGTAACCCCCACTTCCAGCTTGGGCCTACAATCCACAATGAGCTTTTGATCAGAGAAACCTACAAGGTTTCCCAAAACAATGACAGACTTCTGTCAGAGTAATTGATGACCCACCAAAGGCCAGTGGTAAGATCCTATTGCTGAAGACTCCATACGCAGCTGACACGTAAAATGGAATGACATGGCTGGAAGCCAGGAGAGAGTCAGTCCCCAGACAGTCAGTGTGTCTAGTGCCAGAAGGCGCTACATAGGCAACTGGGGGAAGTGACCAAGATCTGTCCAAGCAACACATTGTTTAACCTAAGTAGCAACAATTAACCGGATGTGATACCCACACAAGTGCAATAGTGGTACACAGCCATGGTGAGGAATCAATTGCTCTTGATTTGGCTAACTGATCCACTCAGTGGTACTAGACCCTTAGCTGGAGCTGGGAAACAAGTCAGAACCATACCCAAACACAAGCCCACTCTACAATATCAAGCTACCATCAATCACGGGGTATAAGAGGGCCTACACCTATCAAACTGTCTATCAAAAAAGTAAGTGTTATCTCAATTTTCCGGGTGCTAACTTACTCTCCGTTGGAGAATCTGCTTCTCTTTTCCAGATAGATGCAGATCCTAAGAAGAGAGCTGCCCCAACATACCTCAGAAGGGGCCCAACTGAAACTAAGGACAACTGGCGAAATAAGCAAGGGTGATGTTTTCCTGTGAACCGGATACCAGCACAAAGGGGAAGGAGATCAATGCAGAGAAAAATCAACTCCTACCAAATCAGAGAGCCAGAGCCTCAGAGGCCCCCAACACCTCAGCACTGAAGCAGACCAAAAATGAACCCAACATGGCTCAGGGAAATCTTGCGGAAGAGGGGGCGGAAAGAATGTCAGAGTTACATGTTGGGTCATGATTTTCAGAGACATTTATCATACTAATAACTGGGGGCTAACTCCACAATGCACGACCCATTTTCAATAACAAGGAGGGTCTAATGGGAGGGGGTAGATCACAGATGAGCCTAAATAATGGTACCAAACTGCCTGTATTTACTGAAAAGAAAACTAATAAATTAAATTTTAAAAAAAAATTAAAATTATGCACTACAAGTTCCAATCCTTTGAGAAAATTACTTGATAAGAAAGTTAGCAATCATGTAGTAGTTTGAATAGATGGCCCCCAATATATTCATGTTTTGTTTGTAGTTTGCAGCTACCTGCCTGGAGAAGTTGTCAGTGGGCAGATCTTAAGGTGTGGTGGTGGGTTTGAAATACCAATCTAAAAATATGCAGTCTAGTTCCACCTAGAGTTCCTGAGGTGTGTTGTGTGGCTTTTGGCTTGGGGCTTCTATCTTTCTGCTAGGTCCTTTAAGAGAGGGCTAACATCTGCCATTATGGAACTTTCCCTGAATCTATAAACTTCAATAAATCCTTTCTTTCCCTAATTGTGCTTGGTCTGGAAGTTCATCTCAGTGACCTGGAATCTGTCTACATGTGGGTACTGAAGAATCAAATCTGGGTCCTTTCCCTTAACTACTAAGCCACCTTTACAGCCTTGTTTTTTGTTTTTTGTTTTTTTCTTTCTTCTTATGAGGTAGAGTCTCACTCTGGCCCAGGCTGACCTGGAACTCATTCTGCAGCGATCCTCCTATCTCTGCCTCCTGAGTGCTGGGATTAAAGATGTGTGACACCACACCCATATTGTGAGTTTTTAAACAAAACTAAAATGATGCACTACAAGTGCCGATCCTTTGAGAAAATCGGGCTGGAGAGATAGTCTAGTGGTTAAGGCACTGGCCAGCAAAGCCAGAGAACCTAGGTTGGATTCCCCAGGACCCACATAAGCCAGATACACAAGGTGCACATGTGTCTGGAGTTAATTTGCAGGGGCTGGAAGTTCTGGCTGCCCATTGTCTTTCTCTCTATCTGTCTCTTTCTCTCAAATAAATAAATAAAAATAAAAGTATAGGGCTGGAGAGATGGCTTAGCGGTTAAGCACTTGCCTGTGAAGCCTAAGGACACTGGTTCGAGGCTCAGTTCCTCAGGTCCCACGTTAGCCAGATGCACAAGGGGGCGCAGGCGTCTGGAGTTCGTTTGCAGAGGCTGGAAGCCCTGGCGCGCCCATTCTCTCTCTCTCCCTCTATCTGTCTTTCTCTCTGTGTCTGTTGCTCTCAAATAAAAAATATAATAAAATAAAAATTAAAAAAAAAAGAATATTGGCTTCATGGTTTGCAAACCACTTGCTTAAAATAAATAAATAAATAAATGTATAGGAAAAAAAAAAACTGGGCATGGTAGCACAGGCCTTTAATGCCAGCACTGAGAAGCAGAGGTAGGAGAACCACCATGAATTTGAGGCCACCCAGAGACTACATAGTGAATTCCAGGTTAGCCTGTGCTAAAGCAAGACCCTACCTCAAGAGACTCCCCCCCAAAATTGCTTTCCATATATGTGTGCCTAAATTCTAAAAAGAATTCTTTAATAAGAGAATTGTGCTTAATTAGTTAATAGTGTTTTTTGTGTTCCATTTATAGGTAAGAGGTTGAGGGGCCACTGTTAGTAATTTAAACCTCTGGGGGTGAAAAAAATTGCTTAGTGGTTAAGGCATTTGCCTGCAAAGCCAAAGGACCCAGGTTCGGTTCCCCAGGACCCATGTAAGCCAGATGCATCAGTTCGTGCATATGTCTGGAGTTCATTTACAACAGCTGAAGGCCCTGGGGTGCCTATTCATTCTCTCTCTCTCATAAATAAATAGCAGTTAAGGTGCTTGCCTGTGAAGGAAGCCTAAGGACTCAGGTTCAATTCTCCAGGTCCCACTTAAGCCAGATGTGCATGTGGCACATGCATCTGGAGTTCGTCACTCTCTGTGACTATAATAAATAAATAAAACTAGAAATATCATATGGCACTCCACAAATGCATACAATTACTATGTGTCAATTAAAAAAATTAAAAATAAATAAACTTTTGATTGCAAAACCTTTAGAATCTGACAAACAAGCAGCATAAATGATGAAGCAGACATGTGGTTGCTATGTAAACAGTGAAGAATAAGACATTTTAGTGTTTTTTTTTTTTTTTTTTTTGCAAGTGAGAGGGAGTTAGGTAGCATTAGGGAGAGGCAGTTAGACAGAAATTAACATTAATTATATATATATAATTCCACAGAACTAAAACTACTCACGTGAGCACAGAGCTCAAGCCCAGCCCTTTAAGGACACTGTACCCAGGTGTGCTGGCTCCTTCCCCTTCATTCCTGGGCTCAAAATCAAAAGCCTGGCTCCTCATAAGGGCTTTTGGGAACTTCTTCCTTTTTTCTGGTTCCTTAGGTTTTTGCCTAAAGGTGTTTTTGTTTTGCTTTTTAAATCATATATATATGATATATATATGTATATATATTAATCATATAAATGTGTGTGTGTGGTGTGTATGTGTATGTGGTATATATATATTACCCCTGCTCCCATTTCCCTGGGGCCCTCCTCGGTGGGGTTATGGTAATCACTGCGGGGTCATGAAAGCCTCAGTTAGTCCCGGTGCGGTAGGGGGATCATGCCTCAGGGGACTTCCACCCACTCTGTGGCTCTCACAATCTTCCCACCCCTCTTCTGAATGCCTGCAAAACCTAATGACCTGGGTTTGATTACCCAGTATCCACATAAAGCCAAGATGCACAAAGTGGTACATGCATTTGGAGTTCATTTGCAGCAGCTACAAGCCCTGACACACTGTCTCTCTCTCTGCTTGAAAATAAATAAATAAAAAGATTAAGGGGCTGGAGGGATTGCTTAGTGGTTAAGGTACTTGCCTCAGGTTCAATTCCTCAGAACCCACATAGGCCAGATGCACAAGGTGGCACATGCATCTGGAGGTCATTTGGCTAAAAGCCCTGGCATGTCCATTTCCTCCTTCTCTCTCCCTCTCTCTCTCTCTCTCTCTCTCTCTCTCATAAGTAAAATAAACTTAAAAATAAAAAGATTTAAAAACCATACCTATTACTTTTTGGTTTTTTCTTTCTAAAAGAGTTTATTTTTATTTATTTACTTGTAAGTAGAGAGAGAGAGAGAGACAGAAAGATTATAGGCATGCCAGGGCCTCTAGCCACTTCAAACAAACTCCAGATGCAAGTGCTACTTTGTGCATTTGGCTTCACAAGGGTACTGAGGAATCGAACCTACGTCGTTAAGCTTTGCAGGCAAGCACCTTAACTGCCATCTCTCCAGCCCCTTTTTTGTTTTTTTCAAGGTAGGGTCTCACTCTAGCTCAGGCTGATCTGGAATTCACTATGTAGTCTCAGGGTGGCCTTGAACTCAAAGCAATTCTCCTACCTCTGCCTCCTAAGTGCTGGGATTAAAGGTGTGTGCCACCATGCCCAGCTATGATTTTGTTTTGAATACCCAAATAACTCTACCTCTTGATCTTTTGGTTTGACATAGTTTAATGGAAAAATTCTGGTTCTGTCTCCAATTCTTCCTGTCCACCACTCTCCATCTTTCTGGGTCACCTGGACTTCTTCACCGTCAGTGAAAGTCAAATCTCCAGGCTCTACACTTGAATATGGATAAAGTACAATGCACTCTGTAGGGAATGAGCAAAAATTATCTCACTCACCCTCCTGGCTATCATGGGGATTCTTGTTGTCAATTGTTCTGTGGGAGTTTATGGTTTTTCCTGTGCCCTGCCCATCTATAACACTGACAAAGTCTAGAGTTCCTATGTAGTTTGCAAATATCCTTCTGTTGCTGTTTTTGGTTTTCAAGACAAGGTCTCACTCTAGCCCATACTGACCTGGAACTCACTCTATGTTCCCAGGCTGGCCTTGAACTCACAACAATCCTCCTACCACAGCCTCCTCAGAAAGAGGAAGAGAGAGAAAATGGGTGCGCCAGGGCCTCCAGCCACTGTAAATGAACTCCAGATGCATGCACCACCTTGTGCATCTGGCTAACATGGGTCCTGGGGAATCGAGCCTCAAACCAGGGTCCTTAGGCTTCACAGGCAACTGCTTAACCGCTAAGCCATCTCTCCAGCCCTGATCTTTTTTTTTTTTAAACTCATGCATTTCCATTTTAATTAGAAAGAAATACATTTTTAAAATCAGGACTGGGGCTGGAGAGATGGCTTAGAGGTTAAGGCACTTGCCTGCAAAGCCTAAGAAAGCTTGTTCGAATCTCCAGGTCCCACATACAGCCAGATGCAAAAATTATGCAGGACTGCAATGTTGCACATGTGCACAAGGGGTTGCACACATCTGGAGTTTGTTCACAGCAGCTGAAAGGTCCTGATGAGTCCATTCTCTTTCTCTCTCTCAAAAATAAAATAAATAAATAAAAAATTTAAATATATCAGGACTGGGGCTGGAGAGATGGCTAAGTGGTTAAGGCGTTTGCCTGCAAAGCCAAAGGACCTCAGTTTGATTCCCCACATAAGCCAGATGCACAAGAGGGCACATGTGTGAACACGAGTTCATATGTAGGAGCTGAAGGCCCTGGCATGCCCATTCTCTCTCTCTCTCAAATAAATAAATAAAAATAAAGTTAAAAAAAATTTAGAGCTGAGCATAGTGGCACACGCCTTTAATCCCAGCACTTGGGAGGCAGAGGTAGGAGGATCACCATGAGTTCAAGGCCACCCTGAGACTACACAGTGAATTCCAGGTCACTCTGGGCTAGTGTGAGACCCTACCTCAAATAAAACAAAACAAAACAAAATTTTTTTAAAAAAATCAGTCCTGCTCTATTCATTAAAGTAATAAACATCATATATTGTTTATTATAGTACACAAAGAAAAACTACTCAATTCAGGAACTTTTTTGAGATGATAAGAAATTATCAATTAGTGTGATATTAAAATAATAGTGATATGATAAAAGACAATGTTAAAACATGAGCAACTCTGAGCAAAAGCTTTGAATTGGTGGCTTACAAAGAATTACACACTGAATTATAACAACACATATATAATATTTCAAACTTTATAAATTATTCTTTGGTTTGCAGCAAAAATAATTACTAAAATATTCATCTGTTCTAACTAAAGTCATAATATAAGATAATGACCATGAAAATTAGGGCAACATGTATTTATCTCTGGAGCGGGGAGTGGAGGGGGAATGTGCTATGCAAATTGTTGCTTGCAAAAAATTAGATTCCCTTTTCATAATGATTAATGTTCACTATTTACAGGTACATTAACAACTTAACAAAGCTGAAGCCAAGGGCACTTACTACTTAAATTAAGACAATGTAGAATGTGAACACTTTATTACCCACATACTATAAATAATTAGAGTGCAGTAAGAAAGCTAAAGCTAGGAAACACCGCACACTTAATTAAAAGTTTAGTTTATATTTGCACATATATACATATATGTAATTGGTGGCTTTCTTGAGTCATAGAAAGAAGATACACTAACGTTAATTGTCACAAAAGAAAAATGTACAACCACACATGTGAATAAATAAACCTGAACAAAATTATGTACCTTCTTAAATATTCACATGAATTCTGAAATCATTTTCTAATTCTAATAATAGTGTTTGTTTACAAATGACAGAATCATTATTCAAAACGCTTTTATTCAACTAAATGCTATTATTAGAAATTTGCCATTAATTTTTATAATAAAATATATTTCTTATTTCTATCCTATATCAATAGATAATTTTCCAAATTAGTCTTAACAGCATTCACTATATCACTCACTTTTAACTATATTCATATAGTCATAAAAAAAATCCCAAGAGATAGAAACTTTCAGAAAGAAGATAACAGAAGCAGGTTAATAAAGCTTTGTTAGATTACCTTTATATCATTCTTGGCACACACTATAGAATGAATGAACAGTGCCAAAGGTGAAATAAAACTTACTCCAGCTTGTCAAATGCTGCTGTTCTTGCTCAGCAGTGCTTGTTACCAAAAACCATGTACAGTACCTAATAATTGATGAAGAACCTTACATAAAGCAATGACATTAATGTTTCTGAAAGTGTGGTCCCCAATCTCTCAGCACAGCAGCAGGAGGAGAACAACAACAACGGAAAGTTGAAGGCTGGAATGATGGCTCACTGGTTAAAGGCTACAGGCATGTGCTTGCAAAGCCTGCCCATTCTATGTTCAGATCCCTAGTATCTACATAAAGCCAGATGCACAAAGTAGCACAGGCATCTGGAGTTCATTTGCAGTGGGATACATACATACATTCTCTCTCCACTCTTTTTGTAAATTGTTTTTGTTTATTTTTATTTATTTATTTGAGAGTGACAGAGAGAGAGAGAATGGGTGTGCCAGGGCCTCCAGCCACTGCAAATGAACTCCAGACATGTGCGCCCCCTTGTGCATCTGGTTAACATGGGTCCTGGGGAGCTGAGCCTGAACCAGGGTCCTTAGGCTTCACAGTCAAGCGCTTAACCACTAAGCCATCTCTCCAGCCCTCTCTCTCCACTCTTAAATGAAAATATGTTTTAAAATAATGAAAGGTTGGGACTGCTTCATTAAACCATACTAATTATTCCTCCTAGATTTTCCTGGCTATCTTTGGTAAGGAAGGCTTCTGTGGAATCATGATTTGCTGTCTCATTGTTTTCCTATAACTTGGTTGTCATCATCCTCCCTTCACTGCCCCTACATAGAAAGGTTGGAATACTGTGGTCCACAACCAGAAGGTCTCCATATAAAAGGTGAGAGCCTTCACCTATGAAAGAGCCAGCATTATTGGCCCTGGCCTTCAGAAGCACTCGGAGATCTCTTCATTTTTTTCCCTCAGCCTCATGCTGATAACTATACTGCTAATGGCATGGGCAGCATCTACATTGGTTAAGGTCTCATACTCATTTATGGCCTCGAATTAGAGCTCCACTAGGGCCTATATCTTTGGCCTCCATACTCTTCTCCTTCAGCATCAGCAAGCTCCATAGTCTGTCCTGCTCCTATAGTACAAAGGTCTTCCTGGGGTCATTCTTCACCACAGCCTGGTGAACAAACAGATGCTGCTTGGTGTTGGTGCTCATCCTGAAGCTCATCACTACTTCCAACAGAAGCAAGCATATCATATAAGGTACAGCACAGATCTTCTATTCTTGGTGCTTCGGTCATTTCCTTCAAAGTTGAATTTAAGCACTTTTCAACTTCACACCACAAAAAGGAACCATTTGTTTTCTCCACAGACTTAAGTTCTATGTGGCAATGCTTCTGAAGATGTTCATTCAGGAACTTCTTGTACTCTAAGCTTATAGTTTTCTGGGTTTCACCATTTATTGGTAATTCATCAAAGTGGTCCAAATCATACATGTCAAATGACAATGCTAAGTTTTTACCAAAAATTAATCTATCACCACATTGCTTTTCTGCCATGTGGACAAGAGCAGTAAGGTCATCTTAACTAAGGTGAGAAATAATTCAATTAGTGGCCTCACAAGCTGCAGTGGCAGATGAAGGTGGAAATGGACCAAACATCTGTTTAACAGCCTTTGTCTCCACGTGGCCAACAGAGCGCCTCAAGGGAAATGTCATAAAGAGAAATGCAGCACCATTTTCAACTGCTTCTTTCCCATCATCCATTCCAACAATTTCCCTCACAGCTTGTAATATATCCTTCAAGTCTTCATTTATACTTTGCATTCCATTCTTCTCCAGTTTTTCATTCAAAAATGTTACCATTTTCTTCCATGTCAGGCCCAAACCTACGACTTGTTCATTAAGTTTGGATCACTTCAGCTTTTAGGTCATCCTTCTTCATTATAATTATCTTGCTTACTCATTGAGATCCTCATACCTCTGCCTCCCGAGTGCTGGGATTAAAGGCATGCACCACCACACCTGGCTTGGATTTGCCATTCTTAAATATGCTATATTTTGGGCTTGTAATTTGTTGCTTCCTGATTTATAGTGCCTTTGTCTGCTGTTCTGCCATTTGTTGGGGCAGGGTCTTATTCAGTCACAAGCTGACCTTGGAACCCTCTACAGACCAGAAATCTCAGCCTTCCAGTTGACAAGATTAAGGGTGTGGGGCAACACACATCCTTACAGACTTTGATTTTGTTAGAGGATCTGTTTGTTGCAATACTTACTCTTGCATAAATACTCTGTGCTGGTTTTCATTGAATGTGTATATAGTTCAGTTAAATTTTAGAATTTGCCTGTATTTTGTTCCACCAAGCCCACTAGAATACTCTCATAGCAGGCAAAACCAACACCTAGAGTCACTTTTGTGGTTACTCTAAGAGTCTTTTAAGAGCCACACCTAGCAACTTAATCTCCTACCCTGAAGATGTATAACATCAAATTGATTGATACATCTAATCATACTGCACATAGTTAGAAAACCCAAGTATTAAATTAATTCAAGATGCAAAAATCTCTACATTATAATACAAGAAACACAAAAAGTCAAGACAATATAAATCCACAAAAAGTTATACATCCATCAGAAATAACCTCCAGTGAGACTGATTTAGAGGAAATGCCTGAGAAAGATTTCAAAAGAATGATTATAAATATGCTCGAGGAAATCAAAGGAATCAAAGAAGACACAGGGAACCAACTTAGTGAAATAAGGAGGTCAATATAGACATAAGTAAGGAAATAGAAATAATAAAGAAAAACCAGCCAGAAATACTAACCAATGAAGAACACAGTCAGTGAAACAAAAAACTCTGAGTTGGGCATGGGAGCACATGCCTTTAATTCCAGCACTCAGGAGGCAGAGGCAGGAGGATCACTGTGAGTTCAAGGCCACCTGAGACTACATAGTGAATTATAGATCAGCCTGGGCCAGAGTGAAACCCTACCTAAAAATTAAAAAAAAAAAAAAAAAAAAAAAACTCTAAAAAATCTCACCAGTAGAACAGATGAAGGAGAGAACAGAACATCTAAACTAGAGGACCAGGTGGCAGATCTAATAGAGTCCAACAAAAACTAACAGGAAAGTATGAATGGGAGTTTCAATATATTTGGGACACTATGAAAGATCAAACATAAGAATTCAGGGTAAAGTAGGAGGAGAAGAATTTCACTCCAAAGGCATAGTAGGTGTTTTCAACAAAATCATAGAAAAAAACTCGCCTTCCTACAAAGGATGGACACTATCTTAGGGTGAAAGTTTGGAAAACGGTGTTTCAAGTAAATGGGCCTAGAAAATAAGCAGAGGTCGCTATCCTAATATCTGACAAGGTACACTTCAATCCAACATTAGTTAGGAAAGATAAGGATGGCCACTTTATATTGACTTAAGGCACACTCCAACAGGAAGACATTACAATCCTAAACATATACGCACCTAACATTGGGGCTACCAACTTAATCAAACAAATGCTATTAGAACTAAGGTTACAGATAACACCAAACACAGTTGTAGTGGGTGACTTCAACACCCACTCTCATCAATTGACAGGTCATCCTGGCAAAAAATAAACAGAGAGACGTCTGAATTAAATGAGGTCATAGAACAAATGGACCTCACAGGACATTTCATCCAAATGCTGCAGAATATACATTCTATTCAGCAGCATATGAAACATTCTCTAAGACAGATCACATATTAGGACACAAAGCAAATCTTTTTTTTTTTTGGTTTTTTGAGGTAGGGTCTCACTCTAGCCCAGGCTGACCTGGAATTCACTATGTAGTCTCAGGGTGGCCCCGAACTCACGGTGATCCTCCTACCTCTGCCTCCCAAGTGCTGGGATTAAAGGCGTGCGCCACCACGCCCAGCTACAAAGCAAATCTTAACAAATACAGGAAAACTGAAATAATTCCTTGTACTCTATCAGATCACAATGGGATCAAACTATAAATCAAAAGCAAGAAAAGTTACAGAGCATGCACAAAATCATGGAAACTAAACAATACACCACTAAATAATGAATGAGCCACTGAATAAATCAAGAAAGAAATCAAAAAATTCATAGAGTCAAATGATAATGAGAACACAACATACCAACATCTTTGGCATACAGTGAAGGCAGTCCAAAGAGGGAAATTTATAGCTTTAAGTGCCTATATTAAGAAATTAGAAAGGTTGCAAGTAAACAACTTAATGCTTAACCTTAAAGCCTTGGAAAAAGAAGAACAAGGCAGACCAAAAATCAGTAGACAGGAAGAAATGATAAAGATTAGGGAATAGAAACCAAACAGAAATAGAAACCAAGCAAACAATCCAAAGAATAGATGAAACAAAGAGTTGGTTCTTTGAAAGGATAAACAAATCTGACCAAAAGAAAGAGAGAAGAGACATAAATTAATAAAATTAGAGATGGAAAAGGCACCATCACAACAGATACCAGAGAAAATCAAAAAATCATAGGGACATACTATAAGAACATATACTCCACTAAGTTTAAAAATCTTAAAGAAATGGATGATTTCCTTGATTTATATGACCTACTTAAGTTAAATCAAGATGAGATTAACCATGTAAAGAGACCTATAACAAGTATAGAGATCCAAGCAGGTATCAAAAATCTCCCAACTAAAAAAAGTCCAGGTCATATGTATTCACTGGTGAATTTTACCAGACCTTCATGGGAGAACTAATACCAATTCTTAAACTTTCCCATAAAATAGAAAAAGAAAGAGCCGGGCGTGGTGGCGCACGCCTTTAATCCCAGCACTCGGGAGGCAGAGGTAGGAGGATCGCCAAGAGTTCAAGGCCATCCTGAGACTACATAGTGAATTCCAGGTCAGCCTGAGCCAGAGTGAGACCCTACCTCAAAAAAAAAAAAAAGAAAAGAAAAAGAAAAAGAAAGAATCCTACCAAACTCCTTCTATGAATCCAGCATCACCCTGATACCAAAATCAGGCAAAGATAGGACAAGAAAGAAAATTACAGACCAATCTCCCTCAAGAACATAGATGCAAAAATTCTCAACAAAATATTAGCAAATAAAGCCGGGCATGGTGGTCCACACCTTTAATCCCAGCACAGGAAGATCATCGTGAGTTCAAGGCCACCCTGACACTACATAGTTAACTTCAGGTCAGCCTGGACCAGAGTGAGACCCCATCTTGAAAAACCAATATATATATATGTATGTATATATACATACAAACAGAATGCAAGAATATATCAGAAAGGTCATTCACCCCAGCCAAGTAGGCTTTATCGCAGAGATGCAGGAATGGTTCAACATACACAAATCAATAAATGTAATACATTATATAAATGGTCTGAAGGACAAAAACCACATGATCATCTCATTAGCTGCAGAAAAAGCATTTGACAAAATCCAAAATCCCTTCGTGATAAAAGACCTACAGAGATTGGGAACAGAAGGAACATATCTAAACATAATAAAGCCTATTTATGACAAACCTACAGCCAACATAATACTAAATGGGGAAAAACTTGAAGCTTTTCCACTAAAATCAGGAACAAGACAAGGATGTCCACTTTCCCCACTTTTATTTAATATAGTACTGGAAGTCTTAGCCATAGCAATAAGGCAAGAGACACACATAAAAGGGATACAAATTGGGGGACTGGAGGGATGGCTGAGCAGTTAAGGTGTTTGCCTGCAAAGCCAAAGGACTCAGGTTAGATTCCCCAGGACCCACATTGGCCAGATGCACAAGGGGGGTCTGGAAAGCACCTTGGAATAAACCAAACCAAGGAAGTAAAGGATCTCTACAATGAAAAATTTAAAATACTCTAGTGAGAAGTTGCAGAAATCACTAGGAAAGGAAAAGACATCCCTTGTTCTTGGATCAGAAGAATCAATATCGTGAAATGGCAATCTTACCAAAAGCAATGTACACATTTAATGCAATCACCATCAAAATTCCAAAAGAATTCTTCACAGAAATAGAAAAAACAATCCAAAAATTCATTTGGAATCAAAAAATCCCTCGAATATCTAAAACAATTTTGAACAACAAAAATAAGGCTGGTGGTATCACCATACCTGACTTTTAGCCTATACTACAGAGCCGTAGTAACAAAAAGAGCATGGTACTGGCACAAAAAGAGAAATTTAGATCAATTGAACAGAATTAGCTACCATCATGAAAACAAATGACCATAAATGATAGTGAGGATACAGAAAAAGAGGAACCCTTTTATACTGTTGGTGGGAATGCAATCTGGTCCAGCCATTGTGGAAATCAGTTGGAGGATCCTGAGACAGCTAAAAATAGATCTACCATATGACCCAGATATATAGCACTCCTAGACATATATCCTAAGGACTCATCTCATTACCTTAGAGATATTAGCTCAACCATGTTTATTGCCATTCTATTCACAATAGCTAGGAAATGGAACCAGCCTAGATGTCCCTCAACAGATGAGTGGATAATGAAGATGTGGCACATTCACACAACGGTGTTCTACTCAGCAGTAAAGAAAAATGAAGTTATGAAATTTTTAGGAAAATGGATGGATCTGGAAAGTATTATACTTAGTGAGGTAACCGAGGCCCAGAAAGCCAAACATCCCATGTTCTCTCTCATATGTGGATCCTAGATACAAATGATTGGACTTCTGTATGAGTAGGAACAAAACTCAGTAGCAGTGACCAATAAGCTTGAAAGGAGATATAAAGGGAATAGAAAGGGAGGGAAGGGGGCTTAATAGGAAAGTATTGTATATGCAAGAAGAAGAACAGATTAGTGGTGGTGAAAAGGCCTAAGTGAGGTCAGGGGAAGAGACTGAATAAAGGAAAGGTGGAGGGAGGGCTAATCAAATTCTAAGAGGATATAAATAAGTCTTATGGAAGCCTACTTTTTTGGACAATGGAACACTCAGAAGCCATAGATTGTTACTAGAAAATTTTCAGTGCCAGGGATGGGATACCTTCCAGTGAGTTGTTGGCCATGAGGCCCTTGATTTCCCACCAGGAACAGTGGATAAGACCCTGTTGCTGAGGACTTGACAGACTTGGGCTGCAAGGTCACTGAGGAATGTGGCTGGAGCTGAGCTAAAACCCTCCTCCATGTATACCAGCTGCAAGAAAGCTGGAAAAAGCCACGCTGCATGCAGTTCAATGCGAAGAAGAGAAGTCACCAGTGAAGATACTCAACAGTAGACACTGCAAGCCTTGTATTTGGCCAGCCAGTCCAAAGAAGCTAATGAGTATGATAGTGGCATGTCTTTTATGGGAAAAACCATTCGCCCTCTAATTTGACTGGAGGCCCGCTCCATGGGAGGGAATAGATCCCTGATACTGAAAACCTATAACAGGGGTAGTCATGAGCCCTAGGGGTGTAACGTCTGCTGGTGTCTGGTTAAATGTATATACTATGCTCACCAAACTACCCAGTAAGCATTTCTCTTAATGTTCATACCCATATAATTAATGCTACTCTCACTTTTGGTTAGAGAACCTTCTCTTTTCAGATGGCAGTGACCTTCAGATGACTAAGAAGGCACTATGGTGCTGAGAAGAATTGACAGAGGAGTGCTCAGCACTGAAATATCTCTATCACATCTTCCAAGGCTCAGGGTCCATTGTGGAAGAAGGGGAGGAAAGAATGTAAGAGCCAAAGGAAGGGTAAGACTCCTTACATGCTCCTCCAGGCACAAAATGGCCTGGCTATCCATAACCTCACAGTGCCTGACACTACCTACACAAGGCCATCACAATAGAAGATCATGACATCAAAATAGAGACTGATTGAAAGGGAGAGAGGATATGATGGAGAGTGGAGTTTCAAAGGGGAAAGTTGGGGGAGGGAGGGAATTACCATGGGATACTATTTACAATTATCAAGTTGTCAATAAAAAAAATTAAAATTAAAAAATATTTTCAAACAAACAGATAAGTCTCCCAATAGATGTGGATTCTCATTTTCTTTACCAAGTTTCTGCTTAAACTTGTGTCTTGTTCCAATTACATAAAACTATTTCCTATTGTGTCAAACCACTATATTGTTTTTGTTGTTCCTAAATGCTTTTCTCAGGGATGGGAAAAAGAAAGACCTACATACAGATAGCGATGAGATATCCAAGTGGCTTTCAGATTTCTCTCTTGGGCTTCTAGAGTAGCATCCTCCTCTGAGCATGATCTTAACTGGTACACCCTGTGGCCTCATTCAGCCTCAATAAGTTAAGAGTGGTCTGTGTGATCTGTTCCCTCTAACAGTAGTTAGAGTTTTGTCTCAGGATGGGGAAATGAAGGAGGATAGGAGAAACTAGCTCTAGCTTTTTTTTTTTTTTTTTTTAGGTAGCTTTAGTTAGAGGTTGATGCCCAAAGTGAACCAAGAGACATGACTCCACATGCCATCTTGTGCTGACACAAGAATGGAACTCTTAACAGAAATAAACTTATGGGGACTTCTGGTTAAGATAGCAGCATTAAAAAAAAAAAAAAAAATGGCAGCATAGTAGCTACACCAAATCAGCCTAGGGCAAGAAATAAGCAGAAAAACAACACAATACACTCTTCTACCATAAAGTGAAGGCATATAATGAATTACCAACCACAGCAGAGAAGCAAGAGAGACTCAGAGCCTCTAGCAACTATACAAGTGGCCATAATCAGCTCCCACATGGCCCTGGTGGCCAGTCCACTGGGAAAAGCTATGCACAATCAGCCCTGCCTGAGCCAGCTCAAGCAGACTCACGTTGAAGAGATTTGCCACTTCATACCTGGCTGACCTGAAACCCATTACAGACCAGAAATCTCAGCCTCCCAGTTGATCCATTAGGGGTGTGGATCAACACACACCCTTAGGGACAGTGGCTCTGTTAGATTATCTGTTTGTTTTAATCCCCATTCTTGCATAAACACTCTTCTAGTTATTATTAAATGTGTATATTGCACAGTTTAATTTTAGAATTTGCCTATATTTTGCTCCAACCAGCCTACTAGAATACTTGCATAACAGGCAAACAACTGAGGGTCACTGTTGTTCTTGCTCTGGGAGTAACATAAGAGCCACACCTGGCACCTTAGGCTCCTGCCCTGAAGATATATGACGACTGATTTACACATCTAAGAATACAGTGGATAATTAGAAAACTCAAGCATCAGGAGCTGAAATAGCTCAGTAGGGAGAGTGTTAAAAGAAAGCCCAAGCATGAAATTAACTCAAGATGCAAAACTCTCTATAGTATAATACAAGAAACTCAAAAAATCAAGATAATATAATTCCACCAAAATTATAAATCTACAGAAATTGCCTCCAGTGAGACTTATTTAGATGAAATATTTGACAAAGAATTCTAAAGAATGATTATATGAAATTCAATGAAATAAAAGTAGAAATCAAAGGAATCAAACAAGAAAACAAGCAATTGAAGGAATCCCCAAAAAACCACAGGAAATCAACTTAATGAAATAGGTAGGCCAATAAAAGACATGAGTAGAGAAATAGAAATAATCGAGAAATACAAATCAGAAATACTAGATATGCAAAACAAAGTCAAATGGAAAACTCTGTAGAAAGTATCACCAGTAGAATGGATCAAGGAGAGGACAGAATATCTAAACTAGAAGACAGGGTGGCATATCTAGCACAGTCCAATAAAGAGAAAGACAGGGCTAAAGAGATGGCTTAGCACTTGCCTGTGAAGCCTAAGGACCCAGATTCCATGTAAGCCAGACACACAAGGTGATGAAAGAACACAAGGTTGCATATATGTACATAAGATGGCACACATGTCTAGAGTTTGATTGCAGTGGCTGGAGGCCCTCAAATGCCAATTCTCTCTCACACTCTCTCTCACTCTCTCTCATAGAAACAATTTTTTTAGGGCTGGAGAAATAGCCTAGCAGTTAAGGCACATGCCTGTGAAACCTATGGATCTAGGTTCAATTCTCCAGGTTCCATGTAAGCAGGTGCACATGGTGACACATGCATCTGGAGTTCATTTGCAGTGGCTAGAGGCCCTGGTATGTCCATTCTCTCTCGCTTTCTCTCCCCCACTCTCTGTCTCTAATAAATAAATAAATAAAAATAAAATCTTTTAAAAAAAATTTAAAAAGAGAAAGACAAACTAATAGGAAGGAATGAATGGCAATTTCAAGATACTCAGGACAATATGAAGAGATCAATCATAAGAATTCAGAGTATAGTAGAAGAAGAATTTCAATTCAAAGGCATCATTGGTATTTTCAACAAAATCATAGAAGAAAATTTCCCCCAAATAAGGAAAGAGATGTCAATAAAGATTTAGGAACCTCTCCTCACCGTATTATAATTAAACTACTAAAAACACAAAGTAAAGAAAATACATTGAAAGCAGTGAGATAAATGTCAAGTCATATATAAAGGCAAGCCCATCAGGATAACAGCAAATTACTTAACACAAACTTTTTTTAAAAAAAGTATTTTATTTATTTATTTCAGAGAGATAAAGAGGCAGAGAGAGGGGGAGAGAGAGAGAGAGAGAGAGAGAGAGAGAGAGAGAGAGAGAGAGAGAATGAGTATAACAGGGCCTGTAGCCACGGCAAATGAACTCCAGATGCATGTATCACCTTGTACATCTGGCTTATGTGGGTACTGGGGAATCAAACCTGGGTCCTTAGGCTTTGCAGGCAAACACCTTAATTACTAAGCTATCTCTCCAACACATCAACACAAACTTTAAAAGCCAAAAGGGGGCTGGAAAGATGGCTTAGTGGTTAAGTGCTTGCCTGTGAAGCCAAAGGAGCCCCATTTGAGGCTTGATTCCCCAGGACCCACGTTAGCCAGATGCACAAGGGGTCACACACATCTGGAGTTCATTTGTAGTGGATGGAAGCCCTGGCATGCCCATTCTCTCTCTCTCTCTCCTCTCTCTGTCTCTCCCTCTCTCCTTCTCTCTGTCTGTTGTTCTCAAATAAGTAAATAAAAATAAAACAAAAAGGTTTTAAAAGCCAGAAGGGCTTGGAATGATGTATTCCAAGGTCTGAAGGATAATAACTGTCAACCAAGAGTACTTTATCCAGCAAAGCTATCCATCCAAATGGATGGAGAACTAAGGACATTCCACAAACAAAACAGGCTAAAGGATAAAGGAATATATATGATCACTAAGCCAGCTCTACAGAAAATACTTGAAGGGATCCTTCATACCAAAGAGAAAGAAAAGCACACCTGAGAAAATAGGAGGAAAAAAAAACCCATATTCAAATAATAGTTAACACAAGAGAGTAAAGGAAAAGTAGAAAGCACTGCAAAACAAAAAGAACGGCAAGAATAAATTTACACCTTTTAGTAATAACTCTTAGTATCAATGGCCTCAATGCCCCAACTAAAAGACATAGGCTTGTAGACTGGATTGAAAGGCAGGATCCTTCTGTTTGTTGCCTCTAAGAAACTCACTCTCCATAAAAGACAGATGCTGTCTTAGGTGAAAGGATGGAAAACAGTATTTCAAGCAAATAGGGCTAGGAATCAAGCAGGTGTTGTTGCTATCTAATATCTGACAGGATACACTTCAAATCAACATTAGTGAGGAAAGATAAATAAGTTCTCTTTATATTGATTAAAGGAACAATTCAACAGGAAGACATTATAATTCTAAACATATATGCACCTAACATTGGTGCTCCCAATTTCATCAAACACTATTAGAATATTATCACAGATAACAATAAGCACAGTGTAGTGGATGACTTCAACACCCCACTCTGAATGATGAATGGGTCACTGAATAAATCAAGAAGAAAATCAGGGAATTCACAGAATAAAATGATATTGAGAATATCAAATACCAAAACCTTTGGGACACAATGAAGGCAGTCCTAAGAGAAAAATTTATAGCTCTAAGTGCCTATATTAAGACATTAGAAAGGTTGCAAGCAAGCAACTTAATGTTTCACCTTAAGGCCTTGGGAAAAGAAGAACAAGGCAAACCAAAAATCAGTAGATGGAAAGAAATAATAAAATGTAGGGCAGAAATTAATGGAATAAAAACAAAAAAAAATCAATGAAATGAAGAGTTGATTCTTTTTTTAATCTTTATTTATTTATTTTTATTTATTAGAGAGAGAGAGAATGGGCACATCAAGGCCTCTAGCCACTGCAAAGGAACTCCAGACGCATGTGCTACCCTGTTCATCTGGCTTATGTGGGACCTGGAGAATGAACCTGGGTCCTTAGGCTTGGCAGGCATGTGCCTTAACTGCTAAGCCATCTTTCCAGCCCAAAGAGTTGATTCTTTAAAAGGATAAATAAGATTGATAAACCCTTAGCAAATCTGACCAAAAGAAATAAAGGAGAGACACAAATTAGTAAAATTAGAGATGAGGACTGGAAAGATGGCTTAGCACTTAAGCACTTGCCTGTGAAGCCTAAAGACCCCAGTTCACGGCTCAATTCCCCAGGACCCACATAAGCCAGATGCACAAGGTGGCACATGCATCTGGAGCTTGTTTGCAGTGGCTAGATGTCCTGTTGTGCCCATTCTCTCTCTCTCTCTTTCTGCCTCTTTGTCTGCCATTCTCAAATAAATATAAAAAATAAAATAAAATTAGAGATGAAAAAGGCACCATTACAACAGACACCAATGAAGTTCAGAAAATCATAGGGACATACTTTAAGAACATACACTCCACTAAATTTGCAAATATGAAAAAAAATGGTTGATTTCCTTGATTTACATGACTCACCAAAATTACATCAAGATGAGATAAACCTTTTTTTTTTTTTTTTTTTTTTTTTTTGGTATTTTGAGGTAGGGTCTCAGTCTAGTTCAGACTAACCTGGAATTCACTATGGAGTCTCAGGGCAGCCTTGAACTCACGGTGATCCTCCTACCTCTGCCTCCTGAGTACTGGGATTAAAGGCATGCGCCACCACACCCAGCGAGATAAACCTTTTAAATAGACCTATAACAAGTATGGAGATCCAAGCAGTTATAAAATCTCCCACCTAAGCCGGGCGTGGTGAGGCACATCTTTGATCCCAGCACTCTGGAGGCAGAAGTAGGAGGATCACTGTGAATTCAAGGCCACCCTGAGACCACATAGTGAATTCTGGGCTAGAGCAAGACCCTACCTCAAAAAACAAACAAGCAAACAAACAAACAAAATCTTCCAACTGAAAAAAGTACTTGGCTAGAGAGATGGTTTGATGGTTAAGGTGTTTGCCTGTGAAGCCTAAGGACACAGGTTCAGTTCCCCAGTATCCACATAAGCTAGATGCATATGGTGGGCATGTTTCTGGAGTTCATTTGCAGTGGCTGGATACCCTGGCACACCCATTCTGTCTATATATCTACTTCTCTTTCTCTCTCTCTTTCTGTCTCTCAAAATGGATAAATAAAAGTTTAAAAATAATATTTTTTAAAAAGTTCAGGCCCAGATGGATTCTCTAATGAATATTCCTGACCTTCATGGAAAAACTAAGAACAATGCTTCTCAAACTTTTCCATAAAATAGAAAACGAAGGAATCCTACCAAACTCCCCCCGATACCCAAACCAGACAAAAACAGAACAAAAAGAAAGTTACAAACCAATCTCCCTCATGAAGATAGATGCAAACATTCTCAACAAAATACTGGTAAACAGAATATATCCAAAAGATCATTCACACCAACCAAGAAGGCTTTATTCCAGAGATGCAGGGATGGCTCAACATATGCAAATCTAAAATATACTATACTATATAAATGGACTGAAGGACAAAAATTACATGATCATCTCAATAGATGCAGAAAAGGCATATGACAAAATCCAACATGCCTTTAAGGTAAAAGTCCTAAAGAGCTAGGCATGGTGGCACAAGCCTTTAATCCCAGCCCTTGGGAGGCAGAGGTAGGAGGATCACCATGAGTTCAAGGCCACCCAGAGACTACTTGAAGGAAAAAGAAGTCCTAAAGAAACTGGGCATAGAAGGAGGAACATATCTCAACATAATAAAGGCTGTTTATAACAAACCCACAATCAATATAATACTAAATGGAGAAAAACTTGAAGCTTTTCCACTAAAATCAGGAACACTACAAAGGTGTCCACTGTCCCCACTTTTATTTAATATAGTACTGGAAGTTTTAGCTATAGCAATAAGGCAAGGGACGCACATAAAAAGGGATACAGATTGGAAAAGAAGAGGTCAAATTATCATTATTTACAGATGATATGATTCTATACATAAAGGACCCTAAAGACTCTACCAGCACACTGTTAGAGCTGATAAACACTTTTTGCAACATAGCAGGATACAAAGTAAGCACACAGAAGTCAGTATCCTTCCTATGTACTAACAATAAACATACTGAGGATGAAATCAGGGATCACTCCCATTCACAATTGCCTCAAAAAAAATTACCTTGGAATAAACCTAACCAAGGAATTGGAGGATCTCTATAATGAAAATTTTAAAACACTCAACAGGGCTGAAGAGATGGCTTAACAGTTAAGACATTTGCCTGCGAAGCCTATGGACTCTGGTTTAATTCCCCAGAACCCATGTAAGCCATATGCACAAGGTGGCTATGTGTCTGGAGTTTGTTTGTGGTGGCTAGAGGCCCTGGAGTGCCCATTTTCTTTCTTTCTCTCTCTCTCTCTCTCTCTCACACACACACACACACACACACACACACACACACACACACACACACACAAAATAAATATTTTAAAAAAACACTCAAGTGGGCTGGAGAGATGGCTTAGCGGTTAAGCACTTGCCTGTGAAGCCTAAGGACCCCGGTTCGAGGCTCGGTTCCCCAGGTCCCACGTTAGCCAGATGCACAAGGGGGCGCACGCGTCTGGAGTTCGTTTGCAGAGGCTGGAAGCCCTGGCGCACCCATTCTCTCTCTCCCTCTATCTGTCTTTCTCTCTGTGTCTGTCGCTCTCAAATAAATAAATTTTAAAAAAAACACTCAAGAAAGAAAATACATAATACACTAGGAAATGGAAATACAGCCCATATTCTTAGATTAGAAGAATCTATATTGTGAAAAATGCCAATCTTACCAATTGCAATCCCCATCAAAATTCCAATGCCATTCTGTTTTTAATTTTTTAAATATTTGTTTATTTATTTATTTGAGAGAGAGAATATGAGTGTGCCAGGGCTTCCTCCACTCCAATGCCATTCTTCATGGAAATAGAAAAAAAAAAAAAACTATCCTTAGCTTCATTTTGAAGCACAAATAAGCCTCAAATAGCCAAAATAATTTTAAGCAGCAAAAATATGGCTGGTGCTATCATAGTAACAAAAACAGCATGGTACTGTCACAAAAACAGACATGTAGATCAATGGAACAGAATAGAGAACCCAGATGTACACCCAGGCAGTTACAGCCATGTGATTTTCAAAAAAAATGCCAGAAATGTTCATTTAAGAAAAGACATCTATAGTAGACAGCCACCCATTGCTGGAATGCTCTATGATGGTAGGGGAAACAATGGCATGAGCAGAGGATGGACATCACCTCCTGGCCAACATCACATGGACAACAGTAACAGGAGAGTGCATCAAACACTGGCAAGGAGAAGCTGACTGCAACGCCCACAAGCCTGCCCCCAATAATATACTGCTTCCAGGTGGAGCCAGTTCCCATATTGCTACCAGCTGGAGACCTAGCATTCAGAACACATAAGCTTATGGGGGACACCCAAATCAAACCACAGCAGATAGCCTCTGTACCACTCATTAATCACCCCAAGTCTACCTTTCTTCAAACTAACATTAAGTATTTGTAACTTAAAAGATATGTATGGAACTTGGTTGTAAAACACTCTTAGGAACATCATATTTATTTGAGAAACTCTAAAATATAAGGCAGTATTTCTCAAAATACCATCTTAGGGTCACCTGCATCAGAATCACATTGGGATGCTTGACAAGATCCAGGTTTCTCACCAGGTGTGGTGGTTCATGCCTCTAATCACAGCACTTGAGAGGCTGGGTGTGGTGGTTTGACTCAGGTGTCCCTTATAAACTTAGGTGTTCTGAATGCTAGGTCCCTAGCTGATGGAGATTTGGGAATTAATGCCTCTTGGAGGCAGTGTATTGTTGGGGGCAGCCTTATGAGTATTACAGTCAGTTTCCCTTTGCCAGTGTTTGGCACACTCTCCTGTTCTTATTGTCCACCTGAGGGTGATGTCCACCCTATGCTCATGCCATTATTTTCTCCTGTCATTATGAAGCTTCCTCTCAAGCCTGTAAGACAAAATAAACCCTTTTTTCTCACAAGCTGCTCTTGTTTGGGTGATTTCTGCCAGCAATGCAAACCTGACTGCAACAGTAATGTTGGTACCAAGGAGTGGTGTCAATTGCTGCTGGACACATGACTGTGTGGCTTTGGCCTTTTGGAGTTGATTTTTCTTTTCTTTTCCTTTCTTTTTGTTTTGTTTTTATTTATTTATTTTTATTTTTTATTTTTATTTATTTATTTTTATTTATTATTTCAGAGTGACAGACAGAGAGAGAGAGAGAAAATGGGAGCACCAGGGTGTCCAGCCACTGCAAACGAACTCCAGATGTATGTGCCACCTTGTGCATCTGGCTTACATGGGTACTGGGGAATCAAGCCATGAACTGAAGTCCTTAGTGTGTGAAGTCCTTCACAAGCAAGCACTTAACTGCTAAGCCATCTCTCCAATCCTTGGAGTTGATTTTTCAAAAGGAATGTGGGAGGATGTGAAACCGTGGTCCAAGAGACACCTTGCAGTGATGTAAGCTTGACGGACTATTCTGGTCAGAGGTGAAGGACCTGAATGCAGTAAGAACTATGGACTGTGACATTCGACTGATGAAGATGAGAAAGAGTTTTGCTTAGACTGCACTAGAAGCAGTTTGTGTGAGAGGCTTGCTGTTATGCTCATGTCTTGAAAACTTGTGCAGGGTTGCAGTGCATAGAAACAGACTGATGTAGCCAGGCATGGTGGTGCACGCCTTTAATTCCAGCACTTGGGAGGCAGAGGTAGGAGGATCACCGTGAGTTCAAGGCCACTCTGAGACTACATAGTGAATTCCAGGTCAGCCTGAACTAGAGTGAGACCCTACCTCAAAAAAAAAAAAAAAAGAAAGAAAGAAAGAAAAAGAAAAGAAAAGAAAAGAAAAGAAAGAAAGAAAGAAAGAAAGAAAGAAAGAAAGAGAAACAGACTGATATGAGCAGAGGGATATGGCATAGAAATGAAATCTTTGGGCCAAAATTGTTGCTTGTTCAGCTGCAATTATATGAGAGATTACAACCATTAAGATGGAGCCAGCTGACCTACATTGGGGCAACAGGAAGAATGTAGACTTTTTTGAAGGGGCCTGAGTGCTCAAGGAGTTGTTCTGTTGTTCAAAGTCTGCTTTATTCCTTCCTGGATTAACAAATTGGCACCTACCTGGTATTGTGGAGTATAAGAAATGCAGGAAAGAGAGGGTCATTGAATTTGCAACACACTCTTGTGTTTTGGAAACGGCCATGTGCAGTGTGAAGCGGGCTTGCTGGTTGCCTGCATGGAGACCTATGGAGCCATGAGGATGAACTGGGGATTGCAGTGGAGACCCAGTGGAGGTGCTGGGACCATGAGGGCTGCCAAGGAGAGCTCTGGCCCTGGATGAAGTTTTCCAGGACTGCGAGTAGCCTAGCTGGAGGGGTGGAATTGGAACTCCAGGGACTATTTGCTGGGTAGGATTATCAGATTTAGAGATTTGTCACTATCTAGTTGTTGGACTTGGAGCTACAAAGTTTGATGTTTGCCCTGTTTAAATATTATATTGGCTGAATATTTGTTTGCTATGTCCAGTGCTGTCTTTTGCAGCATGCATGTTTATTCTGTGCCATTATGGGTTGGGGGGGTTGGTTTTGGTATTATGGTTCAGTTAAAAGACCTTGGACTATGGGGATATTTGAACATCATTGGGATTGTAAAAACTATGAGGACTCTTAAAGTTAGATGAATACATTTAATTTTATATCATCTATGGTTATCAGTTTATGGGGGCCAGGGTGGAATGTGGTGGTTTGATTCAGGTGTCCCCATAAACTTAGGCATTCTGAATGCTAGGTTCCTAGCTGATGGAGATTTGGGAATTAATGCCTCTTGGAAGCAGTGTATTGTTGGGGCAGGCTCATGGGTATTATAGCCAGTGTTTCCATGCCAGTGTTTGGCACACTCTCCTGTTGCTATTGTCCACCTGATGGTGTCCAAGGGGTGATGTGCACCCTCTGCCCATGCCATCGATTTCTCCTGCCATCATGGAGCTTCCCCTCGAGTCTGTAAGCCAAAATAAACCCTTTTTTCCCACAAGCTGCTCTTGGGTGATTTCTGCCAGCAATGTAAACCTAACTGCAACACTGAGGTAGAAGGATTGCTGTGAGTTCGAGGCCACCCTGAGACTACAGAGTGAATTCTATGTTAGCCTTGATGAGAGTAAGACCCTACCTCAAAAAAATAAATAAATAAACTTGCCAGGCAGTGGTGGCGCATGCCTTTAATCCCAGCACTCGGGATGCAGAGGTAGGGGGATCACCATGAGTTTGAGGCCACCCTGAGACTACATAATGAATTCCAGGTCAGCCTGAACCAGAGTGAAACCCTACTTCAAAAAAAAAAAAGAAAGAAAAGAAAAGAAATATAATATAATATAAAATAAAAAATAAAATATACAAATTTCTCACCCCAATCAATATGTACTGAGCCAAAGGGCTGAGAGTAAGGCCTATGACTGCAAAATTTAAGCATGCTTTCACAGAGAAATTACACAGATATTAAGTGAAGGTATTTGTGCACAGTAGGTTCAATCTTATGAATTTTTAAGAGCTATTCCTGTCGGCTTACATTGGAAAACTGAACAACATATTCTAAACTAATCTACATTGAGGGTGTGAAAGGAGCAAATAATATATCTCTATCTAGACAGAAGGAACTATTAGGGAAACAACTATTTTACGTGCATCCAGGATTTAGAGTCAAACAATTGAATAGAGAAGGGCACTTGTTGGGTTTTGTTTTCAGGGTGAAAGAGCTTTGTTCAGGGACCCGGGAATATGGCCCAGTGGGTAAGAGCTTTTGCTGCGCAAACGTGAATCCCTAAATTCAATCCTCAGCACCTAGATAAGAAGCATGCCTGGAGCCTCAGTTCTGAGGTGGGGGCGGGGTTGGAGAAAGGACGATCACTGGGGCTTGCTGGTCAGCCAGTCTGACCAAAACCAACAGCTTCAGCTTTAGTGAGAGTCTCTGTCTGGAGAAGACAAAGCAGAACAGCAGAGGAGGGTATCTGTCATGTTACTCTGGCCTCTATACAGCTACGCACATGTTCACACATACATACAATCTGCTCAGGGTGAAGGACTGGCTTGTATGTTATATTGATCTTAGCACATATAAGTTGTGTCCTACCTGATGAGCTTGATTACAGCATCATGCAGTATAACTTTAAATGAGATATAGATTGGCGGACCAGTAGTTACCTTTTTGTTGCTGGAACAAATTCCCAACCAAAAGCAGCTTGGGTGGCCTGGAGAGATGGCTCAGCAGTTAAAGTACTTGCCTGCAAAGTTTAATGACCTGTGTTTGATTTCCCAGTACCCACGTAAAAGACAAATACACAAAGTGGTGAATGCATCTGGTGTTCTTTTGAAGCAGCTGGAAGCCCTGTTGTGCCCATTCTCTCTCTGTCTCTGCTAGGTATGGTGGCACACACCTTTAATCCAAGCACCCAGGAGCAGAGGTAGGAGGATCACTGTGAGTTCAAGGGCAGCCTGAAACTACATAATGAATTCCAGATCAGCCAGGGTTAGTATAAGAGGATACCTCAAAAAACAAAAAACGAACAAACAAAAGAGGCAGCTTGTGGGAGGAAAGGGTTTGTTTTGATTTATAGTCTGGAGGGGAAGTTATGATGTTATGATGGAAGGGGGAAAATACAGACTTAGCAGAGGCTGAATATCGCCTCCTGGCCAACATGAGGTAGACAACATCAGCAGGTGAGTATAACAAACACTGGCAAGGGGGAGCTGGCTCTAACACCCACAAGATGGCCCCCAACAAGACACCCCTCCCAGCAAGTCTCCAATTGCCAAATTGCCACCAGCTGGGAACCTAGTATTCAAAACATGAGTTTATGGGGGACATCTAATTCAAACTACTAACAGACTTCAAGCAGTGATTCTCAAACCCTAATATGCATAAGAATAGCGTCACCCATAGGAATTATCACTCAGAAGGTTCTGGGGAAGAGCCCAGAAATTTCATTTTTTTTTTTTTTCTTTTTGAGGTAGGGTCTCCCTCTAGTCCAGGCTGACCTGGAATTCACTATGTAGTCTCATGGTGGCCTTGAACTCAGGACGGTTCTCCTACCTGCCTCCCAAGTGCTGGGATTAAAGGGATGTGCTACCTCGCCCGACCCAGAAATTTTCATTTTAAACAAACATTCCAGGATGTTTTTACGAAGGTGGACCACAGAACACACTTGAGTTTTACTTGGTAGATGTTCTGTTGGAGTTCCTTGGCTTCCTGAGTGCAACTTCAAAGAACACTTGCAAACAGGCTGAATTACCCATTTCATGAGCCCCAAGTGGCGAACAAGCAAGAACTGTGAAGACAGCTGGTGAGGCTGTCAACAGCACATTCGGATACTCAGGAATCTTTCTGGACAGGAAAATAATGTCCTTGCTTTCCTGGTTCAACTGTAAAACAAAATCCACACACAACCTGTTGGATTGCATTTTCACCTCTAGGGGGAGCGCAAGGACTTCCTCACACGAATTCCATTTCTGTGCAGGTGCGTTGGATGGGGTGCCTTATACAGGTCAAGGACGCGCTGGGGTTTTATTACTAAGGGTGGAGCTAAGAATGGAAGGAGCTAAGAAGTTAAAAGCCTTATCAGGGGAGGGCTATTCTCTAAACTGATTTAGCAGGATTCTGGCCTAGCAAGGGCAAGGTCTATGTAAGAGGGCTCAGATGAGTCTAAAGTTTGATCAAAGGAGGGCGTCTTAGTTATGGCTTATACAGAGAAAGGGCTCTTTTTCTCTTGGTTTTCCATTTTTATTGCTTCCTAGAATAAGATCAGCGTATAAAATGGCTGAGGTAGAACACTTCTTTAGTCCCAGCACTCAGAAGGAGGTAGGAGGATCACTGCGAATTCAAAGCCAGCCTGGAGCTACATAGCGAATTCCAGGTCAGCATGGGCTAGAGTGAGACATTTCCTGGAAAACAAAGCAAATAAACAACAACAACAACAAAAAATCTGAGGCCAGGCATGGTGGTGCACTCCTTTAATCCCAGCACTCTGGAGGCAGAGGTAAGAAGATCTCTGAGTTTGAGGCCAGCCAGAGACTACATAATAAATTCCAGGTCAGCTTGGGCTAGAGAGACCCTACCTCAAAAACAAAAAGATCAGAGTATAACCCTGAGACATGAGCGAGCTTGCTTGCTTGCTTTTTTTCTTTTTCTTTCTTTCTTTTTTTTTTTTTGTTGTTGTTCGAAGTAGGGTCTCACTCTAGCTCAGGCTGACCTAAAATCCTGAAATTCACTCTGTAGGGTGGCTCGAACTCACAGTGATCCTCCTACCTCTGTCTCCCAAGTGCTGGGATTAAAGATGTGTGCCACCACACCCTGCTGAGACATGATCTTGAAGTCATGCTTTAAATTTAAAAGCATGCTTTACCTGGGAGAAGATTAGAGGGAATAGGGCCAAATTTCTAGCCTAAAAACAGTAAACAATGTCGATATCCTCCATTCATATGCTTCTTTCAGATCAGGAGTGTCGTCCTGTGTGGCTGTTAAGATATATGGGGCTGGGGCTGGAGAGATGGCATAGCAGTTAAGGTGCTTGTTTGAGAAGGCTATGGGCCCAGGTTCAATTCCTCAGTGCTCAGATACACTAGACAGCACATGCATCTGGCGTTTGTTTGCACTGGCTAGAGGCACTGTCACACCCACTCTCTCTCTAATAAATAAATAAAAGTAAATTTAAAAAAAACAAAAAATATTTGAGATGCAGGATCCAAAATCTTGTTCACACATATAACAACTATTGATGATACAGGAGTTCCTGGACTCACAATGGACTTATATCCTGATGATCCATAATAGCTTGAAAATAACATGTCAGGGCTGGAGAGATGGCTTAGCGGTTAAGCGCTTGCCTGTGAAGCCTAAGGACCCCGGTTCGAGGCTCGGTTCCCCAGGTCCCACGTTAGCCAGATGCACAAGGGCACACGTGTCTGGAGTTCGTTTGCAGAGGCTGGAAGCCCTGGCGCGCCCATTATCTCTCTCTCCCTCTATCTGTCTTTCTCTGTGTGTCTGTCGTTCCCAAATAAATAAATAAATAAATAAATAAATAAATAAATAAATAAATAAAAAAGAAAATAACATGTCAAATATGCTTAACTTTCTGAATAACATCTTAGCCATACAGTGCATTGTAAAGTATTTGGCCTTCTGCTTTGTGATTATGATACAGGATTTTGGGGCTCAGGATGGGTCCTCAAACTTGGGTACTTATCTTTTTCTTTTTCTTTTTTTTTTTAGTTTTTCAAGGTAGGGTCTCACTCTAGCTCAGGCTGACCTGGGATTCACTATGTAGTCTCAGGGTGGCCTTGAACTCACAGCAATCCTCCCACCTCTGCCTCCCAAATGCTGGGATTAAAAGCATGCACTACCATGCCCAGCCTGTCTTTTGTCTTTTTTTTTTTTTTTTTTTTTTTTTTACTTTTTGGTCCTGAGACAGTCATGCTCATGTAAGCAGCCTGGGCTGACCTTAAGCTTATAGTAGTCCTACTGCTTCGTCTTCCAATGCTGGTATTCTGCATATGAACCACCATACCTAGCTCCTCGGTTATTTTTTTGTTAATATTTTGTTGTTGTTGTTTTTAGAGGTAGGGTCTTGCTCTAGCCCAGTGTTGTAGTCATCTTCATGTTGTGGCAGAAAACACCCAACCAAGAGCAGCTTGTGGGAGGAAAGGGTTTCATTTGGCTTACAGACTCAAGGGGAAGCTCCATGATGGCAGGGGGAAATGGTGGCTGAGCAAAGGGTAGACATCACCTCCTGGCCAACATCCAGAGGACAAAAGCAGTAGGAGTGTGTGCCAAAATGGCAAGGGGATAACTCTCACCAGTGACAAGTCTCCCAAGTCCAATAATTCTAGCCAGTGATGAATCTCTGGAGTTCCAATCCTGCCCCTCCAGCTAGGCTACTCACAGTCCTAGAAAACTTCATCAGGTACTGGCAACACTCTTTGGGGGCCATCCCATAGTCCTGGCATCTCCACTGGGTCTCCATGGCAACCCATGGTTCATCCTCGTGGCTCCATCAGGTATTCATGCAAGTAATCCAACAATCCTTCCTTACACTGTCCGTGGCCATTTCCAAAATACAAAGCTGTGTTGCAAATTGAATGACCATCTCTTTCCTGCATTTGTTATGCTCCATAGTACTAGGTGGGTTACCAACTTATTAATCTAGGGAGAATAAAGCAGACTTTGAAGAACATGACACCCCTTCAGTTTTGTTAAGAGTTTGCATTCTTAAACTGGGTGTGGTGGCATACACCTTCAATCCCAGCACTTGGGAAGCAGCGGTAGGAGAATCACCATGAGTTCAAGGCCACCCTGAGACTACATAGTGAATTCCAAGTCAGCCTTAGCCAAAGTGAGACCTTACCTCAAAAAACAAAAAACAAAAAACAAAAAAAAAAAAGTTTGCATTCTTCCTGTTGTCCCAGTTGTCCCAGTTTCAATGGTTATAATCTCTCAAACAATTGCAGCTGAGTAGGCAGCAGTCTCAGCCCAAAGATTTTATTTTACTCTGTGCCATATCCTTCTGCTCACACTAGTCCATTTCTATACAATGCAACCTTGCACAAGTTCTTAGGACACGGACAACAACAGCCTCTCACACAAACTGCTTCTAGCCCAGTCCAGGCAAAGCTCTTTCTCACTTTCATAAGCCAAATCTCACAGTACATAGTTCTTACTGTATTCAGGTCTTTCAACTCTTACCATAATGGTCTATAAAGCTGTACTTAGAGCTGTGTAAAGTGTCTCTTAGACCAAAGTTTCAAATCCTTCCATATACCTCCCTCAAATGAGTTCCAAATGACCAAAGCCACAGTCAAGTTTCTAGCATCAACAACCCCACTTCTCTGGTACCAATTTTACTGTTGCAGTCAGCTTCACAGTGCTAGCAAAAAACACTCGATCAAGGATGCTTGTGGGAGAAAGGGGCTTATTTTGGCTTACAAACTCAAGGGGAAGCTCCATGATGGCAGGGGAACCCAATAACATGAGCAGAGGGTGGACATCACCTCCTAGCCAACATCACATGGACAACAGCAACAGGAGAATGTGTCAAACACTGGCAAGGAAACATTGCCTATGACACCCACAAGCCCAGCCCCAACAATAATTGCCTCTAGGAAGATCAAATTCCCGAATTGCCACCAGCAGGGAACCTAGCATTCAGAACATATAAGTTTATGGGGGACACGTAAATCAAGCTACCACACCTAGACTAACCAGGAATTCACTATGTAGTCTCCATCTGGCCTCAAACTCACAATCCTCTTACCTGTGCCTTCTAATGCTGGGATTAAAGGTGTGCTCCATTATGCCTGGCCATTATGCTATTTATTTTATTTTCTCAATTTTTATTAACATTTTCCATGATTACAAAAAAATACTCCATGGTAATACCCTCCCTCCTCCCATTTTTCCCCTTTGAAATTCCATTCTCCATCATATCCCCTCCCCATCTCAATCAGTCTCTCTTTTATTTTGATGTCATCATCTTTTCTTCCTCTTATGATGGTCTTGTGTAGGTAGTGTCAGGCACTGTGAGGTCATGGATATCCAGGCCATTTTATGTCTGGAGGGAGCACATTGTAAGGAGTCCTACCCTTCCTTTGGCTCTTACATTCTTTCTGCCACCTCTTCCACATTAGACCCTGAGCCTTGGAAGGTGTGTTCAAGATGTTACTCAGTACTTCTTTCCAATACCATGATACCTTCAAGGTCATTGCCATCTGAAAAGAGAAGATTCTCTACCCAAAGTGAGAGTAGCATTAATATAAGGGTATGAATATTAAGAGAAGTGCTTATTGGGCAGTTTGATAAGCATAGTATATACACTTATCTAGACATCAGCAGATGTTACACCTTTAGGGCTCATGACTACCCCTATTTCAAGTTTGCAGTATCAGGGATGTATTCCCTCCCATGGAGTGGGCCTCCAGTCCAGTTGGAGGGCAGTTGGTTTCCACCATGATAGATGTGCCACTATTGTACCCATTGGCTCATTTGGCCTGGCTGGCTAATGATAAGGCTTGCAGTGTCCACTGTTGAGTATCTTCACTGGTGGTATCTCTTTCTCCCATTGAACTGCATGTAGAATGGCTTCTTCCAGCTTTCTGTCAGCTGGTCTACATGGAGGAGGTTATCAGCTCAGTTCCAGCAGGATTTCTCAGTGGCCTTGCAGCCCAAGTATATGGAGTCTTTAGCAATAGAGTCTTACCATCAATTCCTGATGGGAAACCAAGGGCCTCAGCAATGGCCTATAATGTTTTGGGGATATCAGGGACCTCCCTGGCCAACAACTCACTGGAAGGTACCCCATCCCTGGCACTGAAAATCTTCTAGCAACGATCTATGGCTCCTGAGTGTTCCATTGTCCAAAACCAGAGGATTCCATTTGATTTATTTATATCCTCTTAGATTTTGATTAGCCCTCCCTCCACCTTTCCTTTAATCAGTCTCCTTCCCTGACCTCACTTTGGGCCTTTTCATTCCCATTAATCTATTCTTCTACTTACCATTATGATATTTTTAACAAAGAGTTGATAAAACGGACTCCAGAAGGTTAAATTGTAAATTATTGAGTTTATTTAGGGGGAAAAAATCATAAATCATGAGGTTTATTTCGGAGAAATTGGTACCTAAGAAAAGGCTGGGGCAGTTCCACACATGTGGGAAATCAGACACAGAAGCCCCTTCAAAGGACCAGAAAGGATCAAGAAATATGAAGGACTCAGAGATCAAAGATAAATCACATATAATCAAAGAGAGTGGGTGCCCTTGGAGTATGACACAGATAGAAGGCAAGAAGAAAAATACCCAAACCAAGATAAGTATTGAAAGGCCCAAGAATTCAGAAGCTCAGAAATACTATCACGCTCCAAAGGGAGCTTAAGCGGGCCACCTGCATACCTCAAACTCCAGGTTTTACTCTCTGTCAGAAGCAAGTAAAGAATCCCTCTTCTCATTGTATCAGAGCCCACTCCTAATATAAAACTAGGTAAAAGGGCATGAGATAGCCCTCAAGGATGGGAAATGAGTAATGAAGTGAACCACTTATTTGGTTTCTGTAAATAGCCTGCACCATAAGCCTTAATAGCCCACACTGTAAGCCTTAGTAGCCTACACTGTAAGCCTTAGTAACTCGCACCATAGGCTGTAGCAGCCTGCCTCAGACCACCAAGGTCATAGGAGGCTGATACCATACTCTGTTACCCCCACCTAAGGAATTGCACAAGTGCTGACCTCCAAGGTCACAGGAGACTGATACCACACTCTGCTACTCCCACCCAAGGACCTGCGCAAACGCTGACCACCAAGGTCATAAACTAATTGGCTTAGAAACTATGGGGTGGCACCAACTGACTGGCTAACACCCTGCGGGGCTCCTAATATTAGAAAATGATTGGTCTAAGGCACAGGCTTTGTTAGAAACCCTATAAAAACTGTCCTGTTCCTGCATTCAGGGCTCTGCAGTCCTCTACCCCTGTGCGGTGTACGACTGTGGGCCCCAGCGCGCTTGGAATAAAATCCTCTTGCAGTTTGCATCAAGACCGCTTCTCGTGAGTGAGTGATTTGGGGTGTCGCCTTATCCGGGCAGAGCGTGGGGACCCCCTGTGGGGGTTTTTTCCTACAGTATCCCCCCCCCACAACCATTCCCAGCCAGGCTGGTTCTAGCCATGAGAGGAAGGAGGCTAGGTCACAGGTAAAAAAGGAAGAGAAGTGCCTGCAAGAGAAAATGTACCCAGGCAAAGATCACAAGGCAAAAAGAGAGGCTGGGCCACTGTGGGCAATCTCCCTTGTATAGATCAGACATTCAGTCAGGGTGAGCCTTATCATCAGTCTCAGGTGTATGAGCAGAGACCTGATTGGTTCAGATGGGTTGGTAGACTCAGAGAGCTGATCCAGAGCGGCTGAGCTGAAGAAGAAGCCGGAAGTTCCTGCTGGGTATGTCTCTGGCAGCCATCTTGGAAAGACTGGATCAGATCCAAGTTTCATTTTTGCCAAAATTGAGTCTCTTTTCTCCTTGTTCCCCCTCTGTCCCTAACTAACTACTTGAAAAAACTTAGCTTTCTATTTGTCCTTCAATTTTGTGGCTGTCTGGGAGCTACAGCTCCCCACCACTGGCCAGTGTTGTAAGACAGTATCAGTAACAAAACTCATAATGAGAAAATATCTGTTTGCTACTTTTCTTGTTGCTGTTAATGTGACAAGAATTGACTGAAAGGAATGATATGGAGTCAGATAGCTTTGTTAGGCAGATAGGGTGACTAGGCCCCTGAAAGTATCCTTGTAGTCTCCAGTTTGCTAGAGATCAAAGTATGATCTGACTTTTTATCTCTTCCCTAGGTCTGTTTTGCCACAACCAACCTGCACTCCTTCTGTGGGGGAGGTCCCCTCTCCTAGGTGGTTAGTCAAGTTCAGCCTGCATAACTTGGTGTCATGGATAACCTCTTCCTGAGACACCCTCTTGTCCAGACAAATCATCTGAGCCAGAAGGTAGGGCCTAGCACCTAAGGTTATAAATATGTTTACCAGGCAGGGCAACCTCTCTTGGTGGTCAATTCATCACTTGTAAGCCTCCAGGTTTTGGTGAGTCTCCCCCTGAATCCTACTTCCCATATGGGCTCTTTACTCCCTCCTGCCCACCACATGGCAGGAGCTCTTTGTACTTTCTTTTCTTCTTCTTCTTCTTTTTTTTTTTTTTTCCTGAGGTAGGTTATCACTCTAGCTCAGTCTCACCTGGAATTCACAATGTAGTCTCAGAGTGGCCTCAAACTCATGGCAATCCTCCTACCTCTGTCTCCCGAGTGCTGGGACTAAAGACATGTACCACCATGCCCAGCTTGCTCTTTGTACTTTCTTTTTTTTCTCTCTTTTTTAAAACATTTCTTTCAGGCCCCTCCCGTGGGCTCTCAGACCGTGTAACTATATTCATTTTCCTTCCCCTGGTTCTGTATTTCCCTCAAGAAATATAATAATTTAATAATTTTCCTTCTCAGTTCTGTTTTATCCAATTCTTTCATTAGAAGTAGCCATGAACCTAGGGTTTGGGGTTCAAGGACTCCACTCCTGAACCCCTAACAGTCCATTTTAGGAGGAAGCATTTATTTAAGCTTACAATTCAAAGGAATACAGTGCAACATGGTGGGGACGCTATGGCGGCGGGAACATGAAGTAGCTGGTCGTTAGTGACTCCACAGACAGGAAGGAAAGAGAGAAATGCTGCTCGTCAGCTTTCTCCTTTTTATTCAATCTGGAACCTCAGCCTATAGATGAATCCACCCACATTTAGAATGGGTTTTTCCACCCCAATTAACCTACTTTAGAAAATCCATCACAGACATGCCCAGATGCTTGCTTCCATGGTAATATAAAATAAATCCAATCAAGTTAATGCTTGAGATTAACCATCTCAAGATCAAAATTCAAAATTTAAAGTATAGTTTTGTTTGAACCCATGTGGCTTTTATACCATTGTAAAATAGAGGAATCCTGAGTCAAATAATCCTAAATTGGGGGTCACCTGTAAGCAAAGAGTTAATACACATGTATATATATTCTAATTTGGAAAGTATGGATCTATCTACTTTTTATTTTTCTAGACCTAGAAAACAGAATAAAATGCCCAAATTTAATCTAAGTGTTGCAGTCAGGTTCACATTGCTGGTAGAAATCACCCAACCAAGAGCAGTTTGTGGGGAAAAAAAGGTTTATTTTGGCTTACAGGCTTGAGGGGAAGCTCTACAATGGCAGGAAAAACGATGGCATGAGCAGAGGATGCACATCACCCCCTGGCCAACATCAGGTGGACAATAGCAACAGGAGAGTGTGCCAAACATTGGTATGGGAAAACTGGCTATAACATCCACGAGCCTGCTCCCAACAATACACTATCTCCAAGAGGCGATAATTTCCAAATCTCCATCAGCTGGGAACCTAGCATTAAGAACGCCTAAGTTTATGGGGAACACCTGAATCAAATCACCATACTAGTCTCCCTAAAATGTGGTGTAAGTAAGTGAAAACTGAATCCCAGTCATGAAGACTGTTGTGTGTGCACTTTACTACTACTCAGTGCATAAGTAGACAAGCCTAGGTCCCTCAAGGTCTATGCCTCTGTCTCATTGCTTGAAATGCATTTACCAAAGAGATTGTATGACTCTTTTAAAGAGAAGAAGACTTACAAAATTAAATAATTTGTCTAAGATAAGATGACTGGGTACAAAAGATGTTCTAAATTTAAAAAAAATTACTGGAAAGACAGAAACAGGACTTTAATTGAGGTCTGGTTGGCCAAATCTTAAAAAGGACTCTCTTTATTTAAAACCAATATACTTTAAACATAACACATGGCTTTACAGCCTATTTTTCCCAAATTATATGTGAATATTATCCTCCTTCATAATTTCCAGCTACCTTTTAAAATGATTTCCTGGCTAGGTATGGTAGCGCACGCCTTTAATCCTAGCACTTGGAAGGCAGAGGTAGGATCGCCATGAGTTCAAGGCCGTCCTGAGACTACAGTGAATTCCAGGTCAGCCTGGGCTACAGTGAGACCCTACCTCAGGAAAAAGAAAAAAAAAAAAAAAAGAATTTGTAGGTTCAGGAGTGATGAAGATACTCTAGCCCTATTTTCTACTTCTGAGAAAAGATGTCAACTTAAGAAATAGTTGTTTAGCCGGGCGTGGTGGTGCACGCCTTTAATCCCAGCACTTGGGAGGCAGAGGTAGGAGGATCGCCGTGAGTTCAAGGCCACCCTGAGACTACATAGTGAATTCCAGGTCAGCCTGGGCTAGAGTGAGACCCTACCTCAAAAAAACCAAAAAAAAAAAAAAAAAAAAAAGAAATAGTTGTTTAACAGTGGACTACACTGCAAGCCTTAAGTTTGGCCAGCCAGGCCAGATGAGCCAACTGGTGCAATAGTGTCATGTCTGTTATAGAGGAAACAAACTTCTCTCTAATTGGACTGGAGGCCCACTCCACAGGAGGGAATCCATGCCTGATACTGAAAACCTATGACAGGGAAAGTCATAAGCCCCACGGGTATAATACCTGCTGATGTCTGGCTAAATGCATATATTATGCTCACCAAACTGCCCAGTAAGCACTTTCCTTTTTTCTTTTTCATATTTTAATAATTTTATTGGTGTTTAGGAACAGTATACAAGTCTTATCACACGTACTAAAAATCTAAAGAAAAGCATGTAAAGTCTGGCAAGGCAACCCCTGCAATGCCAGCACTCAGTGGAGTGGAAGCAGAAGGGTTAGAAAGAAATTCAAGGCCAGACTTGGCTACATAGTGAGTTCCAAGCCAGCCTGGGATACATGAATCCCATCTCAAAAAACAAAACGAGGGCTGGAGGGATGTCTTAGCAGTTAAGGCGTTTGCCTGCAAAGCTAAAGGATCCAGGTTCAATTCCCCAGGACCTACCTTAGCCAAAAGGACAGGGGGAGCATGCCGTGGGAGTTCATTTGCAGTGACTGGAGGCCCTGTCACGCCCATTAATTCTCGCTCTCTTTTCCCTTCTTTCTCTGTCAAATAAATAAATAAATAAATATATTTATAAAAAAGAAAGTATATTTACATACACATATACATGCACAGATGTATGTATATTTTTAGTTCTGGAGAGATTAGATCAATGGTATGCATAGTGAGCTATATCCCCAGCCATCCAAGTGTATTCCTTTGTTATTATTGTCTAGAGAGAGAAAGAGCAAGAGAGAGAAAATTGGAGTGCTAGGCCCTCAGCCTAAAATCGAACTCCAGAAGCTTGTGCCACCTAGTGTACATGTGCAACCTTGCACTTGCATTACCTTTGTGCATCTGGCTTACACAGAATCTGGAGAGAGATTGAACATGGGTCTTTAGGCTTTGCAGGCAAGTGCCTTAACCACTAAGCCACCTCTCTAGTCCCCCTTTTTAATTTTATTTTTTGGTATGCATGTGTATGTGTGAGTACATTCATGTTATAGTGTACATGTCAGAAGACAACTTCCAATGTGTCCTCACCTTCCACCTGGTGTGAGGCAGGATCTTATGGTTGTTTGCCAGCTTATCTGGCCCATGAGCTTCTGAGGGATTATCCTGTCTCCACTTCCCATCTCACCCAGTAGGTGTGCTGAGACTATAGGCACCCACAACAACATCCAGCTTTAGGGGTGTTCTAAGGACCTGAACTCAGATTCTTGCACCTTGTCCTCTGAGCCATCTCCATAGCCCTAAATGTGTTCTTTAATGTGTTGTTTGTAATAGCAAAACTGAACACAACTTAATACCAATAGGGAAATATTTAAGTATTTAATTTAAAACACATCCATGAAGCTGAAGAGATGGCTTACCAGTTGTGGTGATTTGAATAGATGGCCCCCAATATATTCAGTTCTTTATTGTTTGTAGTTTGCATCTGCAGCCACCTGGCTGGAGGCAATGTCACTGGGTGGATCTTAAGGTGTGGTAGTGGGTTTCAGATTTCAATCTAAAGATATACAAAATATGCCTAGCTGGAGTTCCTGAAGTGTGCTGTGGCTTTTGGCTTTTAGGTTTGTGCTTCTCTCTCTCTGCTTGGTCCTGAAGGCAGGCCAGTTTCTTCTGCCATTATGAAATTTCCCCTGGATCTGTAAGCTTCAATAAATATCCCTTCCTCCATAACTGTGTCTGGTCTGAAAGTTCATCTCAGTGAACCTGAAGCTGTCTGCTACACCAGTTAAGTGCTTGCCTGTAAAGTCTAAGGACCCCAGCTCTAGGCTGGGTTCCCTAAGACCCACGTGAGCCAGATGCACAAGGGGCACATGCATCTGGAGTTCGTTTGCAGTGGCTGGAGGCCCTGCTGTGCTCATTCCCTCTCTCTCTCTCTCCTTTGTCTATCACTCTCAAATAAATAAGTAAAAATAAAAAACATATCCATACTGAGGAATATTATAAAGTCATTACATTATTTAATGAATTATTTATTTTTATTGTGAATTTTTAACCAACCATATATTTTGTTTGGTTTGTTTGGGTGTTTTTTGTTTCATTTTGCTTTGGTTTATTTTTTGAGGTAGGGTTTCACTCTAGCTCAGGCTGACCTGGAATTCACTATGTATTCTCAGGGTGGCCTTGAGCTCACGGCAATCCTCCTACCTCTGCCTCTTGAGTACTGGTATTAAAGGCATGTGCCACCACACCCAGCTCCATATATATATTTTAAAGCAAGCTACAACACTGGAAAAGCTACAGGTCAGGAGTGGTGGCATATGCCAGAAATCCCAGCACTTGGAATGATGAGGCAGGAGTACTGCATCAAGTTCAAGGTTGTCTTGAGCTACATAGTGAATACCAGGTTAACTAGGGTTACATAGAAAGACCCTGTATCAACCAGCCGGACCAAAAGAGTAAACTACAAAATTGTATTATGGTGAAATTCCAGTTTTGTTAGTTGTGCAAATGAACAAACATGCATTTGGGGCTGGAGAGATGGCTTAGCAGTTAGGACACTTGCCTGTAAAACCCAAGGACCCAGGTTCAATTCACCAGAGCCCACATAGCCCACACACAGGTTGCCCATTTGCAGTGGCTGGAGGCCCTGGCATGCACACTCTCTCTCTTACTAATAAATAAATAAAATTAAAATTAAAAAGTAAATAAACATGCATATAGATAGATAATCCCACAGAAGCTCTTGGGCCAGATAGACTGGCAAACTCAGTGGCAGACAGCCATAAGATCCTGCCTCAAACAAGGTGGAAGGTGAGGACACACTGGAAGCTGTCTTCTGATATGCACAGTGTAACATGTATGCACCCATGCAAACTCACACAGACACATGCATACCAAAAAAAGAAAGTTAAAAAGGGGGCTAGAGAGGTGGCTTAGTGGTTAAGGCACTTGTCTGCAAAGCCTTAGGACCCATGTTCAGTCTCTCTGCAGATCCTGTGTGCCAGATGCACAAAGGTGATGCAAGTGCAAGGTTGCACATGCACACTAGGTGGCGTAAGCGTCTGGAGTTCCATTGCAGATAGATAGATAGATACATACATATATATATATACACACACACACACACATATATATATGAGCCAGGCATGGTGGCGCATGCCTTTAATCCCATCACTTGGGAGGCTGAGGTAGGAGGACCACTGTCAGTTAAAGGCAAGCCTGAGACTACATAGTGAATTACAGGTCAGCCTAGGCTAAAGGAAGACCCTACCTCAAAAAAAAAATATATATCTATATCTATATCTATATCTATATCTATATCTATATCTATATATATATATATATATACACATACATACACATATATATATCTGAAAGGGTATATGCCAAAATGTTAACAAAATTTTCCCTATGCAATCAACATTTAGTCATTTTTTTCTTTTTATTTATTTATTTTTTTACTATTTATTTATTTGAGAGAGAAAACGAGGAGAGGCAAATAAAGAGAATGGGTGCACCAGGGTCTCTAGCCATTGTAAACAAACTCCAGATGCATGTGCCACCATGTGTATCTGGCTTATGTGGGTACTAGGGAATCTAAACTAGGACTGTAGGCTGGCAAGTAAGTGCCTTAACCACTAAGTCATCTCTCCACCTCCACATATATTTTCTTTAATATGTACATTACCAGAGAGAATTTTTTTCTGTACTGAAGATTGAACCCATAGTTGTGCACATGCTGCACAAATGCTCTACCACAGAGCTACTGCTCAGTCTAGAACACTGCCAGTGGCAGGTAACATCTTAAAAGTTTAATGGCAGGCTGGAGAGGTGGCTTAGTGGCCAAGGTGCTTGCTTGGGAAGCCTAAGAACTCATGTTCAAATCTCCAGGTCCCATGTAGCCAGACACACAGTGATGCTCATGCAATGTCACACATGCACAGAAGAGGCACATTCACAGCAGCTGGAAGCCCTGGCACACCTGTTCCCTCTCTCTGTTTTTCTCTCACTCTCAAAATTCATAATAAGTTTTTTTTGGTTTTGTTTTTTTTTTTGTTTTTTTTGTTTTTTCAAGGTAAGGTTTCACTCTAGTCTAGGCTGACCTGGGGTTCACTCTGTATTCTCAGAGTGGCCTTGAACTCACAGTGGTCCTCTTACCTCTGCCTCCCAAGTGCTGGGATTAAAAGCGTGCACGACCACACCCAGCTTTAAATATTAATTTTAAAATATTTTTTATTTATTTATTTTAGAGCGAGAGAGAGGATGGACGTGTCATGGGCTCCAGCCATTGCAAACGAACTCCAGATGCATGCACCCCCTTGTGCATCTGGCTTACATGGGACCTGGGGAATGGAACCGGGGTCCTTTATCTTTGCAGGCAAATGCCTTAACTGCTAAGCCATATTCTCCAGCCCTAATAATAATTTTTTTTTAAGTGTAATGGCATCTAGCAAAGATAGAGGTGGTATCCTCTCAGCAAACAGCCTTGACAATGGAACCATAAATGCTAAAAGACTGATTTTCTCTTCCTGAGATAGTGGTTGGAGGGTAGAAGGAAACAGGAAAAATCAAACTTAGTTTCTTCTGTTGTAGCCTCACAACGCAAAACACTTCAGAGACTATCCCACCACATGCACCAGCAATGAGCTCTGTAGCAGATTCTCCAATGCACACCAGTTGATTCATTCTGACCTAGTCTACGTGGACATCCGGTCAGATTTCACAGATGGAGACTAATTCCCACAAGACTACACCCCATTTTACATGCCAGTCACAAGTCTAAACCAAGGGAACTTCAGGCTAACTGTGTTTGTAAGTTGGGGTTCTTATGATGCCCTCCTCAGGTTTAATTAATTTGCCAGAGTGGCTCACAGAACTCAGGAAAACACCCGGCACAGGTACAGATGAACAGTCTGATAGCAGAGATAAACAGAACAGAGTATGTGGGAAGGAGTCTAGAATACCATTGCCAGGAACCTCCACCTGTTCAGCCATCAAGAAAGCTCCTGAGAGAGAAAGAGAGAATGAGCACACCAGGGCCTCCAGCCACTGCAGACAAACTCCAGCTGGATGTGCCCCCTTGTGCGTCCTGGGGAATTGAACCTGGGTCCTTTGGCTTTGCAGGCAAGCACCTTAACCAGTAAGCCCTCAGGAGCTTCTTTTTTAAATTTAAATTTAATTTTAATTTATTTATTTGACAGAGACAGAGAGAGAGAATGGGCATGCCAGGTCCTCCTGCCACTGCAAATGAACTCCAGACACATGTGCCACCTGTGCATCTGGGTAACTTGGGTCCTGGGGAATCGAACCTGAGCTGGGTATGGTAGTGCACACTTGTAATCCCAGTACTTGGGAGACAGAGGTAGGAGGATTGCTATGAGTTTGAGGCTACCCTGAGACTACATAGTGAATTCCAAATCAGCCTAAGCAATAGTGAGACCCTACCTTGAAAAACAAAAACCAACAAAACAAACAAAAAGAAGAAAGCTCCTGAACTCAGTCCATTTGAAGGTTTTTCCTTTATTTTTCATTTTTTCTTTGTCTTTCTTATGTGTGTGGGGGGGTACTCCATGCACTTGCCTGTGGGGGTGTGTGCTGGTATGTAGTGCTCAGAGTGGAAAGTCAAGTGTCTGGCTCCATTGCTCTATTTTTTTTAATTGCTTATTTTTATTTATTTATTTGAGAGCAACAGAGAGAGAGAAAGAGAAGGGGGTGGGAGAGAGAGAATGGGTACATCAGGGCCTCCAGCCACTGCAAAGGAACTTCAGATGTGTGCACCACCTGATTTACATGGGTCCTGGGGAATTGAGCCTCAAACCAAGGTCCTTAGGCTTCGCAGGCAAGCACTTAGCTGCTAAGCCATCTCTCCAGCCCTTTTTCTTATTATTTTTTAAATTGCCATTGCTCTTTTTTGTTTGCTTGTTTGTTTGTTTTTTGAGGTAGGGTCTCACTCTAGCTCAGGCTGATCTGAAATTCACTACGTAGTTTCAGGGTGGCCTTGAGCTCACAGAGATCCTCCTACCTCTGCCTCCTGAGTGCTGGGATTAAAGGCGTGCACCACCAAACCCAGCTCTCTTGTTTGAACTTGAGGAAAGGTAAATGATAGGTAGATAGATGATAGATAGATAAATAGATAGATAGATAGATAGATAAATAGATAGATAGATAGATGGATGATAGACAAATGGATTTTAGGTAGTGAAATCTTCTAAAGCAGTAAATTTAAAAGCATTTAAATTTAAAAATGTTAAAGGTAGGGTCTTACTCTAGCCCAGGGTGACCTGGAATTTACTATGTAGTTCCAGGTTGGTCTCCAGCTCATGCCAATCCTTCTACCTCAGTGCTGGACATTGTAAATCTGGGTGGAAGTCAATAATAAAATCCAGTGAAGAAGTTAGGAACCACCACACAAAGCCTCATTCAACTGCTCAGTTTCCAAATCAGGATCCTAGTTGGTCAAAATTCTCACGCTCATCGGTGGGTTTGAGATGTCTATGTGGGTTAAGCGGGCATTTGAGAACATGTCTTTTCCTTTGGCATGTTGAATTATGATGTTTAATGGACATCCTTGCAATTTAAGATGACACTTTTTTTTTCCCCAAGGTAGAATCTCACTCTAGCTCAGGCTGACCTAGAATTAACTATTAACTATGTATTCTCAGGCTGGCCTTGAACTCACAGCAATCCTCCTACCTCAGCCTCCCAAATGCTAAGAGTAAAGGCATGCACCACCATGCCCAGAAAGATGACACTTTTAAAATAAAATTCTTGGGCTGGAGAGATGGTTTAGTGGTTAAGGTGTTTGCCTGCAAAGCCTAAGGACCCAGGTTCAATTCCCCAGTACCCACATAAGCCAGATGCACAAGGTGGTGCATGCATCTGTAGTTCATTTAAAGTGGCTGGAGGCCCTGATACACCCATTCCCCCCCCCACCCCTTGTCTCTCTCAAATAAATAAATAAAATATTTTTTTTAAATCTTAAAAAATAAATAAGATTCTTTCCTAAAGATGATTTGAGCCCTGTCATTCTATAGGAAAATCAGCAGAACCTATAGGACTTTTTCAGTTGACATACTCTATTATAATTTTGTTTTGTTTCATAATTTTCTTTTAAAATATTTTTATTTATTTATTTGCAAGCAGAGATTGAGTCAGAGAGAAAGAAAGAGAGAACAGGCACATCAGGGTCTCTAGCCACTGTAAACAAACTCCAGATGCATATGCCATGTTGTGCATCTGGCTTTATGTGGGTACTGGGGAACTGAACCTGGGTCATTCGATTTTTCAGGAAAGTACCTTAACTGCTGATCCATCTCTCCAGCCCCTAGTTTTCCTTTTTCTTTTTCTTTTTCTTTTTCTTTTCTTTTCTTCCTTCCTTCTTTCCTTTCTTTCTTTCTTTCTTTCTTTCTTTCTTTCTTTCTTTCTTTCTTTCTTTTTTTTTTTAGTTAGGGTCTTATTCTAGCCCAGGCTGACCTGGAATTCGCTATATAGTCTCAGGGTTGCTTTGAACTCATGACAATCCTCCTACCTCTGTCTCCCTAGTTCTGAGATTAAAGGTGTGTGTCACCATGCCTGGCTCTCCAACCTGTATTTTTCTAAAACATTTTATTTATATATTTATTTAAGATTTAAGAGAGAGAGATTGATAGAGATAGATAGACAGAGAAAGTGGGTGCACCAGGGCCTCCAGCCACTGCCAACAAACTCCAGACACATGCACTACCTTGTGCATATGGCTTATGTGGGTACTGGAGAATAGAACCTAGGTCCTTTGGCTTTGCTGGAAAGTGCCTTAACCACTAAGCAATCTCTGCAGCCCCTAGTTTTTATTTTTATTTTTTTCTAGCCCCTATTTTTAAATTTTCTTTTTTTTTCACTAGAAAGGAAAAAGATAATACTCAGTTTTAAACATTAAGTATATCAATTGCTTTGTTAAAATGAAACTAGGGCTGGAGACATGGCTTAGTGGTTAAAGTGCTTGCCAACAAAGCCAAAGGACCTAGGTTCAATTCCCCAGGACCCACATAAGCCAGACACACAAGATGGTGCATGCATCTGTAGTTCGTTTACTGTACCTGGTGTGCCCAATCTATCTGCCTCTCTTGTCTCTCTCTCTCAAAATATAAATAAAATTATATATATATATATATATATATATATATATATTTAAAAATATGAAACTAAATGTGCCTTTAATTCCAGCACTTGGAAGGCAGAGATAGGAGGATTGCCATGAGTCCCAGGCCAACTTGAGACATAGTAAATTCTAGGTCAACCTGAGCTAGAGTGAGACCATACCTCAAAACAAAAAAAAAAAAAAGAAAAGAGCCAGGTATTGTGGTGCACACTCTGGAGGCTAAAGTAGGAGGATCACCATGAGTTCAAGGCCACCCTAAGATTACAGATTACATAGTGAATTCCAGGTCAGCCTGGGCTAGATAAGACCCTACCTTGAAAAAACAAAACAAAACAAAACAAAAAGCTAAATGTGTACACAAAGGATTTATGCTCAGAATAGATGCTTCATGTGACCTTTCAAGTTTGACTTGTATAATGACATCACTGCCAAACTTTGTCTCTCTAATTTCATATTTTTTGTTATGTACTTTGCCGGATGACTTCAGGGCTATGAAGAGTGAGCAAAGGGATTTGATGTCGTCATGTTGCCACAGGTGGGTAACATGGGTACAGTTTATCATGATTGAGTTTCTTATGGAATCTGGTGTCGCACTAGTCAGACCATCGACTCACAGAATGTGAGGCAAAGTATAACTAGGTAAAAAGAAAGAAAAAGAAGAAAGCTGATATATATCAGGTCTACATCCCAGAGTTCAGGATCTCAGAATGCAGCCTCAAACTGTTTGAGTGTCAGCTTTTACTGGAAATAACCACATGATGTTTATAGTAAAAACAGGATTGGGAGTTAAGTCACAAAATTACATACTGTTAAACAAGGGGCGGGGCTATTATAAGAAGTCACAAGGTTACGTAGGTCGCATGGATGGAACTGAGGCAAGAAACATCCTGTGCTATGTAATCACAAAGATATTTAGAAACAAAGAAATATAGGGAGGTCATGGTACACTGTACAGAGGGATCATCCCATTCCTTAGGTAACAGTAAACATCTGCATTGCATAGAGGGATCATCCCATTCCTTACACATTCCATTTTCCATTTACCCCTCTGATAGGACACTAAGTCAAATCATTGACTCATGAAGAACAGTGTCTATGGTGCTTTCATCTAAGGGGGTGTATTGTGTCCACAATACCATGAGTTTAACAGAATTTATTCTATTCTTTATATATCTACTAGAGCATTTATAATGCATGGTGCTATGGTGAGGCCTAAAAGTAGTAGTATCAGGGGGCCTCCAATAGAAGAGACAAGGGAAGTTCACCATGGAGACCAACTAAATAAACATAGACTGAAACCAGTTACTAGTGGATTGTCTCTGAAGTTCTCTTTCTTTGAGATTTTCTCTAGCTAAAGCCTTCCTGGCTGATACACAATAGCACAGGTGTTGTAAGTTGTCCAGGAGATGCTCTGTGGCAGAGAGACATTCCTCCTCCATTTCTGCAGCTAGGAGGAGGTCATCCAAGTATGCAGGAGAGTCACCTCAAGTGTTTCCTTGTTAAAGGCCTGCAAGTCTCCATGAAGAGCCTCATCAAAGAGGGTGGGGGAATTTTTATGTTCCTGTGGAAGCCTAGTCTAGGTTAGTTGCCCACTGAGGCCTTGTTCTGGGTCTGTCCATTCAAAGGCAAAAAATGGGTTGGCTTCCCTTTGCCATTGGGATACTAAAGAGAGCATCTTTTAGGTACAGCATAGTATATGCTTTTCAGGTGGAATCATACTGAGCAAAGTATAAAGGCTGTCTCGTGGGGCCTTGTGCCTCCTGGAAGGTAGCCACCATAACCTTAGCCATTTTCTTAGCCTGTCTGCATTCTGGAGTGTCTCTACTATTATATACCATGGCGGCAATCTCCATCAACTCTGAAAGAAGTTTACCCTCAAAGCCTTCTATTCTCTGAATCTCCTTATCTGGTGCAGACTGAGTTACAAACAAAATGTTAATAGCTCTCCTCATCTCAGGGGCCTCAAGATCTATGGTGGGTTATGTCCTATATGCTTCCTGCAGCCTTTCCAGGAAAGCAGTGGGGGATTCTGTGGGCCCTTTGGTCACTTCACTCACCTTTGACAAATTTGCAGGGTGCTGAGTGAGTGGCTGCCTGGGGACCTCCATCAGAGTCTGGGGAAAAAGGTTAAGGGACGCCCTACTTTCAGTGGTGTTGGGATCCCAGTCTGGTCATGAGGAAGAAAAGACCTCGTTAATAACATTAGGGTTCTCTGTGAGGCTGCCGTCAGCTCCCAACACTAGTTTCTTGACTTCCCTTTGGATTTTCTTATGCTCCTCTTTGGTGAAGAGGGTCTGCAAGAGTTGATGACAGTCCTCCCATGTGAGCTGGTAGGTATAGAAGACTGTCTCGAGAAGGGATGTCAGAGAACCTGCTTCAAGTCAGATTTAGGTTTAGCAATAAGAATGGGGGTGCTGGGGAATCAAACTTAGGTCTTTAGGCTCCCCAGATAAGCACCTTAACCATTAAGCCATCATTCACCTGATGCCTTTTAAAATCATCTGTTTGTATCCTGATATACATTTTAGGTAAGTCTGATGTTTGCCTTATGTAAGGTGTTTGTAACTTGATCAAATACCTTGACTCAGTTTACCTATTTAACTTTTTGTCTACTGAGAAATTTCATCTAACAGATGTGACTTTAGGTGTTCAAAAGAGAAGAACTATAAAGAAAAACATAGCTATGTGCTTTTTGTAATTCCCTTTTCCTTATCAGAAACAATTGGGCATTTTGTCTCTGAAAAGGGTCAGGGGGACACATGGCTGAAACTTGCATTGGGTCTGAGATAAAGGGAGTGTCATCCCTTTTTCCAGAGTCCAGCTTGCCATGACTTTAAATAGCGTATAACAGTAAGCAAGAGCAAAAGGAAATGACAGAGCAGAGAGCTAAGCATCCTGACATCCCTTGTCTTACTCTGAAGTTGTTTTTACCTAGGAAATTTATTTTACCCATTTGTAATATGTAAGGTGATAGGGTCTTATCTATGTCTAACCTGTTTATACTTTCAAAGAATATTAATTACATCTGTGCGTATGACTTTGTGACCCACCTAGCATAGCACATCACCTATGTCTAATGTTTTGGTTTTTTGTTTGTTTTCAAGGTAGGGTCTAGCTCTAGCCCAGGCTGACCTGGAATTCAGTACAAAGTCTCAGGGTGGCCTTGAACTCACAGCAATCCTCCTACCTCTGCCTCCCAAATGCTGGGATTAAAGGCATGTGCCACCATACCTGGCTGACCTGTGTCTAACGTAAGCCAAATTTACATTAAGTCTATGTCCCTAAATAAATTTTTAGAGCATCCTTAAAAGTGTGTTAACAGTTGAAAAATCTTTAACTTTAGGCATGGTGTTTAGGTTTAGCCTGAAAATCAGCTTTCTATTCCTTCTAAAAAGAAAGTAATTTTAGGCAAAATTTGGTCTTTTTAAGTCTCTTACATGCTCTCTACAAATGCACATCTTCATACATATACTTTAACATTCTGATCCAAGTTCCATTCAGAAAGCATTTTAACAAGAATTCTGTGTCCAAAATTGAAAAATATCTTCGCATTTCCTTTAATCATCTCATTTCAACCCATAATTAACCATCTTTATTATAAGACTTAAAAAAACTGCATCAAATTGATTAATCTTATTACTTACTGACAACGAAGCAAGTAGTCTGGCTTCAATGAGTAATCCATTTTACTATTGAAAATTTGTAGAGAAAAAGCCTTATTTAGCATTTAAGTCAGCAAAAAATCTCTACCTGACAACCAGACTTGCTTTATAATGCCAGTATATATACCTTCAGGTTTTATATAACACATTGATTTGAGATAGCTCCTATTAATAAACTCCAAGAAATATATTTTCTTTTTTTTTATTTCTTGTTCATTTTTAATTTATTTATTTGAGAGTGACAGACACAGGGAGAAAGACAGATAGAGGGAGAGAGAGAGAATGGGTGTGCCAGGGCCTCCAGCCACTGCAAATGAACTCCAGACATGTGCACCCCCTGTGCATCTGGCTAACGTGGGACCTGGGGAACTGAGCCTCGAACCAGGGTCCTTAGGCTTCACAGGCAAGTGCTTAACCGCTAAGCCATCTCTCCAGCCCAAGAAATATATTTTCTATGAATACAGGCAAAACATGGCAACCATTTTAGGGATAATCTTTATCAATGGATCTAACACATTTGGAAATGCTTTCATTAGGAGTAACTAAGGCAAATTTTTGTTTCTATCTTGAGACAGGATGGCCTAAACTCAAGCCAGTTGCCTCCTCCTCTTAAGTAACAGGACATTACAATCTTTTAAAATACCTGGCAAATTATGAGTCACCACTTCAGAGAGAATTTTGTTATTTTTAATAATCCTCTATGTAAGTTGAAGTTGACCTAGAACATAGACTCAGTAATTATATTTATGAGATCATGTAACAAAATATGACTTTGTTTACATAAAATTTTATTTCACTATATGCTTTAATTAAATCTGACTTTTAAAGACAAAAAAAAAACCTTAAAATAAATCAAATGCCAACAAAATTTATGAGAGGCCTGTTGGACTATTTGGATTAATAAAGAAACTAAAAGGTGTCTATAAAGAATATCTTTTTGTTTAAAGCCCAAACTAAAGAGGAAATATCAGGCATAGTTCAAATTAAAATTACACACTTATTTTTATCAAGCAATTTAAAAGACGCATGGTTTAAAATGTGGAGTCAGGCTATCACATTGGAACATTGAATTTGAGATCCTCCTGTCACAGATTCCCAAGTAGCTAAGATAATAGGCCTAGTTCATTTTACTGTATATCTCTCCCCACCCCACCCTGCGAAGATCTTCAAAGTGCTTTTTAAACCAGTTTTAAAGGAGATTTTTTTTCAACAGATTGATTTTGACCCATATCTTCAAAGACAAGGACAAATGAACACAAACCAAACACAAACATACTAGCAATAATGGCTCTCCTGACACTACCATGTGTCTGGCAAACTGAAACTGAACCAGATACAGACCTCTGAACAGAGATCAGAGAAATCTCTAAACAGAGCCAGAGAGGGTCAAGGGTGGCCCCTCGATCCCTCATCCAGGGAAATTAATGCTGCATCCAGCTTCCCTCTTGCACCCAGAAATTAATGCAAAACCAGAAAATAAGAAAAAGTAAAAGAGTGGAAAAAACACTTCTGCAGGTTTCTTATGCAATAAAGGAGGGAGCTGGAAGTCCTAGGCAAAAGTTCCCCGTCAATGGCTTGCTATCAATTTAAAAACCAGGAACATGCAGACAGATGGAGATATGGTCCTTCCCTGGTTTGGTTGCCACAGAGTGAGGGAGGGAAGTCTTGAAATATAGATTCCGGACAAGCCCCCAAGATGTTATATGGTCTGGTGTAGCACAAGTTAGACCATTGATTCACAGAATGTGAGGAAAGTTTTACTGGGTAAAAAGAAAGAAAAAGAAGCTGGGCATGGTGGCGCATGCCTTTAATCCCAGCACTCAGGAGGCAGAGATAGGAGTATCTCTGAGTTCAAGGCCACCCTGAGACGACAGAGTGAATTCCAGGTCAGCCTGGACTAGTGTGAAATCCTACCTAGAAAAACCAAAAAAAAAAAAAAAAAAAAAAAGAAGAAGAAGAAGAAAGAAAGAAAGAAAAAGAAGAAAGCTGGTACACCAAGTCTGTATTCCAGAGCTCAGGATCACAGAATGCAACCTTGAACTGTTCTGAGTGTCAACTTTTATTGGAAATAACCACATGATGTTTATAGTAAAAACAGGATTGGGAGTAAAACCACAAAATTACTTACTGTTAAGCAAGGGGGGGGGGGCTGTTATCCAATTCCTTAGTTAAGAGTAAACACCTGCACTGCACAGAGGGATCATCCCATTCCTTTCACATTTTATTTTCCAAGTTGTACCCTTGATTTGTTGTTGTTGTTGCTGTTGTTTCTTTTTCAAGATAGGGTTTTGCTCTAGCCCAAGCTGACCTGGAATTCACTATGTAGTCTCAGGCTTACATTGAACTCAGAGTGATCATCCTACCTCTGCTTCTTGAATGCTGGGAATAAAGGCATGTGCTACCACACATAGATATACCCTTAACTTTTATCTCCATTTAGCATTTTTATTTTTTTTTAAGATTTATTTATTTGAGACACAAAGAGAAAGAGAGAGAGAGAAAGGGAGAATGGGTACTCCAGGGCTTCCAGCCACTGCAAACAAACTTGAGATGCAAGTGCCCCCATCTGGCTAACGTGGGGCCTGGAGGATAGAACCTGAGTCCTTAGGCTTTCAGGTATGCATCTTAACCCTTAAATTAGTATTTATAAAAAATGGGCCTTTCATTACCTAAATAGCATAATAGTGCCTGATACCACTGGCAAAAACCTATTTCGCTAATGCCAAATTGTCAAGTTGTATGTGGAACAGTTGTTGCTATGTTTTCTAAAAATTTTATTTATTTCAGAGAGAGAGAGAGAGAGGCAGATAGAGGATGGGATGGTGTATTTTCTTTCTTTTCTTTTCTTTTCTTTTCTTTTCTTTTCTTTTCTTTTCTTTTCTTTTCTTTTCTTCTTGATCACAATAGTTTTTATTGCCAAGCTTTTTTTATCTCAATTTTTATTAACATTTTCCATGATTAAGAAAATATCCCATGGTAATACCCTCCACCCCCCCCCACTTTCCCCTTTGAAATTCCATTCTCCATCATATCCCCTCCCCATCTCAATCTCTCTTTTATTTTGATGTCATCATCTTTTCCTCCTCTTATGATGGTCTTGTGTAGGTAGTGTCAGGCATTATGAGGCCATGGATATCCAGACCATTTTATGTCTGGAGGGAGCATGTTGTAAGGAGCCCTACCCTTCCTTTGGCTCTGAAATTCTTTCCACCATGCCTTCCACATTAGACCCTGAGCCTTGGAAGGTGTGATCAAGATGTTATTCAGTATTCCAGTCACTTCTTGCCAGCACTATGATACCTTCTGAGTCAGGATGGTGTATTTTCATTGGCACTTTGGAGCTATGGTCAAGAGGATGGGCTGTCAGAGTAAGAAATCTATGTTGGTAGCCCGACATGGGGCACATGCCTTTAATCCCAGCACTCAGGAGCATAGGTAGTAGAAATGCTATGAGATCAAGGCCACCCTGAAACTACATAATGAACTCCAGGTCAGCCTGGGCTAGAGCAAGACCCTACCTTGAAAACCCCACCAAAATAGAAAGAAGAAATAAAAAGAAATCCATGTTGGTGATGTGGAACACTTTGTCTTCAGTCATAGGTATGCAGCAACAAGTTCTCAAAAATGTGACTGTGTGGCCAGGAGTGGTAGTGCATGCCTTTAATCCCAGCACTTGGGAGGCAGAGGTAGGAAGATCACCATGAGATTGAGTCCACACTGAGACAACATAGTGAATTCCAGGTCAGCCAGAGTTAGAGTGAGACCCTACCTGGAAAAAAGAAAAAGAAAAAAAAAGTGACTGTTTTAATCTGGGTGGGATTAAGAACTGACTGCTCAGTGTCATCATGCAGAGAATATTTTGAGAAGCTACCTAATGCATAAGCTTTTTTTCTTTTTTTAATCCACGGCTTTCTTCTTTCTTTTTCTCAATTTTTATTAACATTTTCCATGATTATAAAAAATATCCCATGGTAGGACTTCCGGTTAAGATGGCGGCTTAGGTACCATGCCAAAGCAGCCTAGGGGGAAAAAAGAATTAAAAAAATTAAGAAAATATACACTTTTACTAAAAGGTGAGGTATATAGAAAATCGAAATGGCAGTGGAGAAATAGAAGAGATCCAGAGCCCACACAGTCTGACAAAAGCGACCCTGGCAGGTCCACCACCTGTGGTGGTGGCAGTACACTGGAAAGCCGCCAGGCTCGGCACCAGCCGCAGGAGAAGCCAGGTAAGGGGAGCTTCCACTCACACCGGTGCTCTCCACAACTCAAGAAATGTGAAGGGAGAGCAGCAGTGAACAATGGAGGAGCAGATCACAAGGTAGAAGGACACATGGAACAGCGAGAGAACCAGAGCAGCTGTGGCTCCCTCCCCTCCCCCACCGCCTGTGCCCAGCTCCAACAAACAGAGCAGCGGTCCCGGGACCCGGCCACGCCAACTTGAGTGAACAGCAGGACCCAAGCAGGAGCAGGGTCCTGCAGCAACATCAGTGGCTCTGGCAACAGCAGCAGCGGCCCCAGCAGCGGCAGATCTAGTAGCGGCAACAGTGGCAGATCCAGCAGCAGCAGCTTCAGAGGGAGCAGTTGCAGTCCAGCAGCAGCAGAGGATCCAGCAGTGGCAGCAGCAGAGCGGTGGACCCAGCAGAGGTGACAGACCCAGCAGCGGCAGCTTTAGCAGCAGCAGTGACAGATCCAACAGTGGCAGCTTCAGGAGCAGCAGTGGAGGTTCCAGCAGCAGGGGTGCCGAACTGCAGGGCCACAGTTGCCAGGATCAGTTTGCCCTGCAGGAAAAGCCAGTGCCCAGCTCCAGAAATCAGAACAGCAGCCCAACAACCCAGCCAGCAACTTGACTGAGACCAAAATCATCCAAAAAGGTAACTTGGATTGACTGTACCAGGGAAGGGTCTCACTTGATTACAAGCTGCTTTGGATCCCTCAACAGACCAGAAATCTTAACCTCTTTGTTGATAGAGGATCTGGTTGTTATAATAACTACTCTGGCATACATACTTGGGGCTGTTTTTGATTGCATGTGTACAGTGTTTAGTTAACTTTTAGAATCTACCTATGTTTTATTCCACTCAGCCTACTTGAATACTCCCATAGCAGGGAAACTCAACCCCTAGGAACACCTTTGTAGATACTCCCAGAGCCTTAGAGCCACACCTAACACCTTAAGCTCCTATCCTGAAGATACATAACATCAAATCAATTGATACAGCTATGACTACCTAGCTAGCTAGAAAATCCAAGCATTAACTTAATCCAAGATGCAAAAATATATACATTATAACACAAGAAACATTAAAAAGCAAGACAATATAAATCCACCTAATAGTATTAATGCATCAGAAATGACCTCCAGTGAGAACGAGTTAGAAGAAATACCTGAGAAAGATTTCAAAAGAATGATTGCAAATATGTTCAAACAAGTCAGAGAACAAATCAAAGGAGTCAAAGAGGAACTCAAAGAGGAAATCAAAGGAATCAAAGAAGACACAGGACACCAATTTAATGAAATAAAGAAGGTAATACAAGACATAAATAAGGAAATAGAAATAATAAAGAAAAACCAGTCAGAATTACTAGCAATGAAGAACACAGTTAATGAAATAAAAAACTCTGTAGAAAATCTCACCAGTAGAATGGGTGAAGGAGAGGACAGAATATCTAAGCTAGAAGACCAGGTGGCAGATCTAATACAGTCCAACAAAGAGAAAGACAGACGAATAGGAAAGTATGAGTGGGAATTTCAAGATATTCGGGACACTATGAGAAGATCAAATATAAGAATTCAGGGCATAGTAGAAGGAGAAGAATTCCACTCCAAAGGCATAGTAGGCGTCTTCAACAAAATCATAGAAGAAAACTTCCCCCAAATTGGGAAAGAGGTGCCAATGGAGATAAAGGAAGCCTTTAGAACCCCAGCCAGACAAAACCTGGAAAGAACCTCTCCTCGTCATATTATAATCAAACTACCAAACACACAAACCAAGGAAAAAATATTGAAAGCAGTTTGAAAAATCAACCTACCTACAAAGGCAAGCCCATCAGGATTACAGCAGATTATTCAACACAAACTTTAAAAGCCAGAAGGGCTTGGAGTGATGTATTTGAAGTTCTGAAAGATAACAACTGTCAACCAATGTTACTTTATCCTGCAAAGCTATCTATTCAAATAGACAGAGAAATAAGGACATTCCATGACAAAAGCAGGTTAAAGGAGTATTTGAAGACAAAACCAGCTCTACAGAAAATACTTGATAGAATCCTCCATGCTGAAGAAAAGGAAAAGTACACATATAAGGAACCTGGAAAAAACAAGCAATACTCAAATACTAGTTAACACAAGAGAGCAAAGGTAGAACTGGAACCATAAAACAAAATGGCAAACATAAATACACACCTATCAATAATATCTCTTTATATCAATGGCCTCAATGCCCCAACCAAAAGACATAGGTTTGCAGACTGGGTTAAAAAGCACAATCCTACAATTTATTGTCTCCAAGAAACTCACCTTTCTACAAAGGATAGACATTATTTTAGGGTGAAAAGTTGGAAAACAGTGTTTCAAGCAAATGGGCCTAGAAAACAAGCAGGGGTTGCTAACCTAATATCTGACAAGGTAGACTTCAGTCCAATGTTGGTCAAGAAAGATAAGGAAGTCACTTTATATTGACTAAGGGCACACTCCAACAGGAGGACATTACAATCCTAAAGATATATGCACCTAACATGGGGGCTCCCAAATTCATCAAACAAACACTGTTAGAACTTAGGTCACAGATAACACCAAACACAGTGGTGGTGGGTGACTTTAACACCCCACTCTCATCAATTGACAGGTCATCCCAGGAAAAAATAAACAGAGAGGCATCTAGACTAAATGAGGTCATAGAAGGAATGTACCTAACAGATATACAAAGGACATTTCATCCAAATGCTGCAGAATATACATTCTTTTCAGCAGCACATGGAACATTCTCTAAAATGGACCATATATTAGGACACAAAGCAGATCTTAACAAATTCAGGAAAATTGAAATAATTCCTTGCATTCTACCTGACCACAATTGAATTAAACTACAAATCAGTAGCAAGAAAGGCTATAGAGCATACACAAAATCATGGAAACTAAACAGTACACTACTGAATGATGAATGGGTCAATGAAGAAATCAAGAAGGAAATCAAAAAATTTAAAGAGTCAAATGATAATGAGAACACAACATACCAAAATCTCTGGGACACAATGAAGACAGTTCTAAGAGGTAAATTTATAGCTTTAAGTGCCTATGTTAAGAAATTAGAAAGGTCGCAAGTAAACGACCTAATGCTTCACCTTAAAGCCTTGGAAAATGAAGAATGAGGCAAATCAAAAATCAGTAGACTGGAAGAAATAATAAAGATTAGGGCAAGCCGGGTGTGGTGGCACACGCCTTTAATCCCAGCACTCGGGAGGCAGAGGTAGGAGGATTGCCGTGAGTTCAAGACAACCCTGAGACTCCATAGTGAATTCCAGGTCAGCCTGGGCTAGAGTGAGACCCTACCTCAAAAAACCAAAAAAATAATATAAAATAAATAAATAAATAAATAAATAAATAAAAATTAAAAAATAAAGATTAGGGCAGAAATTAATGAAATAGAAACAAAAAAAATCCAAAAAATGAATGAAACAAAGAGTTGGTTCTTTGAAAGGGTAAAGAAGATTGATAAACCCGTAGCAATTCTGACCAAAATAAAGAGACAGGAGACACAAATTAATAAAATTACAGATGAAAAAGGTAACATCACAACAGATTTCAGAGAAATTCAAAAAATCATATGGACATACTCTAAAACCATATGCTCCACAAAGTATGAAAATCTGAAAGAAATGGATGATTTCCTTGATTTATATGACCTACCTAAATTAAATCAAGATGATATTAATCACTTAAATAGACCTATAACAAGCATGGAGATCCAAACAATTATCAATAATCTCCCAACTACAAAAAGCTCTGGCCCAGATGGATTCTCTGCTGAATTTTATCAGACCTTCAAGGAAGAGCTAACACCATTGCTTCTTAAGCTTTTCCAGGAAATAGAAAAAGAAGGAATTCTACCAAATCACCCTGATACCAAAACCAGGCAAAGATAGAACAAAAAAAGGAAATTACAGACCAATCTCCCTCATGAACATAGATGCAAAAATTCTCAACAAAATATTGGCAAACAGAATATAAGAATATATCAGAAGGATCATTCACCCTGACCAAGTAGGGTTTATCCCAGAGATGCAGGGATGGTTCAATATACGCAAATCTATAAATGTAATACATTTTCATTTGAGGTCATTTCTGATGCATTAATACTTTTTGGTGGATTCATATTGTTTTGTTTTTTGGTGCTTCTTGTGTTATAATGTATATATTTTTGCATCCTGGATTATTTAATGATTGGATTTTTCTAGTTAGCTGGGTATTATTAGATGTATCAAACAATCCGATGTTATATAACTTCAGGGTAGAAGCTTAAGGTGTTAGGTGTGGCTCTCAAGACTCTCAGAGTATCTACAAAAGTGACCGTAGGTGTTGGGTTTGCCTGCTATGAGAGTATTCAAGTTGGCTGAGTGGAACAAAATACAGGCAGATTCTCAAATTTAACTAAACAATGTACACTTTCAATGAAAAAACATGTCAGAGTATTTATCCGAGTAGGTATTATGACAACCAGATCCTCTAACTGTCCCTTAGGATGTGTGGTGCCCCACCCACACCCTTAATACTGACAACAAGGAGGTTAAGATTTCTGATCTGTTGAGGGTTCCAAGTCAGCCTGTGACCAGGTGAGACCCTTCCCTGATGTAATCCCAGTTACCTGTGCTCCTGCTTGTGTCCTGCTGTTGGTTCAAGTTGGTGTGGCCGGGTCCTTGGAGTGCTGCTCTGTTCGCTGGAGCTGGCACTTGTGGTGAGGGAGGGGAGGCTGCTGATGCTGCTATAGTTCTGTCGCTGGTCCACGTGTTCTTCTACCTTGTGATCTGCCCCTCCATTGTTCACTGCTGCTCTATCTTCCTGTTTCTTGAGTTTGCAGCGAGCTCGGGTGTGAGTGGAAGCTCCCCTCACCTGGCTTTTCCTGTGGCTCAAGCTGAGCCTGGTGGTTTTCTGGCGTGCTGCAGCAGCTGCCGCATTTGGCAGACCTGCTGGAGCTGCTTCTGCCGGCCTTTGGGGGCTCTGGTTCTCTCCTACTTCCCTGCTGCAATTTCAATTTCCTATACACCTCACTTTTTATTAAAAGTATGTATTTTGCTGAGATTTTGTTTGGCCTGTTTCCTCCTAGGCTGCTTTGGTGTGGTACCTATGCCGCCATCTTCCATAAGCTTTTTTTTTGTTTATTTTGAGATAGAGTTTCACTGCAGCCCAGCCTGACCTGGAATTCACTATGTAGTCTTAGGCAAGCCTTGAACTCACAACAATCCTCCTACCTTGGCCTCCTAAGTACAGGGATTTAAGGCCTGTACTACCACACCTGGCTACATAAGCTTTTTAATGCCATAAAACATAGCTAAAAGTTAAGTGCTGCTTGTTGTTGTTGCTGTTTTGCACGGTAGGGCTGACTTCTAGCGCAGGTTGACCTGGAATTCACTATGTCGAACTCATGGCTGTCCTCCCTCTGCCTCCCATGTGCTGGGATTAAAGGTGTACACCACCACACCTGGCTTTAAACACCACTTTTTCAGAGGTGATTAATGAGCAGATTCAAGATTTTTTTGATTTATAAAACTTTATAAATGAAATAATTCCTTCAAAAGGCAAAGTGTAACCAAAACCTGTGTAGATGGATAGTATGTGATTTCTGCATATGTCTCTGTTTAATACATATGTCACCAAATTCTAGTCTGGAACCTTGCTCAAATAAAAGAACATAAGCATTAAAAATTTTCTCATGCTGAAATATGAAATGAGGCCCTTATCATCTAAGACAGAACATGCTGGGTACAGGTCTCTTCCTCTGGAGGTGTCACAGAGAGATGCTGGTGTGCAGCATCTTCCATTGCTACATTACCATCCCAGAGCTTTTGTTTGGAATCAAAGTTCATGCAATCTACTCAGCATTCTAAGTTCTGAAAAACAGTGGACACATGTAGATCATCTAAAAAGCAAACCAACAATATAATATTCTTTTTTTTTTTTTTTTTTTTTTTGAGGTAGGGCTTCATTCTATTCCAGGCTGGCCTGGAATTCACTATGTAGTTTCAGGGTGGCCTTGAACTCATGACAGTCCTCCTCCCTCTGCCTCCTGAGTGCTGAGATTAAAGGTGTATGACACCACACGCAGCTAACAATATACTATTCTTAAGGCAGTGGTAAAGCAAGGGTACGTATGGTGGTTTTATCATATGCACCCCATAAACTGATATGTTCTGAATGCTTGGTTCCCCATTGATGGTAATTTGGGTGTTGGAGCATTTCTGGAGGAGATATGTTGTTGAGGGTGGGCTTAGGGGTATTATAGCCAAGCTCTCCCTTGCCAGAGGTCACCTTACCATCCTACCGTTGTTGTCTACCTCCCACCATCATGAAGCTTCCCCTCAAGACTATAAGTCAGAATACAAAATTTTCCTCCCATCAGCTGCTCTTAGGTGCTTTGTCCCAGCAACGAGAATATAACCGTAACTGTGCCTTAAGCACACTTATAGTACACACACAATTATCGACACACACAATTATGTGGAAGTTATTCAACATTTGAACATTAAAAATTGTATTGGAAAGCTGGGCATAATGGTGCATGCATTTAATTCCAGCACTCCGGAGGCAGAGGAGGATCATTGTGAGTTCAAGGCCACCCTGAGACTACATAGTGAATTCCAGGTCAGCCTGGGCTAGAGTGAAACCCTACCTTGAAAACCCAAAATAAATAAATAAATTAATTAAAATAAATAAATAAAATTGTATTAGAGGGCTGGAGAGATGGCTCAGCAGTTAAGGTATTTGCCTGCAATGCCTAAAGACCCAGGTTTGATTCCCTGTACCTACATAAAGCCAGATGCATAAAGTGGCACATGTATTTGGAGTTTGTTTGCAAGATCTAGAGGCCCTGGTGTGCCCATTCTGTCTTTCTCTCACCCCTTTCTCAATCTGTCAAATAAATAAATAAAATATATTTTTAAAATTGTTTTGGCTGGTGTGGTGTTGCATGCCTTTAATCCCAGTGCTTAAGAGGCAGAGGTAGGATGATCACCATGAGTTCAAGGCCACCCTAAGACTACAGAGTGAATTCCAGGTCAGCCTGGGCTACAGTGAGACCTTATCTCAAAAAAAGAAAAATAAAAAGAAAGGAAAAATTGTTCTGGAGGCTAGAGAGATGGCTTAGCAGCTAAGGCGCTTGCCTATAAAGCCAAAGGACCCAGGTTTGATTCCTCAGGACCCACATAAACCATACGCACAAGGTGGCACATGCATCTGGAGTTCATTTGCAATGGCTGGAGGCCCTGGCATGCCCATTCTCTCTCTCTTTCTCTATCTGCCTCTTTCTCTCTCTCTCTTTCAAACAAATAAAAAAATTAAAATTAAAACAATGTTTTGTAATAATGTAAAATTGTAAAACAAATAAAGAATTTATTGGACTTTCTGATATTCTTTTTTTTTTTTTTTTTTTTTTTGGTGTTTTGAGGTAGGGTCTCACTCTAGCGCAGGCTGACCTGGAATTCGCTATGTCGTCTCAGGGTGGCCTCAAACTTACAGCGATCCTCCTACCTCTGCCACCTGAGTGCTGGGATTAAAGACGTGTGCTACCACACCCGGCTCTGATATTCATTTTAAGATCTAGTGTATTTCAAGGTTTTGCCTTTCTGTGTGTATATGTGTGTGGTATGCATGTGTTTGTCTGTGTGCTTGCATGGGTTTGGGTGCACATGTGTGCAGGTGCATGTGTGTACATTTGTATGTCCAGGTCAGAGGTTGACATTAGGGGGTCTTTCTCAGTTCCTCTCCACCTTATTTACTGAGCAAGGGTCTCTCACTTGAACACGGGGCTTGTTAATTTGGTTAGTGAACTTGCTCTTGGGATCCACTGTATCCACTTCCTGACTTCTGGAATTACCTGTAGTCCCAGTAATAACAGGTGGTTATTTATAGATCCTGGGGATCTGAACTCTAATACTCATGCTTGGGCAACAAGTCATTTTCCCTGCCCCCTCAAATTTTTGTTTTTAAAAAATTTCACATACATGGGTGTTTTAGGTGTTTAAGGTCTCTAACATCCCAATCCAACCTTAGATTAGTTCTAGGATTTTTATAACCTTTAACACTAAAACCACTCAATGTTGTGGCAGTTTTACTCATGTATTTTAAATTTCAGTGTGTCTCAGGCATGGGATACATTTATTACTCCTTCTATGATGCCATAAAACATTTCATGTCTCACTTTCAACAGATACCAAAATATCTCTTACAGTTAATGAGAGTCAGGATTTTGTGCCAAATACCCAATGCCTAACCATTAATTATTTTCTAAGAATTGAAAGCATAGTATAAGCTGTTAAGCACATGTTAAAACCTGCTCTCTGCCCCAACACTTGCCATGTAAATTACAGAACCAAATCAATTTAGATTGCATACTACATAAAATTACAGGCAAGGCTAAACTTAATGAACACAGAGTTCATGTAGTTTTCTGCAAATCTCTAAAAAGTTACTACAAGTCTCATCAGAATTGGTTGGTTGGAAGGTAGAATTTTGTATTTTTGTTATATTTTTAAAAAAATATATTTTTAGCCGGGTGTGGAGGTGCACGCCTTTAATCCCAGCACTCGGGAGGCAGAGGTAGGAGGATCATCGTGAGTTTGAGGCCACTCTGAGACTAGATAGTGAATTCCAGGTCAGCCTGGACCAGAGGGAGAGCCTACCTTGAACCCCCCCAAAAAATATATATATGTATAATTTGCAAGGAAAGAGAGAGAGAGAGCGAGAGGAGAGAGAGAAAATGGGCACACCAGGGCCTCTAGCTACTGTAACTTCCAAACACATGGCCACTTTGTGTGTCTGGCTTTACATGGGTACTGGGGAATCAAACCAAGGTTGTTAGGCTTTGCAGGCAAGCGCCTTAGCAACTGAGCAATCTCTCAAGCCCCTTGTTTTATCTTTTAAAAATGCCACTGCTCCTATTCTAGGAAAGAATGCTGAGTTGAAGAGGATGCCATTTGATACAGCTTTCCCACTCATGAGTATATGTGGAAAGGAAATGAAGTCATCATACAAAACAGTAACATATATATATATCATACAGCTGTAACAAATGAAATCCCAGCTGGGCATGTTGGTGTACAGAGGTAGGAGGATCTCTGTAAGTTCAAAGATACCCTGAGACTATGGGACTGGAGAGATGAGTCAGCTGTTGAGATGCTCGCTTGCAAAGCCTAAGGACCCAAGCTTGATTCCCCAGTACCCATGTAAAGCCAGATGCATAAGGTGGCACAAGTGTCTGAAGGTTGTTTGTAGTGTTCAGAGGCCCTGGTGCACCCATTATTTCTCTTTCTTCTCTGTGTGGTGGCGCATGCCTTTAATTCCAGCTCTCAGGAGGCAGAGGTAGAAGGATTGCCATGGATTTGAGGCCAGCCTGAGACTACATAGTAGATTCCAGGTCAGCCTGGCTACAGCAAGACCTTACATGAAAAAACAACAACAAAATTGTCATTTTCAGTCAAATGGGCTGGACTGGAGGACATTATGGGAAACAAAATAATTTAAACAGGGCTGGAGAGATAGTTTGGTGGTTAAAGGCGTTGATTACAAAGCCCACTGGCCTATATTTGATTCCCCAGCACATGTATATAGCCAGATGCACAAAGTGGCACATGTGTCTGGAGTTGGTTTGCCTATCAGGAGGCTCTGTTCCACCCACATTTTCCCAGTTTTTCTCTTTTCCAGTTTCTCTAATAAATATTTGAAAAACAAGTTACCAAAAGAGAAGTATTACATGTTTGCTATCATATGTGGAAACTTAAAAAATAAATTAGAAGTTGACCTGAAAGTACAGATCAATTTCCAGGGGCAGAGAAGGTACTGGAGAGAGGGAAGGTCAGGGTGTGGATGGACATTATCAATGCATGCCATATTCACATATGAACACATCGGTGAATCCCACTCATTTGTACGATTATTATTATTATTGTTATTTTGATTTTTCAAGGTAGTGTCATGCTCTAGCCCAGGCTGAGCTAGAATTCACTATGCAGGCTCAGGGTGGCCTTGAACTCATGGCAATCTTCCTACCTCTGCCTCCTGAGTGCTGGGATTAAAGGCATTAAACCACACCTGGCTAACATGTTTTAATAACAATAAAAGATCTGGCTGTTGTGGCATACATCTGTAATCATAGCCTCAAAGTAGTGCTATTAGTACAAAACAATATAATGTTAGATAACAACAACAACAACAAAACAGAATTTGGAAAAGAACCACATTATTCGGGTCAGGCAAGAGAATATTAGAAACCTCCTCAAGGCCTCCAGAGAATCATTAACCTTGCTAAAATATAAACAGAATTTTCTTCTAAGTACTATTTTTATTATCCAATGGCATTTATTGAATACCTAACAGGGTCAGGCACATACTATTTTGTTGACTTGCAATACATTATTCTTTAAACATAGGGTTTGCATATAAAAGGCTTGCATATATGCAATAATTTTTTCTTTGAGGTAGGATCTGTCTCTAGCCCAGGCTGACCTAGTACTCACTCTGTAGTCCCAAACTGGCCTCGAACTCACAGTGACCCTACCTCTGCCTCCCAAGTGCTGGGATTAAAGGCGTGTGCCACCATAACTGGTGCTACATAATTTATTTATTTATTTATTTATTTTGAGGTAGGGTCTTGCTCTAGCCCAGACTGACCTGGAATTCATTATGTGATCTCAGGCTGGCCTCAAACTTTTTAAAAAAGGGATACTCCTACTTCACTTCAGTCCCCCAGGTGCTGGGATTAAAGGCATATGCCACCACATCTGACCTATTTATATTATTTTTAAAGTTAACATACAAAGCAATGTTTTTTAAAAAGTATTATTTATTTATTTGATAGAGAGAGAGAGAAAGAAAGGCAGATCGTGAGAATGGATACACTAGGGCCTCCAGCCACTGCAAACAAACTCCAGACACATGCGCCACCTTGTGCATCTGGTTTACAAGGGTCCTGGAGAATTGAACCTGGGTCCTTGGCTTTGCAGGCAAGTATCTTTACCACTAAGCCATCTCTCCAGCCCAAAGCAATAGTTTTAATTATGACATTTTTGATACATATGAAAAGTTTGACTACTGTACATAGTCATTTGGCCCTGTTGCTTTGATATGTGATGGCATCAATGAACTATGACAGAAGTGTATAGCATAAGAGATCTGTTTATTTCATGGTGGCTGGGAAGCAAAAGGAGGGAGACAGGACAGGGCTGGGGCTCAACTATGACCTTCAAGGACATACTTCCAATGATCTACCTTCCTTCCAGAAGGCCCCACTTCTTTTTCCTTTTTAAAAATATTTTTATTTTTATTTATTTATGAGAGAGAGAGAGAAAGAGAAAGAAGCAGATAGAGGGAATGGGCGCACCAGGGCCTTTAGTCACTGCAAAGAAACTCCAGATGCATGCTGTGCCATGTGCATCTGGTTTACATGGGTTCTGGGGAATTGAACCTGGGTTCTTAGACTTTGCAGGCAAGCACCTTAACTGGTAAGCTATCTCTCCAGCCCCCTACTTCTTCTTTTTTATTATTCCTTCCACTAAAACCCGCTTTTTAAAAATTTTAACAAATAGGGCTGGAGAGATGTCTTAGCAGTTAAAGCCCCTTGCTTGTAAAGCCTGATAGCCTGGGTTCAATTCCCCAGTACCACATAAAGCCAGATGCACAAAGTGGTGCATGCATCTGGAGTTTGTTTTCAGTGGCAGGAAGCCCTGGTGTTTGTTCTCTCTTCCTCTCTCTGTCTCTCTCTCTCATTACAAATGAATAAATAAAATAGCTCTGTTTTTAGACATAGGGTTTCAAGTAGCCCAGGCTGGCCACAAACTCTGTAAGTAGCCATAAATGGCTTTGAATTCCTGATCTTCCTGGTTCTACCTCCTAAGTGCTGGGATTATAGGTAGGTACCACCACTCCTGGCTCCTACTTGCAATAGCCCCACAGACTAAAAACCAAGCCTTTAACATAAGGGCCTTTTTTTAAAAATATGTTTTTATTCATTTTTCATTTATTTATTTGAGAGCGACAGACACAGAGAGAAAGACAGATAGAGGGAGGGAGAGAGAATGGGCGCGCCAGGGCTTCCAGCCTCTGCAAACGAACTCCAGACGCGTGCGCCCCCTTGTGCATCTGGCTAACGTGGGACCTGAGGAACCAAGCCTCGAACCGGGGTCCTTAGGCTTCATAGGCAAGTGCTTAACCGCTAAGCCATCTCTCCAGCCAACATAAGGGCCTTTTGTCTTAAGATATTGTTAAAGGGAAAATGATATGTATGAAAATGTCTGTTATAAAATGTTTATTATTTGTATTTAGAAATTAAATGTTTATTATTTATAATAAAATAATCATTCTAACAACAGGAGACTCATTAAGTAAATTATGGTACTCCATTCAAAAGATATTATGCAGGGACTGGGAGATGGCTCAGTGGGTAAAGTGCTTACCATGCAAACATGAGGACCTTAGTTTGAACCCCAAGCACTCACATAAAAGCTGGGCATAGTGGTGTGTTCCTGTAATCTCAGCACTGGGAAGAAAGACAGAGGAAGATTCCTGGGTCTTATTGGCTACCTAGCCTAGTTCTATTAGTGAGCTCCAGCTTCAGTGAGAGACCCTGTTTCAGCAAACTAAGGTAGAGAGTAACTGAGGAAAATAGCTGTTGCCGACCTCTGGCTCCATACCATATGCACACATGTGCATGTACACTTGCACACATGTGTGTAGGCACACATATGAACACACATATATACATGCACCTACACCACACACATACCAAAAAAGAAAAACAAAAGGGCTGGAGAGATGGCTGAGAAGTTAAGCCACTTGTTTGTGAAGTCTAAGGACCCAGGTTCAATTCCCCAGTACCCACATAAGCCAGGTGCACAAGGTGGCACATGCACCTAGAGTTCATTTGCAGTGGCCAAAGGCCCTGACATGCCCATTCTTTCTCTATCTGCTTCTCTGTCTCTCAAATAAATAAAAAATAAAATATTTTTTAAATTAAAAAAACTGGCGAGATAGAAAAGAAAAAATAGATAGTTTTCACTTTGTTAAGAATATGAAAAATAGGGGCTGGAGAGATGGCTCAGTGGTTTAGACACTTGCCTGTGAAACTTAAGGACACAGGTTCAATTCCCTAGCACCCACATAAGCCAGATGCACAAGCTGGTGCATGTATCTGGTATTTGTTTGCAGTGGCTGAAAGCCCTGGTGCATCTACTCTCTCTCTCTGCCACTCACACTCTCCTTAATACTCTCTCTCTCCCCCTCTCTCTCAAATAAATGAATAAAATATTTAAAAAAAGAATATGAAAAATAGTCATGTGTGGTGGCACACGCCTTTAATCCCAGCACTTGGGAGGCAGAGGTAGGAGGATTGCCATGAGTTTGAGGCCACCCTGAGACTATGTAGTGAATTTGAGGTTGGCCCTGGGCTAGAGTGGGACCCTACCTTGAAAAACCAAAGGAAAAAAAAAAAAGACTATGGACAATATAGGTAGGATATGGCATGCCTTTAATTCCAGCACTCAGGAGGCAGATGTAGGAAGATAGCTGTGAGTTCAAGGCCAGCTTGGTACTACATAGTGAATTCCAGGTCAGCCTGGGTAGAGCAAGACCCTAACTCAAAAAAAATAAAAAAGCAGGGCTGCAGCATTCACGGTGATCTTAAACGGGGACAGTGGGACTAGGGAGACGGCTCGGGTTCAGTTCCCCAGCGTGCGTGTAAAGCCAGAAGCACGGAGTGGAGATCATTTGCAGTGCCTGGAGGCCCTGGTGTGCCCATTCTCTCTCCCAGTCTCTCTGTCTGCCTCTTTGTCTCTCTCTGTGTCGCTCTCAAATAAATAAAAATTAAAAAAAATTAAAAAAAAAAAAAGCAGGGCTGGAGGGATGGCTTAGTGGTTAAGATGTTTGCCTGCCAAGCCAAGGGACCCATGTTAGATTCCCCAAGAGCAATGTTAGCCACATTCACAAGAGGGTGCATGCATCTGGAGTTCATTTGCAGTGGTTGGAGGCACTGGCACACCCATCCTCTCTCTCTCTCTCTCCCTCTTTCTTTGTCAAATAAATAAATAAATAAGAATTTTTTAAAAATCAAAAAGCTGCCAGGCATGGTGGTGCATGCCTTTAATCCCAGCACTTGGAAGTAGTGGTAGTAGTTGAGGTAGGAGGATCACTATGAGTTCAAGGCCTGGGCTAGAATGAGACTCTACCTGGGCAAACCAAAAGAAAAAGAAAAAAAATAAAAATAAAAAAAAAACCAGCACTCAGGAGGCAGAGGTAGGAAGATCAATGTGAATACGAGACCAGCCTGAGATTACATAGTGAATTCCAGGTCAGCCTGGGCTAGAGCGAGAACCTACCTTAAAAAAAAAAGAATATGGAAAATATACTACCGACATAATAAGTGGCAGGTAAAGAAAACTAAAAAATGAAATTATGAAAGAATGTGATTCTAGACATGTATCATATATATATATGAAAGAAGTTTGATAGTATGAGCTGGTGTGACTGTTTTCATTTAGCATTCACTTGTTTGGAAACAGCTTCCAAAATTAAATTAATTTGTAAGTAGTCTATTTTGGTTCCTTCTTGCCCTCCAACATGGTTCTACTAAATTAAATAGTTCTAAACTATACTACAACAGAGGAGAAAAGGCCCATCTACTGGATACATGCAACACAATAGGAAAAAGTAGAAAAGGTAAATAGCACCAATATCCAAATCCTTCTAATCACCACCTGAACTTCCTAGCAGAAAACTCTAATCTAGCCACTTCTCCCTAAAGGGAGCGAGGGTGTTGACCAGCTTTATGCTGCTGATCCTACTTTGCCCTGTAATTTGATAGCTTGAATTGTCAAAGCTCATTTTGTTTTCACAAGAGAAGTCAAGGCAAGCTTAAAGCATATCATTTTTACAAAAACAAAATGTGCTCACATTTACCCGTAGTGTTCTCAGTCGGCTATAGAGTTCCACGTCCCATGCACCACGACCCAGAGCAAGATCTACTCCATCTCCCCACCCCCATCCCAGTTCATCTCCTTCCCTCCCTTCTTTCCTGCTGATGCACAAGGTGGCACGTGCGGATGGAGTTCGTTTGCAGTGGCTAGAGGCCCTGATATGCCCATTCTCTCTCTCTCTTTCCCAAATTAAAAAAAAAAAAAAAAATTATAAGAAGCTTGGATGTCCAGCCACCTGGATGTAGGAGGTGTCACTGGAGGCAGATCTGATTTCTAGCCAAGGGTGTGCAGAACAGTCTGAGCTCTGCCTGGGTCCTTGCTGCTTGCTAAGGGTTCCTGATGTTTTGCTGTCCATTTGTGCTTGCTTGTGGTACTGGCTGTTTGGTGGTCTCTCTCTCTCTCTCCTTGGATTTATGAATGGGAGCCAGCTTCTTCTGCCATTGATGGACCTTCCCTTTGATCTGTAAACTGAAATAAATCCCATTCCTCCCATAAACTGTGTTTGTTTGGAAGTTTATCACAGCGACGTGAAGCTGACTACAATGATAGAGGAAAAACATACTAATACTAGGTGTGAAAGTGTTTGTTTGGCTAGACTGTGCCAAGAAATATAAAATGATCACATCAACTATATATTTTAAAGTAAAACATTGTTGCTATCTCAATCTAGAAGGACAAAGCTTGTATTTTTCTAGGTAATAGGGGAAAATTCCAAACAAAAGGATGAAGCCTGATTTGGTTTTTCCTTCATACCAATCAAGGCTAGATAATCACATTGAGAACTTTAGTAATTAGGATTGTTAAAGAGATTAGGCAGAATTGACAAGAACAGAGGCTGAGGGTACAACTCAGTGATAATAGCACATATTTAGCATGCACAAATCCCTGGGTTCTATTTCTAGCACCACAAAAATTAAAAATAAGAAATTTTAAAACTACTCCATCTAGTGCAAAATGCTGCAATATTATTTGGTTTTTCAAGGTAGGATCTCGCTCTAGCCCAGGCTGACCTGGAATTCACTCTGGATTCCCAGGATGCCCTCAAACTCACAGTGATTGTCCTACCTCTGCCTCCCGAGTGCTGGAATTAAAAGCATGCGCCACCACGCCCGGTTAAAATGCTACATTATTATTGGTTATATTATTACAAGAAAGGAATTGGTATCACTCCAGGTTTGTCTACAGATAGTTCCAGTGAAATTAGCAGGCAGCTGCACATACACACCAGACGGAAAGCATGTCTGACTCTTGCACACAGGCTGGGTTCCATTTAGCTGATCTACACCTGCCAGACTGGAAGCCCCTAGTGCTTTTGTCACGAATGGCACATCCTGTCCAGATCCTCCTGCCTCACCCAGCCTGGCTTCTGGCCCCACCCTGCAGTGCTGGCCTAGGGCCAAGTCTAGGTTAACTTCCCTTTTCAGCTTGCCTGGCATTGCCTTTCCAGTACCATCAGGCTTTAAGCCAGAGTGTCAAGTTTTATGTAACAAAGGTGGCAACACACTTTCCTCCTGTGCCAGAGTTGGGAATTTCCCTTTGCATTTCTTTCCCCCTAAGTCATTTCTATTTCCATTTCTCTGTGTTCTGCCCCAAGCTCTAGTACAGGGTTTGTAAGGAAAGAAAACAAAAAAACTAGAGAAAAATGTCAAGGACCAATTTGTCTGATTAATCATTATTATGAATTAATAACACAAGAGGATCTTAATAACAATGAAAACAAATAATCCAATTAGTAAATTGGCAGATACGTGTCAGATGAGAGCCTAGACCTTTCTATGGACCTATACTCCTCCCCTGTCCTACCTTCTATCATGCATCAAGTCCTCATGTCAAGGATCCAGGACAGCCTCAGCCTGTTTCCCACGTTGACTTTAAAACTTTATTTTTATTTATTTATTTATTTGAGAGAAAGAGGCATAGAGAGGGAGAGAGAATGGGTGCGCCAGAACCTCCAGCCACTACAAACAAACTCTAGACACATGTTCTCCCTTGTGCATCTGTCTTACATGGGTCCTAGGGAATCAAACCAAAGTCCTTTGGCTTTGCAAGCAAACGCCTTAACCACTAAGCCATCTCTCCAGCCCCCAGGTTGCCTTCAGATCTTCATACACTTAACACTTCTGTCAGTATGTCGCTTCTCTGTGTGTGTGTGTGTGTGTGTGTGTGCATGTGTGACATATGTTCATGTGTTTGTGTGGACATGAGTGTGCCACTATGGGCATGCAGAGGTCAGAGGACAACACTAGGTGTTGGTGCTTGTTTGAAGCAGTGTTCTCATTGTTAATTGCTCTGAACACCAGGCTAGATGGCCTACAAGTTTCCAAGTGATTTTTTTACTTTATCTACCTTCTCACCCTAGGCATACTGGGATTAAAGATGCCAGTGCTATACCATTCTGCTTTTACATGGGTTCTGGGGATCCAAAATCAGGCTCTCATTTTGCATGGTTGAACTTTGTCACTGAGCCATGTACATAGCCTTCATTTGCATTTTGAGGAAAAAAAGAAACTGAAAAAGGGATAAATATCATTTTTCACCTATTTCTCAGGACAGAATAAGAGTGGGGTGGAGAAAGGATGTGTTTAAAGTGAATGATTAAAAGAAAAATTGTGAGATATCTCAGTGGTTAAGGCATTTCCCTGTAAAGCCTAAGAAACAAAGTTTTATTCCCCAGTATCCACATAAAGCCAGATGCACAAGATGGTGCATGCATCTGGAGTTTGTATGCAGTGGCTAAAGGCTCTGACATGCCCATTTTCTCTCTCTCTCTGCCTTTCTCATAAATAATGACCTGGGAGGGTGGATGCATCATCCCCACGAATCATATGTACCTAAGACACCAAGGACAATGAGGGCACTAGGTGGAGAGGATGACTGTTTCCGGAGCTGAAATTCTCAATAAACACTGAGGGAACTGTCATCTGGATAGGCATAAGGAAAGAGGCAGGGTGTAGCCGGTGTTGCACAACGCAAAAGAGAAGGGCTTTTTTTCATGTGACAATGACAACCAAAGCTCTAGGAGCTGGGGGGGGGGGAGGCTTGTAAGGGCTGTGCTTCCCTCCTATATCCTGTCCTCTGCTTGTTCACTAGAGCTGCTGTTACTAGGCTTCCCAGAGAACCATTCCAACCTCCTTATTTATACTAATCACTGAATGCTTATTATCGTCCAAATTCATCTTGCAATTACATGCATGTTGAGAAGGTTTTTATACTTGGCGCTGTGACAGAATAGGACAGGATGGACAAACTGGCCTCAAATTTCTGAAATCTGGGCTGGAGTTATTTCAGTGCTGAGGTGACTGCAGGCATGTGTCCAGAACCCCACTTCCTACAGGAGGTTCTTAGCTTTTTTATTTTGGGGAGCTGTTTTTTTTTTTTTTTTTCTGAGGTAGGGTATCACGCTAGCTCAGGCTGACCAGGAATTCACTATGTAGTCTCAAGGTGGCCTCCAATTCACAGTGATAATCCTACCTCTGCCCCCACGTGTTGGGATTAAAGGCGTGCGCCACCACACCCGGCTTAATTTTTTTTAAACTTAAATGTTATTTATTTATTCATTTGCAAGTAGACAGGTAGAGAGAGAGAGAGAGAGGAGACAGACAGAGAATGGGTGTGTCAGGGCCTCTAGCCACTGCAAATATATTCTAGAAGCATGCACCCCCTTGTGCACCTGGCTTACATGGGTACTGGGGAATAAAACCTGGGTCCTTAGGCTTTGTAGGCAAGCACCTTAACCACTAAGCTGTCTCTCCAACTCTATTTTTAGGAGACTTTTAAAAGTTTTTTCTCTTTTTCTTTCATTTTTCTTAACAAGTAAACATGTAATTCTACAAATTCCTTCTTTATCCTGCTAAGGATTTGGTATCTTTCAGACAGAAAGAGAACTAATTCAGTGAATTTCACCAGGTTCAAAACTTTGAGACACAAATGACATTGATCAGTGATGGAAGGTGTGGAGGTTTGATTCAGGTGGCTTCCATAAACTTAGGTGTTCTGGATGCTAGTTTTCCCAGCTGATGGAGATTTGGGAATTAATGCCTCCTGGAAGCAGTGTATTGTTGGGGGGTGGGCTTATGGGTGTTATAACCAGTTTTCCCCATGCCAGTGTTGGGCACAGTCTTCTGTTACTATGGTCCATCTTATGCTGGCCACGGGGTGATGTCCACCCTCTGCTCATGCCGTCATTTACCACTGCCATCATGGAGATTCCCCTTGAGCCTATAAGGCAAAATAAACCTTTTTTTTTTTTTTTTTTTTCCCCACAAGCTGCTTTTGGTTGGGTGATTTCTACCAGCAATGTGAACCTGACTGCAACAGAAGGGAAATGGAGGCTGGCAACCTGCCTATTATGAATAACAATTTGGCTTCAGAACTAGATAAATGGCTTAGTGGTTAAGGCACTTGCTTGCCAAGCCTAAGGACCCACATTTGACTCTCCAGATACTACGTAAGCCAGATACAAAAGGTGACACAAGTGCACACGGTCGCACACACGCATAAGAAGGCCCACACCGCTGGAGTTTAACTGTAGTGGCTGGAGGTCCTGGTGTGCCAATTCTCTCTTTCTCATAAAAAACATGAAGAAAAGTACCATGTTGAAAACGTTTCTGAGATTTAAACTCCTGAACATAAGCTTGGAAAGGGAGCAGTGCAATACATTGTTGATGTCTCCAGTGGGAATTATATCAGGTGCTTTAAGAGTGCTTTCCCAAGCTCAGGGGTTTTGTTTGTAGAAGGAGGACACATTGACTGGTACCCAGTGAGTAATGGACCTCCTAAACTGATACCAAGGAGTCAGCCTTCTCTGTGTCACTGAGGCTGAAGACCTGTCTGTCAAGTCTTGGTCAGGTCCTAATCGAAGAGGTAGGAAAAACACTGAGTGTGAGAGCGGGAAAAGCCTGTTTATCACCATTGATGCTTACTCAATTCCTATGAAGAGTTGGTTGGCCAGTTCTGGGCCCAGGCCTAGGCATAGCAGCAGTCTCTTTTAAGTCAGCCTTGTCTACCTTTAGGTAAGAAACATCAGAAAACCTCAGGTTTATCTGATTTACACAGATTAATCCTGTTCCAACCGAAATCACAAGGATATGAATTTAAGATTTCATTTATTACTTATATGATTTTCAAAGTTTTTTATTTTTATGTATTTATTAGAAAGGGTGGGGAGAGAATGGATATGCCTCTAACCACTGCACATGCACCACAATGCTGGGGAATGGAACCTGAGTCCTTAGACTTCCCAGGCAAACGCCTTTACAGCTAAGACATCTCTCCAGCCCCTATTTATAAGATTTTTGAGACACACTCTAGTTATATTAACCTTGGCCGGGCTCAAACTCAGGATCTTCCTGCCTCTTGTGTTGGGATTATGCACAAATGCCAGGCTCAGGGCACGAGTTTTGTATCTCTGGCTCTCCCCGTCATCACTACCAACGGAAATCTTGAGTCTTAAATCCCCATTTTGCTCATTAGGAATCACTGATTCTTTCTCAGTCTAGAGTGTTTTCCTTGAAAGGGTGCTGCCTGTCAAGGGCAAGCCCTGGGCATGTAAGGGGTGATCCGAATCTGGTTTTTGTGAAGAAAGCAGGAGCTGAAAAGGGGTTAAAGAAAGACACTGAGTTTCAACTTCATCTGTCAGGTGGGGAAGAATGTTTAGTTCCTGCAAGTGGAAGTATGGGATAGTCTTAATATTCTTGGGTGAAAGTATATGGGAGTTGCCTATGTGTGAACGGGGTCAGGGCATGGTCCTCGATGGCCCTTTCTCTGGGATGGAGGAGAGTAAAGAGTGATTACGATGATCAGTCGGGTGTGCTTAAATAAAGAATTTAAGGGGTCTCTGAAAAGTGTATGTCATTAAGTCTGGAAGTAGTCTTTCCCCCACCTTCCTCTGCAATCCCCAGGGAATTCTTGCTTCCAGATTGAGTTAAGAAGGTTCTGGAGAGAACCCTAAGTGTGGTGCCACAGGGACGTCTGGTCTGTACGTCCGTCTGTCTGTCTCGGCGTCCCTCAGCCCTTTCCAGAGCCCTGGGGTCTGCGGTGACCGGCACCATACCACCGCGGCTCGGCATGTCACCTCGGGGAGGAGGAGCCAGGTGGGTCGTCGCCGCTCCGCGAAGGGCTGCCTATCCCTGGGAGCCTGCCGGGAGGCCGGAGGAGCGCCTCGGCCAGGCCCTCGCGGCCCGGCGCGCCGGGGCTCCAGGGGTGAGGAGGCGCCGCGCACTCCCGGGCCCGGAGGCCGCGGGGCGGAAAGTCGGCCGCCGCCCGCCGCTCGCCTCCCCGCCCCCCGGCTTCCTGCGGAGGCCGCGGCCGCCATGTTGTAGTGGGCTGAGGCGGCGCCCGCGGAGCCCGGCGGCCGTGACAGGCTGCGCAACAGGTTTCGCTGCGGGCGGCCTGACGACCCGGCGGCGGCGGCGGCGGCGGAGGAGGAGGAGCAGGGTCTCCCGGTGCCCGGCCGGCCCGCGCTGCGGCTGCGGGGGAGCGCGAGGGGTCGCTCCGTGACGGGCAGGAGGCGCGGCGGGGCCGCCAGGTAGGCGAAGCCGCCCGTGCGGGCTGCCGCAGGGCGCGGGGCAGGTGCGGCGGCGCAGGGAGCTCCGCGGCCCGGGCTGAGCCGGCCGCGCGCCCCGGACGGCGGGAACGGCTCCGCGGACGCCCGTGCGGCCCCCGCCCTAGGCCCGTGCGCACTCGGCCGCGCCGGGCGGAAACCTCCGGCGCCGGGTTCCTGCCCGCGCGGCGGGCCCGGCGGCTGCCTGCTCCCTGCGGCCGGGGCTGGGGGCCCCGGCGCGGCCTGGCGGGCAGGTGGCGGGCGCTGGGGCGACGCGGCCCTCGGGCTTTCCGGCGGCGGCGGCGGAGCCCCTTCCTGGCACCCGCCCGCTGTCGTGGGGACCCACTCTATTCTGGCGGAGTTGGTTTTCCTTGTTGGTGCATGCTGTCAGGTGAGCCGCATCCCGGTGCGGGAAAGTAGCCCGAGTCACGCGAGGACGGCGGTCGGATGCACGCGTCCACGGCTCGTTTGAGCCCAAGTTGGAGAAATGTTATAATTTTGACTTCTAGGGTATATAGAAAGCACAGTGAGAACTTGATTACTGTGGCCCTAGTAAAGTTCATTGCCTATTTTAAGGAGGAAAAGAAGAAAAAGATACTGCATGTGCATAGTGAATTGGTAAACAGACTGAAACTGCACATAGCTTTCATTCATTCTGTAGAAAGATGCGCTGTTTGGATTTATCGATCCTGGCTGTGTCGTTGAATGATTGCCGGTGGCAAGTTTGCTTCTTTTGAAATTTGTCTTTATATTGGATTAGGAGTTTTTTGAATAGGGTCTGCTACCTTATGATAAGGCTTTAAGCAGTAGTTTTTGTGCTAACTTTATCACTTTTTTGTTTTGCTTTTTTTTTTTTTTTCTCGAGGTAGGGTCTCACTGTGATCAGGCTGATCTGGAATTAACTGTGTAGTCTCAGGGTGGCCTCGAACTCAGGAGGCGATTATCCTACCTCTGCTTCCTGAGTGCTGGGATTAAAGGCCACCACGCCAGGCTTATCACATTATTATTATTATTTTTTTTAAAGAGAGGTATTACAAATGAACTCCAGAAGCTTATGCATCTGTTTTATGTGGATCCTGGGGAATCGAACCTGGGTCCGCAGGTTTCGGAGGCAAGCGCCTTAACCGCTAAGCCATTTCTCTAGCCCTCTTGTCTGTTTTACTAGTGTTTACTGCTTACTCAGAGCAGGCCAGGTGTGACTTGAAATTCTGTTTTTGTTAGCCAAATTTAGACAGCTAAAACTATAGATTAAGCTTCTTAAGCCTCTCAAAGAAAATTGCTTCTTTTCCTCTGCAGGTTTGCTATCTTGTCAGTCAGTGGTAAAATTAAAAGCAACTTAGAAGCGTCACAAAACCTTTATACAAATTGATATTGGAGTACTCAGAGTTTGAATATTAGATGTACTTACCTGTAAGTGTGTGCCTATAATTGCCTTGCAGTCTATTTGTTGTTGTTATTATTATTTTGAGGTAGGGTCTCACTTTAGCCCATGCTGACCTGGATTTCACTCTGTAGTCCCATGCTGGCCACGAACTCACAGTGATCTTCCTACCTCTGCCTCCTGAGTGCAGGGAGTAAAGGTGTGGGCAACCATACCTGGCATTTAAATAATATTTTAATGTTTATCTGTTTGAGAGAAGGGAAGCGGACTAAGAGACTGGATATGGGTGCACCAGGGCCTTGTGCCACTGCAAAAAACGAATTCTACTTTGTGCCATGTAAAGTATCTGGCTTTACATGGAACTGAACTGAACCCAGGCCACCAGGCTTTACAGACAAGTGCCTTTAGCCACTGAACCAATCCCTCCAGCCCTCCTTGAAAATTTAAAAGTAAACAAAGAGGAAATGTTTCTTCTTTTTGAAGGATACAGAAGAAAAGTGCTTTGCTGCTGTTTTGATATGAGCATGCAGCTGAAAATTTTGCTTTTTCTTCAAGGTAGGGTCTTACTTTAGCCCAGGGTAACCTAGAATTCACTATGTAGTCTCATGGTGGCCTCAAACTCCCAGTGATTTTTTTACTTCTGCCTCCCAAGTGCTGGGATTAAAGGCATGTGCCACCACGCCTGGCAAAATACTGCTTTTTTTAAAAAAAAAAAAAATTTTATTTGACAGGGAAGCGTGGGAGAGAATGGGTGCACCAGGGCCTCTAGCCACTGCAGATAAACTTCAGATGTGTGTGCCCCCTTGTGCATCTGGCTAACGTGGGTCCTGGGGAATCAAACCTGGGTCTTTTTGGCTTTGCAGGCAAACACCTTAACCACTAAGCTGCCCCTCCAGCCCCAAAATTTTGCTTTTTAATTTAATTTATTTTTTTTAACCTCTAAGGCATTTATAAGTCTTCCCTTTGTTCAACTTTATAATGAAAGGTAGACTGGTAAGTCAAGACTTGACCAGTATTGAATTATTGAGTAAAGAAGATAGCATTGTTAGTTCAGCACTTCTCAAGGTGTGGCATTCTGATTTTTCCTCGAAGGGAGGAGAATGTTAGATACATTCTGGGGGTTAGATATATATAGTTTAAACAATTTTGTGTTTTCACAAAAATAGAATAGCACATATGTCACCCAGACTTTGCTTTCAACATTTTCCTTATCCATCTATCTTACTTTTTTTTCTATTGATGTCTTAGTCATTTTTAATCCAGTAATTAGTTATCTCTGTGCTGTTTTGGTTCAGGTGTCCCCCATAAACTTAGGTATTCTGAATGCTAGGTTCCCAGCTGATAGAGATTTGGGGATTAATGCCTCCTGGATGTGGTGTATTGTTGGGAGTGGGCTTATGAGTGTTATGCCAGGTTCTCCATGTCTGTGTTAGGCACACTCTCCTGTTGCTGTGGTCCACTTTATGTTGGCCAGGGGGTGATGTCCACCCTCTGCTTATGCCATCGTTTTCCCCTGCCATTGTGGAACTTCCCCTCGAGCCTGTAAGAAGCCAAAATAAATCTCTTTTTCCCAGAAGTTGTTCTTGGTTGGGTGATTTCTGCCAGCAGTGCGAACCTGACTGCGACAATCTCACTAGAAAGTAAAAAATTTCTAACATAATCTTAAAACTTTCAAACTTTTTTTTGTGTGTGTTGATGATTGAACCAAGGGCTTCATACATGCTAATAAGTTCCCTACCACGGAGGTACATGCACAGCTACAGGAGTTTGTTTGTTTTTTTTTAATTGTTTTTTGAGGTAGGTCTCACTTCAGCACAGGCTGACCTGGAATTCACTCTGTATTCTCAGCGTGGACTTGAACTCATGGCGATCCTCCTGCCTCTGCCTCCCTAGTGCTGGGATTAAAGCCACCACACCTGGCTCCCAATACAAGTGTTTACATACTATATTTACTTGTGAAACATTTATATTAGATTCTAGAAATGATTCAAAATAAACTGTATTACTAAAATGTGATATTAGTAGTCAATAGTCCCTTTTTTGTACTTAAGTACCTTAAGGAAAAAATTGTGGGAAACTATTTTGAAAACTAAGAGCAAAGATTTTTTTTGCTGTAATAACTGTTAAAGGCAGATTCCAAGTATGAACTTGGAAAATTAAGAGTGCTTTGAATTATTTCTGCAGTTGCACAGATTAAAAGCAGAACAGGCATTAGAAAAGGCATTTCTAAGATGGGCCTGGTGGTGCACTTCTTTAATCCCAGCACTTGCGAGGCAGAGATAGGAGAATCACTGTGAGTTCGAGGCTACTCTGAGACTACATAGTAAATTCCAGGTCATCCTGGGCTACCACAAGACCATACTTCAAAATGAAAAACAAAAAAAGGAAATGTATTTTTAAAATATTTTATTTTTATCTATTTATTTGAGAGAGGGAAAGAGGCAGAGCAAGAACGAGAGAGAAAGATGGGTGTGCCAAGGCTCCCAGCCACTGCAAACGAACTCCAGAAGCATGTGTCACCTTGTGCATCTGGTTTACGTGGGTCCTGGGGAATCGAACCAAGGTCCTTTAGCTTTGCAGGCAAGTGCCTTAACCACTAAGCCATCTCTCCAGCCCGGAAGTGTATTTTTATTTGGTTCTTGGTTCATATGGCTATTGAGATTGAAGAGCAATGTTAAAGTAAATGTTAGGTGAAGTGTGTATATAGGTATTCTTAAGAAAGAGGAACTGAAGTGGCCTTAAAGGATATGAAGGCGGAGAGGAAGTAGGGGAGGGAGGAAGGAAATAGCAGAAATAGGACACTGAATAGAGCAAGAAATAAAGTATTTTCATAATTCTAATAGGATACCCCATTTCAAATGCAGTGTTTTGAGATATTCAATTAAAATAATTTCACAGCTCTATCAGCATAATAGTTATTTGTCTCTTTACTGTAGAGGTATTCAGCAGTGATTATGGCAGACATTTAGTAGTCTACTACCAGATGTTATGCATTTAACTTGCCTTTTTTTTTTTTTTCAAGGTAGGGTCTCGTTTTAGCCCAGGCTGACCTGGCATGCCAGGGCCTCCAGCCACTGCAAACGAACTCCAGTCACGTGCGCCCCCTTGTGCATCTGATGTGAGTCTTGGGGAATCAAACCTCGAACTGGTTCCTTAGGCTTCATAGGCAAGCACTTAACCACTAAGCCATCTCTCCAGCGTGAGTTTATTATTATTTTTTAAATTCACTTTCTTTTTGAGGTAGGGTCTCACTCTAGCACAGGCTAACCTGGAATTCATTATGTAGTCTCAGGCAGGCCTCGAACTCATAGCGGTCTTCCTACCTCTGCCTCCCAAGTGCTGGGATTAAAGGCATGCACCACCACACCCAGCCTGAGTTGTTTTTTTTTAATTATTTTATTTTACTTTTATTTATTTGAGAGACAGACAGAAACAGACAGAATGTGTGCACCAGGGCTTTCAGCCTGCAAACAAACTCCAGATGCATGTGCCACCTTATGCACCTGGCTTATGTGGGTCCTGGGGAATCGAACCTGGGTTCTTTGGCTTTCCAGGAAAACACCTTAACTGATAAGCCATCAGTCCTTAATTTTTGAATCCTACCCTAAAGTAATCCAGTACTGGGAGTCTTTGAGTTTAGGCTTAGGCTTCTGCTTCTCAGTGTGAAGGGAGAGACTGGTGTTGGGAAGGCAGTGATGAGCTGCAGAGGCTCAGATAGACAAGACATCAGCATTTGTGCTGTCCCTTAGATATCCGCATTCTTTGCTTTGCTTTTTTCCCTCTTCTCTCCTCTCTACCCAGAGGCTTACTCTAGTCCAGACTGACCTCAAACACACAGTGATCCTCCTACTGTAGCCTTCCAAGTGCTAGGATTAAAGGCGTGTACCATTTTGTTTTTGCTGAAGCACATTGGCATGTTTGGATTCTATGCTCACCCCCCAGTACCCCTCTTTCCTCAATCTTCTATCATCCGTATGTCTTGGTGATACTTGTCAATGACTGCTTAAATGCAAGAATTTGAGTAGGTCAATTTAATAAATTTTACATAATGTTTGGAGGCATGTTTTAGTAAACATGGAACTCTTTGTAGGGATAAGTATAAGTAAGCACTTCATTGCGTATTGAAAATTTCTTAGAGTAGAATGGATGGACTGGGAATGCAAATGTACTCTTCCTTCCCTAAACCATTTTTATTACATCCTGAAAACCCAAGTGATAGAAGAGAAGCTTTGCCCTCACTAGAAGTATTTTAGGTTTTCTCTGCTAAACTTTTAGAAAAATGTTTATCAATTGTTTTAGTGCATCTGGCTTTGTGTGGGTACTGGGGAGTTGAACATAGGTTGCCAGGTTTTAGAAACAAGTGCGTTTAACCACTGAGCCATTTCTCCAGCTCTATCAATTGCTTTTGTCTTTATGCAGAGACAAGCTGTACTGGAAGGTTCTCCCTTTTCTTATCCTCTCTGGTCTGGTCTTCTTTCTAATGTTGCTATCACCTCTTTCCAACATCCTGATTCCTACAGGTTCCTCTGGGTTCCAGAGAGCTGAATAACTTGGATGACTAAGATGTGAAGGACCATTGGATTAGATTTGGGTAACCCCAAACTTTTACTGATACTACTTTCCAGTACCTGTGCTTTTAAGTTTCTGTAGCATAAGAATCCCATCTTGAAGGAGTGCTGTGGAAGACTACAGCTCATTCTTTTTTTTTTTTTTAATTTTTTTTAAGTATTTTTATTTATTTATTTATTTGAGAGCGACAGACACAGAGAGAAAGACAGATAGAGGGAGAGAGAGAGAATGGGCGCGCCAGGGCTTCCAGCCTCTGCAAACGAACTCCAGATGCGTGCGCCCCCTTGTGCATCTGGCTAACGTGGGACCTGGGGAACCGAGCCTCGAACCGGGGTCCTTAGGCTTCACAGGCAAGCGCTTAACCACTAAGCCATCTCTCCAGCTCATTCTTAAGTCCATCTTTTAAAAAGAAATTATTGTTTATTTATGAGAGAGAAAGAAAGAGAAGGGGTCTGGAGAGATGGCTTAGCGGTAAGGCACCTGCCTGTGAAGCCTAAGGACCCTGGTTCTAGGTTCAATTACCCAAGACCCACATAAGACAGATGTATAAGGTGGCACATGTGTCTGGAGTTCATTTGCAGTGGCTAGAGGCCTTGCCACGCCCATTCTTTCTCTGTCTTTCTCAAATAAATAAATCAAAATAAAAAGAGACAGAAGGGGCACACCAAGGCCTCTAGTCACTAAATGAACTCCAGACACATGTGCTACCTTGCACATCTGGCTTACTTGGGTATTGGGGAATCGAACCTGGGTCCTTTGGCTTTGCAGGCAAGTTTGCAGGTGGTTAGCTAAACCATCTCTCCAGCCCTTAAATCCATCTTTGATCAATCTCTCTTCACTAACTTGACTTTTCTTTCTTTCTTTGTTTCTTTGTTTCTTTCTTTTTTTTTCTTTTTTGGTTTTTTAAGGTAGGGTCTTGTTCTAGCTCAGACTGACCTGGAATTCACTGTGTACTCTCAGGCTGGCCTTGAATTCACAATGATCCTCCTCCCTCTGCTTCCCGCAAGTGCTGTGATTAAAGTTGTGTGCCACCATGCCCAGCTAGTTTGACTTTTTTTCATCTTTGTCTTTCTAGGGGCTTAAATAAATAGGAAAGGAAAAAAAAAGCTTTAACCCCTTTCTACATCAACTTTCATTTCTGTTCTTTTTTACTTTTTGTTTTGTTTTTAATTTTTTTAGGTAGGGTCTCACTCTAGCTCAGGCTGACCTGGAATTCACTCTATATTTTCAGGGTGGCCTTGACCTCATGGCGATCCTCCTATTTTTGCCTCCTGAGTGCTGGGATTAAAGGCATGCCCCACCACGTCCAGCTGTTTCTGTTCTTTTTTTTGTTTTGTTTTTTTGTGTTTTTTCTGTTTCTGTTCTTAACCAGTGTCTTGTCTCCTTAAAAGTTAAAGTTGGGGGCTGGAGATGGCTTAGTGGTTAAGTGCTTGCCTGTGAAACCTAAGGACCCCAGTTCAAGGCTCAATTGCCCAGGACCCATGTTAGCCAGATGCACAAGGGGGTGCATGCGTCTGGAGTTTGTTTGCAGTGGCTGGAGGCCCTGGTGTGCCCATTCTCTCTCTTGCTCTCTGCCTCTTTCTCTCTCTCTCTCTGTCGCTCTCAAATAAATAAATAAAAATGAAAAATATTAAAAAATAGTTAAAGTTGGGGGCTGGGAGATGGCTTAGTAGTTAACAGTGCTTGCTTATAAAGCCTATCAGCCTGTGTTCAATTCCCCAGTACTTATGTAAAACCAGTTGCAAAAGTGGAACATGTCTGGAGTTTGCAGTAGCAAGAGGCCCCTGAGTGTGTGTTCCCTCTCCTTGAAAATAATTTTTTTTTTTTTAAGTTGGGGCTGGGGAGATGGTTTAGTGGTTAAAGGTGCTTGGCTTCAAAACCTGCTGGCCCAGATTCATTTTTCCCAGCAGCTACGTAAAACCAGGTGTAAAGTGGCTCATACATTTGTGATTCTACTGGTTTATCAACATTGGAATGTAGAGCCAGGGCCCCTAATCTGGTATTCATCTGCAGTCTGGCACTGCAATGCAGCAAGAGACCCTGTTTCAAAGAAGGTGGAGTAAAACACTTCAAAGTTGTTCTCTGACCTTATGTGCCTTGGCACACCCACTGTTAGACACACACACAAACAAAAATTTAAATAAATTAAGGTCAACAGAAGTTACTCATAATTCAGGCTGGAGAGATGGCTTAGTGTTAGGTGATTGCCTGTGAAGCCTAAGGACCCATGTTCGACTTCCCAGGTCCCAAGTAAGCCAGATGTATAAGGTGATGCAAGTGCAAGGTCACGCATGTGTGCAAGATGGCACACACATATGGAGTTTGATTGCTGTGGCTGGAGACCCTGGCATGCCATTTCTCTCTCATTAAAAAATAAATTAATTAAAAATAAAATTTAAAAAGTTACTCATAATTCATGGTATGGAATCCATTCTTTGTCACTTAACAAATACCAACTGCTTACTTGCAGGAGGTATCCACTTGCTGATTATGTAACTAGAGAACCCTGGTCTTCCCTAATGGCACTTAAATTCAAGAAAAGGGAGAAAAAAAAATGTCTAGAATTTGCTAAGTGCTGTGGAGAAAAATAAGGCAGAAAATAGAGTGTTTGTGTGGGAGAGTACTTGAGAAGAGTAAAATTGCCACCTTCAAAATGATCAAGGAGGTGCTGGGGAGAGATGGCTCAGCGGGTAAAAGTGCTTACTGTGCAAGCATGAGGGCCTGAGAGGGCCTGATTTGGCCCGAGTTCAATCTCTAGTGCATAGGTAAAAAGCTGGGTATGGGCACAAATGTCCTATAATCCCAGTCCTGTGGGAGACACAGACTAGAGAATAACTGTGGCTCATTGATCAGGTGCCAAGCTGACTGAAAATGGCAGCTCAGTTTTCTGAAAGACTGTGTCAAGGATAGTGGAAGACACCCAGTGTTCTCCTCTGGCCTCTGCGCATCTATACACACATGGGCATATATTATATATACATACAAACACCACACCACAAATACTGTACACACACAAAAAAATCAAGGAACTCATAGTAGAAGGAAGATTATAGTGTACATTTATGAGTAAAAAAATGGTAGCCTTAGGCCTAGAGGGATGGCTCAGCAGTTAAGCCACTCTCTTACAAAGCCTAACGACCTGGGTTTGATTTCCGGCACCCACATAAAGCCAGATGCACAAAGTGGCACATGAGTCTGGAGTTCATTTGCAGCAGCTAAAGAGACTGGTGTGCCCATTCTTTCTTCTCTCTCTCCTTGCAAATAAATAAGTAAATAAAAAATATTTTAAAAATGGTAGCCTTAACGTGGTGGTGCACACCTTTAATCCCAGGGAGGCAAAGGTAGGAGGATCATCAGAAGTTTAAGGCCACCGTCTGAGATTACATAGTGAATTCTAGATCAGCCTGGGTTAGAGTGAAACCCTACCTTGGGGAGGAAAAAAAGATCTAACTTACTATTTGTTGTCTAAAGGAGTCCCTAAACCTGTGCTTTTTCCCGGGAGGGAGTTCCCCTGTCCTAGAATTTAAATCTGATCCTGACTTTGTGGTTGGTTACATCGTGATGGCCTCTTCTTGAGCCAGCCTCTAGCGCAGACCAATCAGCCCTACTTTGGCTTGCCTGAGCAGGGAGGGGAACCCTACCACGATAGGGTTATAAACAAACACCAGGCAAGGGCTCTCTGACTGGCTTCTGAACTTCCAGGTTCTGGTAAGCTTTTTCCTCTGGGCCGAGACAAGGGGAGCATGTTGCCTCTTTTTTATTGTTTTTTTTTAAAAAAAATTAAAATATTTATTTATTTATTTGATAGAGAGAGAGAGAGAGAGAATATGGACATGCTAGGGCCTCCAGCCACTGCAAACAAACCCCAGATGCTTGTGCCCTCTTGTGCATCTGGCTTATGTGGGACCTGGGGAATCAAACCTGGGTCTTTTGACTTTGCAGGCAAGTACCTTAATTACTAAGCCATCTCTCCAGCCCCTAATTATTATTATTCTTTCTTTATTGGTGAGAGGAGTGAGAGAGAAAGGAGAGAGAGGATGGACATGCCAGGACATCTTGTCACTACAAAAAAACTTGTTACATGGGCCACTTTGTACATCTGGCTTTATATGGGTACTGGAGAATTGAATAGCAGGCTTTGCAAGCAGAGTGCCTTTCACTAGTGAGCAGACACCCAGCCTCCATCCTAAGTTTTTTTTTTTTTTTTCAAGGTAGGGTTTCATTCTAGCCCAGGCTGACCTGGAATTTACTATGTAGTCTCAGGGTGAACTCACAACAGTTCTCCTACCTCTGCCTCCTGTGTGCTGGGATTAAAAGTGTGCACCACCATGTCTGGCCCATCCTACTTATTTTTGAGGCATTTTATGTAAATACATTTTATTTTTAGCCTCTCTATGAGAACTGTTGTATTACTTTTTATTTTTTATTTATTTCTTTTTTTTTTTCTGAGGTAGGGTTTCACTCTAGTGCAAGCTGATCTGGAATTCACTCTGTATTCTCAGGGTGGCCTTGAACTCATGGCAGTCCTCCTACCTCTGCCTCCTGAGTGCTGGGATTAAAGGTGTGTGCCACCATGCCTAGCTTATTTTTTATTTTTTATAATTAATTTTTTTATTAATAATTTCCAGTATTACTTATTTTGCAGTTGAAAAATTTGTACAAGGACAGATTTGCCCATGGCAGCACAGCTAGTCATTGATAGACCTACGATATGAACTTGACTTTTTTCTTTTTGATTTTTTGAGGTAGGGCCTTGCTCTAGCCCAGGCTGATCTGGAATTCATTATGTAGTCTCAGGGTGCTAGGATTAAAGGATGAGCCACCATGCCTGGCTTCATTCTTTTCTATATTTATTTTTTAAAAGCTTTGTTTTATTTTGTTTTTGAGAGAGAGAGACAATGAGAATGAGCACACCTGGGCCTCCAGCCACTGCAAACAAACTTCAGATGCATGTGCCACCTTGTGCATCTGGCCTTACTGGGTACTAGGGAATTGAACTCTGGTCCTTAGATTTGCAGGTAAGAACTTAACCACTGAGCCTTCCCTCCAGCCCTTCTTTATATATTTAGAATAGTACCTCTGTCATATAGGTATAAAATTTTTCCAAGTTTGCTTTTTAATTTTGTTTATGAATTTAAGAAAAATGATAATAGCAATTAACATTTCATATAGTTCCTCTTATGTAAAATATAGTCAAAACTTTAATTTAAATTTTTTTTTGTTTTTATGTTTATTTAGTTATTTGAGAGCAACATACAGAGAGAGAAAGAGACAGAGAGAAGGAGAGAGAGAGAATGGGTACGCCAGGGCTTCCAGCCACTGCAAACAAACTCCAGACACGTGTGCCCCCTTGTGCATCTGGCTAACATGGGTCCTGGGGAATTGAGCCTCGAACCGGGGTCCTACGCTTCACAGGCAAGTGCTTAACTGCTAAGTCATTCCTCCAGCACCAAAACTTTTATTTTTAATAGGTCCTTTAATTTCTCCATGATCCCCTTTGAGGTAATATTATGATTAGCTCTATTTATGAAGTTCTTTGATATTGTATTTCAAAATTTCAAGTTTTTCTCTGTGCCTTTGCCTATATCTGTTCCTAATTCCTTAAAAAAAAAAAAACAACCTTTCTGCAGATTGCTGTTTGACATCTATTATTTAGTCCTTTAGCAGCCATTTCCTCTGAGATTACTCATTTAAACACTTTCCAGTTCCCCAAAGCAAGTAAGATAGCTGTCCTGTCTTCATACCTACATCACTTACATGGAATTCTAAGTTTTGGTCTATTCTTCTTTTTTATTTCCTTGCCTTATATATCTAATGACTCAGCAAATAAATGCTGACTTGGATTAAAGGTGCTCATGGTGATGCCAAGAAGTGAATCAACCTCATAAGTATATGAAGTAGAGAAACTTAGACTGAGGAAGCTACATTGGAACTGGGCTTTGAAGGCCAGTTGAGAGAGGAGGGAGAAAAGCCCAAAGGACAGAAGTGGTGTTTATAATGATTTTGAATATTATTAACTTCATTTCTGGGAGAGCTTGAGAATAATTCCTCCAGTTCCCCAGTATCTCTCTGTGTGTTTGTTGTTGTTAGAAAGAGTCTTGCTGTGTTACCCAGTCAATTGCCAAAGTCCTGGTCTCTAGTGATTCTCCACCCTCCATTCTTCCAGTAATTGAGATTATGAGCACATACTACCTTGCCCAATTGACTCCAGTATGTTACTTACACTGTGTATATAACTATACTTTACAGAGTGTTTGAATCTTCTCCATTCTTTATTTCTACTCCTACAAAACAGGTTACATTTTTCTTTTTTTTTTACTAATTTTTCTTTTTTACTAATGTCATAGGAGAAGTTGGAGAGTCTGGTCATAATCTTGGTAAGATTCTGAAAATCCCAGAATAGTTTAGTGAATTGGTAGCAGGCCCGCTGGATGAGTGCCTTTGCCAGAAGTCCCAGAGAAAATTCCTGAGCTTTCGTCTTTGGAAACTTCAGGTCCCAGTCATACCTTTTCCTAGATTCACACTTTTTAAAAATTTTTTTCATTTATTTTTATTTATTTATTTGAGAGCAACAGAGAGAGAAAGAGGCAGATAGAGAGAAAGAATGGGTGCGCCAGGGCCTCCAGCCACTGCAAATGAACTCTAGATGCTTGCACCCCGTTGTGCATCTGGCTAATGTGGGTCCTGGGGAATTGAGCCTCGAACCAGGGTCCTTAGGCTTCATAGGCAAGCACTTAACTGCTAAGCTATCTCTCTAGTCCCTAGGTTAACACTTTGACTAGACCTCAACCTTTTCTCTATAACCTTGATTGTGTTCCTGACTTCTTTTTTTCCTTAAGTTTTAAAATATTTTATTCATTTGCAAGGAGAGAGAGAGAGAATGAGAATGGGTGCACCAGGACCTCTAGCCGCAGCATAGGAGCTCCAGATGCACGTGCCATCTTGTTCATTTGGCTTTATGTAGGTACTGAGGAATTGAACCAGGGTTGTTAGGCTTTATAGGCAAGACCTTAACTGCTTGGGCTACCTCTCCAGCCTGCTTCTGACTCGTGTTTGTCTAGCTTTGATAAGAGACAGTCTTCTCTTAAATTTCTGGTTTAATTTCGAGATACATGGATAATTTGCTTGTCATTTAATATGTTTTGCCAAAACCTTTTCATTTTAAACTTTTTTTGTTTCTCATTAGGTAGCTTAATTTTTGTTATTGTTGTTTGAGAAGAGGGTCTTGCTATGTAGCCCTGGCTGGCTGGAGCTCTCTGTGTAGACCAGACTGGCCTCAAACTTGCCATGATCTATCTTTGCCCTGAGTGTCAGGATTACAGTTGTGTGCCACAATGACAGGCTAATACTCTTTTCTCCTTATGAAAGTAGTATATGCCAATTGATGTAACTGTGAAACAAAAAAATCATTCCTCTGGGTGTTGTGGTGCACACCTTTAATCCCAGCACTCAGGAGGCAGAGGTAGGAGGATTGCCATGAGTTCAAGGCCACCCAGAGACTACATAGTGAATTCCAGACCAGCCTGGACTAGAATGAGACCCTACCTCAAAAAACTATAAAAAAAAAAAACAAAACCCAAAAAATAAACAAAAAACCATTCCAAGTCTATCCTCAGTGACAACCACATTTTAGTTTTCTTTACTGTCTTTTTTTTCAATTTTTTTATTAACAAGTTCCATGATTATAAAAAATATCACATGATAATGCACTCCCTCCCCCCACTTTCCACATTGAAACTGCATTCTCCATCATATCCCCCCCCCCCAATCAGTCTCTCTTTTATTTTGATGTCATGATCTTTTCCTCCTATTATGATGGTCTTGTGTAGGTAGTATTAGGCACTGTGAGGTCATGGATATCCAGGCCATTTTGTGTCTGAAAGAGTGCATTGTAAGGAGCCCTACCCTTCCTTTGGCTCTTACATTCTTTCCGCCGCCTCTTCTGCAAAGACCCTGAGCCTTGGAAGGTGTGATATAGATATTGCAGTGCTGAGCACTCCTATCACTTCTTCCCAGCACTATGATGCCTTCTTTTTTTTTTTAATTTTTTTTATTTATTTATTTGAGAGTGACAGACACAGAGAGAAAGACAGATAGAGGGAGAGAGAGAATGGGCGCGCCAGGGCTTCCAGCCTCTGCAAATGAACTCCGGACGCGTGCGCCCCCTTGTGCCTCTGGCTAACGTGGGACCTGTACCTGAGGAACCGAGCCTCGAACCGGGGTCGTTAGGCTTCACAGGCAAGTGCTTAACCGCTAAGCCATCTCTCCAGCCCTATGATGCCTTCTGAGTCATCCCAAGGTCACTGCCATCTGAAAAGAGAAGATTCTCTAGTAAAAGTGAGAGTAGCATTAATATAAAGGGATGATCTTTTGTTTGTCTTTATGTATATATTCTTATCTGGGTTTTACATATAACCTTGAAGCTTGGACCATATATTTTGTTGTCCCATCTCAGTCTGTTAGCTTTGTAAGTGTAGCAATCTCACTAAACCTGTTTTTCTCTTTAAAAAGTAGAGATTTGCTGGGTGTGCTGGAGCATGCCTTTAATCCCAGCACTCTGGGAGGCAGAGGTAAGAGAGTTGTGTGAGTTCAAGGCCAATCTGGAACTACAGAGTGAGTTCTAGGTCTGCTTGCTAGAGTGAGGGGGTAGGCTTAGGGCATTGTATGTGTCATTTATTTATTTATACTAGAGAGAGAGAGAGAGAGAGAGGGAGAGAGAAAATGGGCCATGCCAGGGCCTCCAGCCACTGCAGATGAAGTCCAGATGCATGCGCCCCCCTTGTGCATCTGGCTTATGTGGGTCTTGGGGAATCGAACCAGGGTCCTTTGGCTTTGCAGGCAAATTCCTTAAGCACTAAGCCATCTCTCCAGCCCTGTGTCTTCTTTTTTTATAAAATCATTAACATTCAATTTCAAAATTTGTTGTTTTAAACCATTTTGGTAAGTTGATAGTTTACTTGTAAGCCTCATATGTTTTTAGTTTTTGTTTATTTATTTTTGTTTTTTCGAGGGAGGGTCTTGCTCTAGCCCAGGCTAACCTGGAATTCAGTAAGTAGTCTCAGGCTGGCCTCATATTTACAGCGATCCTCCTACTTCTGCCTCCCAAGTGCTCAGATTAAAGAGTGTGCCACCATGGCCCACATTATTTTTCTTATTTATTTATACACACAGACAGAGAAAGAAAGAGACAGACAGAGACAAAGAGGGAGAATGGGCATGCCAGGACCTTTAGCCACTGCAGATGAACTCTAGATGCATGTACCACTTTGTGCATTGGGTTTGTGTGGATATTGGGGAATTGAACCCACATCTTTAGGCTTTGCAGGCAAGTGCCTTACTGCTGAGCCATCTTTCCAGCCCTCATATATATATATATATATATATATATATATATATATTTTTTTTTTTTTTTTTTTCCAAGGTAGGGCCTTGCTGTAGTCCAGGCTGACCTGGAATTCACTATGTAGTGTCATTGTAGCCTTGAACTCATGGTGATCCTCCTACTTCTGCTTTCCAAGTGCTTTCCAAGATTAAAGGCATACCACCGCCATGCCTGGCTCAAAAAAAATGTTTGTTTTTTAAAAAAAATATTATTTATTTATTTGAGAGAGAGTGAGAAAGAGGTACAGAGAGAAAGAGAGAGAGGGAGAAAGAAAGAATTAGCACACCAGGGCCTCTAACTGCTGCAAACAAACTCAAGACACATGCACCACCTTGGGTGTGTGGCTTACATGGATCCTGGGGAATTGAACCTGGGTCCTTTGGCTTTGCAGGCAAATGCCTTAACCACCAAGCTATCTCTCTGGCCCTTAAGGCTGTAAGCCAGATGCCTAAGGTGGCACATGTGTCTGAATTTCCTTTGCAGTGGCTGGAGGCCCTGGCATGCCTGTTCTCTGTCTGTCTCTTTTACTTTCTTGCACTCTCAAATATATAAATAAATTTGTTTCTAACATTCCCAGGGGTGTATGAAAATGTTTAGTAAGGTCTCCTTTAAAGTGTAATAGATTTATGGATAGAAGTTGTATGATTATCTTTTTTTTTTTTTTTTTTTTCCAGGTAGGGTTTCACCCTAGTCCAGGCTGAACTGGAATTAAGTATGTAGTCTCAGGGTGGCCTTGAACTCCTACCTCTGCCTCCTGAGTGCTGGGAGTAAAGGTGTGTGCCACCATACCTGATGCATAATCATCTTAATAAATGCAGAAAAACATCTGACATAGTTCAACATGTTCAAACCTGGGCCCTCAGGTTTTCAGGCAAGCAACTTAACTAACTACTAAGCCATCTTTCCAACGCTCATTATCTATTTTTTTTATTAAATTATTTATTTATTTATTTGAGAGTGACAGACACAGAGAGAAAGACAGATAGAGGGAGAGAGAGAGAGTGGGCGCGCCAGGGCTTCCAGCCTCTGCAAACGAACTCCAGACGCATGCGCCCCCTTGTGCATCTGGCTAACGTGGGACCTGGGGAACTGAGCCTCGAACCGGGGTCCTTAGGCTTCACAGTCAAGCGCTTAACCGCTAAGCCATCTCTCCAGCCCTCATTATCTATTTTAATAGATACATTAAAATATTAAGTGGAGCTGGGTGTGGTGGTGTACACTTTTAATCCCAGCACTTGGGAGACAGCTAGGAGGACCACGAGTTTGGGGCCACCAGAGACCAAATAGTGAATTCCAGGTCAACCTCAGCTAGAGCGAGATCCTATCTAAAAAAATAAAAAAAAAATGTATATACACACACACACAAATTAAATAGGGGCTGGAGAGATTGCTCAGTGGTTAATCCACTTGCCTGCAAAGCCTAACAACGTAGGTTCAACTCCCCAGTTCCCTTGTAAAGCCAGATGCACAAAGTGGCACATGTATCTGGAGTTTGTTTGCAGTGGCATCAGGCCTTGGTGTACCCATGCTTTCCCTCTGTCTTTCTACCTCTCGCTCTTTCTCCTTCTCTCAAATAAATAAAAAAAATTATTAAAATATTAGATGGTTATATGTGCAACTCCTCACTTATTTTACCTTTTTTTTTTTTTTTGGCTTTTCCAGTTAGGGTCTTACTCTAGTCCAGGCTGACCTGGAATTCACTCTGTAGTCTCAGGGTGGCTTCAAACTTATGGTGATCCTCCTACCTCTGCCTCCTGAGTGCTGGGATCAAAGGCATGCGCCACCATGCCTGGCTACTTGTTTACCTCTTATTTTTTTTTCAAAAAATTAAAATATTAGCAATGCCAATATATACCTTTAATCTCACCACTTGGGAGGCAGAGGTAGGAGGATTGCCATGAGTTTGAGGCCAGCCTGGGTGGGACTACAGAGTGAGTTCTAGGTCAGCCTGGGCTAGAGTGAGACCCTACCTTGAAAAAAACAAAACAAAAGTAAATTAAAATATTTGTATCAAGGAATCTGTTTATTTTTTTGTGTTTTCTCTAAAAGCTTTGCTTTAATATTTACTCTTTTCTATTTTATTTTTATTCATTTATTTGAGGGAGAGAGAGAGAGGCAGAGTGAGAGAGAGAATGGGTATACCAGGGCTTCCAGCTACTGCAAAACAAACTCCAGATGCATGCGCCACCTTGTCCATCTGGCTTATGTGGGTACTGGGGAATTGAACCAAGATTCTTTGGCTTTGCAGACAAATGCCTTAACTGCTAAGCCATCTCTCCAGCCCTAATGTTTACTCTTGATAATGGCCAGATGTGAATAGGCTAAATAGCTGGCTCTCCGAGCCCTCCTCCTACTAGTGGAAGCTGAGTCATGTGCATTTCTTAGGTGTGTTTTTCCCCCTTTGTGTGGATGAATTGTCTTGTTTCAAGTTGTTGACTAATTCTTCTAAAAGTGATTTAACTTAAAGCTTCAATATAACTTGAGTACTTATCATTAGTTCATTTCTATTCTTTTATGTCCTTGCAACTTGTTGTGTTAGCTGTACTTAGCTATAAAAATCTAAGCTTAAAAAAAAAAATCCAAGCTTATAATTTATGTTTAACTATCTTAACCTGAAAAGAATAAGTTGCAGTATTAGCATTAAAGTTTGTTGCAAGAAGTTATATTCTTTGAAGTTTTTAAGAGATCAACATGCCTTTAGGATTTAGGGCCTAAAACTTGTTATATTTGGTTTAAGTAATTTGTTTCTGTGAAATCAAGTTGATGAATGAATGACTGTAGTGGAAAATATTGTTAATAGTCATAATAGTCAACATTTAAATGAACCCTCTGTGTGCCACATGTTTTACAAACATGGTATAGAAGGCTTAAAGTGACTTGGCTGTTAGGTACAGTTATCCACATTTAATATATTGGGAAATTGAAGCTATGTTGTGGTAAGTTCACAAACCCAGGGAGTAACTGTACTGGGTTCCAGACTCTTGAATTTCCAGCAGTTGTGATTACCTACACCAGATCTGCAGGGCTGGGCCTGTCAGGGGATGAGAAAAGCTCCTTGAGCCCACTTTTTTTTTTTTTTTAATTATACATACACAGTTAATGGTTGATGGAGGAAGGAAACATTTTCTTTCTTTTTTAAAAAATAATATTTATTTTTATTCATTTATTTATTTGACAGAGAAAGAGGGAGAGACTTTGAGAGAATGAGCGCGCCAGGGCCTCCAGCCACTGCAAATGAACTCCAGACGCGTGTGCCTCCTTGTGTATCTGGCTTATGTGGGTCCTTAGGCTTCCCAGGCAAGCACCTTAACTTGCTAAGCTATTTCCCCAGCCCAGGACTAGTTTCTTAAACTGTGTGGGTCATGTCCCCATATGGGGTTGTGTGATTAAATGGGGGAGGTACACAAAAAATTTGGCAGCAGTAAAAGGTTTCTGAACATGTAGTGACCAAAATGTATTCAAACTCAAAAATATGGGCTGGAGAGTTGGCTTAGTGGTTAAGGCACGGCAAAGCAAAGGATCCAGGTTCGATTCCCCAGTACCCATGTAAAGACAAATGTACAAGGTGGTGCACACATCTGGAGTTTACTTTCAGTCCCTAGAGACCCTAGTGTGCCCATTCTCTCTCTTTCTCAAATAAATTAAAAAAATATTTTTAAATTTGTTTTATGAGGTAGGTCTAGCCCAGGCTGACCTGGAGTTCACTGTATAGTCTCTGGCTGGCCTCATACTCACGGTGATCCTCCTACCTCTGCCTCTGGTGTGCTGGGATTAAAGGTGTATGCCACCATGCCCGGCTACAAATAAAATATTTTAAAAAATCAAAACTATGAGTCTGAGATATTTCTAGCAGGGTTAGCTCATATTGTATTTCATTACTTTTCTGAAGCTTTGGTTCTGAATGCATAGCAGATGCACTTTACATTGCTCATGCTCTCACAACATGCAACTCCATCAGTTGATGCCAGAAACCCATACTGGACACTCTTCTATCTTACGAATTGCTTTTTTTTTTTTTTCTTCTTTTTTTCTGAGGTAGAGTCTCACAATAGCTCAGGCTGACCTGGAATTCACTATGTAGTCTCAGGGTGGCCTTGAACGCTCTGTGATCCTCTTACCTCTGCCCCTCCCCCCCAGTGCTTGGATTAAAGGCATGCACCACCACACCTGGCTGTTTTCCTCTTTTTTAAAATGTTTATTTATTTATGTATTTGAGAGAGGGGGGGGGAGAGAGAGAGAGAGAGAGAGAGAATGAGAATGGGCGTGCCAGGTTCTCTAGCCACTGCAAATGAACTCCAGATGCATGCGCCACTTTGTGCATCTGGGTTATATGGGTCCTGGGGAATTCAACAGGGGTCCTTTGGCTTTTCAGGCAAACGCCTTAACTGCTAAGCCATCTCTCCAGCCCTGAATTGCTGTTTTTACTGTAAACACAATGTTTTTTCTCTTATGGAGATATAATGGTTTAATTATGGAAAACAAAGACTTTTAATATTTTCCTACTGTCATTACTTAGCACATAAGTATCAAATTAGTATGATTTTTGGATTGCACTGTATTAGAATGTTTTATTTAAGAATTTGACAGAGGAGTGCTCAGCACTGAAATATATTACTCCTTCCAAGGACACGGTTCATTGTGGAAGAAGAAAGAATGTAAGAGCCAAAGGAAGGGTAGGACTCCTTACAACATGCTCCTCCAGACACAAAATGGCCTGGATATTCATGACCTCACAATGCCTGACACTACCTACACAAGACCATCACAATAGGAGGAAAAGATGATGACATCTGAATAAAAGAGAGACTGACTGAGAAGGGGATGGTATATGATGGAAAGTGGAGTTTCAAAAGGGAAAGTGGGCGGAGAGAGGGAATTACCATGGGATTTTTGTGTTTTTTGTTTTGGTTTTCCAAGGTAGGGTCTCACTCTAGCTCAGGCTTACCTGGAATTCACTATGTAGTCTCAGGGAGGCCTCAAACTCATGGCGATCCTCCTACCTCTGCCTCCTGAGTGCTGGGATTAAAGGCATGCACCACCATGCCCGGCTTACCATGGGATATTGTTTACAATTATGGAAGTTGTCAGTAAAAAAAAAAAATTATTGCACTGGAGACATGGCTCAGTGATTAAAGGTACTTGCTTGCAAAGCTTGATGGCCCAGGTTCAATTACCCAGTATCCACGTAATGCCAGGTGCACAAAATGGTGTGTGAGTCTGGAGTTTGCTTACAGTGTTAGGATGCCCTGGTGTGTCCATACTCATTCTTTCTTTCTCTGTGTCTTTCTGTCTGTCTCTCAAATAAGTAAAAATATTTTGAAAAATTAAAAATTGTTATTATTTGGGCTAGAGAGATGACTCAGCGGTTAAAGGTGTTTACTTACAAAGCCTGACAGCCTGGGTTCAGTTCCCCAGTACCCACATAAAGTGCACAAAGTGGCACATGCATCTACAGTTTGCTGGCAGTGGCAAGAGGCCCCAGTGTGCCTAATCCGTCTCTCTTTCTTACTCTTTCTCTGTTTGAAAACAAATAATAAATACTCTAAAAAGTATTTTTATTATTACTTTTTGGGGTGTGTGTGTGTAGGTCAAAGGACAATCTTGGGGTTGGTTCTCCTCCTTTGCTCAAGACGGGATCTCTTGTTTTGCAGCTGGGAAGGCCAGACTAGCTTCAAGGTTCTCCTGACTGCCTCCCATTTCTGGAAGGCATGTTGGGATTACAGACAAGTGCATCAGTATACATCTACAAATAGGAATAACTTGACACCCTCATTTCTGGTTTTTATTCCTATTTCTTTCATTTAATTAAATGCTTTAGCTAAAACTTCAAGTGGAATAGTGAATTAGATTATAGAGTGTGCACCTTTGTCTCATTCCAGATTTTGGAAGAAATGCTCTCAGTTTTGCTTCATTTACTACGGTGTTGGCTTTAAGTTAATCTGTGTCTGCTGTGGTGAGGGATGTTCCATTGATTCCTAGTTTCTTCAGGACTTTTTTTTTTAAACTAGGAATTACTGAGTCAGTGAGAATAATCAGGCAAATCCACTTCACAGAGAGGAAGAGAGTATTTAGGTGCGGACCTCTGCTGGCTAACACCAAAATCAACCGAGATCCTCAATACAGCCAGTGTTGGAATTATATACCTTTCACAATCCTTTGTCTGAATTTTCCTGCCCTTGAAGGAGAAATTTATGATCTGTGAGTGCAAGGTTCTGTCAAGTGAGATTAACTACCAGTTGCCATCTTCTAAGATAGGGTGGTTATATATTGTGCAAAAGGACTCAGGCTCGGAGTCACAAAATTCTTGTTAGCTGTCATAAACTTTTAATTGTTTGACAGAATCTTCCCAGCTGCAGCCCCGAAAGAGGGGAGTGCAGCATCTATCACTAAAAGTCCAGGTGCGTACATGGTACTTCCTCATGATTATCATGAAAGCATGTTGAGCTTTATCAGATGTCTTTTCTGCGTTTATTGAGATGATCATGTGATTTCTGTCCATAAATCTATTAATATGGTGCATTCTGTCTGTTTCAGTCAGATTCAGCAGTGCTGGTAGAAATCACCCAGCCAATAGACAGCAGCTTGTGGGGAAAAAGATTTATTTTGGTTTATAGGCTCAAGGGGGAAGCTCCATGATGGCAGGGAAAATGATGGCATGAGCAGATGGTGGATATCACCCCCTGGCCAACATAAGGTGGACAATAGCAACAAGAGAATGTGCCAAACACTGGCATGGGGAAACTGGTTATAGTACCCATAAGCCTGCCCCCAAGAATACATTCCTTCCAGGAGGCATTAATTCCCAAATCTCCATCAGCTGGAAACCTAGCATTCAGAACACCTGAGTCTATGGGGGACACCGGAATCAAACTACCATGCTGTCTTACTGATTTACACATGAACTAAAATTTCATCTCTGGGTTGAAACCAATATCATCATGATGTGTGATCTTCTTGTTTTTTTTTTTTTTTTCCTTTGGTTTTTCGAGGTAGAGTTTCACTGTAGCCCAGGCTGACCTGGAATTCACTATGTAGTGTCAGGGTGGTCTCAACTCAAAACAATCCTCCTACCTCTGCCTCCCAAGTGCTGGGATTAAAGACGTGAGCCACCATGCCCAGCTTAATGTGTTCTTAAATTGGGTTTTTATTTTGTTGAGAACTTAAAAAAAAACTTTTATTTATTTATTTATTTTTGTTTTTTTGAGGTAGGGTCTCATTCTAGCCTAGGTTGACTTGGAATTCACTGGAATTCAAGGCTGGCCTCAAACTTACTATACTGGGTAACCAGTGAGTCCCACCTGTCTCTGCCTCCCCAGTGTTAGGATTAAATGGGTGTGCCACTGCACTGGGATTATGTGGGTACTGAGGATTGAATTTAGGCTCTCATGCTTGTACAAGCATTTTATCCATTGAGCACCATCATGGAATATTCAAACATATGTGTCATTTACTGTCCTTTAATTTGTCCTCCCTCATGCTCTGTGCTTCCTTATCCCCCCCCCACCATGTGGTTCTCCCCTTCCCCTATGATTTTAAAAAAATATTTATATTTACTTATTTATTTATTTAAGATACACACACACATAGAGAATGGGTGTACCAGGACCTCTAGCCACTGCAAATGAATTCCAGACACATGTGCTACCATGTGCATCTGGCTTACATGGGACCTGGAGAATTGAACCTGGGTCCTTAGGCTTCACAGGTGTGAATCTTAACTGCTAAGTCATCTCTCCAGCCCTGATTTTTTTCTTTTTTCAAGGTGGGTCTTGCCCTACTCCAGTATTACCTGGAATTTACTATGTAGTCTCAGACTGGCCTCGAACGCACTCACAGTGATTCTCCTACTTCTGCTTCCTGAATGCTGGGATTAAAGGCATATGCCACCATGTCCAGCTATCTTTTATTTTAATGTCATCATTTCCCCCGCCTATTATGTAGGTCTTGTGTAGGTAGCATCAGCCACTGAGAGGTCATGAATATCTAGGCCACTTTGTGTCTGGAAGTCATTTTTTTTTGTTTGTTTATTTTTATTTATTTATTTGAGAGAGACAGACAGAGGGAGAAAGAGGAAGGTAGAGAGAGAGAGAGAAAGGGTGCGCCAGGGCCTCCAGCCACTGTGAGGGAACTCCAGATGCCTGCACCACCTTGTACATGGTGGTTAATGTGGATCCTGGGGAATCGAGCCTTCAACAGGGGTCCTCAGGCTTCATGGGCAAGCACTTAACCGCTAAGCCATCTCTCTGGCCCTGGAAGACAGTATTTTAAGCTCCCCTTTTCTGTCTTTGACTCTTCATTCTTTCTGCCACCTCCTCTGCAATGGTCCCTGAGCCATGGAGGGTGTGAGAGGGATGTCTCAGTACTGAACACTCCACAGTCACGTCTTCTCAGTGTTTGGACATTTTTAAATAACTGGTGGTCATTGCTACCTGAAAAGAGAAGATTCTTTAACCAAAAGTGAGAGTAACATTAATATATGGGCATAAACTTAAGTATTGAGAGGGCAGTTTGTTAGCATAATATATCCATTTAGCCAGACAGCAGTTGTAGTCCCCCTCGAACCTCCACCCCTCAGAGCCAATGACCTTTCAAGTCATAGGCTCTTCATTAGATTTTCAGTACCAGACATGACTCCCTCACTCACTGTGGAGCTGGCTTCAAGTCCAATCAGAAAGCAGTTGATTTCCTCCAAAACAAACGTGTCACCATTGCACCAATTGGTACATTTAGTCTGGCTGGCAGCCATATAGCTTGCAGTGTCCATTGCTGGTTAACACTGTTAATGACTTTTCTCCTCCAGTAGGCTTCATAGCTCTTTCTAGCATTCAGACAGCTGGTCAACAGGGAGGAGGCTTTCAGCTCAGTGCCAGCTTGATTTTTCAGTGACCTGCAGCCCAACCATGTAGAGTCTTCAGCAACAGGGTCTCACCATCTAGGAGACCTTCTTTCCCTCCTACCCACAGGTAGGGTCTCCCTCTAGCCCAGGCTGACCTGGAATTCACTCTGTTTTCTCAGGGTGGCCTTGAATTCACAGTGCTCTTCCTACCTCTGCCTCCTGAGTGTTGGGATTAAAGGCATGTACCCCCACACCCAGCTCTTTTTTTAAAATTTTCTTTAGGGAGGATCTCTCTGTAGCCAAGGCTGTCTGGAACTGACTATGTATGCTAGGTTGGTCTCCAACTTGTAGCAATCCTCTTAGCCTCCCAAATGTTAGGATGAAGGTGTGGGCCACCGTGCCTGGCTTTTTTATTTTTTAAACTTTTTTTATTGACAACTTCATAATTATAGACAATAAACTACGATAATTCCCTTCCTTCTCCCACTTAACTCTTCATAATCCACTCTCCATCATATCCTCTGTCCCTCTCAATTAGTCATTTTTATCTTTTCCTCCTAGTATGAGGATCTTGGTAATTAGTACTAGGCACTGTGAGGTCATGGATATCAAGGCCAATTTGTGTCTGGGTGATTGCATTTTAAGCAGTCCTACCCTTCCTTTGGCTCTTACATTCCTTCCACCACCTTTTATTTTATTTTATTTTTTATTTATTTATTTATTTTTTTTGGCTTTTCAAGGTAGGGTCTCACTCTGGCTCAGGCTGACCTGGAATTCACTATGTAGTCTCAGGGTGGCCTTGAACTCTCAGTGATCCTCCTACCTCTGCCTCCCGAGTGCTGGGATTAAAGGCGTGCGCCACCACGCCCGGCCTTCCACCACCTTTTTGTTTTGTTTTGTTTTGGTTTTGGTTTTGTTTTTTCGAGGTAGGGTCTCACTCTAGCCCAGGCTGACCTAGAATTCACTATATAGTCTCAGGGTGGCCTTGAACTCACAGTGATTTTCCTACCTCTGCCTCAAGTGCTGGGATTAAAGGCATGCATTACCATGCCCAGTTCTGATACCCCTTTCGCAATGGACCCAGAGCCTTGGAGGGTGTAATAGAGATATTTCAGTGCTGAAAGCTCCTCTGTCACTACTTCTCAGCACTATGGTACCTTCTGAGTCATTACATCTCCATCTGAAAAGTGAAGCTTCTCTAACCAAAAGAGAGAGTAGCATTAATATATGGGTGTGAATGTTAAGAAAAGTGCTTACAGGGCAGTTTGGTGAGCATAATATGTGCATTTAGCCAGACAACAGTAGGCCTCCAGTCCAATTAGTGAGCGGTTGGCCATGCCTGGCTTTTGTGAAAATTAAAAAACATTTTCTCAGCAGGTGTGGTGGCAGAGGTAGGAGGATCACCAAGAGTTTGAGGCCACCCTGAGAATACATAGTGAATTCCAGGTCAGCCTGAACTAGAGTGAGGCCTTAACTCGAACCAAAAAAAATTTCTCTCTCTGTCTCTCTCTCTCTCTCTCTGTCTCTCCCCCTTCTTTCTCTGTCAAGTAAATAAAAATAAAATATTTTTAAAAAGTTATTTGAGAGAACAAGATAGAAAGGAGGGGCGGAGAGAGAAGGGGTGTGCCAGGGCCTCTAGCCACTGCAGATGAACTCCAGAAGCATGTGTCACCTTTTGTATCTGACTTACATGGTTCCTGGGGAATCAATTGAACCTGGGTCCTTTGGTTTTGCAGACAAGTGCCTTAACCACTGAGCCATTTCTCCAGCCTGGGATTTTTTTTAAATAAACGATAAATAAGTTTGCTTTAAAACAATTCCTTGACATACACATAATTTTGCCATTTATTAAAGATGAAAGAAAGTTTGTACAGTAATGAGATGGATGTGCTTTAGTTTTACATAAAGAATTAAATCTTTTAAGTATAGGATTTAAAAATTTTTAAATTTATTTGCAAGCAGAGAGAAATAGAATGAGGAGAGACAGAGCATGGGTGTGTGCCAGAGTCTCCAGCCACTACAAAAGAACTCCAAATGTTTGTGCCACTTTGTGCATCTGGCTTTAAGTGGGTACTGGGGAATTGAACCCAGGTCCTTAGACTTTGGAGGCAAGTGCCTTAACTTCTGAGTCATCTGCACAGACCAAGAATTAAATCTTGACTGAATATTTGATACTACTGGAATAAGGATCTTAAGTGTTTTTTAGAGTTGGTCAATACTTTGATTTTATAATTTCAGTGCTGAGAACACTGCATCACCCAAGTACATAGTATAAAATAAGAGCAGTATATTTAAAGCTGTTTCAGAAATTGTTGGAAATTCTGTCTTAATATCAAGCCACAATTCATTTAATGATTTAAGAAAATTTTAAAACATTAAAATTTTTTTTTAAATTTTTATGTATTTATTAGAGACTGAGAGAGGGAGTGTGTGTATGCTTCTAGTCCCAGAAAACTCCAGATGCATGTGGCACCATGTGTATCTGGCTTACATGGGACCTGGAGAATTGAACCTGGGTTCTTAGGCTTCGTAGGCAAGCACCTTAACTGCTAAGCCATCTCTCTAGCCCTAATGATTTTTTTTATGTTCTTTTTTTAAAAAAATTATTTAGCTGGGCGTGGTGGCACACATCTTTAATCCCAGCACTTGGAGGCAGAGATAGGAGGATTGCTGTGAGTTTGAGGCCACCCTAAGACTACGTAGTAAATTCCAGGTCAGCCTGAGCTAGAGTGAGACCATACCTCGGAAAACCAAAACAAAAATTATTTCAGATAGAGAGAGGTGGAGGGAGGGAGGGAGGGAAGAGGAGAGGGAGGGAGGGAGAATGGGTGCCCCAGGGCCTCTAGCCACTGCAAATGAATTCCAGACACATGCACCACCTTGTACATCTGCCTTATGTGGGTCGTGGGGAATTGAACCAAGGTCCTTTGGCTTTGCAGGCAAGTACCTTAACTGCTGAGCCATCTCTCCAGCCCCCCTAATGAGTTTTTAAAAAATTCTTTTGTTTTTATTTTTATTTATTTATTTGAGAGCGACAGAGAAAGAGAAAAGCAGAGAGAGAGAATGAGCGCATCAGGGCCTCCAGCCACTGTAAATGAACTACAGACGCATGCACCCCTTGTGCATATGGCATACATGGGTACTGGTAAATTGAGCCTCGAACCTTAGGCTTCACAGGCAAGCACTTAACCGCTAAGCCATCTCTCCAGCCCTAATTTTTTTTTTATTTTTTTTATTTTTTTTGATTTTCAAGGTAGGGTCTCACTGTAGCCCAGGCTGACTTGGAATTCACTCTTTAGTCTCAGGGTGGCCTCGAACTCATGGTGATCCTCTTACCTCTGCCTCTTGAGTGCTGGGATTAAAGGAGTGCACCACCATGCCCAGCTCTAATGATTTTTTTTAAAGATTAAAAAGGGCTAAAAAGATGGCTTGACAGTTGAGGCACTTGCCTGCAAAGCCTAAGGACCTGCGTTTGATTCCCCAGTACCCATATGAAACCAAAATGCACAAAGTGGTGCATGTGTCTGGAGTTTGTTTACAGTGTCTAGAGGCCCTGGCAACTCTTTCTTTCTCTCTCTGCTTGCAAATAAATAAAAATATATTAAAAATTATTAACAATGAAAAATGAGAAACTCACAGCAATTTTTATATATTTACTTATTTATTTGAAAAAAGGAGTGAAAATGGGTGCACCAGGGTCTCTAGCCACTGCAAACGAATTCCAGACACATACGCCACCTAATGCATCTCACTTTATGTGAGTACCTGAGAATTGAACGTGGGTCCTTAAGCATTGTAGGCAAATGTCTTAACCACTGAGCCATCTTTCCAGCCCTCATGGCAATTTTTTAAAAATTTATTTCATTTTTATTTTATTATTTGCAAGGAGAGAGAGAGAGGAGACAGACCGAGAGAGAATGGGTACACCAGGGCCTCTAGCCGCTGCAAACGTATTCCAGATGTATGCACCCACCACCTTGTGCATCTGGCTTACGTGGGTACTGGGGAATCAAACCTGGGTCCTTTTTTTTTTTTGGTTTTTCGAGGTAGGGTCTCACTCTAGCTCAGGCTGACCTGGAATTTACTAGATAGTCTCAGGGGGGCTTCAAACTCAAAGTGATCCTCCTAAGTCTGCCTCTCAAGTGCTGGGATTAAAGGCATATGCTACCACGCCAGGCTTCATGGCAATTTTTAAAATCAAACATTCTGGGGCTGAGGAGGTGGCTCAGTAGCTAAAGGCAAATGGATGAATACTTTTCTGTCTATTGGCTACTAGATTTTCTCTATGATTTCATTCTGTTCCTATTTTGGTTGTGACTGGAAACTACCAACCACAGATAGGAACTCTTCACATGCAGGCCCTGCTTGGGCATGCGCTTGGATGCTGGTCTTTGGCCTCCATATTAAGGTATGCATAGATGAGTGTACTTTTCATCTGCAGTAGTAGTTTAGCACTGAATAGAGATAGCATGACTAAACTTGATGATATTTGTAATGTCAACTAAATATTTTCTTAAAATAAATTTCTTATTTAATACTATTTATAAAACACTAAACAGACAAAAGCTCTATAATATTGGCTATCGAGTTAAAAGATGGCATTCCTGGTTTTCTTTTTCTGACAAAGGGAATTTTTATTTATGTGCCACAATAAATTAAAATTTGGAAACAAGGAAATGGACCCTGAACCTTGGAGGATATGATAGAAATGTGTTAGTGCTGAGCATGCTTTGTTTCAGCCTTATGGTGACTTTTGAGTCACCCTAGTGGGGAATTCCTTGTTTTCAAAAAGCAAGTTGAAATTTACCATGGAGTTCTCTTTACTGAATTACTGAGATCTCAATATTTGAATATTTGTCTTGTTTGAATTGCTTGATTAAAAAAAATAAATTTATTTACAAGGGGAGAGAAAGAGAGCGAATATGAATATAGGCCTCTGGCCATTGCAAACAAATTTCAGATGCATGGGACACTTGTGTATCTGGTTTTGCATGGGTAGTGGGGAATTGAACCCCAGTCATTAGGTTTTGTAGGCAAGCACCTTAACCACTGGGCCGTCTCTCCAGTCTTTATTGTTTGATATTTTAATGAATGTGTTTTATGTGAAATTAGGTGTAGCATATTTTTTCTTGTAAATAACATTTATTGAGAGAAGAAAGCTTAGTTAAGGGATAAGAACTTAGAGGAGATATAGTATATTACTGCCATAGGCACTCTATAATGCCTTACTGAATAAAGCCAAAAGTTTGGTGGGAATGTTATATTTAAACATCATCTTACTGTGCTATGCTATTAGGCTGTTCTGAGAGACTTTACAGATGAAGCTCAATTTAAGTTATTTGGTAGTATCTTTTAAAATTATAGTATTCAGGGTTGGAGAGATGGCTTAGTGGTTAAGCACTTGCCTGTGAAGTCTAAGGATCCCACTTTAAGGCTCAATTCCCCAGGACCCACGTAAGCCAGGTGCACAAGGTGGCGCATGCATCTGGAGTTTGTTTGCAGAGGCTGGAGGCACCTATTCTCTTCCTCTGTCTTTCTGTTGCTCTCAAAATAAACAAACTAAAAACAAAACAAAACAAAACAAAAAACTAGTGTTCATACTCTTAACTTGCTGCTTTCCACTTGTAAAATTTATCTCTGGAAACATATCACATATGTGTACACAGACCTGTATTTACATGCATATATTAAGAATGTAACCTCTCTTTCTCCCTCTCTCTCCGTCTTTCCCTCTCCCTCTCTCTCAAATAAATAAATAAAAATTTTAAAAAGGGGCTGAAAGATGGCTTAGAAGTTAAGGCGTTTGCCTGTGAAGCCTAAGGACTCAGTTCGATTCCTCAGTACCCATGTAAACCAGATGCACAAGGCGGCATATGCATCTGGAGTTCGTTTACAGTGGCTATAGGTCCTGGTGTGCCCATTCTCTCTTCTCTATTTGTCTCTCAAATAAATAAATTTTTTTAAAAATTGAAGAAAAAAAAGAATGAAGCTGGGGAGATGACTCCATGGGTAAACCACTAGCACAAGCATGAGGACCTGAGTTCAATTCCCAGCACCCATGTAAAAAAAACCACATAAAAACATGGCTGCAAACACCTGTAACACCGGCATTGAGGAGACAGAGACAGACGGTTTGTTGGGGCTTGCTGGTCTAGCTGAAAAACAACAAACTCCAGGTTCATGGAAAGACTGTCGCAGAGAAGTAAGGCAGGAGAGCAATAGAGGAGGGTACCTAATGGCCTCCTTTGGCTTCTGTCTGCATGTGCATGGAGTGTGTGCATCTGCATCCTTATGTATACACACCACAAGTACTGCGCATAACTACACACAGTTACTAGTTCATGTGAATAAGTCATCTGTTTCCTTACCACAGGAATCACTCTGCTTTGAACTTAACCCCCCACCCCTCCGAGGTAGGATTTCCCTGTAGCCCAGGTTGACCTGGAATTCGCTATGTAGACTCAGGGTGACCTTGAATTCACAGTGATTCTCCAAGCTCTGCCTCCGGAGTGCTGGGATCAAAGGCGTGTGCCACCATGCCCCAGCATGAATGTACCTTTTTACCTCTGCCTACAGTATTTCTCCGTATATTCATTCATTTAACAAATGTTTGAATGTGTAGAGTCTAAGCTGTTCTGAATGTACATATGTCTGGTTGATTGATGGGAACTGATTTGCATATGATCTTCTCTTTTTTGTGACTTGAAGAGAAATATGTGTTTAGGCACTCAGGAACCTAGGAGATTATACTCTGTCTTCATTTCTATTTTTGGACTGTTGTGTAAGCCTAAAGATGAGAGGAATAAAATAGTTGTAGGAAAAACAAAAAAACGAAACTGTGTTTTCTGTTTCTTTTTTTCCTGCTTCCAAACTTATGAATGTCTTTATTCTTCATAAGTTGCCTTTTTTGAACTTTGTCCCCAGAGCCATAAATGCCTGTCCTGTGGTCTAACTTTATGCCCAAGAGCTGTCTAATTCTGCTTAGGCGAGGTAACCTTCCTTTCCAATCCTTTTTGGAGATTTTTTTTCCCTTCCATAAATAGTTCTGATCTGTCTGAAAAATAAAGGATGGGCTGAGGAGATAACTCGGTTGTCAAAGTGCTTGCCTTGCAAGCATGAGGACCTGCGTTGAATCTTCAGAATTCATGTAAAAAAGCTGGGTGTGGTAGATGTGCTCTTAATCCCAATACTGGAGAGGCAGAGATAAGCCGATTCCTGAGGCTGTCTGGGTTGCCACTCTGGCCTCCTTGGCAAGTTCAAGGCCATCGAGAGAACCCATGTCAAAAATGTTAGACTGTGCCTGAAAGAAACAATACCCAAGGTTGTTCTAGGGCTTCCACATGCATGCACACACATAAGCATGTACGTGTACACACACACACACACACACACACACACACACACACACACACACAAGACTTTAATAACCTTTCCTCCTTTTGTCATAGGGTACTAGAGTTCTGGAACAAACCTTTAACCCCAAACCCTACATTCATGTCTGTAATATAACCAGAGTTGCATAAACCAGACTGAGAATAATGTTTTTTTGTTTTGTTTTGTTTTTGTTTTTGGTGTTTTGAGGTAAGGTCTCACTCTGGCCCAGGCTGACCTGGAATTCACTATGTAGTCTCAGGGTGGCTCAAACCCACAGCGATCCTCCTACCTCTGCCTCCCAAGTGCTAGGATAAAAGGTGTGCGCCATCACACCCAGCAAGAATGGTTTTTAAACCACCACATATTCAAAATGAACAGACATAAGAGGGAGGAGGGTAAGGAAAGTGGCTGAGGAGAGGGAGAATTCACCACGTGGTCTGGGAGCCCATGCGGGAGAACAGACATGGGCCCTAGAAACAAAAATGTGAAAAGGGGGTTTTTCTAAAAGGTGTGAGTTTCCAAAGAAATTAAAAGGCCATAAAAGCAGTGACAAAGAAACATCACTTCCCACCCTGGCAGCCACGCTGCCAGAGTGGAAGAGACATATTCTTACTGGCGTGGGGGACTCAAAAGCTGGAGGGAGAAGTTTCCTGCCATGAGCCCAAATAAATATTTGGAGTCAGTGCTCTGGAGGATGCTGACACACCTGTGTCAGGTATGTCAGGCAGTCGGCCTAGGCTCAGAGAAGGGGTCCACACACACCTGGGTGGGGTGCATGCTTTAGAGAGGGAGATTTGATTGGATGAGATGAGCAGATGCTGAGTCTTACCATTGAGGCAGGTGGGGCAAGCTGAGGTAGGTTTGGTGGGCTGAGGTAGGTATGACGAGGGTATGATGTAAGGTTCCTCCCTTATGGGTTTATTCCCTTTTTAACTGCCTGAACCAAAAAATGCTACCTCCCTGGTCCTCTCATTCCTCCCTCATGGGAAGACACTACTGTTAGAGAAAAGATGGCAGTGACTGGTCAGTCATTAACTACTTTCAGCTGGACTGGGTCGTAGTGTAATTACAGAATGGGGGGGGGGAGAGACTATCTGAAGGCCCAAGGGAGAAACCTGCCACTTAGATTCCTATTGCTTTTGGTGTGTAGGTTTTACTGACCTAGTACCAAAACAATTGTACACATTAGTGATATAAGTGTTGGAGCCTGACTTGGAGACTGAGAAGTAACACTGAAGTAGGGGTGGTAGGTAATTGTCAGAAGTGGCGAGTGTTCTACTTTAAAAAAAAAATTATTAATTTTTTTTGTTTTCACGTCAGACGGGTTATGTGCCAGAATGTAACAAGGTTTAGTGGGAGGCACACGTCACGCAAGAGCGTGAACACCCAATCATCACGCTTATGAACCAATAAAAGGATCTTGGTTTGTTTTTTGAGGTAGGGTTGTGCTCTAGCCCAGGCTGACTTGGAGTTTGCTATGTAGTTTCAGGGTGGCGTTGAGTTCATGGCGATCCTCCTACCTCTGCTTCCTGAGTGCTGGGATTAAAGGCATGTACCACCATGCCCAGCATCTGAGTGTTCCACTTTTAATGGGTGTTGAAGGATGCCCATATAGATGGAGTTAGATTGTTGTATAACCATCTGAGTGTGAGTTGCCTGCAAATGAGCAGAAATAAAATTAAAATACAAGGTCCAAAGATCAACAGAGTAACTATTAAGATTATCTTTTTCCACCATGAAAAACCCGATCCACGCCCATCTTCACCAAATGACACCATAGTGTTGGCATGGTCTGAATCTGTTTATGTAGATCTTGTAAAACAGAGTTTTCAAGGACATATACCAACTGTGATAATAATAATAATAACTGTGATAATAATAATAAAAATTGTGATAATGGCACTTTGGGCTGCAGTAAGGATGTTTAAAGCCATGGGATTTTGTATGATTGCCTTTCTCATCATTTGAACCTCAGAATTAAGGGGGATTCCCTCAGCTGTGTCATTGAAAGCCCTTTGAGTATATTTAGTGAGTTTCTACATGCCATATGACAGGTTCTAAGCCACTAGATGGAATAAAAACCAAGAGTAGGGCTGAAGAGATGGCTTAACAGTTAAGGAGCTTGACTGTGAAGTCTAAAGACCCATGTTTGACTGTCCAGGACCCATGTAAGCCAGATGCAAGGTGATGCAAATGTGCAAGGTCGCACATGCGCACTGTGTGGTGCACATATCCAGAGTTTGATTACAGTGGATGGAGGCCCTGGTGTATCAATTCTCTCTCTCTCTCTCTCTCTCTCTCTCGTTCCCTATTTAGCTCTCTCCCATTAAAAATAAATTAACAAATAAAGGCCAGTCTGTTGGGCTTGCCTCAAAAAAAAAAAAAAAAAAGCCAAAACTAAATGATGGTACCATTGAAAAACACTCCTAGTCTATTGGTGTTTTTTTTTTTAAATTTTTTAATTAACAACGTCCATGATTATCAAAAATACCCCATGGTGATACCCTACCTCTCCCCACTTACCCGTTTGAAACTATACTCTCCATCAAACCCCCTCCCCATCTCAATCAGTCTCTCTTTTACTTTTGATGTCTTGATCTTTTGTTCCTCTTAGGATGGTCTTATGCAGGTAGTATCAGGCACTGTGAGGCCATGGATATCCAGGCCATTTTGGTCTGGAAGGAGCTTGTTGTATGGAGTCCTGCCCTTCCTTTGGCTCTTACATTCTTTCAGCCACCCCTTCTGCAATGGACCCTGAGCCTTGGAAGGTGTGATACAGATATTTCAGTACTGAGCACTGCGGTCATTTCTTTCCATCACCATGATTCCTTCTGAGTTGTTCCAAGGTCACTGCCATCTGAAAAGAGAAGATTCTCAACCAAAAGTGAGAGTAGCATTAATATAAGGGTGTGAACATTAACAGAAGTGCTTACTGGGCAGTTTGATAAGCATAGTATATACATTTTACATTTGGCCAGACAACACACACATTACACCCCTAGGGCTCCTGACTACCCCTGTTTTAAGTTTTCAGTATCAGGGATGTATTCCCTTCCCATGGAGTGGGCCTCCAGTCCAATTATAGGGCAGTTGGTTTCCCCCATAACAGACATGCCACTGTTGCACCCCGTGGGTCATTTGGCCTGGCTGGCTAATTATAAGGCTTGCAGTGTCCACTGTTGAGTATCTTCACTGGTGATTTCTCTTTCTCCCATTGGACTGTATGCAGAATGGCTTCTTCCAGCTTTCTGTCAGCTGGTCTACATGGAGGAGGTTATCAGCTCAGTTCCAGCAAGATTTCTCAGTGGCCTTGCAGGCCAAGTAAATGGAGTCTTCAGCAATAGGGTCTTACCATCTGTTCCTGGTGGGAAACCAAGGGCCTCGGCAATGGCCTATAATGTTTTTGGGGCATCAGGGACCTCCGTGGCTAACAATTCACTGGAAGTAATCCCATCCCTGGCACTGAAAATTTCCTAGCAACAATCTATGGCTCCTGAGTGTTCCATTGTCCAAAAAACTAGGATTACATATGTTCTTAGATTTTGATTAGCTGTCCCTCCACCTTTCCTTTACTCAGTCTCTTCCCCAGACCTCATTTTGGGCCTTTTCACTCCCATTAATCTATTCTTCTACTTATATATATACAATACCATCCTATTAAGTACCCCCCTCCCTTCCTTTCCTTTCCCTTTCTGTCTCTTTTCTAGCTTACTGGCCTCTGCTACTGAGTTTTTTCCTTCTCACACAGAAGCCCAGTCATCTCTAGCTAGTATCCACATATGAGAGAGAACATGTGACGCTTGGCTTTCTTTTCTGGGTTATAATCCTTTCCAGATCCATCCATTTTCCTGCAAATTTCATAACTTCATTTTTCTTTACTGCTGAGTAGAACTCCATTGTATAAATGTGCCACATCTTCATTATCCACTCATCAGTTGAGGGACATCTAGGCTGGTTCCATTTCCCAGCTATTATAAATTGAGCAGCAATAAACATGGTTGAGCACGTACTTCTAAGGAAATGAGATGAGTCCTTCGGATATATGCCTAGCAGTGCTATAGCTGGGTCATATGCTAGATCAATCTTTAGCTGTTTTAGGAACATCCACACTGATTTCCACAACGGCTGGACCAGATTGCATTCCCACCAGCAGTGTAGAAGGGTTCCTCTTTTTCCACATCCTCGCCAACATTTATGGTCATTTGTTTTCTTTTTTTTTTTTTGGTTTTTCGAGGTAGGGTCTCACTCTGGTCCAGGCTGACCTGGAATAAACTCTGTAGTCTCAGGGTGGCCTTGAACTCACGGCGATCCTCCTACCTCTGCCTCCCAAATGCTGGGATTAAAGGCGTGCGCCACCACGCCCGGCTGGTCATTTATTTTCTTGATGGCAGCCAATCTAACAAATTGTAGAATCCTTCTTTTTAACCCAGTCTGCAAACCTATGTCTTTTGGTTGCGGCATTGAAGCCATTGATATTAAGAGATGTTATTGAAAGGTGTGTATTTATGTTTGCCATTTTTTTTTGTAGTTCCAGTTCTACCTTTGCTCTCTTGTGTTAACTAGTATTTGAGTTTTTTTTTTTTCCAGGTTCCTTATATGTGTGCTTTTCCTTCTCTTTGGCATGGAGGATTCTTTCAAGTATTTTCTTTTACATGAAAATGGATATTTATTATAAAACATTAAAAAAAAAGAGCCCATCGCCACTAAATTAACTGTTTTAAACAACAACCAGCTCTCCGCTCCAAGTACTAGAAAGAGACAGGTAGCAGGCAAGTGCTTCAGGGTGGAGAGACATGTTTGTCTTGGTGAACTTATATATGACAAATTCTCATAACATACGATCCAAGTTAAATGTGTCACCTGGCTTGACATTAATAATTTAAAATAAAATATAAATATAGAGTGAAGTGAAACAATGGCATTAAATTTCAACAGTCATTTCAAGTCATTCCAATCAGTAACTGGAAAACAATATGTATGTATAAATTAGTTAGGTAAATTTGTTTTGGGAAGCTTCCGTGCCTTACACATTTGAAGAGAAGGGACTAAGATCCCACTTGTGATGAATGCCAATGAAAAAGGATATACAACATCCATTACACATCTGTCTCAAGACAGCATGTTTCCCAAATTATTTATAATTACTACTCCCATGTTTATTATTTACAAATAAACATTAGAGTATGAATCACTACAGAGACACCATCATGATGAGTTCAAAATGCTGCTGTGTTCATAAGCATCTAGAGTCCAGTTTTCAGGCACTCACTTTTAATCTTGGGGCTTTAAGATCATCTTCTTCACTTTCATGGGTTTTATGTTTCCATTTTCATCTTCTTCATACTTGGCATGGTCCCTCTTCTTGGCAAACTTTTTTCCAATTGTCCCCACCAAGGTCTCATATCTTCTTGCCATTTCTTCATCTGACATATCGAGTTCTACTGTTTCATCTTCTGCTGCTGCTGCTGCTTTGTTCTTAGCATTCATCTGAAGCATTCATTTCTCAACTTCAGGATTAAATCCTCTGAATGACATCCTTCCATGGAGAAGATCTTCACACAACATGAAACTCTGCTCTTCTTTATGAAACTCTCTTTTTCCTTAAGCTCTGGCAAATCCAAGTACCAGTACTCTTCACTAATAATCTTCTTTTCTTGCTTTTCTAGTTGCTTTTTGGTCTCTGAATCCAGGCCCTTTTGCATGAACTTCATGCACAGTAGGTTCTTGGACAACTTGGTTTGACGCTCGGCTGCCATGTTTGCCACAGTTCCGACCACGGGCCCCATCGTGCATGCACAGTGATGTGTGCAGCGTGTGATATCACCCTTTCAAGTATTTTCTGCAGAACTGGTTTTGTCTTCAAATACTCCTTTAGCCTGCTTTTGTCGTGGAGTATCCTTATTTCTCCATATATTTGAATGGATAGCTTTGCAGGATAAAGTAACCATGGATGACAGTTGTTATCTTTCAGAACATGGAATTCTTCACCCCATTCCCTTCTGGCTTTTCAAGTTTGTGTTGAGTAATCTGCTGTGATCCTGACGGGCTTGCCTTTGTAGGTAACTTGATTTTTCTCTCTAACTGCTTTCAGTATTTTTTCTTTGGATTGTGTATTTGGTAATTTGATTATAATATGGCGAGGAGAGGTTCTTTCCAGGTTTTGTCTGGCTGGGGTTCTAAAGGCTTCCTGGATCTGCATTGGCCCCTCTTTCCCAATTTGGGGGAAGTTTTCTTCTATGATTTTGTTGAAGACGCCTACTATGCCTTTGGAGTGAAATTCTTCTCCTTCTACTATGCCCTGAATTCTTATGTTTGATCTGTTCATAGTGTCCTGAATATCTTGAAATTACCATTCATACTTTTCTATATGTTTGTCTTTCTCTTTGTTGGACTGTATTAGATCTGCCACCTGGTCTTCTAGCTTAGATATTCTGTCCTCTCCTTCATCCATTCTACTGGTGAGATTTTCTACAGTTTTTTATTTCATTAACTGTGTTCTTCATTGCTAGTAATTCTGACTGGTTTTTCTTTATTATTTCTATGTCCTTATTTATGTCTTGTGTTGGCTTCTTCATTTCATTAAATTTGTGTCCTGTGTCTTCTTTGATTTGTTTGATTTCCTCTTTCATTCCTTTGATTTCTTCTTTGACTTCTTTGAACATATTTACAATCATTCTTTTGAAATCTTTCTCAGGTATTTCTTCTAACTCGTTCTCACTGGAGGTCATTTCTGATGCATTAATACTTTTAGGTGGATTTATATTGTCTTACTTTTTAGAGTTTCTTGTGTTATAATGTATATATTTTTGCATCTTGGATTAAGTTAATGTTCGGATTTTCTAGCTAGCTGGGTATTCTTAGCTGTATCAATTGATCTGATGTTATATATCTTCAGGGTAGGAGCTTAAGGTGTTAGGTGTGGCCCTTAAGACTCTCAGAGTGTCTAAAAAGGTGTTCTAGGGTTGGGCCTGCCTGCGATGGGAGTATTCAAGTAGGCTGTGTGGAACAAAATACAGATAGATTCTAAAATATAACTAAGCAATGTACACATTCAATGTAAAACAGCACTGAGTATTTATGCAAGAGTAGGTGTTATAACAACCAGATCCTCTATCAACAAAGAGGTTAAGATTTCTGGTCTGTTGGGGGTTCCAAATCAGCTTGTGACCAAGTGAGACTCTTCCTTGGGTCAATCCCAGTTACCTTTTTGGATGATTTTGGTTTTAGTTATGTTGTGTCTGCTTGCGTCCCTCTTTGGTGCCCAGTGGGTTCAAGTAGGCTGACTGGATTGCTGGACCACTGTTCTATTTTCTGTAGCTGGGCATTGGCTTTTCTTTTGGGGCAAGTAGAGCCTGGTAGCTGTGGCCCCACAGACCTGGCATTGCCTCTGCTGTAGCTGCCACTGCTGGAGCCACTACTGCTGCTGCCAGAGCCGGCGCTGCTGGAGCTGGAGCGCTCCGCCACTTCTGCTGCCACTTCCGCTGCCAGAGCTGTTGTTGCTGGTGCTGGAGCCGAAGCCACCGCTGCCAGAGTTGCTTAGGCCTGTCTCTGTGGGCTCTGGATGCCCTGGATCTCTCCTACTTCTGTGCTGCTGTTTTAATTTCTTATACACCTCACTTTTTAGTAAAAGTGTATGTTTTGCTGGTTATTCTTCGGCTTTTTCTCCCTTAGGCTGCTTTGGTGTGGTTCCTAAGCCTCCATCTTAACCGCAAGTCCAGTGTTTTATAAATTGCTTGAGTGTTCTAAGGTTTTTACTTGTACTTGTATATAAGAAAATCCCAGTGTTGCACCTTCCAATTCATTCTGGGGATATCTGGGGCCAAAAGTTGATACCGCAGTCATTGGATGCCATTAGGGTTTGCCCAGAGTACGTTTGGCCTCTGAACCCACTCGGTAGCAGACCATTCTGAAGGGACCCATCCTAGGAAATGGACATTACTGGGGTATTTCGAGCAAGTATAGGTTCTTTGTTCCCAGCATAAGGGAGCCTTTGACTTAAGAGTTCTTTGGTCAGAGTCATCCATACATATGTATCCCAGATTTGAAAATAACCATCCTGATGTCTATGATTGTTCTCCCTTATTGTGGAATTAGAACTGCTGGACAGGGGCCAACATACCTTTGTAGGACATTGTCCATCTTCACTTTTGAGAAGCTCTGTGTCCCTATTTCTTCCTGGTGGAGTTGATAGGCCACTCAGAAACATTCCACTTAGTAACCTAGGTTAGAGTAGGAAAGCTAGTTCTTTCCTGGTTAATATATATTTGTATTGGTTCCTGTCATTTCCTTGGAGAGGAGATATCCACCATGGAAGTCCAGAGGTGCCTGAAGCAGGCAGGAGCCCACAAACCCAGCAGTTGGTCTAATTACTATCCTGTGCATATGCTTGGGCCCATGTAAAATAAGAGTTCTTACCTTGAGTATAGGCAGGTAGAATGGAAAGTCTGAATAACAGCAAGGATAGAAAATGAGGCATGCCTTGCGCTCAGGGGAAGAGCACACTCTTACCTGTTTGCATCTCGTTTTAGGTTTCCTTGACCTTCTTTGTGGTTAAACTTTTCTCTCCTAGATCAAGCAGGTAGGTAGCCAGAATTTAATTGGATATAATTTTGGAGGTCATTAATGGCTTTCCAAAGAAGATTCTTTTTTTTTTTTTTTTTTTGGTTTTTCAAGCTAGAGTCTCACTCTAGCCCAGGCTAACCTGGAATTCACTCTGTATTCTCAGGGTGGCCTCGAACTCACGGCGATCCTCCTACCTCTGCCTCCCAAGTGCTGGAATTAAAGGCGTGCGCCACCACGCCTGGCTCCAAAGAAGATTCTTAAGGACCTAGGAAGAGCACTGTGCCTTCTCCAGTATTGGTGTAATCTGCTAGGATGAGTCAGGGCCCTGCTGACCAAGTGGCCTTCCCTCCTTTGGGAAGCCTGGAGGACCGATTTGGTTGTGACTGTCCTGTTGCAGATTACATACCAGGAAGACAGTGACTTATCTGAGGGCCAGTGTAAAACACATTAGAAGTGTCCCATCATCTTTGGTAGCCTTGTGACCTGGGAGCCAAGGCCAAAATATTGGTCTTTTTAGCTCCAGTGAGTCCAGTTGGCTTTGGCTTCTACATAGGTCATTAAAACATTTAGAAAGGAAGTTACACCCGTGTCAGGAGTAGAAACTTATGTTTGAGCTCTCGCTCAAAAACAAAAACCTAAAAAAGGAAAAAAAAAAACATATTTAAAAAAATTAGCTGCTGGGTATTGGTAGTGCACACCTTTAATTCCAGCACTTGGGAGGCAGAGGTAGTAGGATCGCTGTGAGTTTGAGGCTAGCCTGAAACTACAGAGTGAGATGCAGATCAGCTTGGGCTAAAAACAACAAAACAACAACAACAACAAAAAACCAGGAAAGGGTGTAGATTGCTCAGTGTTTAAGGTGCTTGCCTGCAGTGCCTAATGATCTGGGTTCGATTCCCCAGTACCTATATAAAGCCAGATGCACAAAGTGGTACTTGTATCTGGAGTTCATTTGCAGTGGCTAGGGACCCTGGTATGCCCATTTTCTCTCTCTGTTTACAATTAAGTATTAAAAAATACATAAAATACCATAAAAATTTCAGAAGCCTTGATAGGTAAAAAACAAAAGCAGAGCTGCTTTCATTGACATTGGTATCTTTTTCCAACCCTTCACTCTTTCAACTCTACCTCTGGTGTATCTCCTTGAAACTTGTAGAACCTCAGGAAACACAGTTTGAAGACTGCTGGATTTCTTCCCTCTCCTTCCCTCCCTTCTTTGAAAAGAAGAAAATATAATTTTTCTTTTTAAAATGCTCACACATAAAAGTCTATATTTACAACTACTAGCAATAATCTATATGTCTTTGCTAACTGCTGGGTTTCTTAAGATCTCTTTAGCCAAACTGAATTTTGTGAACTCGTACGACTTTGAGTAAGAGTGCTCCTATTGCCATGTTGTCTTGCTGCTCTTTTCTTTTTTTTTGGCTTTTTTCTGTGCTGGATTCAGAAACTTCTTTTCTTTGTAACCATGCTCACACACATACTTGTATAACATTGTTCACTCTGAGGACACTTGGAGTTCGCTCGTTTTGTCACTGGTCTCGTTATGTTAGATAATTGTTGCATAAACATTTCCTCCTTAGTAATATGTATCATGCTTTGATGTACAGCCTACGTAAGTAGTGTTAAGTCTGTTTTCTGGGTTTTCAGTAGTATTCTTCAACACATTCATGTTCAATGAATAAATGAAGGGATGAATATAAACAAGAATGAATAAGGCTGAAGAGATGGCTCCGCTGTTAAGACACTTGCCTGCAAAGCTTAAAAGCCCAGGTTTGATTCCCTAGTTCCCACATAAAGCCAAACACACAAAGTGGCATGTGCATCTGGAATTTGTTGGCAGCAGCAATAGGCTCAGGCATGCCCATTTTATCCCCCTGCCCACTTTGCCTCTGTCTTCCTGTCTGTCTGTTTGCAAATTAAAAAAAAAAATGAATAAATAGGTATAAATGGGGGTGGGGGCTGGAGAGATGGCTTAGCATTAAGGTGCTTGTCTGTGAAGCCTAAGGACTCAGGTTCAATTCCATGTAAGGCAGATGTACATGGTGGCACATGCATCTGGAGTTCATTTGTAGTGGCTAGAGGCGCTGTCATACCTATCCTCTCTCATAAATAAATATAAATAAATAAAAATATTGTAAAATGGGGGTGGGGTATATATATATATATACTCTGAATTTCTTCATGTAAAATAGTGGATGATTTTGCTCCAGGCACACTTATACAGAACTGACTTTGATTTGATTGGGAACTAGATGAGGAAGGAACAATTTTCTCAACTAATTAAGTATGCTTTGATACTTGTCTGAATCTAGTAGGGGCTGGGAATGGAGAAAACACATGGGAAAATTTTATTAAATATGCTTTCAGGTACTTGACTATCATGTTTTTGAATGTCAGATCTTTTGTCAAATTTATTTAAACTAACAAACATTTAACTAATTTAACTCAAAGTATAATTGAATAACTCAAAATTTCTTCCAATTAAAAAACAAAACAAAAAACAAACTAGCCAGGCATGGTGGTGCATGCCTTTAACCCAGCACTTGAGAGGCAGAGTTCAAGGCCACCCTGAGACTACTGAGTGAATTCCAGGTCAGTCTGGGCTAGAGTGAGACCCTACCTCAAAACCACCCCCCCCCAAAATATCTTTAGAACTCAATGGGAAATAAATCTTCATTTCTAAGTTAAAGCAGAGCCATTTTCAGGGGACAGATTTGTTAATATCTATAACTTTGATATCTAGAATTTGAAGTATATAGCTTGGGACTTGCTTCCTTTCTAACTGGAATTTTTTCTTCTTTTTAAAAATTAAAAAAATATTTATTTATTTGCAAACAGAGAGAGAAGAGAGAGCAAATGGGTGAGTCACAGTCTCCAGCTACTGTAAACAAACTCCAGATGTATGTACCACTTTGTGCTTCTAGCTGTACTTGGGTACTGGGGAATTGAACCTGTGTCATTAGGGTTTGCAGGCAAGTTCCTTAACCACTTAGCCATCTCTCCAGCCCTAACCAGATCTTTTCTATATATTCGGTTTAACACTGCCTCCACTTGTCTCTTTGTTTTGTCTGCTTTCTCTTTTTAAAAAATTTATTTATTTATTTATTTGAGAAAGAGATATAGAAAGAAGCAGTGGGGGCAGATAGAGAAAGAATGAGTACTCTAGGGCCTCCAGCTACTGCAAACACACTCCAGATGCATGCACTACCTTGTACATCTGGCTTACGTGGGTCCTGGCGAATCAAACCTAGGTCCTTTACAGGCAAGCACCTTACTGCCTTAACTGCTAAGCCATTTCTCTAGCCCTGCTTTCACTCTCTTTTTTTTTTAATTGTTTATTTTTATTTATTTACTTGATAGTGACAGAGAGGGAAAGAGGCAGAGAGAGAGAGAGAATATGGGGGCATCATGGCCTCAAGTCACTGCAAACAAACTCCAGATGCATGCGCTACCTTTTGTGTCTGGCTTATGTGGGTACTGAGAAATAGAGCCTCAAAATGGGGTCCTTAGGCTTCATGGGCAAGCACTTAACTGCTAAGCCATCTCTCCAGCCCCACTTTCTCTTTTTTTGTTTGTTTGTTTCTATGTTGGCCATGTTATTCATTTACCCAGTTAATTAGTTTAATAAATATTTATCAAATATTTTCTGTGGCATCCTGGTTTAAGAAGTAGGCATTCAGAGCTAAATAAAAATGGTCTCTGACCAGGGCATGTGAAATCGGCAAACATGAGACATGAACTTGAAATCAGCATTATGATAAATGAGATCATTGTGAGTTAAATGTTACAGACATACTATATGTAAGAGATAGTGACTGTCAGGGAAGATAGGATTCTTTTTCAAGAGAATATGCCAGTTGAGTTTGGAATTAAAGAGTGAGAAGATAGTATTATTATGACAGAGGGAGCAATTCTTCATGTAGGAATAAAGGAGAGAAAAAGGCATCACTGTTTCAAGAAAGGGTTGATACCCAAATGAATCATAGGAAAGTATCTTGAGATAAGTGTGATTAAGTAGATTAGAGTAAGTCTCTGAAATTACCTCATTTCATATAAGAAGTTTAAATGTTAACTTGTTGTTGGAAGAATTTAAGCAAGAGAGGGGGTGTTGTAATTACTTTCTCCTTGCTGGGACAAACACCCTACCAGAAGCAGCTTATGAGAGGAAAGGGTTTATTTCAGGCTTACAGATTCCAGGGAAAGCCTCATTATATATCTATGGGGGTGGGGGAACAACAAAAAACCAATATTAGCAAATACAAGGTGACTCAGGACACACATAGTAGGAATGGACTCAATATCCTCTCCCAGTGACAAACCTCCTCCATCAGTGCCCCTCTTTCTGAAGTCTAAGTAGGAAGCTTAATCTTTTTTGAAACGTTTTTTTATTATTGACAACTTCCATAATTATAGACAATAAACCATAATAATCCCCTCCCCTACTTTCCCCTTTGCAAGTCCACTCTATCATATCCCCTCCCCTTTTCAATTAGTCTCTGTCTTATTTTGATGTCATTCTCTTTTCCTCCTATTATGAGGGTCTTGTGTAGATAGTATGAGGCATTGCGAGGTCATGAATATCCAGGCCATTTTGTGTCTGGAAGACTGCATTATACAGTCCTATTCTTCCTTTGGCTCTTACAGTCTTTCCACCACCACCTCTTCTGTAATGGACCCTGAGGCTTGGAAGGTGTGATAGAGATGTTTCAGTGCTGAACATTCCTGTCACTTCTTTTTTTTTTTTTTTTTTTTTAAGATTTATTATTATTATTTGGTTTTTCAAGGTAGGGTCTCGCTCTAGCTCAGGCTGACCTGGAATTCACTATGTAGTCTCAAGGTGGCCTTGAACTCATGGCGATCCTCCTGCCTCTGCCTCCCGAATACTGGGATTAAAGGTGTGTGCCACCATGCCCAGCTAAAGATTTGTTTTTATTTACTTATGAGAGAGGGAAAGGGTACACTAGGGCCTCTAACCTCTGCAAACCAGCTCCAGACACATGTGCCCCCATCTGTATCTGGCTTACATGGAACCTGGAGAATCAAGCCTGGGTCCTTAGGCTTTGCAGACAGGCTCCTTAACTGCTAAGCCGTCTCTCCAGCCCTCATTTGTCACTTCTTCTCACCACTATGGTGCCTTTTGGGTCATCCCAGAGGTCACTGTCATGTGATAAAGAGAAACTTCTCTATCCCAAAAGTGAGAGTAGCGTTAATATGTAAGTATGAACATTAAGAGAAGTGCTTACTAGGCAGTTTGGTGAACATAAAATACACATTTAGTCAGACACAAGCAGGCATTACACCCCTAGGGCTCTCCCCCATCATAGGTTTTCAGTATCAGGCATGTATTCCCTCCTGTGGAGCAGGCCTCCAGTCCAATTAGTGAGTGGTTCGTTTCCCCATAACAGACATGCCACTATTGTACTTGCTGGCTCATTTGGCCTAGCTGGCCAAACTGATAGCTTGTAGTGTCCACTGTTGTTTATTTCCACTGATGACTTCTCTCTCCCATAGGCCTGCATTCAGCATAGCTTTTTCCAGCTTTCTGTCAGGGCTCCTTCCCGGTCAGGCAGGTAGTGCCGAGGGAAGGACCAGGCCTGCTGGTTCCTCCCTAGGGGTTGAGAAGGATGATGAGTGTCGGACAACTCAGAAACCTCTCCTGGCCATTGGAGAAAAACCACACTGAGTCGGAGTCTTCGATGCAGGAACTTGCAAAAACAACTCACTTTATTACTCTGAGCAGTTGCTTATATCTTGTTGGGGATGAAGGTGGGGATTTTTGGATGGGGGAAGAGGTAAGGGCCAATAGTAAACTTTAAATATTGAGATGGTAATTACAATTAACAGGTGGAAGTGGCAGGCCAGAAGCCATTATTGAAATGGTAATTACAATTACCATACGGAAGTGGCAGGCCAGAAACCTTTAGGCATCTTGCTGAGTCCTAGCTGGCCAGAGACTGGTCTCCAAACTTTAGCTAGGCTCAGGAAGTTCCACTAGGCCTCACGCCTGGACCTTTCAGAGCCCAACAGTCTACAGGGAGGAGGTTTTCAGCTCAGCTCTAGCTTGATTTCTCGGTGACTTTGCAGCCCAAGCATATGGTGTCTTCAGCAATAGGAAGGAGTCTTAATCTTAATCAAAAAATGCATAAGGGGCTGGAAAGATTGCTCAGTAGTTAAAGGTACTTGTTTGCAAAGGCTAGCAGCTCAGGTTCAGTTTGCCAGTATGCACAAAAAGCAGATGCACAAAGTGGCATATATATATATATCTGGAGTTCATTTGCAGTGGCAGGAGGCCCTGGTGTGCTTATTCCTGCCCCTTCCCCCGCTTGCAAATAAATAAATGTTTTTAAAAAATACCTAAGGTTATGAGGACATTACATTCAAACTGCCACATTCCAGCCCTGACCCCAAAGACTCATGACCATCTGAGAATGTAAAATCTACTCAAACCTAAAAAAGTCCCCATAATCTTTACCATCTTCAACATTGTTCATAAGTCCAAAGTTTCATCTGAGATTTAAGACTTTGTTAACTGTGAGCCCTGTAAAATCAAAACACAAGTTACATACATCCAATATATAACAGCACAGAGTGAATAACATTCCCATTGCAAAAAGAAGGTATAACAAGGGCTGGAGGATGGCTTAGTGGTTAAGGCACTTGCCTACAAAGTCAAAGGACTCAAGTTCCATTTCCCAGGACCTATATAAGCCAGATGTACAATGTGTTGTATGCATCTGGAGTTTGCAGCAGCTCGAGGCCTTGGTGCATCCATTTTTTTCTCTCTTCCCCTTTCTCAAATATTTTTTATTTTACTTTTATTCATTATTTATGAGAGAGAGAGAGAGGCAGATAGAGAATGGATATGCCAGGCCTTTAGCCTGTGCAAATGAACTCCAGACGCATGCACCACCTTGTGTATCTGGGGAATAGAGCCTAGTTTCTTTGGCTTTGCAGGCAAGTGCCTTGACCACCAAGCCATCCCTCCAGCCCTAAATAAATAATTTTTTTTTAAAAAGGCATAAGGAGGAGAGATTAGGGCCATGAAAATCAAAAACCAGCAGGCAAACATCTGCAGTTCCACCACTGACAAAGTGTCAGTTCCAGTTTCACCCCTCCAGCTGGACTGCTCAAAGCTCAGGAATAGCATCATCCTGAGCCAGCAGCTTTTCATTGCAGCCATTCCACAGTCCTGGTATATCCAAAACATCCTTGGGTGTATATTAAAAACCATAGTTCATTTTCATAGCTCCATACAATGGTCTTAATGGGCCCTTAGAGATTCTAATTCTGCTTCACATTGCCTAATCTGGAACTGTGTGCATTTCATGATCTGCTTCCCTGCATTTTTTTCATGCTTCCAAAACCCAGTACCAGGTGGATGGCATAGCCAAATTTGTAAATCCAGTGGGGAATAAAGCTTGGGTTTGAAGAGCAGTATATTCCTTTATCCATCTTCCTTCAAGCTTCCTCCTTTCAAAAGAATTTGCATTCTTTCACTGGAGAGATACCTTAGTGGTTAAGGTAATTGCCTGCACAGCCTAAGAACGCAGTTTGAATCTCCAGGTCCCACATAGCCAGAAGCAAAGTGATGTAAGCATGCAATATTGCACATGTTCACAAGTGGGTGACACATCTGGAGTTCATTCACAGCAGCTGAAAAGCCCTGGCATGCCCATTCTCTTTCTCTTGCTGCCTCTTTCTTTCTTTCCTTCTTTCTTTCTTTCTTTCTTTCTTTCTTTCTTTCTTTCTTTCTTTCTTTCTTTCTGTGTCTTTCAAAAATAAGTAATAATAAAAAAATTTGTGGGCTGGAGAAATAAGGTGTTTGCCTGTGAAGCCTCAGGACCCTGGTTCAATTCCCCAGGACCCACATAAGCCTGATGCACAAGGGGGCACATGTGTATGGAGTTTGTTTGCAGTGGCTGGAGGCCCTGGTGCACCCATTCTCTCTTCCTCTCCTCTCTCCCTCTCAAATAAACAATAGAAGCTTAAGTAACTTAAAACTAGTCTTAGTTTTCCTGTTATAAACTATACAGCTTTTATATCTTTTTATTCTGTACCTTCTGCCAAGGGCACCATTTCTTTACTGTTTTTGTTTTGTTTTTTGTTTTTTTTTTGTTTGTTTGTTTGTTTTTCAAAGTAGGATCCCACGCTAGCTCAGGTTACCTGGAACTCACTATGTAGTCTCAGGGTGGTCTCAAACTCTTGGTGACACTCCTAACTCTGGTTCCCAAGTGCTAGGATTAAAGGTGTGTGTTACCATATCCAGCCCCCCTTTTCTTAAAATTTTATTTTTCATTTACTGGAGGGCATGAGAGAGAGAGAATAGGTGCAACAGGGTCTCTAGTCACTGCAAATGACCTACAGATGCATGTGATACCTTGTGCATCTGGCTTTACGTGGTACTGGAGAATCAAACCCAGGTGCTTAAGTTTTGCAGACAAGTGCCTTAACCACTGAGCCATCTCTCCAACCTCAGTCCATTACTTCCAAACTCAACATTACTCAAATTCTCAGGTCATGGTGGAGTGCAGCCAGCTCTTCCATAGTCCAGTTCCAACAAAGTTCTTTCCTCTTTCACAGTCCACAGTTCTCTCTGCATTTAGCATTTTCAGACTCTTACTAGAATAGTCCATAATGCTCTGCTTAGAGCACTGCAAGGTTTCTCCAGTCCAAGTACCAAGTCCTTCCACATAAATCCCACAAACACATTGCAAAAGACCCAAAACCACACTGGTCAGATTCATGTCAGCAACAGTCGCAGTTTTTGGTGGTAATTTTCTGTTGTAGTTACCTTATTGCTGAGACAAACAGTGGAGCAGAAGCAACTTATGGGTGGAAAGGCTTTATTTCTGGCTTACAGATTCAGGAGAAACTTCATCATGGCAGAAGAAGCTGACTCCCATCATCATATGTCCTCAGCAGAGAAAGTATAAGAAAACCAACATGAGCACACACAACTGTTCAGGACACACCTAGTAGAACTGGTCTAAAGTAACACAGCTCCTCCAGCAGGGCTCCACCTGCTGAAGACTACGTAGGAAGCTTGATCTTAAACATACCTAAGGCTATGGGGATATTACATTCAAACCACCACAGGGAAAATTAACGAATGCTTTAGGACACAAAAATAATAATTTTGTGGAACAGTTTTATGGATGGAAAACTATCCTACTATATTGTACAATAACATGTTGGATCTGGAAGTCAATAGAATGAATAAATGACTCAGGTGATATGATTGGCCAACTTGGGAAGCTATTTTGCAAACAGTACTGAACCACTGATCTGGTTTCTAGGTTCAGTTTTGATACCAGTAATGTTTCTACAAAGTTATCAGTGCCAGTTTTTCCTTATTTTTATTGAATAGAAAAGCTTTTACTTGAACATTCTAAAGTCGTAGGTAATTAACACAGTTCAAATCATGATGACTCCAGATCACCCAAACCACCCATTATCATACATTATCCTTCCTACATACTAGAACAGGGTGTCTTTTGGACACCAAGCAAGCATGTAATTGAGGAGGCACTGGTTACCCTTCTCTTCAGAGGCTTATACCATGAGGTAAGAAATAGCACACCTAGTTTATTTGATACAGTCTTATGTGTTGGGAGACACCTCTGGCTGGCTTACATTCTCCTCTACAAATGTACCAAAATTAAGTTAATTCACTGCTTACAGGAACTTATGACCTACTCTTTTGAAGAGAGGAAAAGATGGGCTGAAGAGGGCTCAGCACTTACGGAGCTTGCCAGCAGTGCCAAAGGACCCAAGTTAAATTCCTCAGTACCCATGTAAAGCCAAATGCACAAGGTGACACATGCGTCTGGAGTTTGTTTGCATTGCCTAGACGCCCTGGCACACCTCCCCTCATAAATAAATAAAATATTTTAAAATTAAAAAAGAGATGAAAATATGCAAAAGTCTATGGGAAGAAATTAGCTAGGCTTGAGAACTCATCTTTGTTTCCTGGTTTGCTGAGTTTGGGTAAGGAATTTAAGTCAGTTTCTGCATCTGTGAAATGAGTAAAGCATCACACAACTTGTAGGTTTTGTGAGGAGTCTGAGCACTGCTACAGTGTCATGTGAGGCTCCGTGCACAGAACTGGAATATACTGGATATTGATTGAATGTACACCTGGTAAATGATTAATAGCAAGCATGAAGTAGATGTTAATTAGTACATAAAATAGAACAGGATTATTTTTAACATATAAAACCGTCTTAGGTATTTGCTGTATTTTTCAAAATAATCGTTTCTCTGCAAGTCTACAAGTGTGACATAATTATTTTACTATGGGGTGGAGAGAATTAGTATAAGTGTAACAGAGATGCAGTAGTATGATGTAGAAGCTTATTGATTCCTACAAGTTATGCTACCATATTTAAATGTTATCACAGTCTATCCAATGATATACACTGGTGTAAATGTTGTTATGTGGTGCCTGCAAACATGCATAACTAAATCCTGTGTGTGAGGTGGAGAAGACACTGCAATATTAGTAACTTCGATGTAATGCAGGAGAGCTGTTCTTCCTGAATGTTGTATTATTTGGGTTATTCTGCAATTTTATTTTATGATTATGTCTGTGATTATTGAACATCTACCATGTGGCATTTTGTTATCTTCACATTTTGTTATCTTGCCCAGCCACAGGTTCTAGATAGATAATTTCAAGTTTAGACTTTGGTCTAAGTGATTAACGCTTCATGACCCTGAGATTCTCTGCCTTGTTTATCTTTCTGCTATCCAAGCCAGTGTTAGTAATGTATTTGCTGCTATAGAGTTGTAAAATGTGTTGGTGTAAGTAATTACTTTGCACACACACATTTATTTGGGTTTTATATTGCTTAGGATAATTTAAAATGATATGTTTGTTTGCATTTGAGGAAATTGTGGCTATCATTTAGTTTATGAGGCTTTGCTCTGTCTTAGCGTGTTTAGCTAATCCATAGTTTACCCAGTGTTACAAACTGTACTTCTGGGAATTGTCTCAGGTTCCTTTCATTCTGTGACCACTCATACCCAAAAAATCAGAGAGGTTTGCTTATTGAAACCCTTCTCTAATTTCTCTGCCTCATTCCATCTTCCTTCTGCCACTGTCCCATGCCAGGTGCGAGGTGTTCTCAACTTTGCCTGATCTTCTTGCTTTAACCTTTCTTTTTTTTCACAATTCATTATTTATCATTTTTTTTTCTTTTTAGGTTTTTCAAAGTAGGGTTTCACTTTAGCTTGGAGATCCTCCTACCTCTGCCTCCCAAGTGCTGGGAGTAAAGGTGTGTGCCACCATGCCCGGTGGTTGTATATCTTTTTTAAAAATATTTTTTGTTTACTTAATTTACAAGCAGAGAGAGAAGAGAGACAGACAGAAAGAATGGGCATGCCAAGACCTCTAGCCACTGCAAACAAATTCCAGATGCATGTGCTATCTGGCTTACTTGTGTACTATGGAATTGAACCTGGGTCTTTAGGCTCTGGAGGCAAATGCCTTAACTGCTAAGGCATCTCTCCAGCCCCTGGTTGTGTATCTTAAGTGAAGTCTGTGTTCTTCATAAAACCTTTCAACCCTCCTATTAACTACACATTCAAGTCCAAGAATTTTTTTTAAATTTTCAAGCAAATATGAATGGGCATGGGCATGCCAGGGCCTCCAGGTGCTGCAAATGAACTCCAGATGTCTGTGCCACCTTGTGCACCTGGCTTATGTGGATCCTGGAGAATCCAACCTAGGTCCTTTGGCTTTGCAGGCAAGTACCTTAATCAGTGAGCCATCTCTCCAGCCCACAAGTAAAAGATTCTTAACTTTAACAGTTTAACTATTTTTTATTCATCCTTAAAAAAAAAAAAAAAAAAAAAAAAACCTCAGTACCTTCTGTAGGAGTTTTAACCACCACACTGTAGTTTTGGCATTAATTTTCTGTAAAGAATTTCAATACCTGGAATTTGCCTTTTCAAAAAGGAATGAAGAAAACCAGCTTGTGCATGGGTTGTTTCCTCATACCCGGAAAGAATAAACATATGCAGTTGTTAAGTATAATGGCAGGTTTAAAGCTCCTTTGCAGTAAAGCTTCCTGACAGCAAAGAAAGAACATACACTTTGAAAGGAAGAAGGATATTACTGTAGCAGCATACAGAAAAGCTGGAAGTGAAGAGAGTAAAATTGGGAGTGCCATTTAATCCTTCATGGAGGTTTACCCATCCGTATGACTCAGTCCTGGCTGTGTAGATGGATGTATTAGGCTGTCAATCCCTGGTGCCAATTAATCATTCTAATCACAGTTCCTTTTGCTTACCACATAATGTGGTCAAAATGTAATAGAAATAAATAACTTAATAAAATTTTAAAATGTAATAGCCATGCTAGTTCTGTAAGAAAAAAAGCTGTTACCATTTCTCTTATAAGTGAATTGAAATTATGTAACAGTTTTCTGTTAATATGAGTCATATATATTTGATATGTAGTCATATTTCTAAATCATTAAAGCTGAGAACTAAATCATTGATAGCACACTGAACTTCTTGGTAGCTAGACAGCCAATTTTCTGGTGATGACTTGAAATGTGTCCCTTTTTGTTTGTTTAAAATCCCCTATGCAATTTTTTTTTTTTTTTTAGTTTTTAAAATTTATTCATTTGTAAGCAGATATGAGGGAGGGCAGAGGCAGAGAGAGAGAGAGAGAGAGAGGGAGAATGAATGAATGTGTGCATGATTATATCAGGGCCTGTAGCCACTGTGAGTGAACTCCAGAAGCATGCACTACTTTTTGCAAAATCTGGCTTTACATGAGTGCTTTGGAATCAAACCCAGGTCCTTAGGCGTTTTAGGCAAGCACCTTAACCATTGAGCAGTCTCTCCAGCCCTGCAATTTTTAAAGTTTAACTTTTATTAATTATAACCTTGTTGTATAGACGAATCATGTATTGGTCCCATGCATCTCTTCCATGTCTCCACTCCACTGAGGGCCCTCCTCAGTGCAGTTACTGCTATTCACCATGGGGTTATGAGTTATGAGAGCAGCAGTTATTGGAGGGAAGGCAATGCCTCTATGCCTGTTGCCATCATCCTGGTGCAGTTTGTCAGGCTTCTTGTGAGAGCAGCACTCATACTTAACTGGCCAATTCCTCTGTGGTTTCTTTCACTTGGACCCTGGGTGATGTGCAAAAGTAACTTACTTCATGATGGGGAGTCGGCTGTCTTTTCTTTAAATATAAATATATATATATATATATATATATATATATATATATTTACTTGAGAGAGAGAGAGATTGAAAGAGGCAGATAGAGAATGAGCACACCAGGGCTTCTAGTCTCTGCAAACAAAGAACAGGCACGTGCCACCTTGTACATCTGACTTATGTGGGTACTGGGGAATCAAACCTGGGTCTTTAGGCTTTGCAGGCAAGCTTCTTAAGCTCTAAGCCATCTCTGTAGCCCCTGAGCTATCTTTTCTTGTCATGTTGATGGATTTTTGTTCTTCCAGTTTTTGTGGCCTTCTGTAAAAGAACAGACTTTCCAATGGAGAGTGAGACTGTGCAATATTTTTCTTAGGTTCTAAAAATATTAATGTTTTGGAAAAAAATACTAATGTTTTGGATAAATAGATAAGGTACTGACTTTTAAAAAATATTTTATTTTTATTTATTTATCTGACAGAGAAAGAGGGAGGGAGGGAGAGAGGGAGGGAGAGAGAGAGAGAGAGAATGTGCGCACCAGGACTTCCAGCCACTGCTAATGAACTCCAGACGCATGCACCCCTTGTGCATCTGGCTAACATGGGTCCTGGGGAATCGAACCTGGGTCCTTTGGCTTTGCAGGCAAATGCCTGAACTGCTAAGCCATCCCTCCAGCCCCCCAACTTTTTTAATATAATGTCTTCCTGTAATATTATAATCCATTATTTTATTTTATTTTTTAATTTTTTATTTAATTAATTAATTAATTTGAGAGCGAGAGAGAGAGAGAGAAAGAGAGGGGAGGGGGAGAATGGGTGCGCCAGGGCTTCCAGCCACTGCAAACAAACTCCAGACGTGTGCGCCCCCTTGTGTATCTGGCTAATGTGGGTTCTGGGGAATGGAGCCTTGAACTGGGGTCCTTAGGTTTCACAGGCAAGTGCTTAACTGCTAAACCATCTCTCTAGGCCAATCCATTATTTTAATTAGGTATATTACTGTAAATTTACTAGGACTTCAGTTCTTGGAGCAAATTTTGAATTTATTCAGTGAACAAATGAATTTAGGGTTTAAAATTATATTGTACTCTCCCTTCTTTGATGTTTGCAAAACAGCAGACATTTATTGAATATGTGTCAGGCAGTATACTGGATTACATATTTAAAAAATACACAGAAGGCTGGAGAGATTGCAACTTGCCTACAAAGCTAATGACCAAGCTTCAGTTCCCCAGTACCCAGGTTAAACTGGATGCACCAACTGGCACAAGCGACTTGAGTTTATTTGCAGTGACTAGAGGCCCAGGCATACCCATTATCTCTGCCTCTTCTCTTTCTCTCTCTCCTTGAAAATAAATAATTAATTTTAAAAACATTAGTTAAAAAAAAAATGCAGATAACTTTTGTAGGTGAGGAATTTGAAACTTGAAAAAGGTTAAATAAGTAACTTTCCAGGATCATAGGAAAACAGATGAGTGGATCTGAACCTTTCTCTTAGTAATATGTTTATTTAAATGAATAAATATATATGTATACATATAAGTGTATGTGATTTTTCTTTTAAATATTTTATTTATTTATGAGAGGGGGTAGGCAGATGGAGAATGGGCATGCCAGGGCCTTTAGCCACTGCAAACAAACTCCAGACACATGTGCCACTTTGTGCATCTTGCTTTACATGGGTCCTGAAGAGTTGAATCAGGGTCCTTTGGCTTAGCAGGCAAGCACCTTACCTGCTAAGACATCTCTCTAGCCCTGTATATCTTTTTTTTTTTTTTAATTTTTATTAACATTTTCCATGATTATAAAATATATCCCATGGTAATTCCCTCCCTCCCCACCCCCACACTTTCCCATTTGAAATTCCATTCTCCATCATATTACCTCCCCATTACAATCATTGTAATTGTAATCATTGTAATATCAACCTATTAAGTATCCTCCTCCCTTCCTTTCTCTACCCTTTATGTCTCCTTTTTAACTTACTGGCCTCTGCTACTAAGTATTTTCATTCTCACGCAGAAGCCCAGTCATCTGTAGCTAGGATCCACATATGAGAGAGAACATGTGGCGCTTGGCTTTCTGAGCCTGGGTTACCTCACTTAGTATAATCCTTTCCAGGTCCATCCATTTTTCTGCAAATTTCGTAACTTCATTTTTCTTTACCGCTGAGTAGAACTCCATTGTATAAATGTGCCACATCTTCATTATCCACTCATCTGTTGAGGGACATCTAAGCTGGTTCCATTTCCCAGCTATTACAAATAGAGCAGCAATAAACATGGTTGAGCACGTACTTCTAAGGAAATGAGATGAGTCCTTTGGATATATGCCTAGGAGTGCTATAGCTGGGTCATATGGTAGATCAATCTTTAGCTGTTTTAGGAACCTCCACAATGTTTTCCACAATGGCTGGACCAGATTGCATTCCCACCAGCAGTGCAGAAGGGTTCCTTTTTATCCACATCCCCGCTAACATTTATGATCATTTGTTTTCATGATGGTGGCCAATCTGACAGGAGTGAGATGGAATCTCAATGTAGTTTTAATCTGCATTTCCCTGATGACTAGTGACGTAGAACATTTTTTTAGATGCTTATATGCCATTCGTATTTCTTCCTTTGAGAACTCTCTATTTAGCTCCATAGCCCATTTTTTGATTGGCTTGTTTGATTCCTTATTATTTAACTTTTTGAGTTCTTTGTATAGCCTAGGTATTAATCCTCTATCACATATATAGCTGGCAAAGATTTTTTTCCCATTCTGTAGGTTGCTTCTTTGCTTTATTCACTGTGTCCTTTGCGGTGCAAAATCTTTGTAATTTCATTAGGTCCCAGTGGTTAATCTGTGGTTTTATTGCCTGAGCAATTGGGGTTGTATTCAGAAAGTCTTTCCAAGACCAATATGTTGAAGGGTTCCCCCTACTTTTTCCTCTAGCAGTTTCAGAGTTTCCGGTCTGATGTTAAGGTCTTTAATCCATTTGGACTTAATTCTTGTGCATGGAGAGAGAGAAGAATCTATTTTCATCTTTCTGCAGATATATATCCAGTTTTCAAACCACCATTTGCTGAAGAGGCTATCTCTTCTCCAATGAGTATTTTTGGCATTTTTATCGAATATCAGGTGGCTATAGCTACTTGGGCTTACATCTGGGTCCTCTGTTCTGTTCCACTGATCTACATGTCTGTTTTTGTGCCAGTACCATGCTGTTTTTGTTACTATGGCTCTGTAGTATAGGTTAAAATCAGGTATGGTGATACCACCAGCCTCTCTTTTGTTGCTCAGTATTATTTTAGATATTCGAGGTTTCTTGTGATTCCAAATGAATTTTTGGATTGTTTTTTCTATTTCCATGAAGAAAGCCTTTGGAATTTTGATAGGGATTGCATTAAATGTGTAGATTGCTTTAGGTAAGATTGCCATTTTCACGATATTGATTCTTCCAAGCCAGGAACAAGGGATGTTTCTCCACTTTCTAGTGTCTTCTGCAATTTCTCGCTTGAGTGTTTTAAAGTTCTCATTGTAGAGATTCTTTACTTCCTTGGTTAGGTTTATTCCATGGTACTTTATTTTTTTTGATGCAATTGTGAATGGGAGTGATTCTCTGATTTCACCTCTGTGTGTTTGTTGTTAGCATATATGAAGGCTACTGATTTCTGTGTATTTATTTTGTATCCTGCTACATGGCTGTAGGTTTTGATCAGCTCTAACAGCTTGCTAGTAGAGTCTTTAGGATCCTTTATGTATAGAATCATGTCATCTGCAAATAATGATAACTTGATTTCTTCCTTTCCAATTTGTATCCCTTTTATGTGTGTCGCTTGCCTTATTGCTATGGCTAAGACTTCCAAAACTATATTAAATAAAAGTGGGGACAGTGGACACCCTTGTCTTGTTCCTGATTTTAGTGGAAAAGCTTCTAGTTTTTCCCCATTTAGTAATATGTTGGCTGTAGGCTTGTCATAAATAGCCTTTATTATATTGAGATATGTTCCTTCTATTCCCAGTCTCTGTAGGACTTTTATCATGAAGGGATGTTGGATTTTGTCAAATGCTTTCTCTGCATCTAATGAGATGATCATGTGATTTTTGTCCTTCAACCCGTTTATGTAATGTACTACATTTATAGATTTGCGTATGTTGAACCATCCCTGCATCTCTGGGATAAAGCCTACTTGGTCAGGGTGAATGATCTTTTTGATATACTCTTGTATTCTGTTTGCCAATATTTTGTTGAGAATTTTTGCATCTATGTTCATGAGGGAGATTGGTCTGTAATTTTCTTTTTTTGTTCTATCTTTGCCTGGTTTTGGTATCAGGGTGATGCTGGCCTCATAGAAGGAGTTTGGTAGAATTCCTTCTTTTTCTATTTCCTGGAAAAGCTTAAGAAGCAATGGTGTTAGCTCTTCCTTAAAAGTCTGGTAAAATTCAGCAGTGAGTCCATCGGTAGCCCTGTATATCTTTTGATAATTACTTTTGAACTGTGTGTATGGTCTGTTCATGTATAACATTGGAGATCAGATCCTAGGCCTGTGCATGCTAAATAAATGCTGTATCAGGGCTGGCAGGAATGGCTTAGCAGGTAAGGCGTTTGCCTGCAAAGCCAAAGCACCCAGGTTTGATTCCCCAGAACCCACATTAGCCAGATGCACAAGGGGGCACACGCATCTAAAGTTTGTTTGCAGTGGCTGGTAGCCATAGCATGCCCATTCTCTCTATCCCTCAAAATAATAAAAATAAAATATTTTAAATGCTGTATCACTTAGCTGTACACCTCATCTTTTTATATCTTTTAAATGTATACAGCTCAATTAAACAGCTTTTCTGCATTTTTTAAAAATTCTCATTAGCATTTTCATGATTATAAACAAATATCCCATGGTAATTCACCCCCCACACACTTTCCCCTTTGAAATTCAATTCTCCATCACATTACCTCTCCATCACAATCACTGTACTTACATATATACAATACCAACCTATTAAGTACCCTCCTCCCTTCCTTTCTCTTCTCTTTATATCTCCTTTTTAACTTACTGGCCTCTGCTACCAAGTTTTGCCTTCTCACACAGAAGCCCAGTCATCTGTAGCTAGGATCCACATATGAGAGAGTACATGTGGCGCTTGGTTTTCTGGGCCTGGGTAACCTCACTTAGTATAATCCTTTCCAGGTCCATCCATTTTTCTGCAAATTTCGTAACTTCATTTTTCTTTACCTCTGAGTAGAACTCCATTGTATAAATGTGCCACATCTTCCTTATCCACTCATCAGTTGAGGGACATCTAGGCTGGTTCCATCCCAGCTATTATAAATTGAGCAGCAATAAACATGGTTGAGCATGTACTTCTAAGGAAATGAGATGATTCCTTTGGATATATGCCTAGGAGTGCTATAGCTGGGTCATATGGTAGATCAATCTTTAGCTGTTTTAGGAACCTCCACAATGTTTTCCACAATGGCTGGACCAGATTGCATTCCCACCAGCAGTGCAGAAGGGTTCCTCTTTTTCCACATCCCCGCCAACATTTATGATCATTTGTCTTCATGATGGTGGCCAATCTGACAGGAGTGAGATGGAATCTCAATGTAGTTTTAATCTGCATTTCCCTGATGACTAGTGATGTAGAACATTTTTTTAGATGCTTATATGCCATTCGTATTTCTTCCTTTGAGAACTCTCTATTTAGCTCCATAGCCCATTTTTTGATTGGCTTGTTTGATTCCTTATTATTTAACTTTTTGAGTTCTTTGTATATCCTAGATATTAATCCTCTATCAGATATATAGCTGGCAGACTTTTTCCCATTCTGTGGGTTGCCTCTTTGCTTTTTTCACTGTGTCCTTTGCAGTGCAAAATCTTTGTAATTTCATGAGGTCCCAGTGATTAATCTGTGGTTTTATTGCCTGAGCAATTGGGATTGTATTCAGAAAGTCTTTGCCAAGACCAATATGTTGAAGGGTTTCCCCTACTTTTTCCTCTAGTAGTTTCAGTTTCAGGTCTGATGTTAAGGTCTTTAATCCATTTGGACTTAATTCTTGTGCATGGAGAGAGAGAAGAATCTATTTTCATCCTTCTGCAGATACATACCCAGTTTTCCCAACACCATTTTCTGAAGAGGCTGTCTTTTCTCCAATGAATATTTTTGCCATTTTTATCGAATATCAGGTGGCTATAGCTACTTGGGCTTACATCTGGGTCCTCTATTCCTTTCCACTGATCTATATGTCTGTTTCTGTGTGCCAGTACCATGCTGTTTTTGTTACTATGACTCTGTAGTATAGTTTAAAATCAGGTATGGTGATACCACAAGCCTTATTTTTGTTGCTCAGTATTATTTTAGATATTCAAGGTTTTTTGTGATTCCAAATGAATTTTTGGATTGTTTTTTCTATTTCCATGAAGAATTTTTTTAGAATTTTGATAGGGATTGCATTAAATGTGTAGATTGTGTTTGGTAAGATTGCCATTTTCACAATATTGATTCTTCCAGTCCAGGAACAGGGGACGTTTCTCCACTTTCTAGTGTCTTCTGCAATTTCTTGCTTGAGTGTTTTAAAGTTCTCATTGTAGAGATTCCTTACTTCCTTGGTTAGGTTTATTCCAAGGTACTTTATTTTTTTTGATGCAATTGTGAATGGGAGTGATTCTCTGATTTCATCCCCTGTGTGTTTGTTGTTAGCATCTATGAAGGCTACTGATTTCTGTGTATTTATTTTGTATCCTGCTACATGGCTGTAGGTTTTGATTAGCTCTGACAGTTTTCAAGTACAGTTTTTAGGGTCCTTTATGTATAGAATCATGTCATCTGCAAATAATGATAACTTATCTCTTCCAATTTGTATCCCTTTTATGTGTCTCTCTTGCCTTATTGCTATGGCTAAGACTTCCATTACTATATTAAATAAAAGTGGGGACAGTGGACACCTTTGTCTTGTTCCTGATTTTAGTGGAAAAGCTTCCAGTTTTTCCCCATTTAGTAATATGTTGGCTGTAGGTTTGTCATAAATAGCTTCTATTATATTGAGATATGTTCTTTCTGTTCCCAGTCTCTGTAAGACTTTTATCATGAAGGGATGTTGGATTTTGTCAAATGCTTTCTCTGTGTCTGCATTTATTTATTTATTTATTTATTTATTTATTTTTTAAATTTTATTTATTTGAGAGTGACAGACACAGAGAGAAAGACAGATAGAGGGAGAGAGAGAGAATGGGCGCGCCAGGGCTTCCAGCCTCTGCAAACGAACTCCAGACGCGTGCGCCCCCTTGTGCATTTGGCTAACGTGGACCTGGGGAACCGAGCCTCGAACCGGGGTCCTTAGGCTTCACAGGCAAGCGCTTAACCGCTAAGCCATCTCTCCAGCCCATGCATTTATTTTTTGATAAGTTTCTTGGTTTTGGATTAAAGAATATTATTTATTAAAGAATGAGAGGGAAAGAGGCAGATAGGATTGGCGTGCCAGGGCCCTAGGCACCCTTAATGAACCCTTGTTGCGTGTACCACCTTGTGCAGATGGCTTACATGGGTCCTGTGGAATCAAACTTGTGTTCTTTGGCTTTGCGGACAAACGCTGTAACCACCAAACCGTCTCTCCAGCCTGGTTTTAGATTTTTTTTTTTTTTAATATTATGGTGCTGCAGGGATAGGTTAGCGGTTAAGGCGCTTGCCCGCAAAGCTAAAGGACCCAGGTTCGATTTGCCAGGACCCACATAAGCCAGATGCACAAGATGATGCATGTATCTGGACTTTTTTGGAGTGGGTGGAAGCCCTGGTATGCCCACTATCTCTGTCTCATTCTCTTTCACTCTCTGACTCTCTCTCTCTCTCAAATAAATAAATAAAAATAAAAGACACCCTCCTTTAAAAAATATTATGTATTTCCATTTGTTATTTTCTAATTATTCATTCGAGGAAGAGAGAGACAGAGAGAATGAGTGTGTGTGTATGGGTGTGCCAGAGCCTCTTGCCACTGCAAATGAATTCCAGATGGAGGCACCAGTGTGTACAGCTTTTTGTATGTGGTTGCTGGAGAATTGAACCCAGGCCATCAGGCTTTGCAAGTAAACACCTTTAACCACTGAGCAATCTCTCCAGCCCCATGTTATTCTTATGTGCTTAATTTATACAGTCGGTTTCCTGAGCTAAATTCTTGCCTAGTTACAACAGCCCTTCCTCTCTTCTAAATTAATTTCTATAAGGATGCCGGCTCATATCAGAGGTTTCTTTATTTGGCATTTGTTATTAAATATGACTCTTAACTTTTAAACAATTGTGTATGTAAGGCTGCACTGTTACTCAACAGAATCTTGTACCCTTCCCCAAATATAGCCTCTGTTTTGCAGCAGTAGAAACTCTTCATTGTATGGTTGGCTGTGTGAACTGAGGTGGACAGACATTCCTACTATGTAATGAGTGCACTGAGCTGTGATGTGCCTTTGTTGTATTAGTAATGGCACCATGTTTTTATGTTGTAGATGGCTGAATGCTAACAAGGAAAATACAGGACCATGATGATGGCTCAGTTTCCCACAGCTATGAATGGTAAGCAATTTTATGCTTATGGCAGGATCAGGAAGATACAGGGTGTTTCTTGTGTTATATTATTTGTTATTAAATGTTTAAAACTTTGTGTAGATAATTTTTCTTAATTTTATAAATGCATAACTTAAGTATTTTGGTGAAAACATCTCAGAATATTGAATATATCTCCTATTACGATATTGTGCAGTAAATCTCACATTCCTATGTAAGCATTTTCTGCAGTGTCATATGAAATGTGTGTTTGCCATTGAAGAGTTAAGAGTAACCTAAAGCTGTGTTCTATTTTTTTATGCCTAAAGCTGGAGAATAAAGCATTGTGCTGTTGAGATGAATAGTAAAGGTATTGTGGGTAACATACATGATTACAAACAGATGAAGCCAAACAAGATTCATTTTCTAATACACATGGTGATTAAAGGATTATGTTTAATGTGAATTTTTTTTTGTGTGGTATATGTATGTGAAAAGTAAGCACTTGCTGCTGAGCCACCTACACAGCCTAATAATACAAAGAAATTTAGGCCATTTAAATAAGAAAAGTTTTTAAAGCTTTTTTTTTTGGTCTTATTCTAGTTCTGTTTCTTTCCTCAAATATAAATTATATTAATAGATATTTAGTTACTGTGCACATTTAGAATTGCTCACTGTAGCCCAGGCTGGCCTTGAATTCATGGTGATCCTCTTATATCAAATTCCCAAGTGTTGGGATTATAGACATGAGTTACCACATCAGGCTCTGAAAAAAATCTTAAAAAATTATTTGCAAGCACAGAAAGAGATGGTGGGAAGAGGAGGGGGATGGGAGTGCCAGGGCTTCTTGCCACTGCAAACAAACTCTAGATGCATGCACTTCTTTGTACATCTGACTTTATGTGAGTATTAGGGAATTGAACCTGGAACTTGTCAGGCTTTTGCAAGCAACACCTTTAGCTGCTGAGCCACCACTCCAGCCGTGGACTTTTTTTTTTTTTTCCTTTTTGAGGCAGGGTCTCACTGCAGCCCAGGCTGACCTGGAACTCACTCTGTAGCTCCCAGGGTGGCTTCAAACTCTTACCTCTGCCTCCCAAGTGCTGGGACTAAAGGTATGCACCACCAGGTCCAGCTGAATTTTTTTTTTTTTTTTTTGCATCTGGAGTTTGTTTGCAGTGGCAGAAAGCCCTGAAGCACCCATTCTGTCTCTGTCTCAAATACAGTACAATACAATACAATACAATAAAATAAAATATTAAAGTGGGGTGTTTTGGTGCACGCCTTAAATCCCAGCACTCGGGAGGTAGCAGTAGGAGGACTGCTATGAGTTCGAGGGCACCCTGAGAACACATAGTGAATTCCAGGTCAGCCTGGGCTAGAGTGAAACTGTACCTCAAAAACAAACAAACAAAAATTTAAAAAAAAAAAAAGAATTTGAATACCTGGTCTCAGTAATGATTCTAGATTGATTCTAGATGCTCTAGGTTTGATTCTAGAATAAGACTTAAAAATGGAAAGATAACCTAATTTCCAAAATAGCATAGTAACATGCTTTACATATCCCATTAGTCTTGAAGATGGGGGTCTTGCTATGTAGCCCAGGCTGGCCTCAAACTCACAATCCAACTGAGGCTCCTCCTAAGTGCTGAGATTACAGGTGTGCGCATGGTTCCATTCCTCCTCCTCCTTCTTGTTCACATTCCTCTTCTTCCAGTGTGTGAGTGTGTGTGCAGCACACACACATGTGTGCGTGTTCATGTGTATGCAGGTACATGCATGTGTATGGCTGTGGAGGTCAGAGGACGACAGTGATGGCCATCGCTGAGGAGTGCTGTCTACCTTCTGCTCACCAGCTAGGCTGGACTGTCTTGACAGTGAGTCCCAGGATTCCTCCTGCTTGTCTCCTGGGATTACAGTGCACACTGCCATACCCAACTCTTTACAAGGGAACTGGGGATTGAACTCAGGCCCCCCATGCTTGAGGTAACCACTTTCCCAACTGAGCTAGCTCCCCAGCTCATATGAAAAAATATTTTTAAATTCCTGAAGAAGTCTAGATGATAGTTTTTAATTATGTAGTAGATTTCATCAGTTGATTATAGATAAATATAAGGATATAGAGAAAAAAATTAAGGGCTTGGAGAGATGGCTCAGTGGAAAAGCACTTGCTACTCAAGCATGAGTACCTAGGTTCATCCCTAGACCCCAGGCACAAACTGGAGGCTATGGCAGGCAGTTCCAGCATGCTGGTGCTGAGATGAAAGGCTGATACAGAATTTCCCAGAAGCTCACTGTGAATGCAGTAGAGAGTAGAATCAATAATTTTAATTGAACACAGTAACACTGGAGAACATCAGAACAAAGGAGGGAAGAAGTACCATTCTAGCTTTTCAGAGCTGTTGTAGTTTGATGAGATCCTCTAGTGTTTGTATCTTTTTCTTTTAATGTGTTTTCTATCATAGCCAAAGTGAGTGCTTGTGTATTCAAAGATTTAAGCCTTGAGATTTGGGAAAATTTTGAAAATAAATTGTTGGCATAAAATAATTAATTGGGCGGAGAGAGATGGCTTAGTGGTTAAGGTGCTTGCTTGAAAATCTAAAGGACCCAGGTTCAATTCCCCAAGACTCACATAAGCCAGATGCACAAGTCGGTACATACATCTGGAGTTCATTTGCAGCTGCTAGAGGCCCTCACACACCCATTCTCTCTCCTTTTCCCTCCCTCCCTCTCTCTCTCTCTCCCTTTCAAATAAATTTTAAAGAATGTTTAAAATAAAAGTTAATTATGATGTGTTGCAAGATTTTATGTATATACAGATGAGCTTGAGGTAAGAATCTCACCACTTTCAGAATTGTCATTTATGGTTTATTTGAGAAGTCTTCTTCTGTAAGCATGAATTATGTTGTATTTTCTGTCACCTACAATTGAAATTAGTCGTAACAAAATATTCATATACATTCTTTTTTTTTTTTTAAGAAGAAGCTAAATATGACATTGCTCCCATTGTGGACATGGTATAGAATTATAGAAATTGTTGTCACCTGTGTTTTTTTAAACTAAATAAATATTTTTCCATAATAAATTATATATGTGTTTAAAATCAAGGCAATAATGCTGTAGCCAAATATGAGGATTTTCATGCCTCCTAGGAAAACATTTTCCATTAAATACAGTTCATTTATAAATTTTAAGCAACATGTAAGTGAAGTTTACAAATAAAATGAACATGTAAGAAAACAGTACAGTATCATTCTTTCTTCATGCTATCTCTTTCATCCCATAAACATTTTATGTATCTGCTTTATAGTCTATTACATGTATGTATGTATATATACATACATTATATATATGTGTACATACATACATACACTCTCTCACACACACGTGTGCATATGGGCACATGCTTGGACCAAGTTGTATATGATTTATTTCTCCAGTTTTGCCATGTATATACTTTATCATGCTGAGGCTAACCATAGACTTAGACTTTGGTTCTTAGTGAACTGACTACTAGAATAGCCACTTAGCTGGGAGTGGTGGCACAGGCCTTTCACCTTCAATCCCCACTTGGGAGGTAGAGGTAGGAGGGTAGCTGTGAGTTTGAGGCCAGCCTGGGACTACAAAGTGAGTTCCAGGTCAGCCTGGGCTGGAGTGAGACTGTGCCTTGAGAAAACCTATATAAATATATATGTAGCCACTGGCTACATTTGTCTATTTCCATTTCCATTTAAACTATAAAAATTAAGTAAATCCCTCAGCGGCATTTCAGGTTCCTAAGCCATATATGGTGAGACTACCAAATTTGATAATGTAGAACTAGAACATTTACATCATCTCAGAAAGTACTGAACAGTTTATTCTATTTTTTGAGGCAGGGTCTCACTCTAGCCCAAGCTGACCAGTAGTCCCAAGTGTTGGGATTAAAGGTGTACACTACCTGAACAGTTTATTTTTAATTGACAACTTTTTACATATAGACAATATATTATGGTCATTCCCTTCCTACCACCTTCTCCTTTTCCTCTCCAAAATTCCTCCTCTACTAAATCTCTTCTTTCCAACTAGTCTCTCTTCTACTTTGATGATATCATTTTCCCCTCCCATTATGTAGGTCTTGTGTATGTAGTGCCAGCCACTGTCAGGCCATGAATACCATGGCTGCTTTGTGTCTAAAACATAGTATTGTAAGCATTCCTCTTTGTCCTTTAGATCTTAAATTCTTTCTCCCACCTTTTATGCAATGGACCCTGCTCCTTGGAAGGTGTAATAGAGATGTCTCAATGCTGAACACTCCACTGTTACTTCTTCTCAGTACTATAGTGGCTTTTGAGTCACCCAGTGGTCACCACCATCAGAAAAGAGAAGCTTCTCTAACTAAAAGTGAGATTAGCATTACTATAGGGGTATAAATATTAGTATTTAGAGAACAGTTTGGTGATCACAATATATCCAGACAAAACCTTTTGCTGCTGCTTTTTTACCAGAGAGAGAGAAGGGGGGTGAGGGAGCATATGGGTGCATTAGGGCCTCTAGCCACTGCAAACGAACTCCAGACACATGCACCACCTTGTGTATCTGGCTAATGTGGGTACTGAGGAATTAAACCTGGGTCCTTAGGCTTTGGAGGCAAGTACCTTTACTGCTAAGACATTTCTTCAGCCCAAAACTTTTTTTTTTTTTTTGGTTTTTCGAGGTAGGGTCTCGTTCCAGTCCAGGCTGATATGGAATTCACTGTGTAGTCTCAGTGGCCTCGAACTGGGGCCACTGGGTAGAGGATCTGGGGATCCTCCTACCTCTGCCTCCTGAGTGCCTGGATTAAAGGCGTGTGCCACCATGCCCAGCTCCCAAAACCTTTTTTTTAAAAAAATATTTATTTATTTGAGAGAAAGAGGGAGAGAGAGAAAGAATGAGAATGAGTGCACCAGGGCCTCTTAGCTACTGCAAATGAACTCCAGATGCATGTGCTACCTTGTGCATCTGGCTTTATGTGGGTACTAGGGAATCAAACCTGGGATTTTTTGGCTTTGCAGGCAAGTGCCTTAACTGCTATGCCATCTCTCCTTACCCCCAAACCTTCTTTTAATCATAGTTATTTGCATCCTGTTTTCCAAAAATTTAATGAAATTGCAAATTCATAATGAGCCCTCAAGTAGTACACAAGATGCTACTTCAGATGCATGTCGCTACTGGTGCTATTATAGTGTGATGTGGCTTGTTTCAGCCTCAAAATTTTGGGTTGTTGAAAACTGACTGAGAAAGAGGCTCTGAAACCCATCATAAGTGACTGTATCCAAAATCTGGAAGGAGAGTGGAAGAAGAGAACATGCCATTTACTTGGAGAGCTTTAGTACCTTCTTAGAACTCTAGAGCCCAGTAATCTTTTCAACCTTGTAGTTAAGCAATTGTAGTGTTAGATATTGTAGCCATATAATCAAATATAATATTGCAGTCATGTGTATGATAACATGAGTTTTGGGCTGGGGAAATGGCACAGTGGGTAAAATGCTTTCCTTACAAACATGAAGATGTGAGTTTGACCCCACTACTCACATAAAATGTCAGGTGTGTGGCCCATGTCTATAATCCAGTGCTGAGGAGGTAGAAATAGGGTTGATGGGTCTAACGACCTGTTTAGCCTAATGACCGGCAAGCCAGTGAAAGCCTCAAAGGAAGTGGATGGCATTCCTGAGGGTAATACCCAAGGTTGTTCTTTGACCTCCTCATGCACACGTGCACACACACACACCCTTCCACACATGTACATATGCACCCATATGCAGAATTAAAAAACATTTTTGGTAGGGAATGGTGGCACATGCCTTTAATCCTAGCACTCAGGAGGCCAAGGCAGAAGGACAGTTGTAAGTTTGAGGCCAGCTTGGGAGTATAGAGAGAGTTCCAAGACACCCTTGGCTAGAGTGAGACCCTACCTTGAATAAACCAAAAAAACAAAACAACATTTTTATTCTTCAGCTCCTCACAATTTAGGCCATAGTTCTCTTTAGACCAGTTTTACAGTTCTGTTTGGGAGATTTAAATTAGTACTGGCCTAAGATATCATTTGACTATATTTTAAACTGGAAGCAAATATCAACCCAGGATATTTCTAATATTTAGTTTTTATTGCATATAAATAGGTTTTAACATGTTTGAATTGTATACATTTAAACTGTTAGAATACTACTGTGCTAGCTAGCAATGTGCTCATATATATATATATATACACATACATACACACACATACATACATGAATATGTGCATATCTGTACATTTACATAGGTATAAACGGGATGACATTACTGACTGTAAAATGTATAATGGTTATGCATAAAAATTTTTTTAATATTTTTATTTATTTATTTGAGAGAGGGAAAGAGGCAAAGTGAAAGAGAGAGAGAGAGAATGGGCACACCAGGGCTTCTAGCCACTGCAAATGAACTCCAAACGTATGTACCACCTTTTGCATCTAGCCTCTGTGGGTAGTGGGGATTGAACTTAGGTCCTTTGGCTTTGCAGTGAAGTGCTTTAACCACTAAGCAATCTCTCCAGGCCAATAATGATTGTTCCTTTTTCTTTTCTTTTTTTTTTTTTTTTTTGAGGTAGGGCGTAACACTATCCCAGGCTGACTTGGAATTCACTCTGAAGTCTCAGAATAGCTCGAACTCACAGCGATCTTCCTATCTCTGCCTCCCAAGTGCTGGGATTAAAGGCCTGCACCACCATGCCCGGTTGTAATGGTTATTCTTATAAGCATGCATTTTTCCTTCTTTGTTGGTCATAGAAACATGGTCAACAGCTTTCTTTTTTTTTAATTTTTATTAGCATTTTCTATGATTATAAAAGAATATCCTATGGTAATTCCCTCCCCCCCCCACTTTCCCCTTTGAAATTCCATTCTCCATCATATTACCTCCCCATCATAATCATTGTACTTACATATATACAATATCAACCTATTAAGTACCCTCCTCCCTTCCTTTCTCTTCCCTTTATGTCTCCTTTTTAACTTACTGGCCTCTGCTACTAAGTAGTTTCATTCTCACGCAGAATCCCAATCATCTGTAGCTAGGATCCACATATGAGTGAGAACATGTGGCGGTTGGCTTTTTGGGCCTGAGTTACCTCACTTAGTACAATCCTTTCCAGGTCCAGCCATTTTTCTGCAAATTTCATCACTTCATTTTTCTTTACCACTGAGTAGAACTCCATTGTATAAATGTGCCACATCTTCATTATCCACTCATCAGTTGAGGAACATCTAGGCTGGTTCCATTTCTCAGCTATTATAAATTGAGCAGCAATAAACATGGTTGAACAGCTTTCTTTACTTCAGAAAAAAAAAAAAATTATGGTTCACAAGGCCAATAGGTGAAAAGAGAATAACAGGAGAAATCGTTACAAAAATACCACTTTTGTAGAATGGGAAGATGGCTTATAGGCTAAAGGAACTTGCTTGTAAAGCTTGCTGGCCTGGGTTCGATTCCCCACCATCCATGACGAGTTGCATACAAAGTGGTGCATGTCTTTGTGTTCCCAAAGCACTTAAGAAAGTGGGAGGCAGAGCCAAGAGAATCCCAAGCTCAGGCACCAGCTAGCTTGTCTGGTGTTTCTTTGTAGTCTGGAAGTTTGTTTGCAGTGGAAAGAGACCTATCTAAAGAAAGTGGAACACAAGCACCTCAAATTTATGTTCTGACCTACACATGTGCCACAGTGCATGCCCATGCGCACATGTGTGCGCACATGCACAAACACATTTACATAAAAGAAAATAAGTTGTGCATAGTGGTACATGCCTTTAGTTCCAGCACTCACCTACTCCTGGTACCAGTTTTCTGGTATAGTTCCCTTCTTTTTGCTGGGTCAAACACATGACCAGAAGCAGTTTATTGTAGAAAAGGGTTATTTTAGCATTACAGATTACAGGAAAAGTCTCATCATGGCAGGGGAAACTGGCTCACCTCATCTTACCAAGAAACCACACTAAGCATCAGCAAGCATGAGCTGACTCCAAATACTACGTAGGGCCTGGACTCCACTTCAAGGTCTGCCCCTGGTAGCACACTTCCTCAGATATGGCTCCACTCCCCAAATGTTCCAATCTGAGGACTAAACAGGAAACTAAATTACACATTTCTGAGGCTATAGGGACATTTTACCTTAAACCACTACATTCTGCTCTTGGCCCCATAGACTCATGACTATCCCACAATGCAAAGTGTACACTCCAACTTGAAAAGTCCCCATGGTCTTTACTAATTTTATTTTATTTTTTAACTTTTTATTAACAACTTCCATGATTATAAAAAATATCCCATGGTAATACCCTCCCTCCCCCCACTTTCCCCTTTGAAACTCCATTCTACATCATGTCCCCTGCCCATCTCAATCAGTCTCTTTTATTTTGATGTCATGATCGTTTCCTCCTATTATGGTTTTGTGTAGGCAGTGTCAGGCACTGTGAGGCCATGCATATACAGGCCATTTTGTGCCTGGGGGGAGCACATTGTAAGGAGTCTTACCCTTCCTTTGGCTCTTACATTCTTTCCACCACCTCTTCCGCATTAGACCCTAGGCCTTGGAAGGGGTAATAGAGATATTACAGTATTGAGCACTCCGGTCACTTCTTTCCAGCACCATAATTCCTTCTGAGTTGTCCCAAGGTCACTGCCATCTGAAAAGAGAAGATTCTCTACCAAAAGTGAGAGTAGCATTAATATAAGGGTATGAACATTAAGAGAAGTACTTACTGGGCAGTTTGATAAGTATAGTATGTACATTTAGCCAGACAGCAGCAGATGTTACACCCCCTAGGGTTCATAACTACCCCTGTTTTTAAGTTTTCAGTATCAGGGATGTATTCCCTCCCATGGAGCGGGCCTCCAGTTCAATTAGAGGGCAGTTGGTTTCCACCATGACAGATGTGCCACCATTGCATCCATTGGCCCATTTGGCCTGGCTGTCCAAATATAAGGCTTGCAGTGTCCACTGTTGAGTATCTTCACTGGTGATTTTTCTTTCTCCCATTGAACTGCATGTAGAATGGCTTCTTCCAGCTTTCTGTCAGCTGGTCTACATGGAGGAGGTTATCAGCTCAGATCCAGCAGGATTTCTTAGTGGCCTTGCAGCCCAAGTATGTGGAGTCTTCAGCAATAGGGTCTTACTATCTATTCCTGGTGGGAAACCAAGGGCCTTGGCAATGGCCTGTAATGTTTTGGGGGCATCAGGGACCTCCCTGGCCAACAATTCACTGGAAGGTATCCCATCCCTGGCACTGAAAATTTCTTAGAAACAATCTATGGCTCCTGAGTGTTCCATTGTCCAAAAAAGTAGGATTCCATATGATTTATTTATATCCTCTTAGATTTTGATTAGTCCTCCCTCCACCTTTCCTTTACTCAGTCTCTTCCCCTGATCTCACTTTGGGCCTTTTCACCCCTATTAATCTATTCTTCTACATATATCTACACACACACACACACACACACACACAATACCATCCTATTAAGTACCCCACTCCTTTCCTTTAAACTCCGTTTATATTTCTTTTCTAGTTTACTGGCCTTTACTACTGAGTTTTCTTCTACTCACCCAGAAGTTCAATCATCTGTAGCCAGGATCCACTAATGAGAGAGAACATGCAATGCTTGGCTTTGAGGGCCTGGGTTACCTCACTAAGTATAATCCTTCCATCTATTTTCCTGCAAATTTTATAACTTCATTTTTCTTACTGCTGAGTAGAACTCCATTGTATAAATGTGCCATATCTTCATTATCCACCCATCAGTTGAGGGACATCTAGGCTGGTTCCATTTCCCAGCTATTGTGAATTGAGCAGCAATAAACATGATTGAGCAAGCATTTCTAAGGTAATGAGACAAGTCCTTAGGATAGATGCCTAGGAGTGATATAGCTGGGTCATATGGTATATCTATTTTTAGCTGTCTTAGGAACCTCCACACTGATTTTCAAGGTAGTTGGACCAGGTTGCATTCCTACCAACAGTGTAGAAGGGTTCCTCTTTTTCCACATCCACGCCAGCATTTATTTATTTGTTATCCTGATGGTAGCCAGTCTGACAGGAGTGAGATGGATTCTCAACTTAGGTTTTTTTTTTTTTTTTTTGTGGGTGTGTGTGGTGGTTTTTTTTTTTTTTTTTTTTTTTTTTTTGGTTTTTCGAGGTAGGGTCTCACTCTAACATAGGCTGACCTGGAATTTACTCTATAGTCTCAGGTTGCCCTTGAACTCACAACAGTCCTCCTACCTCTGCCTCCTGAGTGCTGAGATTAAAGGCGTGCACCATGCCTGGCTTTCTCAACATAGTTTTAATAGTTTTAAATTTAAGCATTTCCCTGAGGACGAGGGATTAGAATGTTTTTTTCTTTAAGATGTGTATATGCCATCCATATTTCTTCTTATGAGAACTCTCTAGTTCCATAGCCCATTTTTTAATTGCCTTGTTTGAATTCTTATTATTTATTTTTTTGAGTTCTTTGTATATCCTAGATATTAATCCTCTATCAGATGTGTATAACTGGCAAAGATTTTTTTCCCATTCTGTATGTTCCCTCTTTGCTTTATTCACAGTGTATTTTGCCATACAAAATCTTTGTAATTTCATGAGGCCTCTGTGGTTAATTTGTAGTTTTATTGCCTGAGCAATTGGGGTGGTATTCAGAAAGTCTTTGCCAAGACCAATATGTTGAAGGGTTTCCCCTTTTTCCTCTAGCAGTTTCAGAGTTTCAGGTCTGATGTTAAGGTCTCTAATCCATTTGGACTTAATTTTTTTTAATAAATTTATTTATTTATTTATTTATTTATTTGAGAGCAACAGACACAGAGAGAAAGACAGATAGAGGGAGAGAGACAGAATGGGTGTGCCAGGGCTTCCAGCCTCTGCAAATGAACTCCAGACGCATGCGCCCCCTTGTGCATCTGGCTAACGTGGGACCTGGGGAACCAAGCCTCGAACCGGGGTCCTTAGGCTTCACAGGCAAGCGCTTAGCCACTAAGCCATCTCTCCAGCCCTGGACTTAACTTTTGTGCACGAAGAGAGAGAAGAATCTATTTTCATCCTTCTGCAGATACATAACCAGTTTTCCCAACACCATTTGCTGAAGAGGCTGTCTTTTCTCCAATTAGTATTTTTGGCATTTTTATGGAATATCAGGTGGCTATAGCTACCTGGACTTACATCTGGGTCCTCTATTCTGTTTCATTGATCTACATGTCTGCTTTTGTGCCAGTACCATGCTGTTTTTGTTACTATGGCTCTGTAGTATAGGTTAAAATCAGGTATGGTGATACCACCAGCCTTATTTTTTGTTGCTCAGTATTATTTTAGATATTCAAGGTTTTTTGTGATTCCAAATGAATTTTTGGATTTTTTTTTTCTATTTTTGTGAAGAATGCCTTTGGAATTTTGATAGGGATTACATTAAATGTGTAGGTTGCTTTTGGTAAGATTGCCATTTTCACAATATTGATTCTTCCAATTCAGGAACAAGGAATGTTTTTCCATTTCCTAGTGTCATCTGCAATTTCTCGCTTGAGTGTTTTAAAGTTCTCGTTGTGGAGATCCTTTACTTTCCTGGTTAGATTTATTCCAAGGTACTTTATTTTTTTTTTTTTGATGCAATTGTGAATGGGAGTGATTCTGTGATTTCATCCCCTGTGTGTTTGTTGTTAGTATATTGGAAGGCTACTGATTTCTGTGTATTTATTTTGTATCCTGCTACATCTCTGTAGGTTTTTATCAGCTCTAACAGTTTGCTGGTAGAGTCTTTAGGGTCCTTTATATAGAATCATGTCATCTGCAAATAATGATAATTTGAATTCTTCCTTTCCAATTTGTATCCCTTTTATGTGCATCTCTTGCCTTATTGCTATGGCTAAGACTTCCAGTACTATATTAAATAAAAGTTGGGACAGTAGACACCCTTGTCTTGTTCCTGATTTTAGTGGAAAAGCTTCCAGTTTTTCCTCATTTACTAATATGTTGACTGTAGCCTTTATTATATTGAGATATATTCCTTCTATTCCCAGTCTCTGTAGGACTTTTCTCATGAAGGGAAGTTGGAGTTTGTCAAATGCTTTTTCTGCATCTAATGAGATGATCATGTGATTTTTGTCCTTCAATCCATTTATATAATGTATTACATTTATTGATTTGTGTATGTTGAACCATCCCTGCATTTCTGAGATAAAGCCTACTTGGTCGGGATGAATGATCTTTCTGATATATTCTTGTATTCTGTTTGCCAATATTTTGCTGAGAATTTTTGCATCTATGTTCATGAGGGAGAGATTGGTCTGTAATTTTTTTTTTTCTTCTGTCTTTGCCTGGTTTTGGTATCAGGGTGATGCTGGCTTCATAGAAGGAATTTGGTAGGATTCCGTTTTCTATTTTATGGAAAAGCTTAAGAAGCAATGGTGTTAGTTCATCCCTGTAGGTCTAGTAAAATTCAGCAGTGAATCCATCTGGGCCTGGACTTTTTTTAGTTGGGAGATTTTTGATAACTGCTTGGACCTTCATACTTGTTATAAGTCTAGTTAAGTGATTAATCTCATCTTGATTTAATTTATGTAGGTCATATAAATCAAGGAAATCATCCATTTCTTTCAGATTTTCTTACATAGTGGAGTATATGTTTTTATAGTATGTCCCTTTGGTTTTTTAAATTTCTCTGGTATCTGTTGTGATTTATGCAAGACATGTATTATGACAACCACATCCTCTTAACTATCCCTTAGGGTGTGTGGTACCCCATCCACACCCTTAATCCTGACAACAAGTACGTTAAGATTTCTGGTCTGTTGAAGGTTCCAAGTCAGCTTGTGACCAAGTGAGGCCCTTCCCTAATGTATAACGAAAGAGAAAACAAAGCCATTATAAATCAAGAATCAACAAATAACATGCCCCAAATATAGCTTATTTAAGAATTGCAAATCATTTAACGTATAATTTATCCTGATATGGAAGGTGCAATTAGCACTTCTGGTTCAGCCCTATATACCAGGTTTATTAGTGGGGTACTGACCTGGTGTAATCCCAGTTATCTTTTGGGATGATTTTGGTCTCTGTTATACTATGCTAATTTTATTAATTTGTGTCTCTTCTCTCTCTCTTTTGGTCAGATTTGCTATGGGTTTATCAATCTTGTTTATCCTGTCAAGGAACCAACTCTTTGTTTCATCGATTCTTTGGATTGTTTTTTTTGGTTTCTATTTCATTAATTTCTGCCCTAATCTTTATTATTTCTTCCCGTCTACTGATTTTTGGTTTGCCTTGTTCTTCTTTTTCCAAGGCTTTAAGGTGAAGCGTTAGGTCATTTACTTGCGACCTTTCTAATTTCTTAATATAGGCACTTAAAGCTATAAATTTACCTTTGAGGACTGCCTTCATTGTGTCCCAGAGATTTTGGTATGTTGTGTTCTCATTATCATTTGACTCTGTTTGATTTCCTTCTTGATTTCTTCATTGACCCATTCATCATTTAGTAGTGTATTGTTTAGTTTCCATGATTTTGTGTATGCTCTATAGCCTCTCTTGCTATTAATTTGTAGTTTGATTCCATTATGGTCAGATAGAATGAAAGGAATTATTTCAGTTTTCCTGTATTTGTTAAAATTTGCTTTGTGTCTTAATATATGATCTCCTTTAGAGTATTTTCCATGTGCTGCTGAAAAGAATGTATATTCTGCAGCATTTGGATGAAATGTCCTATATATATCTGTTAGGTCCATTCCTTGTATGACCTCATTTAGTTCAGATGCCTCTGTTTGTTTTTTTTTCCCCCAGGATGACCTTTCAGTTGATGAGAGTGATGTGTTGAAGTCACCCAGTACCACTTTGTTTGGTGTTATCTGTGACCTTAGTTCTAATAGCGTTTGATGAATTTGGGAGCCCCCATGTTAGGTGCATATATATTTAGGATTGTAATGTCCTCCTGGTGCAATGTGCCTTTCAATATAAAGTGACCTTCCTTATCTTTCCTAAGTAATGTTGGACTGAAGTGTACCTTGTCAGATATTAGGATAGCAACCCCTGCTTGTTTTCTATGCCCATTTGTTTGAAACACCATTTTCCAACATTTCACCCTAAGACAGTGCCCATCCTTTGTAGAAAGGTGGGTTTCTTGGAGGCAACAAATTGAAGGATCCTGCTTTTTAACCTAGTCTGCAAACCTATGTCTTTTGGTTGGGCATTGAGGCCATTGATATTAAGAGAGATTGTTGACAGGTGTGTATTTATTTTTGCCTTTTTTTTTTTTTTTTTTGTAGTTCTTCTGGTTTACCTTTGCTGTCTTTTGTTAACTAGTATTTGAGTATTGTTTGTTTTTTTCCAGGTTACTTATATGTGTGCTTTTCTTTCTCTTCAGCGTCGAGGATTCTTTCAAGTATTTTCTGTAAAGCTGGTTTTGTTTTCAAATACTCCTTTAGCCTGCTTTTGTCATGGAATGTCCTTATTTTTCCAATTATTTGAATAGATAGCTTTGCAGGGTAAAATAACCTTGGTTGACAGTTGTTATCTTTCAGAACTTCGAATACATCACTCCAAGCCCTTCTGCCTTTTAAAGTTTGTGTTGAGTAATTTGCTGTAATCCTGACAGGCTTGCCTTTGTAGGTAAGTTGATTTTTCTCTCTAACTGCTTTCAATATTTTTTCTTTGGTTTGTGTGTTTGGTTGTTTGATTATAATATGGCGAGGAGAGGTTCTTTCCAGGTTTGTCTGGTTGGTGTTCTAAAGGCTTCCTGTATCTGCATTGGCACCTCTTTCCCAATTTGGGGGAATTTTTCTTCTATGATTTTGTTGAAGATGACTACTGTGACTTTGGAGTGAAATTCTTCTACTATACCCTGAATTCTTATGTTTGATTTTTTCATATTGTCCTGAATATCTTGAAATTCCCATTCATACTTTCCTATTCGTCTGTCTTTCTCTTTGTTGGACTGTATTAGATCTGCCACCTGGTCTTCTAGCTTAGATAGTCTGTCTTCTCTTTCATCCATTGTACTGGTGAGATTTTCTACAGAGTTTTTCATTTCATTAACTGTGATCTTGATTGCTAGTAATTCTGACTGGTTTTTCTTTATTATTTCTATTTCCTTATTTATGTAGTATTGACCTCTTTATTTCATTGAATTGGTGTCCTATTTCTTCTTTGGTTTCTTTGAGTTCCTCTTTCATTCCTTTGATTTCTTCTTTGACTTCTTTGAACATATTTATAATCATTCTTTTTAAATCTTTTTCAGGCATTTCCTCTACTTTGTTCTTACTGGAGGTCAGTTCTGATGCATTAATACTTTTAGGTCGATTTATGTTGTCTTGGTTTTGGTGTTTCTTTTGTTATAATGTATATACTTTTGATTCTTGGATTAATTTAGTGCTTGGATTTTCTAGTTTGCTGCAGTATTATTGGATGTATCAGTCATTCTGATATTATTTATCTTTAGGGTAGGAGCTTAAGGTGCTAGGTGTGGCTTTCAGTACTCTCAGAGTATCTACAATAGTTACCCTAGGTGTTCAGTTGGCCTGCTGTGTGAGTATTGATGTACCCTGAGTGGAACAAAATAGAGGCAGATTCTAAAGTTTAACTAAACAATGTACACTTCCAGTGGAAAATAGCTCAGAGTATTTATGCAGGAGTAGGTATTATGTCAACCACATCCTCTTAACTATCCCTTAGGGTATGTGGTACCCCACCCATACCCTTAATCCTGACAAGTACATTAAGATTTCTGGTCTGTTGAAGGTTCCAAGTCAGCTTGTGACCAAGTGAGACCCTTCCCTAATGTATAACAAAAGAGGAAACAAAGCCATTATAAATCAAGAATCAACAAATAACATGCCCAAAATATAGCTTATTTAAGAATTGCAAATCTGGGCTGGAGAGACGGCTTAGCAGTTAACTGCTTGCCTGTGAAGCCTAAGGACCCCGGTTCAAGGCCCGGTTCCCCAGGTCCCACGTTAGCCAAATGCACAAGGGGGCGCACGCGTCTGGAGTTCGTTTGCAGAGGCTGGAGGCCCTGGCGCGCCCATTCTCTCTCTCTCTCCCAGATGTCTTTCTCTCTGTGTCTGTTGCTCTCAAATAAATAAATAAATAATTTTTAAAAAAAGAATTGCTAATCTGACCATCCATCACATTTAACATATAATTTATCCTGATATGGAAGGTGCAATTAGCACTTCTGGTTCAGCCCTATATACCAGGTTTATAAGTGGGGTACTGACCTGGTGTAATCCCAGTTACTTTTTGGGATGATTTTGGTCTCTGTTATACTGTGCTCCTACGTGGTTCCTTCTTTGGTGCACTGTTGGTTCAAGTAGGTTGGCTGGGTCGCTGGATCGCTGCTCTGTTCGCCAGTGCTGGGTGTTGTGCTCTCCCTTCTGCTGGTCTCTGGTTCTTGCTGGTGCTTGCACTGGCAGTGGGGGAGGGGAGGCTGTGGATGGTGGCTCTAGTTCTCTTGCTGGTCCCCATGATCCTCTGCCTCGTGATCTGCTTCTCAGTTGTGCACTGTGGTTCTCCCTTCATGTTTCTTGAGTTTGGGAAGAGCTCTGGTGTGAGTGGAAAATCCCCTCTCCTGGCTTTTCCTGCAGCTCAAGCCAAGCCTGGTAGCTGTGGCCCTGTGGACCTAGTGCTGCTGCTGCTGCAGGTGCTTGTGCTGGAGACATTTCTGCCTGCCTGTGTGGGCTCTGGATCTCTCCTACTTCTCTGCTGCCATTTTAATTTCTTACACACCTCACTTTTTAGTAAAAGTGTGCATTTTGCTGGGTTCTTTTTTGTTTGTTTGTTTTTTGTTGTTGTTGTTTTCTCCCCTAGGCTGCTTTGGTATGGTTCCTACGCAGCTATCTTAACTGGAAGTCTACCTTTTACTAATTTTAGTATTGTCCAAATGTCCAAAGTCTTGCCAGGTGTGGTGGCACACACCTTTAATTCCATCACTCAGGAGGCAGATGGAGAGGGTCACCTTGAGTTCAAGGCCACCCTGAGACTACATAGTGAATTCCAGGTCAGCCTGAGCTAGAGTGAAAGCCTTCTTCAAAAAAAAAAAAAAAAAAAGAAAGAAAGAAAAGTCCATAGTCTTATTTGAGATTCAAGACTGTCTCTGAACTGCGAGCCCTGTAAAATCAAAACATGTTACATACTTCCAACACATAATAGCACAGAGTGAATGTTCCTATTGCATAAAGAAGGCATAACAGACTGTACCAATGCAAAATCAATAATCAGCAGACAATATTAAACATCTGTGATTCCAAGTCCAACATCTGCCAGCATTGACAAAGTCTTTGGGGTTTTAGTTCCACCCCTCCAGCTGGGCTGCTTACAGTCTGGGGAAAATGCCCTCCCATATCAGCAGCTCCCCTTGAGAGCTGTCCCACAATCCTGGCCTCTCCATTACAAACACAGTATGTCATCATAGCTCCATTCAGTGGCTTTACTGGGTCCTCATACAGGGATTTAAATCCTGCTTCACATTACCACATCTTAACAGCTAGAACCATGTGCACTGCATGACACAGTTATCTGTATTTTTCATGCTTCCAAAACTAATAACAGATGGGTGGCATAGCCAAATTTCTAAATCCAGGGGGGGTGGGATAAAGCTTGACTTTGAAAAGCAGGCCCTTTCCCTTCAAGAGAATTTGCATTCTTACTAGCTTGTGCCTTCCATGGGTTGGGTTTCATCCTCAAAGCATCTTTTCCATTACATTTCAGTACAAAACCGTGGACCCACCTTTAATCTCTGTAACTCAGCTGAAGTGATTTAAAACTAGTCTCAGGCCAGACATGGTTGTGCATACCTTTAATCCCAGCCCCTGTGAGACAGAGGTAGTAGGATCACTGTGAGTTTGAGGCCACCCTGAGACTACATAGTGAATTCCAGGTCAGCATGGGCTACAGTGAGACCCTACCTCGTAAAACAGATCTCTGTGCCAGGTACTGGTATATTTTCTGGCAAGAGTAACTTTATCGGGGCTGGAGAGATATCTCAGCAGCCGAGCCAGTTGCACAAAGTGGTGCATGCATCTGGAGTCTGTTTACGTCATCTGGAGCCCTGGTGTACCCATTCTCTCTGTTTCTCTCCTTTCATATAAATAAATTAAAATATTTTAATGAAAATGGAGTACCTTTCTCAGAGCCCAACATGGTGCAACACACCATTAGTCTCAGTGCTTGGGAGGTGAGTTTGTGGCCAGCCTGGGACTAGAGTTCCAGGACAGCCTGTGCTAGAATGAGACCCAATTTTAGCTTAAGAAAAATAAAATACCTTTATCACAAGAAGCACATGAAAAAAGATGTGAATGCTCTGACTTTTCTTTTTTATTCTTCTCAGTACTAGGGATTGAATCCAGGGCCAGATTAATGTCAACGTGTGCTTTACCACGGAGTTGCACAGCCCAGTTCTGACTTCTCTGGGGACTAGTTGAATAAGGGAAAAATATAATGATATCATGAGCACCTTCTGTTTGATAGGAATTGATATTTTTGCTTTAGTTTTTTTTCTCAATTTTTATTAACATTTTCCATGATTATAAAAAATATCCCATGGTAATACCCTCCCTCCCCCGCTTTCCCCTTTGAAATTCCATTCTCCATCATATCCCCTCCCCATCTCAATCATTCTACTTACATATATAAAATACCGACCTATTAAGTACCCTCCTCCCTTCCTTTCTCTTCCCTTTATATCTCCTTTTTAACTTACTGGCCTCTGCTACTGAGTTTTTTCCTTCTCACACAGAAGCCCAATCATCTATAGCTAGTATCAACATATGAGGAGGAACATGTGGCGCTTGGCTTTCTGGGCCTGGGTTACCTCACTTAGTATAATCCTTTCCAGATCCATCCATTTTTCTGCAAATTTCATAACTTCATTTTTGTTTGACCCTATACATTTTTTGATTTCCCTCTTGATTTCTTCATTGACCCATTCATCATTTAGTAGTTGTTTAGTTTCCATGATTTTGTGTTTACACTAGAGCCTTTCTTGCTACTGATTTGTTTAATCCCATTCTGGTCAGATAGAATGCAAGGAATTATTTCAATTTTCCTGAATTTGTTAAGATTTGCTTTGTGTCCTAATATATGGTCTATTTTAGAGAATGTTCCATGTGCTGCTGAAAAGAATGTATATTCTGCAGCCTTTGGATGAAATGTCCTGTATATATCTGTTAGGTCCATTCCTTCTATGACCTCAATTAGTCCAGATGCCTCTCTGTTTATTTTTTTCCCAGGATGACCTGTCAATTGATGAGAGTGGGGTGTTAAAGTCACCAACCCCACTGTGTTTGGTGTTATCTGTGACCTTAGTTCTAACAGTGTTTGTTTGATGAATTTGGGAGCCCCCATGTTAGGTGCATATATGTTTAGGATTGTAATGTCCTCCTGTTGGAGTGTGCCCTTAATCAATATAAAGTGAGCATCCTTATCATTCTTGACCAACGTTGGACCGAAGTCTTCCTTGTCAGATATTAGGATAGCAACCCCTGCTTGTTTTCTAGGCCCATATGCTTGAAACACCATTTTCCAACCTTTCATCCTAAGATAATGTCTATCCTTTGTAGAAAGGTGAGTTTCTTGGAGACAACAAATTGTAGGATCATGCTTTTAACCCAGTCTGCAAACCTATGTCTTTTGTTGGGGCATTGAGGCCATTGATATTAAGAGATAGTATTGACAAGTATGTGTTTATGTTTGCCATATTTTTGGGGGGGGAGTTCTGGTTCTACCTGTGCTCTCTTGTGTTAACTAGTATTTGAGTATTGCTTGTTTTTTCCAGGTTCCTTATATGTGTGCTTTTCCTTTTCTTCAGCATGGAGGATTCTATCAAGTATCTTCTGTAGAGCTGGTTTTGTCTTCAAATACTCCTTTTACCTGCTTTTGTCATGGAATGTCCTTATTTCTCCATCTATTTGAATGGATAACTTTGCAGGATAAAGTAACCTTGGTTGACAGTTATCTTTCAGAACTTGGAATACATTACTCCAAGCCCTTCTGGCTTTTAAAGTTTGTGTTGAATAATCTGCTTTAATCCTGATGGGCTTGCCTTTGTAGGTAACTTGATTTTTCTCTCTAACTGCTTTCAATATTTTTTCTTTGGTTTGTGTGTCTGGTAGTTTGATCTTAATATGGCGATGAGCAGTTCTTTCCAGGTTTTGTCTGGCTGGGGTTCTAAAGGCTTCCTGTATCTGCATTGGCACCTCTTTCCCAATTTGGGGAAAGTTTTCTTCTATGATTTTGTTGAAGACGCCTACTATGCCTTTCGAGTGGAATTCTTCTCCTTCTACTATGCCCAGAATTCTTTTTTTTTTTTTTTTTTGGTTTTTTTTGAGATAGGGTCTCACTCTGGTCCAGGCTGACCTGGAATTAACTCTGTCATCTCAGGGTGGCCTTGAACTCATGGCAATCCTCCTACCTCTGCCTCCTGAGTGCTGGGATTAAAGGCGTGCGCCACCACTCCCGGCTCCCCAGAATTCTTATATTTGATCTTTTCATAGTGTCCTGAATATCTTGAAATTCCCACTCATACTTTCCTATTGCTTTGTCTTTCTCTTTGTTGGACTGTGTTAGATCTGCCACCTGGTCTTCTAACTTAAATATTCTTTCCTCTCCTTTGAAGATCCATTCTATTGGTGAGATTTTCTACAGAGTTTTTTTTTATTTCATTAACTGTGTTCTTCATTGATAGTAATTCTGACTGGTTTTTCTTTATTATTTCTATTTCCTTATTTATGTCTTGTATTGCCTTCTTTATTTCATTAAACTGGTGTCCTGCATCTTCTTTGATTTCCTCTTTGATTCCTTTGATTTGTTCTTTGAGTTTTTTGAACATATTTATAATCATTGTTTTGAATCTTTCTCAGGCATTTCCTCTAACTTGTTCTCACTGGAGATCATTTCTGATGCGTTAATACTTTTAGGCGGATATATGTTGTCTTGCTTTTTAGTATTTCTTGTGTTATTATGTATATATTTTTTTTTCTTGGATTAAGTTAATGCTTGGATTTTCTAGCTAGCTGGGTATTTTTAGCTGTATCAATTGATCTGATATTATATATCTTCAGGGTAGGAGCTTAAGGTGTTAGGTGTTGCTCTTAAGACTTTCAGAGTTTCTACAAAGGCGTTCCTAGGGGTTGAGTTTCCATGCTATGGGAGTATTCAAGCAGGCTGAGTGGAATAAAATACAGGTAGATTCTAAAATTTAACTAAACACTGTCACATTCAATCAAAAACAGCACTGAGAATTTATGTAACAGTAGTTATTATTACAACCAGATCATCTATCAACAAAGAGGTTAAGATTTCTGGTCTGTTGAGGGATCCAAGTCAGCTTGTGACCAAGTAAGACTGTTCCCTGGTGCAATCCCAGTTACCTTTTTGGATAATTTTGGTCTCAGTCATGTTGCTGGCTGGGTCATTGGGCTGCTGTTGTGATTTCTGGAGCTGGGCACTGGCTTTTCCTGCGGGGCAAACCAAGCCTGGCAACTGTGGCCTTGCAGATTGGCACCCCTGCTGCTGGAACCGCTACTGCTGCTGCTGAAGCTGCTGCTGTTGGATCCACCGCTGCTGCTGCTGTAGCTGCCACTGGTGGAGCTGCTGGAGCTGCCTCTGAAGCTGCTGCTGCTGGAGCCGCTGCTGCTGCCGCTTAAGCTGCTGCTGCTGGAGCTGCCGCTGCTGCCACTGAAGCTGCTGCTGCTGGATCTGCCACTGCTACCTCTGAAGCTGCTGCTGCTGGATCTGGCTCTGCTGCTGCTACTGGATCCGCAGCTGCTGGGGCCGCTGTTGCCAGTGCCAGAGCCGCTGATGTTGCTGCTGGACTCTGCTCCTGCTTGGGTTCTGCTGTCGGCTCACGTTGTTGTGGCTGGGTCCTGGGACTGCTGCTCTGTTTGCTGGAGCTTGGTACAGGCGATGGGAGAGAGGAAGGAGCTGCAGCTGCTCTAGTTCTCTCAGTGTTCCATGTGTTCTTCTACCTTGTGATCTGCTCCTCTGTTGTTCACTGCCACTCTCCCTTCACGTTTCTAGACTTTGCAGAGAGCTCCATGTGAATGGAAGGTCCCCTCACCTGGCTTTTCCTGTGGCTCAAGGTGAGCCTGACAGCTTGCTGGTGGCGCTGCCGCTGCTGTGGTCAGCGGACCTGCCAGGGCCGCTTTTGCCGGCCTGCGCGGGCTGTGGATGCTCTGGGTTTTTTCTACTTCTCCACTGCCGTTTCAGTTTCCTATATACCTCACTTTTAATAAAAGTGTGTATTTTGCTAAGTTTTTGTGGTCTTTTTTCCCCACTAGGCTACTTTGGTGTGGTACCTACGCCACCATCTTAACTGAAAGTCTCATAACTTCATTTTTCTTTACCGCTGAGTAGAACACCATTGTATAAATGTGTCACATCTTCATTATCCACTCCTCAGTTGAGGGACATCTAGGCGGGTTCCATTTCCTTGATATTATAAATTGAGCAGCAATAAACTTGGTTGAGCATGTACTTCTAAGGAAATGAGATGAGTCCTTTGGATATATGCTTAGGAGTGCTATAGCTGGGTCATTTGGTAGATCAATCTTTAGATGTTTTAAGAACCTCCACAATGTTTTCCACAATGGCTGGACCAGATTGCATTCCCATCAACAGTGTAGAAGGGTTCCTCTTTTTCCAACATTTATGATCATTTTTTTTTCATGATGGTAGCCATTCTGACAGGAGTGAGATGGAATCTCAATGTAGTTTTAATGTGCATTTCCCTGATGGCTAGTGATGTAGAACATGTTTTTAGATGCTTATGTGCCATTCGTATTTCTTCCTTTGAGAACTCTCTATTTAGCTCCATAGACCATTTTTTGACTGGTTTGTTTGATTTCTTATTATTTAACTTTTTGAGTTCTTTGTATATCCTAGATATTAATCCTCTATCAGATATATAGCTGGCAAAGTCTTTTTCCCATTCTGTAGGTTGCCTCTTTGCTTTTTTCACTGTGTCCTTTGCAGTGCAAAATCTTTGCAATTTCATGAAGTCCCAGTGGTTAATCTGTGGTTTTATTGCCCAAGCAACTGGGGTTGTATTCAGAAAGTCTTTGCCAAGACCAATGTGTTGAAGGGTTTCCCCTACTTTCTCCTCTAGCAGTTTCAGATTTTCAGGTGTGATGTTAAGGTCTCTAATCCATTTGGACTTAATTTTTGTGCACGGAGAGAGAGAAGAATATTTTCATCCTTCTGCAGATACATAACCAGTTTTCCCAACACCATTTGCTGAAGAGGCTGTCTTTTCTCCAATGAGTATTTTTGGCATTTTTATGGAATATCAGGTGGCTATAGCTACCTGGACTTACATCTGGGTCCTCTATTCTGTTTCATTGATCTACATGTCTGCTTTTGTGTCAGTACCATGCTGTTTTTGTTACTATGGCTCTGTAGTATAAGTTAAAATCAGGTATGGTGATACCACCAGCCTTATTTTGGTTGCTCGGTATTATTTTAGATATTTGAAGTTTTTTTGTGATTCCAAATGAATTTTTGGATTGTTTTTTCTTTTTCCATGAAGAATGCCTTCAGAATTTGTTTTTAATTTTTAAATTTTTATTAACATTTTCCATGATTATATAAAAAAAAAAGTCCCATGGTAATTCCCTCCCTCCCCTCTGACACTTTCCCCTTTGAAATTTCATTCTCCAGCCTTTGGAATTTTGATGGGGATTGCATTAAATGTGTAGATTGCTTTTGGTAAGATTGCCATTTTCACAATATTGATTCTTCCAATCTAGGAACAAGGGGTGTTTTTCCACTTCCTAGTGTCTTCTGCAATTTCTCCCTTGAGTGTTTTAAAGTTCTCCTTGTGGAGCTGGGTTTGTCTTCAAATACTCCTTTAGCCTGCTTTTGTCACGGAATGTCCTTATTTCTCCATCTATTTGAATTGATAGCTTTGCAGAATAAAGTAACCTTGGTTGACAGTTGTTATCTTTCAGAACTTGGAATACATCACTGCAAGCCCTTCTGGCTTTTAAAGTTTGTGTTGAGTAATCTGCTATAATCTTGATGGGTTTGCCTTTGTAGGTAACTTGATTTTTCTTTCTTTTTTTGGTTTTTCGAGGTAGGGTCTCATTCTAGCCCAGGCTGACCTGGAATTCACTATGGAGTCTCAGGGTGGCCTTGAACTCACAGCGATCCTCCTACCGCTGCCTCCCAAGTGCTGGGATTAAAGGCGTGCGCCACCACGCACAGCTTGATTTTTCTTTCTAACTGCTTTCAATATTTTTCTTTTGATTGTGTTTGGTAGTTTGATTATAATATGGTGAGGAGAGGTTCTTTCCAGGTTTTGTCTGGCTGGTGTTCTAAAGGCTTCCTGTATCTGCATTGGCACCTCTTTCCCGATTTGGGGGATGTTTTCTTCAATGATTTTGTTGAAGACGCCTACTATGCCTTTGGAGTGAAATTCTCCTACTGTGCTCTGGATTCTTATGTTTGATCTTTTCATAGTGTCAGAAATATCTTGGAATTTCTATTCATACTTTTCTATTAGTTTGTCTTTCACTTTGTTGGACTGTATTAGATCTTCCAGCTGATCCTCTCGCTTAGATATTCTGTCCTCTCCTTATTCCATTCTACTGATGAGATTTTCTACAGAGTTTTCTTATTTCGTTAACTTTGTTTTTGATTGCTAGTAATTCTGACTGGTTTTTCTTTATTATTTCTATTTCCTTATTTATATGTTTTATTGACTTCTTTATTTCATTAAATTCGTGTCCTGTGTCTTCTGTGATTCCTTTTATTTCCTCTTTCATTCCTTTGGTTTCCTCTCATTCCTTTGATTCCTTCTTTGACTTCTTGGAACATATTTACCATCATTCTTTTGAAATCTTTCTCAGGCATTTCCTCTAACTCGATCTCACTGGAGGTCATTTCTGATGCATTAATACTTTTTGGTGGATTTATATTGTCTTGGTTTTTGGTGTTTCTTGTGTTATAATGTATATATGTTTTTGCATCTTGGATCAAGTTAATGCTTGGATTTTCTAGCTAGCTGGGTAGTCTTAGCTGTATCAATTGATCTGATGTTCTGTATCTTCAGGATAGGAAATTAAGATATTATGTGTGGCTTTTTACACTCTCACAGTATCTAGAAAAGTGTTCCTAGGGGTTGAGTTTGCCTGCTATGGGAGCATTCATGTAAGCTGAGTGGAACAAAATACAGGTAGATTCTAAAATTTAACTAAACAGTGTTCACATTCAATCAAAAACAGTATTGAGTATTTATGCAAGAGTAGGTATTATAACAACCAGATCCTCTACCAACAAAGAAGTTAAAATTTCTGGTTTGTTGAGGGTTCCAAGTAAGCTTGTGACCAAGTGAAGACCCTTCCCTGGTACAATCTCAGTTACCTTTTTGGATGATTTTGGTCTCAGTCAAATAGGCTGGCTGGGTTGCTGGACCGCTGTTCTGTGTTCGGGAGGTGGGCACTAGCTTTTCCTGTGGGGTATATTGAGCCTCTCAACTGTGGCCCTGCAAACCAGCATCGCCACAGCTGGAACTGCTGCTGCTGTTGCTGAAGTTGCCACTGCTGGATCTGCTGCTGCTTTAGCCGCTGCTGCTGCTGGAAGCTCTATTGCTGGTTCCAGAGCTGCTGCTGTTGCTGCTGGAGCCAGAGCCGCTGCTGCCAGATTTGCTTCGGCCTGTATGTGTGGGCTCTGGATACTCTGGATCTCTTTTACTTCTCTGGGGCCATTTGAATTTCTTGTATGCCTCACTTTTTAGTAAAAGTGTGTATTTTGATTGCTTTTTTTTGGCTTTTTCTCCCCTAGGCTGCTTTGGCATTGTTCCTATGCCGCCATCTTAACCGGAAGTCTTTTTTTTTTTTTTTTTTTTGTGAGGTAGGGTCTCATACCAGCCCAGGCTAACTTGGAATTCTCTATGTAGTCTTAGGGTGTCCTCGAACTCACAGTGATCCGCTTACCTCTGCCTCCTGAGTACTAGGATTTAAAGGCATGCACCACCATGCCCAGCACTTCAGATTTTTTTTTTTTTTTGGAGGTAGTGTTTTACTCTAGCCCAGGCTGAGCTGGAATTCACTATGGAGTCTCAGGGTGGCCTTGAACTCACAGCAATCCTCCTATGTCTGCCTTCTGAGTGCTGGGCTTAAAGGTGTGTGCCACCATGCCTGGCTTAGAATTTTTTTTTAAATGAGTGTATATAAATGTGTGTATGTTCAAGGCAGAGGAAAACCTTGAGTGTCATTATTCAGGAATACTGTTCCATTAGGCTAGACTAGCTGACCAGAGAGCCTCAGGGATCTTTTTGTTTCTACCTCTATAGCACTAGATTGTAGGTATGTACCACCAACCCCAGCATTCATATGAGAGTTCTGGGGCTGAACTCAGATCCTCATGCTTGTGATACTAGCACTTTACCAACTGAGCTGTAGTTGAGCTCTTTGTTGTTTTTTGATTGGCTGGTTTTTTAAAATATTTTATTTTTATTTATTTATTTGAGAGAGGGAAAGAGGCAGAGAAGGAGAGAGACAATGGGTGCACCTGGGCTTCCCATCACTGCAGACAAACTCCAGATACATGCACCCCCTTCTACATCTGGCTTACATGGGTACTGGGAGTTGAACCGAAGTCCTTTGGCTTTTCAGGCAAGCACCTTAACTTCTAAGCCATCTGTCCACCGCCATTTGGCTGTTTTTTGTTTTTTTTTTATGGGAGGTAAGGATAGGGTCTTAACTGTGTTGCTCAGGCTGGCCTTGAACTCCCATCTTATCCCTTTAGTAGATGGGACTATAGACACACACCACCATGCCTGGCTTGTTTTTGTTTGTATTTAAGGTAGATTCTTGGGTGCTATTACTTTGATGTGCCTTGACAATGCATACAGTTGTATAAATCTGGAAATAGAGGATCTTCCTTTACCTAAATTTTCCTGGTGTCCCTTTGCCTCATCCTTGGCCAGTGTCAACCACTGATCAGATTTCTGTACCTGTAATTTTACCTCATCCAGAATATCACATAAGTGAACTACACAATCTGATAGCTTTTTGTATATGGCGTCTGTAACTTTTGTGACTATCTGTGATGCTGCATGCATCTTTCCTATTTACTGTGGAGTATCCCATGGTATAAAAGTGTACCAAAATTTATTTATGTATCCTGCTGATGAATGGATAAATAGTATAGATTATGACTAAATCTCCTTTTTCACACAGGATGTTTTTATGTGGAAACAGTTTTCTTTCTCATAAATATTATAGTTTGTGGTTGTTAATACTCAAGAATTAATTGAAGTTTTTATGGAAAATGTATATTTAATTTAAGAAATTGCCAAACTTTTGCAAAGTGCTTCATTTTGCTTTCCCATCAGCACTATGTAAGAGTTCTCATCAGTTGCTGAGCATTGTTGTCAGCACTTGCTATTGTCTTGGTTTTTTTAAATTTTATTTCATACACTCTTTAGGTGTTTTTAGGCCTGCAGTGGTACATTTTGTTTTTGTGGTTTTAATTTGAATCATTCCATGATGATTAGTAATATTGAGCATCTTGTTATATGCTTACTGAGTTTGTTATTTGCTATCTGTAGTTAGTGTGTGTGTGTGTGTGTGTGTGTGTGTGCGTGTAAATGCTCTAGCATTTGGTTATATTCTTCGCCAGAAAGGATTTTTTTAATTGAGAATTTTATTTTTAGAATTGAGTTGAATGGTTCTTTATATATACTTTCTTTGTTAAATTTTTTTAAAAATTATTTATTTACTTATTCGAGGAGAGAGAGACAAAAAGAGGGAGAAAATGGGCATGCCAGGGTCTCTAGGCACTGTAAACAAACTCCAGACACATGCACTAACTTGTTCATCTGGATTATGTGGGTACTAGGGAATCAAACTGGGATCCTTGAGCTTTATAGGCAAGTGCCTTAAGTCCTGAGACATCTCTCCAGCCCTCTTCATTAAATATGTTGAAAATAATTTTTTTTTAATTTCATGACATTGTAACCTATCCTATGCCTTCTCTTAGCCTTAAATTTTTTTTTAATTTTATATTGTGGGGGGGGGTAGAGAATTAGCACACCAGGGCCTCCACCACCACACTTGAACTCCAGGTGCTTGCACCACCTAGTGGGCATGTGTATTCTTATTCTTGCCTCACCTTTGTGCATCTGGCTTACATGGCATCAGGAAAGTTGAACATGGGTCCTTAGGCTTCACAGGCAAGTGCCTTAACTGCTAAGCCATCTCTTTTTTTTTTTTTTAAATTGGTAACTTCCATGCTTACAGACAATAAACCATGATAATTCCCTTTCCTCCCTCACTTTTCTCTTTACAAGTCTATTCTCTATCACATCCCCTCCCTCTCTACATTAGTCTCTCTTTTATTTTGATGTCATCATCTTTTCCTATTATGAGGGTCTTGTGAAGGTAGTGCTAGATACTGTGAGGTCATGGATATTGAGGCCAATTTGTTTCTGGACTGTTGCATTGTACACTATCTTTGGTGCTTGCATTTTTTTTCGCCACCTCTTCTGCAATGGACCCTGAGCCTTGGAGGGTGTGATAGAGCTCTTTCAGTGTTGGACACTCCTCTGTCACTTCTTCTCAGCACTATGTGCCTTTTGGGTCATAACAGTGGTCACCACCATCTGAAAACAAAAGCTGCTCTAACTAACAATAAGAATAATGTTAATATATGGTTATGAACATTAAGCAATGTGTTTACAGGGCAGTTTGGTGAGCATAATACATGCATTTAGCCAGACAAGAACAGGTGTTACACTCTGAACACTCATGACCTCCCCTACCATAAGCTTAATTTTTTTAAGAAATTAATTTATTTAAGAGAGAGAGAGAGAGAGAGAATGGGCATGCCAGGGCCTCCAGCCACTTCAGACAAACTCCAGATGCATGTGCTACCTTTTGCATCTGGCTTACGTGGGTCCTGGGGAATCAAACCAAGGTCCTTTGGCTTTTGATTAAGTTTTCAGTACCAGGCATGTATTCCCTCTTATAGAACGGGCCTCCAGTCCAGTTACAGAGCAGTTGGTTTCCCTCATAACAGACATGCCACTGTTGCATCTGTTCAGTCACTTGGCCTGGCTGGCCAAACTTAAGGCTTACAGTGTCCACTGTTTTCATTGCTGATGACTTCTGTCTCCCATAGGGCTGCCTGCTGTGCAGCTTTTTACAGGTTTCTGTCAGCTCTTCTACAGGGAAGAGATTTTCAGCTCAGCTCCAGCAGGATTTCTCAGTGACCTTGCATCCCAGACATGTGGAGTCTTCAGCAATAGCCTATTTCTGGTGGGAAAACAAGAGCCTTGGCAGTAGCCTGTAATGTTTTGGGGGCATCAGTGACCTCCCTGGCCAACAACTAACTGGAAGCTATCCCATCCCTGGCACCAAACTTTTTCTAGTAACAGTCTGTGGCTTCTGGGTGTGCCATTATCCAAAAAAGTAGGTTTTCATGTGGCTTATTCACAATGTGTTGAGTTTTAATTAACCCTTCCCCCACCCTTTTTTTTTTTTTTTACTTAGTCACTTCCCCTGACCTCACATAGGCCATTCCACCCCCTGTAATCTGTTTGTCTATTTAAATATATACAATACCACCCCCTTAGTCCTCCACCCCACTTAGATCCCCTTTCTAGTGTACTGACCTCTGCTACTGAGTTTTTACTCCAATTCACACACAAGTCTGAACATTTGTAGCTAGGATCTACATATGAGAGAGAACATACAACGTTTGGTTTTCTGGGCCTAGGTTACTTCACTTAATGTAATCCTTTCCAGATTCATTTATTTCCCTGCAGGTTTCATAATTTCGTTTTTCTTTACTGCTGAATAGAACTCCATTGTATAAATGTACCACATCTTAATTATCCATTCATCTGTTGAGGGACATCTAGGCTGGTTCCATTTTCTAGCTACTGTGAATAGAGTGGCAATAAACATGGTTGAGCAAGTATCCCTAAGATAGTGAGAAGAGTCCTTAGGATATATGCCTAGGAGTGGTATAGCCAGGTCGTATGGTAAATCTATTTTTAGCTGTCTCAGGAACCTTCACACCAATTGCGGCAGTGGCTATACCAGATTGTATTCCTACCAGCAGTGTAGAAGAGTCCCTCTTTTTCTGCATCCTCATCAGCATTTATGGTCATTTGTTTTCATGATGGTAGCCATTCTGACAGGAGTGAGATGGAATCTCAAAGTGGTTTTAATTTGCATTTCCCTGATGGCTAAGGATGTAGAACATTATTTTAGATGTTTATATGCCATCTGTATTTCTTCTCTTAAGAACTCTATTTAGGTCCATATTCCTTTTTTTTGCCAGAACAATTAAAAAAATTTTTTGTTGTGTTTTATTTGTGAGTGACAGAGAGAGAAAGAGGCAGATAGAGAGAGAGAGAATGGGTGCGCCAGGGCCTCCAGCCACTGCCACTGCAAACAGACTCCCTATGCATGCACCCCCTTGTTCATCTTGCTAACATGGGTCCTGGGGAATCTAGCCTCAAACCAGGGGTCCTTAGGCTTCATAGGCAAGAGCTTAATGGCTAAGCCATCTCTCCAGCCCCAGAACAATTTTTTATTGACAATTTCCATAATTATAGACAATAAACTATGGTATTTCCATCCCCTCCCACATTCCCCTTCGCAACTTCACTCACCATCATATCCCCTCCCCCTCTCAATCAGTCTCTTTTATTTTTTATGTCATCATCTTTTCCTCCTGTTATGATGGTCTTGTGTAGGTCATGTCAGGCACTGCAAGGTCATGGATATTCAGACCATTTTGTGTCTGAAAGAGTATATTGTAAGAAGTCCTACCCTTGATAGACTAGGGTTCTACTGCTAAGCTACTTCCCCTTCTCTTCTGTTTTCTTAAAGTTGTTTAGTAGTATAGCTCTTAAATTTAGTTCCATTGAAGTTTTTTTTATATGATATAATATCAAAGTTCTTCCTTTTTTTTTTTTTTTTTTTTTTGGTTTTCCATATGGAAAACCAGTTCTTTCAGTATCTTTTGTTGAAAAGACTCAATTTTCCCAGCTGAGTTTGACATGGTTATTGAAAATCAACACACATATATTTGTGGGCCTATTTTCTGTAATTATCAAGGCAGAGAGTTGAAGGCTTAATTGAGCTTGAGCAGGTTTTAGTCTTGCATCCAGCACTTAACCACCTTGGACAAATTATTTCATTTCTGTGTACTCTGTTCCTCTCCAAAAAAATTGATAATAGTAGTTACTTCAAGGGATTCTGGGAAGACTTAGTTCAAGCAATGCATATAAAGCTCTTGGAGAGGTACCAGATATGATATGTGGTAACTATCATTACTGTCATCTGTTGTGAGGTTGACAGTTCTTTAGATTAGCATACAAAGTAATGGGTTTTGTCATGGCTTTTTCATACATAGGTCATATCCATTCCCCTCTCCCACTGACCTCTCTTATTCTCTATCCCCATCTGACTGGCTTATTTTGCCAGTCCCAATAGGTGAAAGATGATATTTGGTGTTATTTCAGTATAGATATATGACATGTAATTTCTATTATAATCCTGTGGCATTGAAGTAATATTCCTAGTTTATAGAGGTAGCAACTAAAATATTAAAATATATTATTCATATATGTTGGGAGATAATATAATGTGAGAGATTTCAGCATGAGGTCAGCTCTGCCACTTACTACTTGTAGAATTCTGAGCAAGTTATTTTTCCACAATTGATTTAGTTATCTCTAAAATGAGGATAACAATACTTCTTGAACAAAGAGGGTAGTGGTGGTGAGGTTAATGAGTTACTGCACATAAAGCTCTTCATGTATAGTCAGTCTCATAATGCTCTGCTTCCTTTGGCACCTCTGTCACTGATAATTTATTTTTTTTATCTGTATTTTTTTTTTCAAGGTAGGGTCTCATACTAGCCCAGGCTGACCTGGAATTCACTCTGTATTCTCAGGGTGGCCTCAAACTCATGGCAATCCTCCTACCTCTGCCTCCCTAGTGCTGGATTAAAGGTGTGTGCCACCATGCCTGGCTTTTTTATCTGTATTTTTTTGACTATTTTTATTTATTTAGTTTTGTTTTTTTGTTTTTGCTTTTTGAGGTAGGGTCTCACTCTAGCTCAGGCTGACCTAGATTCCTGGATTTCACTATGTAGTCTCAGGGTGGCCTCTAATTTATGGTGATCCTCCTACCTCTGCCTCCCAAGTGCTAGGAGGATTAAAGGCATGCGCCACCATGTCCTGTTAAATATTTTTAATTTTTTATTTATTTGAGAAAAAGAGAGAGAAAGAGACACAGACAGACACGGACATAGAGAGAAAAGGTCCAGCCGCTGCAAACAATCTCCAGATGCATGCGCCTGGGGAATCGAACCTGCACTGGAGGGGGATCTGCCCTTTGCTGCTATTTATTAATACTTTCTCATACCCACATTGTTCCCTAGCTAGTAAGCTCTTTGGTACACTTTAAGCACGTTGCACATTCCTTGATTTCTTTTTGCATGAGTGAAGTGCTCTTATACTACCTCTTCTCATAGCAGGATTCAAGTCAAGCTTCCTGACTCTGCTTCAGTTAACCTTTTCTGTTTCCTCATTCCTTAGGCTTCTGACTTCGATTTCCACAGCCTCTGCTTAGGGTTCTTCACAGGTTAACATTGTGAATGGTGGTAGTTGTTTTCTTGTTATGAATTTCTTCAGGATGGGAATAATATTCTCTTTTTTTTTTTTTTTTTGTTTTGTTTTTCAAGGTAGGGTCTCACTCTAGCCTAGGCTGACCTGGAATTCACTATGGAGTCTCAGGGTGGCCTCGAACTCACGGCAATCCTCCTACCTCTGCCTCCCGAGTGCTGGGATTAAAGGCGTGCGCCACCACATCCAGCTGATATTCTCTTTTTTTATTGCCAATACTTAGCTCATTCTATTGAGTGATATATTTTAGTTCAATAGATAATGGGCTGGAGAGATGGCTCAGTAGTAAAAGCACTTGCTTTGCAAAGCCTGATAACCCAGGTTTACTTTCCCAATACCCATGTAAAGACAGATGAAAAAAGTGGTTCATGTGTCTGGAGTTGGTTTGCAGTGGCAAGAGGCCCTGTGTGCCCACCGATATTCTCTTTCTTTCTCTATCTCTCTCTCAGTCTGCTTACAAATAAATTTAAAAATAGATATTAATTAAGTGAATGAATGGAAAGCATTTGGGTTATGCTGTATATGAATGACCTTGTGTGTCACTCAGACCTTAAGTGTTCTCATTAACTGGACACTTACGATTCACATTTGCATTTTAGGAGTTAGCATTCTCATGTATGCACTATTTTGGGTAAGCTCATGCACATACAATAATTTCTTGACCTTTTACCTTTGTTTTAGGAGGACCAAATATGTGGGCTATTACCTCTGAAGAACGTACTAAGCATGACAAACAGTTTGATAATCTCAAACCGTCAGGAGGTTACATAACAGGTTTGTGTTTTTAACTTTGTTATATTTTTTATTTGTCAATTATGCTCCTATTCATATATCTTAAAACTAGGTTTAATTTACTGTCAAATTTGTACAAGACAATGTTCATAATCCATCAAAATTCTAGAATTAAATATTTTTTCTTGGAGTTATCTTAATTTGTTGATTTTGTTGTTGTTTTGTTTTGTTTTTCGAGGTAGGGTCTCACTCTGGTCCAGGCTGACCTGGAATTAACTCTGTAGTCTCAGGGTGGCCTTGAACTCACGGCGATCCTCCTACCTCTGCCTCCCGAGTGCTGGGATTAAAGGCGTGCGCCACCACGCCCGGCTCTAATTTGTTGATTTTGATTTGGCTAGTGGAAGTTATTTCCTTGAATCCTAAATGATGGCCAAGAATTTCTATTTTATTATGTAGTTTCACATTTTAATATTATTTCAAGAGGTTTTCAATTTATTTTTTAAATCAGATATTTCTTAGAAAATAATCCATATCCCCCCCTCATCTAAGAATCCATTTTATTTACTTATTTGGTGTTTGTATTTTTTTTTGAGAATGAGTCTCCCTATCTGGGCTTCAAACTCATGATCCTCTTGCCTTATATCCAGGCTTCTGTGTGCTAGGATTCTATGTGTGTTCCATCACTCCAAATGCAAGAATTTGTTTTCATAATGCTAGCTTTTTTCCGTTTTGAGACTATGCCAGGTATTTGTACATTTTACCTTTACAGCATCCTGTGAGATAGATAGGGTTGTTGTCTATATTTACAACAGGTAAAATCTAGACATAGAGATTATGTAGAGCTAAGGCCATAAAGATGGCTATTGTTGATACATTCAGCCTGACTTTGGAATCCATCCCCTCAACCATTATAGCTTAATGTCATTTTTTATTCCTATGATAACCTTGTTACCTGATGTCAAAGTTTGATTGCAGAAGATGCAGGATTCCTGAATCAAGTATCAGTAGCACTAATAGTGACATGAGCATGTCCATGTTTCTGTTGGTTTCTTTTGTTCCTTAAATCTTACAAGGAAGATGAAAAGTGCAATAAAGATGCTACTTATGCTATAGCTGTGTTATAGGAGAGCACTGACCTTGAGGGGGAGCCACTGTTTTGTAGCAAGTAATAAGCAAATGTATTTGTTGCTCTGGTGAAGGACATTATTACTTTTTCAAGATTATTCACTTACAAACCCCATTCTGAAAAATCATCAGGCAAAAAGGAGTTGAGGTTTTGTGTTCTTGACATGTAAAGCAGCGTGCATAGGAATAAAGAACACTTGGTATTTTTAATATAGACCTCTTTAGGAGATAGTGTTTGCAACAACAAATTTTATTAAGTAATGTTATCAAGGAAGATCCCTAATTACGGAAAAATCAAAGATGACTAACATAATCTTTAATCACTGGCTAATTCGTAGAACTTTAATAGTGACTTACATTGTTCTAATACATGTAAGTCATATTAATATAAATAACTTCTTATACATATTTATAATTCACCTATTCTCTAATGATTAGAATTAAAACAAATCAACATCATATTTCCATTATACATAGGCATTATAGTAATTCCAATTATTAATATGCTGTTTGGCTTTTGTTGTTTTTATTACTTTCAGGTGATCAAGCCCGTACTTTTTTCTTACAATCAGGTCTGCCAGCTCCTGTTTTAGCTGAAATATGGTAAAATGTTTTCTTTTATAGATATACCTAAATTTCTGATAGCCTGTTGTTTTTGTAGTATAGTGTTAATGTAAAATTATTATTTTAGGACCAGGGAGATGGTTCAGCCATTGAGGGCTAGCTTGTAATGATGGCCCAGGTTCGATTACCCAGTAACTATGTAAAGCCAGATGCAAAAAGTGGTGCATGGATCTAATATTCATTTGCAGTGGCAAGAGGCCCTGACACGCCCATTCTCTCTGTCTCTCTCCTACTCTTTTTTTCACTCTCTGTTTGTAAATAAATATTTTTTAATTATTTTAATGTTAAAATGTGAGCTTTAATTGTAAAAATTGCTTTCTGTAAATATAATATATATCAGCTTCTCTGCACACAACTTGGTCATAAAATTATTTTTACTTACACTCTATTGTTAAGAAAAAAATGTAGGGACTGGAGAGATGGCTTAGCAGTTAAGACGTTTGCCTGCGAGTCCTAAGGACCCAGGTTCAATTCCCCAGTACCCACATAAGCCAGATGCACAAGGGGGCACGTGGATTTGGAGTTTGTTTGCAGTGGCTTAAGGCCCTGCCATGCCCGTTCTCTCTCTCTTTCTCTCTCTCTCAAGTAAATAAATTAAAAGAAAGTATGTAAAGCTTTGGGGAAATAAATTTTGTTGAGTAAGTGATTGAAAATAGCTAGGGTTTATTCTATAAAACACATGTCTAATTTCATTAGAATTTCTTTTTTGTTTTTTTCAAGTTATGGCCTTACTGTAGCCTAGACTGGCCTGGAACTCATTTTGAAGTTCTAGGTTGGCCTCAAACTCATGATCATCCTCCTACCTCTGCCTCCTGAGTGCTAGGATTAAAAGTTTGTGCCACTACACCTGTCCTTAAGATGTATAAAATTATCCTTTAGAAATAATTCTATGTAATTTGGCAAAATCATTGCTTTGTTATTTTGTAATGGTTTCACTTACTTTCATCATCTATAAATCCCAAACTAGCTATTCCTTTGTATGCTACGTTTAAAAAAGGATTCTGCAGAATATCTGGAGTTGTGTTTTTCCATATATTGATAATAAATAAAAATCTTTACTCCGGGCTGGAGGAATGGCTTAGTGGTTAAGGCATTTGTCTGGAAAGCCAAAGGACCCAGGTTCAATTCCCCAGGACCCACGTTAGCCAGATACATAAAGGGGTGCATGCATCTGGAGTTTATTTGCAATGGCTGGAGGCCCTGGTGTGCCCATTCTCTCTTTCTCTCTCTCTTGCCCTCTTTCTATGTCAAATAAATAAATAAAATATTTAAATCAAAACCTTTACTCCCTATTTTTTTCCTTCTGGAATATTTCTGTGCTTAACAGAATGCCAGACACCTAACATGCATTGAGTTATTTGAACAAATGAATACATTAAATTTAGAATTATAATTTTTTTTTATTTTTGAGATAGGGTCTCCCTATGTACCCCTGGTTGGCCATGTAGACCAAACTGGCCTCAAATTTAAAATGATTCTTCCACTTCTGCCTCCCAAATACTGGGGTTATTGGTATACCACTACATACACTACTATATAATAGTTATAATAATTCTTTTTTTTTTTGAGGTAGAGTCTTGCTCTAGCCTAGGCTGACCTGGAATTCACTCTGTAGTTCCACAGTGGTCTTGAACTCACAGTGATTCTCCTGCTTCTGCCTCCCAAGTGCTAGGATTAAAGGCATGTACCACCATGCCTGGCTCTTTTTTTTTTTTTTTAAGACAGAATTGCATTTTAGCCCAGGTTGACCTGGAACTTGTTCTGTAGCCCCAAGCTGGTCTGTAGTTCACAGCAATCCTCCAACCTCAGCTTCACCACCACACCAGGCTAGAATTCGAATATTCTTGAATGATCATTTTTTAGGTAGTCTTAGGGTAGCCAAGAACTCCTAGCTATCCTTTTACCTCTGTCCCCCAAGTGCTGGGATTAAAGGCATGCACTACCATGCTTGGCTCAAATGATCATCTTCTATCTACATTAGTGGAATTCTTCCCAAAAGTGTCTGAATTTTGTAGAGTGTTTTGTTAAACGCTATTCCTGTCCAATATTTTTAGTGTCTTTGTTTTTGTTGTTCATATATATGTATATTTAATTGATAATCTACATGTGAATGCTTTGTCAAACAGTGCCACATACCAATCTACCAACCTCATTCTCCTTGTAGGGCTTTATCAGATCTGAACAAGGATGGGAAGATGGATCAACAGGAGTTCTCCATAGCTATGAAACTCATCAAACTAAAGCTTCAAGGCCAACAGTTGCCTGTGGTTCTCCCTCCCATTATGAAACAACCCCCCATGTTCTCTCCACTAATTTCTGCTCGTTTTGGTTTGTATTTATTAATTTTTTATATATTTTCTAATTTAATAATCTTTATTTGATTGTTCAGTTTGATTCCTTGCCAATCATAAAATGATTTGAATGACCAACACCAAGCCTCTAAGTTAATTTTTATGTCTTTATGATATGAAACACTGTATTTACCACCATAGCTAAAGTGCCTGTGTTTGTTCCACAGTTCTCAAGGAACATGACTGAGTTTATGCCTTTTGTCCTGGTATCAGTTCTTGTCAGTACCCTCTTATAATCCTAGTCATGCAATAAAGCATATAACCCGCAAATTACAGCTGATCCTAAATACTGTTCTTAATTAGTTTCCTGTGTCATCTTATGAGAATATGTGATGATAATTATTAGAAACTGTAGAAGGGAGATGAATTAAGGAAAAAGTGGTCAGTGGGTACAAATTTTCAGTTACAGAGGAGAAATAAATTCTGGTGTTCAGTAGCATGGTAGGGTGATTGTAGTTAGTACATATTTCAAAGTAACTAAGGGAGAAGAAAACTTAGAATTTTTTTAGCACAACGGTAAATATTTGGGATGATGGTTATACTCAATACCCTGATTTGATTCTCACACAATGTATGCATATCTCAGAACATCACACTCTACCTCATAAATATGTACAATTAGTTTGTGTTCTTAAAAACTAAGTAAAAAGGTTTAATATTTTGTTTTGTTTTGAGGTTGGACCTCACTCTATCCCAGGCTGACTTGGAATTTACTTTGTACTCTCAGGCTGGCCTCAAATCCACACTGATCCTCCTGAGTGCTGGGATTAAAGACGTGCACCACCACGCCTGGCTCTATGAAATATATTAAAGATAGTTTGCCCATATGTTTCTGTTAACAAAGGGACTGTTTGGTATACAATAACTTGATTTTTTGTTTTATTAATTATTTGTGTATGTGTTTGGTACATGTGTGTTATGTGCTCCTATGTTCATGCAACTTTGTGTGCAAAGAAAAAAAGCCAGAGATCTGCACTGGGTGTCTTCCTCTGTTACTCTCCACCTTCACTGAACTTGAAGTTCACCTGTTTGTCTAGCTTACCTGACCTGCAAGCCCCAGGGCTCTTCATATCTCTATCTTCCCACTGCTGGAATTATAGGCATGAGTTGCCATGCCTGGCTTTGTTTACGTGGGTGGTGGGTGGTGGGGATCCAAACTCAGGTCCTCTTGCTTGCATGGTAAGCATTTTACTGATAGAGCCATTTTCCAGGCCCCTACAACTTGCCTTTTGGCATGTGTTCTGCTTGTTTGTTTATTTATTTTTTAGAGAAAGAGAGGAAGAGAATGGGTGCACCAGGATCTTTAGCCACTGTAAATGAACTCCAGGTGCATGTGCTATCTTGTGCCTCTGGCTTATGTGGGTCCTAGAGAATCAAATTGAGGTCCTTTAGCTTTGCAGGCAAACACCTTAACCACTAAGCCCTCTCTCCAGCCCAGTTTTAACTTTTTATTGACAACCTCCATACATATATGTGGTACACCATGATCATAATCCCCTCTTACATCATCCCTCACCTATAACCCCCCCCCACACACACACATATACACACTGAATCTTTTCTTCTTTCCAACTAGCCCCTGTTCTATTTTAATGTCATCATTTTCCCCCTTCCTTTTAAACAGGTTTTGTATGGGTAGCATCCGCTACTGTGAGGTCATGAATATCAAGGCCACTTTGTGTCTAGAAGACAGGGTTAAAATGCAACTCTTTCCCTTCCTTTGGTGCTTATATTCTTTTTGTTGCCTCTTCAGTAATAGTCCCTGACTGAGCCTTGGAGGGTGTGATAGAGATGTGTCACTTGGAGCCAAAGACTCCACTGTCTCTTCTTCTTAGCACCTTGATGAGTTTTGAGTCTTTGACATATGTTTTATAGTCAATTTGCTTTCATTGAAAAAGGTCTTCTCTTATTTTTAGGGATGGGAAGCATGCCCAATCTCTCCATTCCTCAGTCAATGCCTCCAGTTGCACCTGTAACAGCACCCTTGTCGTCTGCAACTTCAGGGACCAGTATTCCTCCCCTAATGATGCCTGCTCCCTTAGTGCCTTCTGTTAGTACATCATCATTACCAAATGGAACCGCCAGTCTCATTCAGCCTTTATCCATTCCTTACTCTTCTTCAAGTAAGTGCCTTATGCATTAGTATTTCATGTGAAGGAACTGTTTTATTTGTACTTGAACAAATACATATTTTGTTCTTTGTGAGATTGCCTAGTATCAACTTTTCCCCCTCTCTTTCTTTTTCTTTTCCTTCCTTTCTTTCTTTCTTTTTTTAGCATTGCCTCATACATCATCTTACAGTCTGATGATGGGAGGATTTGGTGGTGCTAGTATACAGAAGGCCCAGTCTCTCATTGATTTAGGATCTAGTAGGTAAGAATATTTAATATGTTCTACTTGGTATGCTTTATGCATTTTCATTTCATAAGACTGTTTAATAAGCCCTGAGATTATCCAGGTTTTCTTTTATAGTAGACAAATATAAGTACTTAAGGTGAATCTTGTAATAACTCACTAAAATAAGTTATTTCTAAAAGGATTAAATGCCTATCTTAGTTAACTTATATTTTTATTTTTTGGTTTTTCAAGGTAGGGTCTCACTGTACCCCAGGCTGACCTGGAATTCACTATGTAGTCTCAGGGTGTCCTTGAACTCACAGCAATTTCCCTAGTTCTGCCTCTCAAGTGCTGGGATTAAGGCATATGCCACCACGCCCGGCTTTATTTAACTTTTGCTCATCAGAGTTTACCCTAAGAGTTAAAGGAGTCTTCCTTTTTTTTTTTAAACCATTTTCTTAATCTTTTTTTATTATATTTATTTGAGAGAGAGAATGAGCAAGCATGGGCATATTAGGGCTTCTTGTTGCTACAAATGAATTCCAGATCCACACTCTTTGTGCATTTGGCTTTACAGGGATATTGGGGAATCGAACCCAGGCCACAGGATTTGCTAGCAAGGTTCTTCAACCACTGAGCCATCTCCCTAGCCCTTATTTTACTTTTAAAAACTATACAAATTGGGGCTGGAGAAATGGCTTAGCAGTTAAGGTATTTGCCTGCAAAGCCAAAGGATTATAGTTTGACGTAAGCCAGATGGACAAAGTGGTACATGCATCTGGAGTTCGTTTGCAGCAGCTGGTGGTCCTGATACTCTCATTCATATTCTCCCTCTCTGTCTCTCTCTCTCTCTGTCTCTCTCAAATAAATAAATAATTTCCCAGGCATGGTGGCCTATGCCTTTAATCCCAGCACTCGGGAGGCAGAGGTAGAAGGATCACTGTGAGTTCGAGGCCACCCTGAGACTACATAGTGAATTCCAGGTCAGCCTGGGCCAGAGTGAGACACTACCTCGAAAAAAATAAAAATAAATAATTTAATAAATTAATTTTAATATATATATATACAAAATGAAAAATATTTGCTACATTTCAGTTAATTAGCTTTTTACCCCAAACTATTACTTTTCCATGAGGAAAATGTACATGTTTCTCAAAATGTCTCATAATCATTGTACCTTGTTAATTTCTTTCTTGAACAAATTATGCTGATTTAGGTGATTCTTAAATTTTAGAAAATAAATCACCTGTCATCGAAGTCAGTAATATACTCTTCAAAGCAGGATCCAGAACAATATTTATATTGCAACTTTAAGCATCACTGATTTTGTCATCTTAGTTTTTTCTTAACATTACCAAAGCATAGTTTATCAAACTAAAAGATGGAGACAGTAATATCTCTTAAAGGTTTTTTGGGGGGAACGGAGGGGGGGGCTTCAAGGTAGGGTCGCATTCTTGCCTAGGCTGACCTGGAATTCACTATGTAGTCTCAGGGTGGCCTCAAACTCATGGAATCCTCCTACCTCTGCCTCCCGAGAGCTGGGATTAAAGGCATGTGCCACCATGCCCAGCTGTTTTTTGTTTTGTTTTGTTTTGTTTTAAATTAGAAATGATGTCTGTAAAGGTCCTGGCACAATATAGTGTTTAGCGTATTGTAGATTATAGACAGATGGAGTTCTATGTATCAATTACTATTGTATAAGGTATGATTCTTAATTAGTCTTTGTCTTATTTTATTTGGTAACATAAGATTTTAAATCAATTTTATTATAGCTCAACTTCCTCAACTGCTTCACTCCCAGGGAACTCGCCCAAGACTGGAATCTCAGAGTGGGCAGTTCCTCAACCTTCAAGGTTAAAGTATCGGCAAAAATTTAATAGTCTTGACAAAAGTATGAGTGGATACCTCTCAGGTAAGCAGCATACCATGATTAAGAGAAAATTATTCTTATATATAGACATCTTTGAAAAGCTTTTATTTGAATCTGTGCCTTGTATCTTATGTAAAATTTTTAACATTCAAGAAATTTAGAAGGCATTTGATATAATACACAAGTATTATAAGTTGTATAAAAATTTGAAGATGGATGCAACTTGTTTTATTCAAAATTCACATGCTAAGTTAAACAGATATACACTCAACTTTTAGGAAAAAAAAAACACTTCTGTCTCAAGAAGAAAATCAAATTTTGCCAGGCGTGATGGTGCACACCTTTAATCCCAGTACTCAGGATGCTGGGGTAGGAGGATTGCTGTGAGATCTTCGAGGTCAGCCTGGTCTATAGAGTGAGCTCCAGGTCAACCTGGTCTAGCATGAGACCTTGCTTTAAAAAAAAAAAAGAGAGCTGGGCGTGGTGGCACACGCCTTTAATCTCAGCACTCAGGAGGCAGAGGTGGGAGGATTGTGAGTTCGAGGCCACCCTGAGACTCCATAGTGAATTCCAGGTCAGCCTGGGCTACAGTGAGACCCTACCTCGAAAAACCAAAAAAAAAAAGAGGAAGGGATGGGTGAATCAAAAATCAGGGCGTGAACAGGTTGAGACATCATGCCCAGAGGCATTCCCTTACCCCCAAAATAACTGACTGCTGCTCCCACAACACATAACCCACAACCCCATGGGGAATACCTGCAGCCCCACTGAGGAGTATCCCCAGAGGAATGGGGACAGGGACGAGGGAAAAGAGGGTACCAACACATGATGTATCCATATAAAATAACATTGTTAATCATGAAATAATAAAGGGGGGGAACCAGGGCTTTAAAGATGGCTTAGCACTTAAAGCACTCACCTGCAAAGTCAGAGGACCGAGGTTTGATTCACCAGGACCCAACTAAGCCAGATACACAAGGTGGCTCAGGCGTCTGGAGCTCATTTGCACTGGCTGAAGGTCATTGCACGCCCATTCTCTACCTTTTTCTCTCTCAAATAAATGAATATTTTTAAAAATTAATTTAAAATATCATAGATTTGCAGTGAATGAAAACCCAAAATCATAAGGAAAAGGGTGGAAATTAGCCTTAGCTATCGCAGGACGATCCTCTTTCTCTGCATTTCCTTATCAAAAACTTCAGGTGAACATTGCTCAACCTTTAAGCTCTAACCCAAATGCTCCTGCAGAACATTTAAATCCAGGCTAGAGTATTATTTCAACTTTATTAATTAAGAAATGTTGCAGTCAGGTTCGCATTGCTGGCAGAAATCACCCAAAGAGCAGCTTTTGGGGGGAAAAAAAAGGTTTAATTTGGCTTACAGACTTGAGGGGAAGCTTCATGATGGCAGGGAAAAATGATGGCATGAGTAGAGTATGGACATCACCTCCTGGCCAACACTAGATGGGCAACAACAACAGGAGAGTATCCCCAAAACACTGGAAACTGGCTATAATAACTATAAGCAAATACACTGCCCCCAGGAAGCATTAGTTCCCAAATCTCCATCAAGCTAGGAACCTAGCATTCAGAACAGCTAAGCTTATGGTGGTCACCAGGATCAAACCACCACAAACAGTGAAGTATATTTACAGAGAGTTTAATAGGCAAGCTGAGTTCCTACTTTCTAACTTTCCTACTTATTGCTCACTCAGGAAGAAATTGTGATGTAGGACAAAGTAAAATAATAAAGAAAAGATTGTATAAGTATACAATGGAATTTTATTTAACCATTAAGATTAAAATTATGCAGGGAGGGAGGGTGACAAAGTGACCACAAGGATCAGGGTGCTATACTTGATTTCAGTCTTGTTAGAAAAAAAAATTCAGTTCTGCCCTCTTTACCATTTGTTAACATGCTAGTGTATCTACATCTGGTCTTTTGGTTGTCATTTTTGTTTTTTGAGGTAGGGGCTCACTCTAACACAAGCTGACCTGGAATTCACTATGTAGTTTCAGGGTGCCCTCGAACTCTCAATAATCCTACCACTGCTTTCCAGGTGCTGGGATTAAAGGGTTGCACCACCACACCTGGCTTTACTTCTGGTTTTTTAAGTGGACATTAAAAATAAGCTGTATTTTGTCCCATGTTTTCACATAACATTAATGTGGGATTTTTAAAAAATTTATTTATTTGACAGAGAAAGAGGGGGGGAAGAGAGAGAGAGAATGGGCACGCCAGGGCCTTCAGCCACTGCAAACGAACTCCAGACATGTGCCTGGGTCCTTTGGCTTTGTAGGCAAATGCCTTAACAGCTAAGCCATCCCTCCAGAACTAATGCAGGATTTTGAGTTCTTTTTCTTATGAAATCTCCAACCCAATTCCTTATCCATGTTTAGCAAAGACAGACACAAAGGGTACATTTATTAAAGAATTATTTTAAGAAAGAATGTAGGTAAGAGAAATAAAAGCTCTCACACTGAATAGCTGGGAGGGTCCTGAGCTAGTGGTCAAGAGACAGTCTGATTTGGGCTTCTTTATAACCTTGGAAAATAAATTAAGAAGCATTTATTTGAGGGCTGGAGAGATGGCTTAGTGGTTATGGCGCTTACCTGTGAAACCTACAGACCCACATTCAGTTCCCCAGTACCCACGTAAAGCCAGATGCACAAAGTGGCATATACATCTGAAGTTCATTTGCAGCATCTAGAGGCCCTGGCATGCCCATTTTCTCTTTGCTTGTCTCCCTGCTTGCAAGTAAATAAAGTTTTGAAAAAAAAAATTGTTATTTGCTGAAAAATGTATACAGCTGGAGATCATCACATTAAACAAAATAAGCCAAATGCAGGAAAATAACTATCACATGGTTTCTCTCATTTATGGGCCCTAGAAGTCTTTATAGTACATGCTAATTATTGTCAGATGCCATCAGCTAAGTCCTCTTTGCACCTTAAATTTTTGATTTTAGTATTCAATGACTTATGCTTGAAAGGCATACATATTAGGAAAGCTTTGGATTCCAACTTTATTTGTTATTTTAGCAGATACTTCTATGTGGGTATGTATTAGTGAATAAAACAGTGAACGTTTTTATCTTCTTAGGACTTAACATACAAGGAGAAACTTATAATAATGAGATTAATCTAGCAAATAAAAGTTCTAGTACAAGTGGTGTTGAAGGAAATAGGAAACATCAGATAATAGGGTATACAGAGAAGACCTTTCTGAGAAAGTGACATTGAACTAATACCTACCAGTTAAAGAAGACCCAGATATGCAGCAATATGAAATTATAGAACTTGATGCTGGATACCAGTGTAAACGAGAGGGAGGTGGTCAAGGAAGACTTGAACTTCTGATTTGAGTAACTACGTGAACAGAAATGCCATTCATAGATAAGAGAAAATGATTTGGGGTGAACATAAGAAGAGAGACATGGATGGCAGATAGAAAAGATATGTATGTGTGTGTGTGTGTGTGTGTGTGTGTGTGTGTGTGTGTATGTATGTATATATTGTATTTTTGAGATAGGGTCTCACTCTAGCCCAGGCTGACTTGCAGCTCACACTGTAGTTCGAGGCTGGCCTTGAACTCACAGTGATCCTCCTAACTCTGCTTCCCAAGTGTGGGGAATAAAGGTGTGTACCACCACACCCAGCAAAATATATTTTGTTTGAGATACCTGTGAAACATATAAGTAGGTTTTTGGTTGATTATAGTACTATAAGTATATGTAAATAAATATAGGGTTGTAAATTATAGAGGTGAAGTTTGAGCTGCAAATGTAGATTTGGCTATCATCAGGCTCTGGGTGCTTGTTGAAAACCATTAGAAATAGATGTGTGTACACAGAGAGATCAGGGTGCCGGAGACAGTCCTTGGAGGAATGATAGCTTTTACATATCATTTAGAAAGAAGAAAAGTAGAAACAAATAACCAAAGAACAGATGCTGTGAGGGTATATTAAGAAAGCTGTCTGGAAATACGAGAAGGCTAAAGAGCCTGTCATACTTTGCGCTGGTGGCCTGTTGCTTCACCTCGGCAACTTGTATACTGTTGTCTTGGTGTGAAAGAACATGGACACTTGATTCTGTCAATTCTAGATGTTGAGTTCTTAGGACTAGGGACCATGTTTGATTACTGCTGAATATTCAATGCCTCACACAGTAAAAACATTTTGGCCGAGTGTGATGGCGCACGCCTTTAATCCCAGCATTTGGGAGGTAGAGGTAGGAGGATTGCCATGAGTTCAAGGCCACCCTGTGACTACCAAGTGAATTCCAGGTCAGCCTAGGCTGGAGTAAGACCCTACCTTGAACTCCTCCCCCACCCAAACAAAACACATTTTGACATTAATGATTCCTAACATAGCAGCAGCATTATTGTAAAGCTATAATTATGTAGTTTTGCATAACTTAAGAGTCTAAAGATTTTTTTTCCCTTATGGTTTTTCTATTCAATCAGGTTTTCAAGCTAGAAATGCTCTTCTTCAGTCAAATCTTTCTCAAACTCAGCTAGCTACTATTTGGTGAGTTCGCCCATTAATATGATTTTAACTAGACATTATCCTCTATTATAAGAAATCTTTCTAGAAGATTACTTCTGAGGGAAGAAAAGGAAAATAACTGTTTCTGTAAAACTTTGTGACTCCAACTTATTCCATAAAAGTGGACATTTGGAAGCCAGGCATGTTGGTACACACCTTTAATCCCAGCACTTGGGAGGCCAGAGTAGGAGGATCACCATGAGTTTGAGGACAACCTGAGACTACACAGTGAATACAGGTCAGGACCTGGGCTAGAGTGAGACCCTACCTCGAAAAAAAAATCCCAACATAAAAATAGACATTTTAAAGCAAATATTGAGAACTTAATATGTAATTACTTATTAAAGTAAAACCAATTTTCTTCTACATAGTGACTTTTATGGAGAATCAGAACATTTCACTTTTAGTAAATTGTTAAATATGATTTTATAGGTGATGAACATGAAATATGACAAGCCCCATTCTCAGAATAGGGGTTTGCTATTCTGTTTCAGTTTATTCTCTCATTTGGGGGCAATGAAAATTAAAAGATAAAAATAAGCTCACTTTTTTTTTTTGTTTTGTTTTTAAAGGTAGGGTCTCACTCTAGCCCAGGCTGACCTGGAATTCACTCTGCATTCCCAGGGTAGCCTCATACTCACAACAATCCTCCTACCTTTGCCTCCCGAGTGCTGGGATTAAAGTTGTGCTCCAGCATGCCTGGCTCACTTTTTTGTATTTATTTACATTTCAATAAAATATGTTAACCTAGAAGTTCTTCTATTATTTTTAAAATAAAGATTATATTCTTCAAACAGTATTAGTAAAAAATCTAAATAGACTTTGTAAGTTCTAAGTTTTCACATTTTGTGCAGGACTCTGGCTGACATTGATGGTGATGGACAACTAAAAGCTGAAGAGTTTATTCTTGCAATGCACCTCACTGACATGGCCAAAGCTGGACAGCCATTACCTTTGACTTTACCTCCTGAGCTTGTCCCTCCATCTTTCAGGTGAGTGTCTCTGGAAGTGTACAACTGTGACTTTCGTGACTTAGCAGGTATGTTTTTATTTGGAAATTTAGTGGTGCCTTGAGAAGAGTTAAATATATTTGCATCAGCATTTGATTTTAGTATTTAATGACTTATACTGGAAAGAAGTATATATATTACATGTAGATGTGTTGTTACCAGGTCATAGATAAGGAAACTGAAAAGGAAAGAGATTAAGAGAAGCCAGGCATGGTGGCACACTCCTTTAATCCCAGCACTCGGGAGGCAGAGGTAGGAGGATTGCCATGAGTTTGAGGCCCCCTGAGACTACATAGTGAATTCCAGGTCAGCCTGAGCTAGAGTGAAACCCTATCTCAACAGAAAAAGAGAGAGATAGGGAAGGAGGAAGAGAAATCTGTCCAAGAATAGCCATTAGCTGAACGCTGTTTTTTTTAGAGAGGGAGAGAATGGGAACGCCAGGGCCTTTAGCCACTGGAAACAAACTCTGGATGCATGCACCCCCTTGTGCGCATGTGCAACATTGCACACTTGTGTAACTGTGCATCTGGCTTATGTGGGACCTAGAGATTCAAAGATGAGTTCTTAGGCTTGGCAGGCAAGTACCTTACCCACTAATCTGTCTCTGTAGCCCTGAGTCCTAATTTGAGTACAATTCTCTTTGGTTTGAATATCCATATACTCCATACACTATCATGAGAGCCATAGTATTTTAAATATCTTTAATCTCTGGTGGTCTGTGCTTCAGTCTGAAAATACTCAAGCTGTGTGGTGGTGTTTGTTGTTTTCTTATCTTAGAGTAGGAAAACAGATTGATGCCATTAATGGAACTCTGCAGTCATATCAGAAAACACAGGAAGAGGAACCTCAGAAGAAATTACCAGGTATTCACTTTAACTTTAAATTAATTTATTTAAAATTTTAAATTAGATTACCTTATTATTTTACTTTGAGATGTAAACAAATATTTAAAGTCTGTATTCTTAAAATTATGTGTCATATGAGAAAACTCTTATTGGTTTGTGGACTGGAGTGTGTGTGTCTGTTGCCGAAGGTTAAACTCAGGGACTTTGGCACAGTAGAGAAGCACTACTGTCACTGAGCCCAGTGGGTTGTTTTTGTTTTATTTGGTATATATATATGTGTGTGTGCGTGTGTGTGTGTGTGTGTGTGTGTGTGCGCGCGCGTGCGCGCACGCGCGTGAGTGTGTGTTTCTTTTGAGATAAGGTCTCGCTCTTGTCCAGGCTGACCTAGAATTTACTGTGTAGTCTCAGGGTGGTTTCAGACTCTCAGCATTCCTCCTACCTCTGCCTCCTGAGTGTTGGGATTAAAGGTGTGCGCCACCATGCCAAGCTCATTTGTTATCTTTTTAATTAAGAGAGTAAAAATGAAAATAAGTATATTTGGCAAGTTATAGTGTTTCTCCTATTTTATGTAGAATCATTAGAGCAAGCTTTGTAATGAAATCTTTAGCTTTGAAAAGACATTTTAAATAGTCATTGAAAGACTACATGTGTAACTATCTTAATTTATTAAAAAGTTAATGTCAATCAGGTGTGATATGCCTTTAATCCCAGCACTCTGGGATCCTGCCTCCAAAAAAAACCCCAAAACAACAACAAAAAAAGTTAATGACATATCAAGTAAAACACAGCTTTAGTTCTTGATGAAAACTCCTAGAAAAAAAGTGAAACATTATTTTTATTGACATGGATAATAAACTTTTCTCTTTGATTCAAATAGGAATTTGTGGTTTTTAAATGAATATTTTTAGAAGAAAGTGCTTTCCTACTATATTTGAGTGAAAATTACTTTGACAGAAATAGCCAGTCAGTAATTACACTCAGATTACCAGTAGGCAGGAGCATATTGAACTAGATGACAAGTTTGATAGGCTTGTTCTGGGAGAAAACATGTAGAGTACTTTTAAAAACATAACTTTTCAGTTACTTTTGAGGACAAAAGGAAAGCCAACTATGAGCGAGGGAACATGGAACTGGAGAAGCGACGGCAAGTCTTGATGGAGCAGCAACAAAGGGAGGCAGAACGGAAAGCCCAGAAAGAAAAGGAAGAGTGGGAACGAAAGCAGAGGGAACTACAAGAACAAGAGTGGAAGAAACAACTCGAATTAGAAAAACGCTTGGAGAAACAGAGGGAATTGGAGAGACAACGGGAAGAAGAAAGGAGAAAAGAGATAGAAAGACGAGAGGTTGTTTTTAAGTCATTTTCTTAAAAAATTAGTAATTTAATAAATGAATATATTATATTTAATGAAAACATGCTTATATTTTATTTTTTGTTGTACCTTTCCTATTTATTATTTTATATAAATCTGAATCTCCCTTCCCTTGAGACAGAAAGGGGGTCCTTGTTCATAAGGACTTCTCAGGGCTAGTAAGTGGTAGAGATTTACAGGATGTGCTATATGCAGGTAGTATTAGAGGAGGACTGCTTGCACAGCTGAGTTGAGTGAGGACCTTAGGTTAATTGGCCATCAGGAAGTCAGACTGAGGAGGTTATCAGACCTCAGATTAAGTATATAGAGTTGGAGAACTGGGCGTGAGAGGCTGAGGTGGGAGAATTACGAGTTCAAAGCCATGCTGAGACTACATAGTAAATTCCAGGTCAGCCTGGGGTAGAATGAGACCATATCTTGGAAGGAGGGGAGGGAATGGAGGAGCAGGCAGACAGATGAGAGTGGGAAAGTGAAGTCTAGAGAAGAATCAAGAAGGTGGCCTTGTGCACATCCTCAAGATAATATTGCATGAGGTCCCTAGAAACACTGGCTGTGTTATAAAAATTATAATGCACTGAAAAAAAATGTAAGTAGAAATTTTTCTTCTCTGATAGCAATTATTCCTCTTAATATTTATATTTATGAAGTTACCCTTTAGCTTATTAAGAGAAAAATGACTATAACAAAAGGATAAGGATGACTTGGAGAAGCAATCAAAATGAGATAGATAAAAGCTATTTTTATGGAAGTATTTGGGTCCATTGAAAAAAACTTGCCCACCTACCCTTAGGCATTTGGCCCACTCATCCTAAATACTGTCATCCATCAGTTTTTGCATGATACAAAATTCAAAAGTTCACTTCCTCAGGCTGAAGAGATGTCTTAGTGGTTAAGGCACTTGCCTGCAAAGACAAAGGACCCAAGTTCACTTCCCCAGTACCCACATTAGCCAGATGCATATGGTAGCACATGCATCTGGAGTTAATTTGCAGTGGCTAGAGGCCCTGGAGTGGCCATTTCCTCTCTAATAAATAAATTAATAAATGAAATATTAAAACAAAACTTAACTTCATTATTTTCAGGCAGCAAAACAGGAATTGGAACGACAACGTCGTTTAGAATGGGAAAGAATCCGTCGACAGGAGCTTCTCAATCAAAAGAACAGAGAACAAGAAGAAGTTGTCAGGCTCCACTCTAAAAAGAAGAGTCTTCATCTTGAGTTGGAAGCACTGGTATGGAGAAAGTTTAAGTGGAATTTATCTGAATGATGCCAGAGTTAGCTATATGAGATTTGCTTGAATACCAGAATTCTACTGCTAAAAAGAAAAACAAACATGAAGTTGCTGATATTCTTTTATTTTTTTTTATTTTTTAAGGTAGTCTCAGTATAGCCCAGGCTGACCTGGAATTCACTATGTAGTCTCAGGGTAGGCTCCAACTCACAGTGATCCTCCAACCTCTACCTCCCAGGTGTTGGGATTAAAGGCATGTGCCACCATGCCTGATCCTTGAAATTCTTCCTAGTTTTATGGAACTATAGTTTTTCGCTAATATTAGCCACTATATGTAACTGATTTTTACACATCAGCTGTTAGAGTGTCAAGTCATTAAAAAAGACTTTGAGAGCTGGAGAGATGTCTTAGCAGTTAAGGCATCTGCCTGCAAAGCCAAAGGATCCTGGTTTGACTCTCCAGGACCCACATAAGACAGATGCACAAGAGGGCTCAAGCATCTGGAGTTTGCTTGCAGTGGCTGGAGGCCCTGGCATGCCCATTCTCTCTCTCTCTTTCTTTATGACTCTCTCAAATAAAATTTAAAAAAAAAAAAAAAACAAAAACAACATTTTGTTTGAAATGAAAGATGAGAGGATAAAAGATCTAGAACTCTAAACCTTTGCAATCCAAAAACCCTATTAAGTCTGACCTTGCTAATATAGTATGATTTTACAAAATGCATGTCTACCTTTGTAGTAGAGCCAAATTTAAGCTTGTTTAATTGTAGTTTAACATGCTTTTTTGGTTGATTTGAATCACATTATTACCATTCTTTGTGTATGTGGATGTATGTGTTCGTGTGTATGCTCTGTGTGGAGACCATACATCTTCATTAGGTGTCTTCCTCAACCACTCTTCACTTTTTTTTTTTCGTTTTGCTTTTTCAAGGTAAGGTTTCACACTATTCCAAGTTGACCTTGAATTCACTATGTAGTCTCAGGCTGGCCTCAAGCTCACAGTGATCCTCCTATCTCTGCCTCCCAAGTGCTGGGATTAAAGGCATGCACCACCACACCTGGCTGTCCACTTACTTTTTGAGATGGCGTCTCTCTCGGATCTGGAGCTCATCAGTTTGACTAGACAGCAGCTGATGTTTTACCTGGATACTGGGGATCTGAACTCAGGTCCCCATGCTTATGCAGCAAACACCATCCCAACTGAGCCATCTCTCCAGACCATATGTTAATTGTTGTAAAAATAAAAACACCATAATATTTTTATTTAGCATAATGTTATTTAGCGCCTTCAGATGAATTGGCATATATATACCATAATTACTAATCAGGCCATAGCGCTGCCACAGAGGTCTGAAAACTTCAGTGTCTATGTACCAGATGAGCTCTAGGATGGCACGCACTTTGTATGTGTATTTTGATTGTGATTTTTATGATTTTCATATAGAATAGCAAACATCAGCAGGTCTCAGGCAGACTTCAGGATGTCCGCCTTAGAAAGCAAACACAAAAGACTGAACTGGAAGTTCTGGATAAGCAGTGTGACCTGGAAATTATGGAAATCAAGCAGCTTCAACAAGAACTTCAGGTAAGTCTTTTGCCACTAAACTGTCCCTAAACAAGTGCAATTATCAAGAGTTCTTCCTGATAGTTGTATTTGGAGCATCATGAACACCCTGATTTCTTCACAGACCTATGACATAAATGCCCATAAACTATATATAATATCAAGAAGTCCATGGATAGATATTTTATCACTATAAGTTTTAGCTCTTTAATTAAAGCGCATTTATATGTTTTAGTTTATTCATGCTGCTATCATAGAATATATTAGACTGCATAATTTGTAAATGACCAAAATAATTTGAGATAAAGGCAGCACCAGACAGTGTCTGAAGAGGGTTTCTCTACCACAAAGATGGCATCTTTCTGCCTATCACCTGGCAGAAGGAACAAGTCAGCTCCCTTCAGCCTCTTTCATAAAAACACCAATTCCATTAACTGGGGAAGAGTCTTCATGATTTAAACACTTTTAAAATAATCAGTTTTATTTTTTAAATTAATTTATTTATTTGAGAGAGAAAGAGGCAGATAGAAAGAGTGGCTGTGCCAGGGTCTCCAGCCACTTCAGATTTGCAAACAAACTTCAGATGCATGTGCCACCTTGTGCGTCTGGCCTATGGGTCCTGAGCAATCAAACTGGGTCCTTTGTCTTTGCAGGCAAGGGCCTTAGCCACTAAGCCATCTCTCAGATTTATTTATTTATTTACTCATTTATTTATTTATTTGACACACACACAAAAAGGTAGATAAAAAAAGAGAGGGAATGGCTGTGTGTGGTGATGCATGCCTTTAATCCCATCCAGCACTTGGGAGGCAAAGGTAGGAGGATTGCCTTGAGTTCGAGGCCACTTTGAGATGACATAGTGAATTCCAGGTCAGCCTGAGCTAGAATGAGACCCTACCTTGCAAAACAAAAATAGAGAAAGAGACTATGGAGCTGGGTACACACGCACATGCCTTTAATCTCAGAAGAAGTAGGAGGATCTCTGTGAGTACGAGACCAGCCTGAGACTACATAGTGTTTTCCAGGTCAGCCTGGGCTAGAGTGAGACACTACCTCGAAAAAGCAAAACAAAAAAGAAGGAGAGAGAATGGGCACACCAGGGCCTCTACTGAACTCCAGATGCATATGTCACTTTATACATCTGGCTTTACATGGGTACTGGAGAAGTGAAGCTGATTCCTTAGGCATTGCAAGTAAGCACCTTAGTTACTGAGCCCTCTCTCCAACCTGACATGTGAATTTTGAGAGGGCACTCATATATATACCATAACATATATTACAATAAATTTGTTGTTCCTGGTCTTAGGAAATTTTGACTTGAAATCAATCTTTGCAAAATTGCAAAGTAAGAGAATATTGAATGTTTCTCTCAGAGATCTGGTACTTCCTTTCTTCACATGTGTAATAGGGTCTGGTTTAATTTTTATTGTTTGAAAGTAGAGGGTCTAGAAGTACTCTATTCCTGTAAAGTCTTCCCATCTGATTTTTTCTACTAAATAGATGAACAGTCAGTCTTCCCTTTGCCACAGCAGGTACAGACAAAAGCAAAAACATTATTATTTATTTATTTGATACAGAGAAAGAGAAGGAGAAAGAAAGAGAATGAGCCACCAGGGCCTTTAGCCATTGCAAGCGAACTTCAGATGCATGCGTCCCCTTGTGCATCTGGCTTACATGGGTCCTGGAGAATTGAACCAGGATCCTTTGGCTTTGCAGGCAAATGCCTTAACTGCTAAGCCAATCCCTCCAGCCCCATTTCCTACCTATTTAAACCTGCTTCCCTATTTCTCCCTTAGGTTTTAATCCTTCTTTTATATATACATATGCATTAATGAGTGTTCAACTCATTTAAAACAAATGTTCAGGGCTGGAGAGATGGCTTAGCAGTTAAGCACTTGCCTATGAAGCCTAAGGACCCCAGTTTGAGGCTCGATTCTCCAGGACCCACGTTAGCCAGATGCACAAGGGGGCGCACGCGTCTGGAGTTTGTTTGCAGTGGCTGGAGGCCCTGGCACGCCCATTCTCTCTCCCTCTCCCTCTCTCTGCCTCTCTCTCTGTCACTCTCAAATTAGTAAATAAAAGTAAACAAAAAAAAAGTGAGAAATCTTGAACAAAAAACCAAAATGTTCACATGCCAGAGGCACCTCTTATTCTTGGCCCGCTGCCATTCATTAGAATGCTGGAAAATATAAGTGTCCTAGAGTTTCTTTACTGTCTTCTAATTTCAGGCAGCCTTTCATAAGTATTTGTTCAAATTTTTACCATTTAAATCTTGCATGGATCCATTTTACAAGTATGTATCACTCCTATTTTAAGTCCTTAAAGTGATTAAATCATATTTTAAGGTTTTCAAAGATTCTTAGATATTATATATAGTATTAATTACATTTTCATTTTCTTTTAAAAGGAATATCAAAATAAGCTTATCTATCTAGTACCTGAGAAGCAACTACTAAATGAAAGAATTAAAAACATGCAGGTTAATAACACACCTGGTAAGTAGCTTTGTTTCTTCTTTTTCTGAATGACTGTATATTATTTTGAAAATTGCATTACTTTGTGATTAACATTTTTGCCTATAAATTAAAAATTTTTTAAATACTATGAAAAACATTGTCACAGATTGTATTAGTTATTTTTCTTATGGCTGTGACTGACAAGAACAACTTAAGGGAGGAAAGGTCTATATGGCTCACAGTTTTGACAGAGGGAACAAGAAAACTGTGAAAAAGATACTGTCTTTTGCAAATGGTATTGGGAAAACTAGTTAAGTACATGCAAAAGAATAAAACTGGGCTTTATCTTACAACATACATGAAAATAAGCTTAAACTGGATTGAGCACCTAAGTAAGGCATGGTGGTTCATATCTATAATCCCAGCACATAGGAAGTTTAGGCAAGAGGATTGCCATGTGTTCAAGTCCAGCCTGAACTACAGAGTAAAACTGTATCTCAAAATTAGCAAATAAACAGGCTAGAGCGATGGCTTAATGGCTAAGGCTTGCAAAGGACCCAGCTTCACTTCCCCAGTATCCTCAAACAAATAACTAAACAAAAATAAAAATTAGCAAATAAACAAGCAAACAGAAATGAATTAGAAATGAATTAAAGACCTAAATATAAGAAGGAAAAAAAAACCCACAGAACTCTTGGAAAAGAACATAGACAACATTAGATACATTTTTTAAAAAAAAATTTTATTTGAGAATGACAGAGAATGGGTGCACTAGGGCCTCCAGCCAATGCAAACACACTCCAGATACACCTTGTGCATCTGGCTTACGTGGGTACTGGGGAATAGAGCCTCAAAGTAGGGTCCTTAGGCTTCACAGGCAAGCACTTAACCACTAAGCCATCTCTCCAACCCCTACACACATTTTTGAATGTCAACAAGAACAGAAATAGATCATCATGGAAATAATTTTTTGAATATCACCAAAAATTCAGGAAACAAAATTAAACTAATCGTTTTTCATCAAACTAAAAAGATTCTTCACAGTAAAGGAAACACTAAACAAAATGAAAGGCAGTCTACAGAATAAGAGAAAATATCTGTGAACCAGACATCTGATAAGAGTTAGATATACTAAATATATATGTAATTCATATAATTCAGTACAAAACAATAACTGAAAAATTCCTCACAAACACACTTTAAAAGTGGACAGAGCATTCACCTAACAAGACACTTAAATGACTAACAAGAAGCTGAGTGTGGTGGTTTATACCTATAGTCTCAGCGCTAGGGAGGCAGAGGTGGGAGGATTGCCATAAGTTCAAAGCCAGCCTGTAGCCTGGGACTACAGAGTGAGTTTCAAGTCAACCTGGCCTAGAATGAGACCCTGCCTCAACAAAACAAAGAAAAAAGAAAGGCTGTTGAGGAACACACCTGATGTCAGCATCTGTCCTTCATGTGCATGTTCATATACACATCAGTACCCACAATACTCCCACATGCAAAAAAATCTGAACTGTATGATCCAGCAATCCCAAACCTTGGTATGTATCTGAAGTAAATAAAATAAAATCACTGGGTCAAGAGATGTGCATTCCCATGTTCATTGTAGTATATTCACAATAACCAAGTTAAAGAAATAATTTTTTAAAAAGACAGGACTGGAGAGATGGTTCAGTGGTTAAGGCACTTGCTTGCAAAGCATAATGACCTGAGTTTGATTCCTCAGTACCTATAAAAAGCCAGAAACACAAAGTGGTACATATATCTGGAGTTCATTTGCAGCTGCTAAATGCCCTGGTGTGCACATTCATACTCATTTTTTTCTCTCTCTCTCTCTGTTTCTGTCTGCTTGCAAATATATGAAATTTTTTTTAAAGAAACAGATATCTGTCAGTAGGAGCATGGGTAAAGAATATATGTGTACATACACATGTACGTATATACCTATACATGTACTTGAATGTACACACAATGTGATATTCTTCTGCCTTTAAAAAGGAAATCACTCGGGAGGCAGAGGTAGGAGGATCGCCGTGAGTTCGAGGCCACCCTGAGACTACATAGTGAATTCCAGGTCAGCCTGAGCCAGAGTGAGACCCTACCTCGAAAAACCAAAAACCAAAAACCAAAAAAAAAAAAAAAAGAAGAAGAACAAGGAAATCCTTCTGGGCATGGTGGCACACACCTTTAATCCCAGTACTCAGGGGGACATAAGAGGATCACTGTGAATTTGAGGCCACCCTGAGACTACATAGTGAATTCCAGGTCAGCGTGGGCTAGAGCAGGACCCTGCCTTGAAAGAAAAAAAAAAAAAAGGAAATCCTGTTATATGCAGATAACATGGTTGAACCTGGAGGACATTAGGCTAAGTGAACTGTGCTTGGCACAGAAATATAAAATCTGTGTGATCTCACTTGCATATGGAATCTACAAAAGTTGAACTAGCCAGGTGTGGTGGCACACACCTTTAATTCCAGCACTTTGGATGCAGAGGTAGGAGGCCTGAGACTACATAGTGAATTCTAGGTCAGCCTGGGCTAGAGAAAGAGGGAGAGAATGAGTGTGTCAGGGCCTTTAGGCACTGTAAATGAGCTCCAGATGCATGCACTACCTTGTGCATCTGGCTTGTGTGGGTCTTGGGAAATCAAACAAGAGCCCTTTAACTTTGCAGGCAAATGCCTTAACTGCTAAGCCATCTCTCCACCCCTGCTGTGATACTTTTTAAAAATAATTTTTGTAGCTGGGCATAATGGCACATGCCTTTAATCCCAGCACTCTGGAGGCAGAGATAGGAGAATCGCCTTAAGTTCAAGGCCACCCTAAGACTACATAATGAATTCCAGGTCAGCCTGGGCTAGAGTGAGACCCTACCTCAAAAAACCAAAGTAATAATAATAATAATAATAACTATTATTATTATTATTATTATTACTATTTTTGTGATTTTTATTATATATTTTTTTTATTATATATGATTTATATTATATATATATGTGTATAGTGTGTGTGCATATATGTATGTGCATGCATGTGAGGAGACCAGAAGACAGTCTTAGCTAATGTCTTTTTCCTTTCCTTCTTCTTTAAAAGAAATATACATAAACATATCATATGTATTTATTTGTTTGCAAGCAGAGAGAGAATGGGTATTCCAGGGCCTCTAACTGCTACAGTCTCCAGATGCATGTGCCACTTTGTGCATCTAGCTTTACGTGGGTACTGGACGATCAAACCTGGGTTTTTATGCTTTGCAGGCAAGTGCCTTAACCATCTCTCCAGTGTCCCCCCCCCCCAGCAAAAAATATTTTTATTTATGACAGAGAGTGAGAGTCTGTGTTTGTAGATGAGGTGTCAAGCCCTCTTGTTGCTACAAACAAGCTCCAGATACATGCACCCACTTTATATACCTGGCTTTATGTGGGTACTGGGAATTAAACCCAGTCCAGCAAACTGCAAGGAACTGCTGAGCCATCTCCCCCGTCTTCCTTCTACCTTCTTTTGAGATTGGGTACCCGTTATTTGCTGCTGCTATATGCAAGCTTCCAATTCTCCTGGCTCCACTTTTCATTGCCACAGGCATATTGGGATTACAGAATAGTATTATAAACGTGTGCCACGTGGGTACTGGAGAGAGTTGAACTTGGGCCAGCAGACTTGCAAACAAGTACCTATAACTTCTGAACCCTTGCCTTAGTTCCATGCTATAGGAGATTTTAGATGACCTTACCCCCAAAAGAAAAGCAACTATATGAGATGATGGATATGTAAATTTCCTTCACTGCATCTGTTCTTTCACTATCGTGGCTTCATGTTGTTTATCTTAAATGTTAACATTTTAAAAATTATTTTTATTTTTTATTTTTTCCAGTTTTCCAAGGTAGGGTCTCACTCTAGCTCTCAGGCTGACCTGGAATTCACTATGTTGTCTCAGGGTGGCCTCGAACTCATGGCAATCCTCCTACCTCTGCCTCCCAAGTGCTGAGATTAAAGGTGTGTACCACCACACCCGGCTATTTTTAATTATTTATTTGACAGAGAGAAAGAGGGGAAAAGAGGGGGAGAGAGAGAGAATAGATGGGTGTGCCAGGGCTTCCAGCCACTGTAAACAGACGCTAGTCACGTGAGCCCCCTTGTGCATCTGGCTAACGTGGGTCCTAGGGAATTGGACCAAGGTTCTTTGGCTTTGCAGAGAAATGCCTTAACTGCTATGCCATCTCTCCATACCAAATATTAACATTTTTTAAATCAAATGTTTGACCTTTTTACACAACAATTTTTTTTGAAAAATATTTTATTTAAAAAATATAAAAAATATTTATTTGACACAGAGAGAGAGACAGAGAGAATGGGTACATTAGAGCCTCTAGCCACTGCAGATGAACTCAGATGCATGTGCCACTTTGTGTACCTGGGCTTATGTGGGTACTGTGGAATCAAATCCAGGTCTTTAGGCTTTGTTGGTAAGTTTCTTAACCACTGAATCTCTCCAGCCCAGCAATTCTTTTACTTTCTAGCATTATAACATATTTTAACATGTATATTCAAATGTGTATACAGATATTTACAGCACCATTCCTATATAATGATAGAAAATTAAAAACAACTTGATGCTAATTAATATAGTAGTTACATAAAATATGAAAGAGTTGTAATGTAGGCCACCATGAAGCACAAAGAATGAACTGGGGGCTGGAGAGATGGCTTAGTAGTTAAAGTGTTTGCCTGCAAAGCAAAAGGATCCCAGTTCAATTCTTGAGGACCCATGTAAGCCAGGGGGCACATGCGTCTGGAGTTAATTTGCTGTGGCTGGAGGTGTCTCCCTCAAATAAATAAAAATAAAATATTTTTTAAAAAAGAATGAATTGCATCTATGTCCTGATTGTTAGACTTAAAACAAATTGGGCTGTCACTGTGGTTCAGTGGTAGAGTGCTTACTTAGCATGCATGATGCCCTCATTTCCATCTCCAGTATCACCAAAAGTAATTGATTAATTTTAAAAAACAAAACCAGCTTCAGAGCAATGTAAACAGTATGGTCCTATTAAAATCCCGTGGAAATGAAAGTTGAGCTATGCACGTATGTAAGCATAATTACTAAAAGGGGAATGAGGTTTGAGGTGGAACACTTGACTTTTTTCTCTTTATGTGTTATTCTATACCTTGATTTCTAAATCTTAAGATATAAAACTTTAGGATCTGTATGTAGACAGTAATTTCTCTATGTGTAAATATGTTTTTAAAATCTTATAAAATTCAGTCCTTTCTTACCTCCTAAAATAAAATTAAGTAATCCAGTTAGTAATATTTATGGAGTCCTTGCTATGTGTAATCCTTTATCCCTGGGAACATTATGAGGAAGTACTTAATGCATCCTCTCAACTGAGTCTTTATTGTGGGTCAAACTTTGTGCCACCTCGCTTGATGAGGTGGGTAATATCTTGTCCCCTGTGCTTGGTCAAACACCTTGTCTAATATGGAGTTTCACTTGTAAGTCCTGATCCTTTGAGTATACTTATCCCAATTTTTTTTTGAGGACTTTCACAAGATAAGATCTGGGAAGAAAAATGACCATTGAATTTTTCTCTTCTGGTCATCCACATCATGTATGTCCATCCTTTGTATTTCTCTAGTTACCTCAGTTGGGCTAGATAAGAATTGATATACTGGTAATGAAACGAGCTGCCACCAAATATTAACCAACTTACATTTTTTATATTTCAGATTCAGGGATCAGTTTGCTTTATAAAAAATCATTAGAAAAGGAAGAATTATGCCAAAGACTTAAAGAGCAATTAGATGCTCTTGAAAAAGAAACTGCATCTAAGCTCTCTGAAATGGATTCATTTAATAATCAACTGAAGGTATGTATCTTCTATTATATTCACTCCTTTATTTTGATTGAATAGAGTAAATGACTAAAGTTTCTATTGTTTCATATTTCATTTTCATAATTTATAACTTCAAATATTTCAGATTGCAGTGTTATTTTTAGAGTTTTCTAAAATATTATGAATATTGTATCATGTAATTGAACTATTATTTCCTACAGTTTCCAGTTTTTGATGACTATGCTTTGTTATTGACATCGATACATTTCAAAAATACTGCCTTTGTCAGTACTTCAGAACTGATGTTAGCCAACATGATCTCAAGTGACATTATAAAATAGAAACATGCTGGGCATGGTGTCTAATGCCTGTAATCCCAGCACTTAGGAGCCTGAAGCAGGAAGATAAAGAATTCAAAGCCATTCTCAGCTTCTTAGCAAGTTTAAGACTCTGTCTCCAAATAAAGAAAGAAAGAATGAAAAGAAGACATAGAAAATTTAAAGTAGTGGTGGTGGTAGAGCTGTTTTTAATAAACTATATTCTTTTTTGGGAGGAGGGGGAGTGTTTGCTACAAAATAATTAGTCTTTATGAAAAACCTCAATAATTAGTGAATTTGAAAGCAGAATTTGATAGTATACAGTAGCAGAACAGATGTCCATTAGTTGTATGCTGAAGCCATATCTAGGAATGAAGTTAATAAAAACTAAAAACCAGAGTAATTGCAAATAGTATAAATTTGGTAATAGTCTCAGTTCTTCCTGCTAATTGTATATAAAACTTTCAGAACATAAGTGTTGCATAGTGCCTCTACAAGAAGACTATTTCTTCATATGGTTTTATCTTGTTGACTTTAAATTTAAAGTGACATTAGCACAACCTGTGGAGTAGGCAGCATGATAAAGACAAGACATCAAGGTGGCTTCATTTAAGGACAGGACAGGAAATTTACGTGAATAGTGCTAATAATGTATTTCATACAAATATATATCCTGTAGGGAAAAAAATAAAAAAGACATAATCATTTGTCATTGATGCTCAAACAAGCCAGTCAAGTTACCTTCCTTACATTATTTTTTAAATCTGTGCATAGTTTAACTGGCTTTTTATCTGCCTTATCTTACAGTGTGGGAATATGGATGACTCTGTTCTTCAGTGCCTTTTGTCTCTGCTAAGCTGTCTCAACAACCTCTTCCTCTTACTTAAGGTTATTTTCTAATATCTAGCTTCCTTTTTTGAGTTACATTATTGTTTTCTTTTTTTTTAACTAGACTATTCTTTGCTTTTATCTGATTATCTTTGCTTGGAATAACATACACAGTAAAGATCTTTCTTCTTTCTGCTTGCTTGAATATCTTTCTGCTGTCTAAGTGTCTGAATCTAATGTCAGAGATCAGGAAGGCTGTACACATTAACCTCTCTCAAGAGGAACCCAGTTGGTTCCCTTATATCATCCCTGTGAGTGAACTAATGGGGATGATTACTTACTCAGTTCAAGGGAAAATTAAGAGAATGTGAGATTAAGTCACTTATTCATATCACTGAAGCCATTGCTTAGGTTTATACTTCTGAATTCTAGGGCAGGGTCATGGCATGTGTGCACCAAGCTGCACCCTAATTCTACCATAAGGAAAAATTTAAAAGTCAATAATACAAGGGCATTGTTAGATCTACCAGACTTTGTATGTTGACATGCTTGCACTTCAGGTAAGCATACATATGTGTAAATCGTTTGCTTTGCCATGTTTAATATGCACATTATTTAAGATACTCAACCCCCACTTTTGTATAAAGATTACTTGTATAAATCATTTGCTTTTCCTGGTAGGTTTTTAAATTTTTTATTTTTATTCATTAGAGAGAGAGTGGGCACACCAAGGACTCTAGCCACTGTAAACAAATTCTAGATGCTTGCGCCACCATGTGCATTTGGCTTATGTGGGCTCTGGGGAATTGAACTTGGGTCCGCAGGCTTTGCAGGCAGGGTCTTTACTGCCAAGCCATCTCTCCAGCCCTCCTGGTAGATTTTGACTACACATTCTACTAAACACTGAGGAATTAGACAATAAGCAGCTATATATACATTCCACAGTAACAATAGGAGCTTCATAGTAACATGTCAGGTTTTTTTTGTTTGTTTTGTTTTTTGTTTTTTTCAAGGTAGGGTCTCACTCTAACTCTGGATGACCTGGAATTAACTCTGTATTCTCAGGGTGGCCTTGAACTCACGGTAATCCTCCTACCTCTGCCTCCCGAGTGCTGGGACTAAAGGCGTGCGCCACCACACCTGGCTTATGTCAGTTGTTCTTAAGCAAAGGTAGAGCAGTTTAGAAAGGTAGCAACATTGCTCCCATATGGTTTACCAGGTTATCTGGTCTTAAAACTTTTGCTACAGATCACTCAAACTGAAATCCAAGTTTCTTCATCTGTAACATGAGGTTCATTGCTGATTTGTAGACTGCACTCACTAAGAAAAATCTGATGATTTTAGTTAGCATTTGATTCTCCATCGGGCAACAGATTACTTTCTCTTATTTGACCTTCTGTCTTCTGCTTCCTGCCTTCTGGTTTTTCACTGCTTGTTGATAATTTCATGAGTGGCAATTTAGATGTGAAATCTGTGCTGTCAGAGTTGTTAGAAGACTTGATTGTTGTTAGAACAATAAAAGGCCTTCCGTGGTCATCATTGTAAAATGATACAGAGTGATTCGTTAACATAATGTGGAAAAATATCCACTGATGTTGTCTGAAAATCTCACTCTGAAAATGCCATTTCAAAGAAGTGGTGAGCAGAAGATGGATTGCGATAAATGAAGAATGAATGTCAGTATGAGCAATTCTGAAGAGAATACAAAGAAAGCATTAAGTTGAAGGAAAGAAACATTTCTTGAGAGGGCTAAAGAAAAACTTGAAGAAGACAGTGAAGAGAGAAGTGGAAAGAGATAGAGATCCAGCATAAAGAGTGGTGGTACCACTTCCAGAGGAGCTATTGGTAGGCAGCCAATGGTTGCTGGGAGTTAGGAAGTCATGCTCCTCAGGCCTGTAGCCACTGTTAAGCTGCCTGTGCCTCAGTAAATACTGCATCCCCACGGTGGTGCATGTAAGCAGCCCTAATTAAACCCAGTAGATCACAAAAAAGAGAAAAAAAAAGGCATGGGAGTTGGCAGGAGACTAGTTGGGAAGAAGGGATTTAGTGGGGAGTGAGTGATAAAAGAGGGCAATGAAGGAAAAAGATTATCAAAATCATATGCATGTAGAAATTATCAAAAATGATATAAAAATAAAATGAAATGAGAAAAGGTAATAATGATAGAGACAGTTCATGGAAAAGTAGATTAAGGGAAAAAAATCCAGAGCATAAATTAAAGGATTGTGTTAGAAAAATAAAAAAGGAGCCAGCCATGGTGGTACACACCTTTGATTCCAGCACATAGGGGCCTGACGTAGGAGGATCGCTGTGAGTTTGAGGCCAGCCTGAGACTTCCTAGTAACTTCTAGGTCAGCCTGGGCTAGAGCAAGACCCTACAAAAACAAACAAAAAGAATGATTCCAGTGTAACATATGGGGAAAAGATGGATGCAATTAAATTTGTTGGTAGAAAAATTGAGCTAAAGTGAAACCCTACCTTGAGGAAAAAAAAAACCTAATTTGAGGTTGAGGAACATTAATCCTTTGGGCTGTAGATAAAAATTTAAATCAATAAGTTGAAAAGGAGATATAAAGGGAAGAGAAAGGAAGGGAGGAGGGTACTTAATAGGTTGATATTGTATATATGTATGTACAATGATTGAGATGGGGAGGTAATATGATGATGAATGGAATTTCAAAGGGGAAAGTGTGGGGGGGGAGGTATTACCATGGGATATTTTTTATAATTATGGAAAATGATAATAAAAATTGTGAAAATAAAAAATAAATAAATAAATAAATAGCCTAGATACACAAAAGGAGATGAATGGACACTGAAAAGGTATATATGTATATTGGAACTTTACTCAGCAGTAAATAAAGCTAAAATTACTAAATTTGTTGGAAAATGGATGAATATGGGAAGAATTTTATGAAGTAAGGTAATTAAAACTCAGGAAATATTTTTATTAAAAAAAAAATCAGCCATGTGCTGGACATTAGGGAAAATAGTTCCCAATTTATAAAGATTAAGAAAGTGTTCTCTTGGGCTGGAGAGATGGCTTAGCGGTTAAGCGCTTGCCTGTGAAGCCTAAGGACCCCGGTTCGAGGCTCGGTTCCCCAGGTCCCACGTAGCCAGATGCACAAGGGGGCGCACGCGTCTGGAGTTCGTTTGCAGAGGCTGGAAGCCCTGGCGCGCCCATTCTCTCTCTCTCCCTCTATCTGTCCTTCTCTCTGTGTCTGTCGCTCTCAAATAAATAAATTAAAAAAAAAAAAGAAAGTGTTCTCTTCCTTCACAGTATTAATTTCAGGAGAAAAGAACCTCTTTTCTGTAGGATAGGGTATAATAGCAGGATTTGGGGCCTAAAGAACTGCTGGGGGTGTGTGAAATAGAATTGTTAATTTCTAAAGCAAGGCATCTTAACCATATTTATGTCATGGGCTCCTCAATAGTTAGGTGATCTCTAGATCACTTCTCAAAATAATTTAATTGCATAAATTGAAGGTCTGTGGAAAAATTTAAAGAAGCTTGTCTCATATATACATACACACACACACACATATATATAAATTTCTGTATTATTTCTGTGTTTATGAGTTAAATAAGATATAGTAACAGGTATTTTAAGGTCAAGAAATATATATATATCAAGTTGTCTGTAAAACATAAGAACCTCTATAATTTCTTTTGGTAAAACGTGTCATGTACACAGTATATATATTGCATATATATATTTTGGCAAACTCAACAGACTGGCCTTTTTTTAATGCAAGAGAGCAAGAGAGAGAGAAGATTGGCACACCAGGAACTACAGCCACTGCATTAGAACTCCAGACGTGTGCACCCCATGTGTGACCTTGCATTCTTGCATCACTTGGTGCGTCTGGTTTACCTGGGACCTGGAGAGTCAAACATAGGTCCTTAGGCTTCTCAGGCACGTGCCTTAACTGCTAAGCCATCTCTCCAGCCTTGCTTATATATTTTTAAATTATTTTTTATTTATTTAACTTTAGGAGAGAGGCAGATAGACAGAGAAAGGGTGTGCCAAGGCCTCTAGCCACTACAAACAAACTCCAAGTGCATATGCCACCTTGTTCATCTGGCTTTATGTGGGTACTGGGAAATTGAACCTGGGTCTTTAGGCTTTGCAGGCAAGTGCCTTAACTGCTAAGTCATGTCAGACTTATTACTTATATTTGATCCTGAACGAAGTGTTGTATTTCAGATAGAAGTTAGTGAAAATATGAATTAATTTTGTTCCAGTTCAAGTTCATGAATCCCTAAATTTCTGCTTTAAAAAAATTTTTTTTTCAACTTTGAACATTCATTTGGGCCTCAGAATGAGAACAGTTCATCAGTCTAGAGTCAAAGTGATTGCATGTTCTGATTTTGTCTACTTTTTCTATTAGGTATTCTTTTTTATTTTTTTGAGGTAAGGTCTCGCTCTAGTACAGGCTGACCTGGAATTCACTGTGTAGTCTCAAGGTGGCTTTGAACTCACAGTGATCCTTCTACCACTGCCTCCTGAGTGCCGAGAGTATAAAGATGTGCACCAACACATCTGGCTTGCTTTTTTTTTTTTTTTTTGAGGTAAGGTCTCACTCTAGTCCAGGATGACCTGGAATTCACTATGTAATCTTCTCAGGGTGGCCTTGAATGCTCAGTCCTCCTACCTCTGCCTCCCAGGTGCTAGGATTAAAGGTGTGCATCACCACACCTCGCTCAGTTATTTTATTTTATTTTATTATAGTTTTTGGTTTTTCAAGGTAGGGTCTCACTCTAGCCCAGGCTGACCTGGAATTCACTAGGGAGTCTCAGGGTGGCCTCGAATTCACGGCAATCCTGCTACTTCTGCTTCCCGAGTACTGGGATTAAAGGCATGGGCCACCACACCCAGCTCAGTTTTTTTTTTTAAATGAAAGAATCTTTAAAAATACTGTGTTAATTTGAGAGAGAGGCAGAGAGAAAGTACAGGCACACTAGGGCCTCTTGTCACTGTAAATAAACTCCAGACATATGCGCCACTTTGTGTATCTGGCTTTATGTGAATATTGGAGAATTAGACCCAAGCTGTTAAGCTTTACAAAAAAGTGCATTTAACTGCTAAGCCATTTCTCTAGCCCCTCTATCAGTTACAAAAGATCTTTCACTTTGATTATCTATTTTTGTCGCTGTTAGTTTTGTTAGCTTTTTTCCTTGTAAATTTTGAGGCTGTTGTGTGTATATTTAGGATTGTTACAGCTTCCTGGTGAATGGACCCATTTATAACTGCTTTACTTCTTGGTGTCCCCTTAATCCCAGGGCTCCATAATCAGAAGTCCAGAATGTTTATTTAGGCAGAATTATTACAGTTTTACCTAGCGGGAAGCTCTGCCTGTCGGTATAGCCACTGCTTTCTCCTCAGCTTCTCATTCTCTCAGCCATGACTTAGCAGTGGACAAATGCCTGGAAGGAGAAGTAGCATTGCATTATCCCATATCTCTTACCTCCCTGAACTTTCCTTCTCTCCTGACTCTTGGCTTCTTTAGTGCCTTGATAGTATCTAGTATCCATAAATAAATAGGTCTTACATTTGGTTCAACATTCTAATTGGCAGAATTTAGAGCTTAAGGAATTAGTCTGCTTTTACTGGAACTTTTTCTCCTGAGACTACATGGGAGGAAATCCCATTTCAGAGGTTCAAGACTTCAAACAAAACTTCCTTGGAGGGCTGGAGAGATGGCTCAGGCGTTAAGGCACTTGCTTGCAAAGCCTAAGGACCTGGGTTTGATTCCCCAGTACCCATGTAAAACCAGATGTACAAAGTGGTACACGAGTCTAAAGTTTGCAGCAGCTAGAGTCCCTGGTGCACCCATATTCTCTCTCCCTCTTTCTTCTTGCAAATAATAAATAAAAATACTTTTTTTTTAAAACTTCCTTGGAAATTACTGAAAATGGGAATATAGCTTGAATTCTGGTTTAGCAAGTTGATTTTTTTTAAGATTGTTGCTCCAGATCAGATACAGTGGCACACACCTGGAATCCAGACACTGTACATGCAAGGACAGAAGAATCACAAGTTTGAGGCCAGCCTGGTCTGTTTAGCAAGTTCCAGGGTAGCTAGAACTATGTAGTTGATTTTTTTTTTCTCTTACAGACCATGGGGGAATAATCCAAAGGGGAAATAGTTTATCCTACACCTTTCCATTGAGACTTCATACTGTTATTTTTAAAAGTTATTTATTTATTTATATTCATAAGCAGAAAGAGAATGGGTATACAAGGGGCTCCTGCCACTGCAAGTGAACTCCAGATATATGCACCACTTTGTGCCCAAGCCATCAGGCTTTGCAAGCAAGCGCCTTTAACTGCTGAGCCATCTCTCCAACCCCACACTGTTCTTAAGAACAACTCTGTTCAGGAGTTTTGATTGGTGTACTTAGAATGTCATGAAGCAATGACTTCATCCAGAAGAATGTGACTAAAGATTTGTAGGATCATGTTAGTCAGGTAGAGGAAATGTTTTGTGGCAAGCCTGTGGTACACTTCAAATTTTAAGCATCTTTTTGTTTTTGTTGTTTTGTTTTGTTTTTCAAGGTAGGGTCTCACCCTAGCTCAGGGGGACCTGGAATTCACTAGGTAGTCTCAGGATCACCTTGAACTCATGGCTATCCTCCTACCTCTGCCTCCCGAGTGTTGGGATTAAAGCATGCACCACTACACCCAATTTTAATCTTCTTTTTAATATTTTATTTTTATTTATTTATTGGAGACAGAGATAAAGGAAGAGAATGGGTGTACCAAGGCTTCCAGCCACTGTAAATGAATTCCAGATGTATGTGCCACCTTGTGCATCTGGCTTAGTTGGGTTCTGGGAAGTTGAACCTGGGTCCTTTGGTTTTGCAGGTAAATACCTTAACTGCTAAGCCATCTCTCCAATCCAAAGTTTTATCTTTATAGACTGTTGTTTATGCATTTTCATATATCCAGCAAATACTTCTTAAGCATCTATATTGGTTAGGCATGGTGGTGCATGCCTGTAATCTCACCACTTGGGAGGCAGAGGCAGGAGAACAACTGCAACTTTCCAGCATGAATTCAGACTAGCCAGGCTACATAGTGAGGCCCTGTCTTGCCTCTCCACACACACTATAGCTCTCTGTTGGCTGAAGACACCTTAATGAAAGGCAATATTAATATTGGTGGAGCAGTCAATCATATAAACAGGAAACACTATGAAAAATGATGGAACAGAGCACCTTGGAAGCACAGGGCAGCTCATTACTCCAGCTCTGGAACAAAGAGCCTATTTAAAGTGTACTTGGAACACTATCTTAAAGGATAAGTTGACCTTGCACAGATGAAGATTGGACTATAATTTAACTGCTCTTTATGCTCAATATAATTTAGTACTCTTCTTATTTATAGCTGTAGCCACTAGTAGTTAATATTTATTGAGAATTAACTATGTGCCCTGTGCTATATTGTAAACACTTTACATGGATTAACTTTTTTTATACGGCAGCTCAGCAAGGCAGGTACAGACAAGAAAACTGTAAAATAACTTTCCTAAAATAATCCAGGTAATTGTTGACAGAACCTAACTCAAACCTTTGTGGTCTTTTTTAAAAAATATATTTTATTTATTTATTTATTTATATGAGAGAGAGCAGAGAGAGAGAATGGGCATGCCAGGGCCTCTAGCCACTCCAAACAAACTCCAAACACATGCGCCACCTCATGCAGCTGGCTTACATGGGCACTGGGGAGTTGAACCTGGGTCCTTAGGCTTTGCAGGGAAGTGCCTTAACTAACCACTAAGCCATCTCTCCAGCCCCCTATGTGGTCTTACTCAGAGCCATGCTCCTTAGTGCTAAGTCACCCTGTTTTTCCATAGATTATAATCACCTTATTCTTTTGCTTTTCAATGGAATTTAGAGAAAGAAACAACTAATAAAGCTATAGAAACTAAAAGCTCTGTGAACGTCACTGTGAATGAAGCATTTGTAGTATTGGCCTAAGTTGCAGCTATGTTACTTAAAAACCTGAGGTTAATCACACTATATGTAGATCAAATGTACCTATTCAATCAAGTTAAAAGAATTTACCTATAAAATACCTTGTTTCTATAAAGAAATAGCTTGGCTTGGCTTTGGTTTGAAGGGGTTTTTTGTATATAAATTGGATGGGTTGATGGAACCAAACCACATATTTGTGGAGTTTTTGTTTGTTTGTTTATTTTTATTTATTTATTTATTTATTTATTTGAGAGCAAGAGACAGAGAAAGAGACAGAGAGAAAATGGGCATGCCAGGGCCTGCAGCCACTACAAATGAACTCCAGACGCATGTGCCCCCTTGTGCAACTGTCTAACGTGGGTCCTGGAGAATCGAGCCTCGAACCAGGGTCCTTAGGCTTCACAGGCAAGCACTTAACCACTAAGCCGTCTCTCCAGCCCTTGTGTTTGTTTGTTTGTTTGTTTGTTTTTAACCAAAAGTTTACTCAAATATTATGTAGCCTCCACCTTTGCCATAAAGTGCTTTTTTTTTCTCTTTCTTTTCATTTTTTTCTTCCTTTTTTATCCTGTTACTTTTTTGTCATTTTCTCTTTTCCTTCAGTCTCCTATGTCTTCTCTGTTGTTCAGGATTATGTAGATTTCAAGTGAAGGAAATCCAGTTCAGAATAACAAAGTTACCAAGTGTTTTTTGGAAGAATTCTAAGAGTTAAAGGACAGAATAGTTGCTGGAGAGGGCTATTCTACAGCATTGAGCAATGAAGTTGAATATTGGGTTCCCCTGCTTTTCCTTTCTCTACTTCTGTCCCCAATCTTTGCTTACCTGTTTTCTATGTTGACTCTTCCCATCACCTTGGCTCTCATTTTGTAGTAACTTGGCTTCAGGTTTATTTTATCTCAATGTAATAAGTCCAAAGAAAGATTTTTTTTTTTTTTCTCTCCAGATGTTTGTATCTGGATCCCATAAAAAGATTCTGGCCCAGTTTGGATTTATCTATGCCCTTATGACCAGTCACTGAGCAGAGAGGTGAAGTTCCGTTACTGTTTAGATATAAATCACTCCTGGGTGAAAATGGGAGGAACACTGAGTTTGATCTGTCAAAACTACATAGGTTGGTGAGAGAACAGACCAGCTGGCCAGAGGAAGGAAGAATACTGTTAAAAGAAGAGGGAAGTAAAAGTGTAAACAGATCATCTGTATCCTACCTGTGGGTACATTTCTGTACTTTGAGATTGTGAACTCATTGAAGACAATGACATAGACTGAGGAAGTAGGTAGCTTTTAATTGGATCCCCTTTGATTATAGCACTTTGCACAAACTAGATGCTTCATAAAGAATTGTTACTTCATTTCATGTTTGAAGTGCTTTTCATTATTTTGACTCATTTTAAGCATTGTTTTAGGTAAACATTATCGTTTTTGTTTTTGTTTTGAAGATAAATTACAGGACTGCTTCTGGGTTTTAGTTCAAGATCTTATCAAAGTTACTGGTAACTTGGTTAAATGGATAAACACGTTTTTCTTTAAATATCATTACAAACTAGCTGTTCTCTGTAGTATTAATGATTTTTTTATAATGAAAATGACACTTTAAAGATGGTGTGCTAACGAGAGGAAGATGGAGTGCAGTGGGCCTCAAGGGGACAAGAGAGGATAATATGGGATACACATGATCAAAATGTAATATATTTCTTGACTCAGAAGGCATCAGGGTGCTGGAAAGAAGTGACAGGAGTGCTCAGTACTGCAATATCTCTATCACACCTTCCAAGGCTCAGGGTCTATTGTGGAAGAGGTGGTGGAAAGAATGTAAGAGCCAAAGAAAGGGTAGGACTCCTTACAATATGCTCCCCCCAGACATAAAATGGCCTGGATATCCATGACCTCACAGTGCCTGACACTACCTACACAAGACCATCATAAGAAGAGGAAAAGATTATGACATCAAAATAAAAGAGAGACTGATTGAGATGGGGAGGGGATATGATGGAGAATGGAGTTTCAAAGGGAAAAGTGGGGGAGGGAGGGTATTACCATGGGATTTTTTTTATAATCATGGAAGTTAATAAAAAATTTTGTAAAGAAAAAAAAAGATGGTGTGCTAAAGATTCTGTGTTCCTTATAATTGATATGATATAAAACTAGGTGATTTTATCATACATTTGTCTCAGTAGGTATGTCCTTTAAATATTTGGCTGTATTCAAGAGTTTTTAATGACCTAGAACATATGTTTTAAATCTTTTTCATTCATTATGCTTGCCTTAGTATTAGGTATTTTAAAGCAAATGCCACATTATTAAACAAGATTAAAATATTTAAATCATTTGAGTATTGATTTATTTCCATTTTGTCCTTAGGAACTCAGAGAAAGCTATAATACACAGCAGCTAGCCCTCGAACAGCTTCATAAGATCAAATGTGACAAGCTGAAGGAAATTGAAAGAAAAAAATTAGAGCAAATACAGAAAAAGAAACTGGAAGATGAAGCTGTAAGGTAGTTAATATAACTGATAAATTTATTATGCTATACTGCTATTTGAATTCTGACTTGCATATATCTTTAGTTTATAAAAATTTAAGGGAAATAAAATAATTATTTGAAGATGCTAACCAAATTCTAAATTTTATAACTTCAATTCTCCTTTTATATATTGAGTTGTCAGTATACAGTTTTGTGTCCTATTAGTGAACAATGCTGACATTGAAGTCATACTTGGATTGGGATTCTTGGTCTACTGTTTAATATTTAGGTGACCTTAGTTTAGCCACTTAACCTTTTTTTGTTTTTTACATGCAGTGTAGTTTGAGCATACTCACCTCCCACTACCTTTTTTTGCTCCCCTTTTCCACTGAACCCTTCCTTCTCAATCTACTCTCATGTCTTCTCTTTGCACGTGTGTGTGTGTGTGTGTGTGTGTGTTCCCCTGAGCATGGGTGGGAGGTTACATACCAGAGCATAGGAAGCTTACTAGAAGCCATTTAACTTTTCCGAACCTCAGTTTCTTCATCTGAAAAAGGTGAAACTTCTGTATACCTCATAGATCATTGTAAGTATCAAATAAATAAAATAAGGTAGCAGGAGAGCCAAATGTATCTTACACATTGTGCATAATAAGCACTCATTAGCTCTGTGTCTCTTTACTCAGTCTATTGCTTTTTCCTGAAAGATCATAAAATGCAAATTCTTACCAAAAAAAGGCTCAGTGTTGAATGCCATCTTAATACACTTTCTTTATGCCACTGAAAGTACTGATTGATTCTGTTTATAACAGAAGTAAGAGAGCTGTAATAAATAGGCCTTTCCTTTAGTGACTTTGTATGACTTTTTCTTTCAGTTAAATCCTTTTTCTAGTACATTCCTTTGTTTCTCCCAAGTTTTCCAGAAATTAGTATAATTAGTTAACAAATATTAGAAAGCCAATATTCTTTTGTTTTAGTAAAGAATAGTTGTGTAACATCTTTGAAACAGCTAATAATTATTGGAGAGAAAAGAAAAACACATTTCCACTTAGCAGGCCCCTATAGCAGCTCCCGAATAGCCACTTCCAACACAGTTTACACAGTTTTATTCAGTAACTGTTGGCTGTGATGCACATTAACTCTGGATTTACTCTCTGCTCCTGAATTTCTTGTCAGTCTCAGAGTGGATTCAGACTGTTAAACAAAGAGCTTTAATAACATTTATTTCAAGTCCTGTACTTCTGTGGCCACCTAACCAGAGATAGAGTAGTACAGAGGTAGAAGTAGTAAAGGTCTGCATTTGCCATTTAACTCTTGATAATGCCCAAAGGGACTGTGCAGTGATCATACAGTCACTATCAGAATTTTTCTCTTGACATAATCAGCTTTTGGTAAGTCTGCATCTCACATTTTCTTTTAAGCCAGCAGACCGTGTTAGTAATACTCATTTTTATTTCACTCATTATCTTTGCTGTGGTAGAGGAAAGAAATCAACAAGAACACAAGCACATGTAGGAGCTTTTCAGTCCAAAGCTGGGTGTTATTTAGATCTTGTTTTGCTTGGCCATTTGCCCAGGTGTGTTCTATTTCTTCTTCCAAGTCACATTGTAGATGTGGCCTCTTTGTCCTAGGTCTTCCTACTGAGGCATCACCTGGTGCTAGACCAGTTGGTGACCCACCTAGCTCTTGCCTCAGAAGATTTACTAGAATTTAATGAATGTTCTGGTCCTTTCTTTGTCCTACTAAATGTGTAAGGACTCTTATCATGGTGTTTATAATGCTGTGGGAAGTCAAATGAAGGCTACCTGGTCATCCTAAGTTTGGAAGAGTATCAAAGAAAGTTATGGTGCTGGGGTCGGAGAAATGGCTTAGCAGTTAAGGCGTTTGCCTGCAAAGCCAAAGGATCCTGGTTCAACTCTCCAGTACCTACAAAAGCCAGATGCACAAGGGGGCACAAGCATCTGGAGTTCGTTTGCAGTGGCTGGAGGCCCTGGCGTGCCCATTCTCTCTCTCTGTCTATCTCCTCTCCCTCTCTCCCTCTCTCTCCCTCTCTCTCTCTCTCCCTCTCTCTCTCTCTCTCTCTCTCTCCCTCTCCCCCTCTTTCTCTCTCTCAAATAAGTAAAATATATTTTAAAAAATAAAGCTATAGTGGAACTGGAAAAGAACTATTAGTGGCAAATAAGTAAGGGATGAAAAAACAAAACAAAAAACAACTCACATTTACCTCAAGGGAGACCCCAGAGTTCAGTTATGTAGTCTCTGAAGAAGGCATGTTGTAGGATTTGGGAAGGGTTTAAAGGAAGCTACTATGGTGGTAATGACCAGGATAATGAGGTTTAAAAACAGTTTTGGAATAAAGAGTTTGCTATGGCTCCACCTAACAGGAGCCATGTCTTCTATTAAACTTTTTGTTATTGTTGTTTTGTTTATTTTCTTGTTTGGTTTTAGCATATATCATAGGACATTATACAAACTCTTTCTTATTTAAAGGAAAGCAAAACAAGGAAAAGAAAACTTGTGGAGAGAAAATATTAAGAAAGAGGAAGAAGAAAAACAAAAACGACTTCAAGAAGAAAAATCACAAGAAAAAATTCAAGACATGGAACAAAAAGTTGAAGAAAAACAAAATAAGGATAAGGACAAAGGTATATTTGACATTTTATGAGGCAAAGTGGCAAAAACAGAGACCTAGCCGGGCGTGGTGGCGCATGCCTTTAATCCTAGCACTCGGGAGGCAGAGGTAGGAGGATCGCCATGAGTTCAAGGCCACCCTGAGACTACAGAGTTAATTACAGGTCAGCCTGGACCAGAGTGAGACCCTACCTCGAAAAACCAAAAAAAAAAAATACAAAAACAAAAAACAGAGACCTGATGAGAGACAGAAAGATGCTAATCTTAAAGAGTTTTTTTTAAAAAAAAAAACTTTTAAATTAAATCTGGGAGGCTGGGGAGATGACTCTGTGGTTAAAGGCATTTGTTTGCAAAGCCTAACTGGTCTAGGTTTCATTTCCAGTACCCAGTGTGTGGAGTTCACTTGCAGTGGCAAGAGGCCCTGGTGTCCCTATACTCTTTCTCTCTCCTTCTCTTTCCATTTCTTTCTCTCTCAAATAAATAAATAAACAAAGTATTTTTAATCAAATCTATTTTGTGGTCTCTTCTGTTATTTTTCCTTTATTTTATTTTTATTTTTTCCTTATACTGATAAATCTGTAATGGATCTATCTTTCTTCATCCAGTCCTATTTGCTTGCAATCTCCTCCGTGACCTCAATTTTGTGCTCTTTTTCTGTGTTATAGTCTCACCTGCACAGCTCCAATCATGTCTCTCCTTGCTTAGTCTCCTTGCATTTCACACAGCTTTATCTGGTGCATTCCCATAACTTCCTTTAGATCCATGTGTACGCCTCATCCTGCAAGTGTTCTCTCTGTCTAAGATGACTCCTGGGGCTAAAGGGATGGCTTAGTGGTTAAGGCGTTTGCCTGCGAAGTCAAATGATCCCGGTTTGATTCCCCAGGACCCATGTAAGCCAGATGCACAAGTTACACATGTGTCTGGAGTTTGTTTGCAGTAGCTGAAGGCCCTGGCATATCCATTCTTTCTATCTCTTCCTCCCATGCCCTCCCCTCTCTCTTTTTCAAATAATTTTTTTTTTAATCTTATGACTCCTGCTTAAGATGAACATCCATTGCTTTTAGTCATGGTATTTAAATCCTAACAACTCTAAATTTTTCCCCTTTAGGCTTAAGAGCTTTTTATTGAGTCATACCTAGGGTATATGTGTAGATTATGACATTTGTCTTCTCTGTAGGTGAAACACTGGGTACTCATTTGATGAATTACAGAGCATTATACCCCTTTGAAGCAAGGAGCCATGATGAGATGAGTTTTAATTCAGGGGACATAATTCAGGTAAGAAATGAAGCCTTTCTTCTCATGAACAAGCTGAATATTGTATTCTGAATTGAAAGCTGAAGATTGTATTCTGTTACTTACTATAATAATATCAAGTATAATTTTACATGGTACTATTTTTTTTCCAAAATAGGGTCTCACTCTAGCTCAGGCTGACCTGGAATTCACTGTATATAGTCTCAGAGTGGCCTCATACTCATAGTAACCCTCCTACCTCTGCCTCCTGAGAGCTGGCATGTGGCCTGGTCCTTTGAAAATATTCTTTAGGGGCTGGAGAGATGGCTTAGCAGTTAAGGTGCTTGCCTGCAAAGCCAAAGGACCCAGGTTCAATTCCCCAGGACCCATATAAGCCAGATGCAGAAGGTAGTACATGCATATGGAGTTCATTTGCAATGACTAGAGGCACTGGCATACCCATTCTGTCTCTGTCTTTCTCCCTCCCTCCCTCCCTCCCTCTCTCTCTCTCTGCCTCTCTCTCAAATAAAAATAACTATTTAAAAGATATTAGCAGTTAAGGTATTTGCCTGCAAAACCTAAGGACTCAGGTGTCTGGCATTCATTTGCAATAGCTAGAGGCTCTGGCATGCCCATTCTCTATCTGCCTTTCTCTCTCTCTCTCTCAAATAAATACAGTTAAAAAAATTTTTTTTTTGATTTGGTTTTTTGAGGTAGGATCTTACTCTAGCCCAGGATGACCTGGAATTAACTCTGTAATCTAATCTCAGAGGGCCTTGAATTCATAGTGATCCTCCTACCTCTGCCTCCTGGGTGCTGGAATTAAAGGCATTTACCACCATGCCTGGCTTGAAGTAATTTTTATATATATTTTTTTTTTTTGAGGGCTGGAGAGATGGCTTAGCGGTTAAAGCACTTGTCTGCGAAGCCTAAGGACCCAGGTTCAATTGCCCAGGTCCCATGTAATCCTGATGCATATGGTGGCACATGCATTTGGAGTTCATTTTCAGTGGCTAGAGGCCCTGGTGTGCCCATTCTCTTTCTCTCCTCCTCTCTCTCCCTGTCTCTAATAAATAAAAATAAAATCTTAAAAACATATTTTGTAAGCCAGAGGTGGTAGTGCACGCCTTTAATTCCAGCACTGAGGAGGCAGAGGTAGGAGGATCGCCGTGAGTTTGAGGCCACCCTGAGATTACATAGTGAATTCCAGGTCAGCCGCAGCTAGAGTGAGACTCTACCTAAAAAAAAAAAAAAAAAAAACCATATATATATATATATATATATATATATATATATATATTAAACATTGCCTTATTTAGCCCTTGCAGCATACTTCAGAGCTGCATAGAGAATTATGACTACCATGTTTTAAGCAAGGAAGAGTACTTCCACCAATTATAACTTTCAGGATTACAGTGACAGAATGGGATACAGGTGTGTGTCTTCTGATTCTGAGTCCAGTGTTCTTTCTACTATGTCATGTTGCTTCACATCACAAAAAGTGACACTGGTTTTGTTATTTCAACAAATTAGCAGTAGAGTTTTGAAGAGCTGATTGTTTCTGACAGTTGTCTTAAGAGTTGAAGGAGTTAGTTAGGTTTTGCAGTCCTAACTGGATTTACGTCATTTGTTCCTTGGGGGAAAAAACGGTATTTGTTTTATTGTGACAGTCTATGGTAGTTAGCTTCTTATTGTTGGAATAAAACACGTAACCAGAAGCAGCTTCTGAGAGGAAAGAATTTATTGCAGACTTCTAGTTTTAAGGGGAAGCTTCATAAAGGCAGGGAGTTCATAGAACAAGTAGGAAGCTGTTACATATGAGTGGAAGTAGTCAGAGGGCTGGACTAATAAACCTCAAAGCCCACCCCCAGTGACACACCTCCTCCAGCAAGGCTCCACCTCCTTATAGGCTCTACCAGCTGGGCATTGAGGATGAGGTTTAATCACAAACACATGAGGCCATGGGCGACACGTAACATTCGAACTATCACACAGCCATGTAAAATAGGGAATTTTTTTTTTTTTTTTTTGAGGTAGGGTCTCACTCTAACCCAGGCTAACCTATAATTTACTATGTAGTCTTAGGCTGGCTTCAACCTCACAGTGATCTCCTACTCTCCCTCCCAAGTGCTGGGATTAAAGGGTGAATATGAGATAATCCATACCTGCATTTTCTATGTATGTGAGGGTTCCTAAGCAGTCTTAACCCTTCTTTTTTCTTCATAGGTTGATGAAAAAACTGTAGGAGAACCTGGTTGGCTCTATGGTAGTTTTCAAGGAACTTTTGGCTGGTTTCCATGCAACTATGTAGAAAAAATACCATCAAGTGAAAAAGCTTTGTCACCTAAGAAAGCCTTACTTCCTCCTACAGTATCCTTATCTGCTACCTCAACTTCTGAGTAAGTTTTGAGCTAACTGTGGTGTTTATATATCTCTGTTAATGTGTTAATACTAGTACATAGTTGTGTCAGTCTGACCCTTGATCATGTTGTTAATCTGGCAGCATTATCCCAAGAATACTTTTTGTTCCAAGTTTAATACTATAATACCATATATATAATCTATACACTATATATTATAGTGTATAGATAATATATACTATACTATATACTATATATATATTAATATATAGTATATATGTATACCATATATTATATATATAATATATATGTATATATTATACTATAAGTTAGTAAATGAAAAAAATAGTTTATTATGAATTCTTATCTGGAAATCATGCTTAAATACAGTGTTTATAATATTCATGTCATGCATATGGGTAAACTGGTAGTACTTCACTAAGTTCTAAACAATTAGGTATACTTATTAAAGTGTTAAATTTACAGACCACTTCCTTCAATTCAACCAGCATCAGTGACTGATTATCAAAATATATCTTTCTCAAACCTAACTGTTAATACATCATGGCAGAAAAAATCAGCTTTTACTCGCACTGTGTCTCCTGGCTCTGTGTCCCCTATTCACGGACAGGTATGTTGTTTATAATTTTTCTGTGCTTTATTCTTTAAGTTTGCTCTTGGTTGACTTAAATAGAATATGATTCAACAGCATCATTCATTCTTTAGCCCGAGTTTGTAGTGTTCAGTTTCTGTTCTTAGTCACGTGTGATGTGCACTTACAGAGTGATTATTATTTAGTGGATTCTCAGCAATTTACTACTGTAAAATCAAGTGGAAGTTGTGAAATTTAGGTTTAAGGGGCTTTTGTTATTTTTTTGTTCAGTAAGTTTTTTTTTAAGTTTTTATTTATTTGATAGAGAGAGTGAAAGAAGCAAAAAGAGAGAAAATGGGTACACCAGGGCCTCTATAGCCACTGCAAATGAGCTTTAGATGTATGTGCCACTTTGTGCATCTGGTTTACATGAGTACTGGGGAATTGAACCTGAATCCTTAGGCTTTGCAGGCAAGTATCTTAACTGCTAAGCCAACTCTCCAGCCCTGCAGTAAGTTTTTTGTCTGAGAAACTTAGTACTTTGTTAGATGGCTATACTAATATTATTAAAAAGAGCCAGAAAAAAGTAAAAACAAAACAAAAAAACAGAGCCAGGCATGGCAACACCATTTAATCCCAGCACTCAGGAAGCAGAGGTAGGAGGATCACTGTGAGTTCAAGGCCAACCTGAAGACTACGTAGTGAATGCCAGGTCAACCTGGGTTAGAGTGAGAGCCTACCTCAAAAAAGTAAAACAACAACAACAAAACTGCAGGGACTAGAGAGATGGCCTAGTGGTTAAGGCACTTGCTTGCTTGCAAAGCCTAATGGCCCAGGTTCATATCCCCAGTACCCACGTAAAGCCAGATGCACAAAGTAATGCATGCATCTGGAATTGGTTTGCAGTGGCCCTGGAGTCCCCACACATATCATATCCCCTCCCTCCCTTCCTTCCTCTTTCCTCACAAATAAATAATAAATAAGTTTTTAAAAAAATATTGTAGGACTGCAGAGATGGTTTAGCGGTTAAGCACTTGCCTGTGAAGCCTAAAGACCCCGATTCGAGGCTCGATTCCCCAGCACCCACATTAGCCAGATGCACAGGGGGCGCATGCGCCTCTCTCTCTCTCTCTCTCTCTCTCTCTCTCTCTCTCTCTCTCTCTCTCTCTCTCTCTCTCTCTCTCCTTCTCTGCTTCTTTCTCTCTCTGTCACTCTCAAATAAATAAACCAAAAAAAATTTTTTTAATTATAGAGCTGGAGAGATGGTTTAGCAGTTAAGGCACTTGCCTGTGAAGGCTAAGTAACCAGGTTTGATTCCCCAGTACCTAAATAAGCCAGATGCACAAGTTGGCACATTGAGTCTGGAGTTTATTTTCATTGGCTAGAGGCCCTGGCTTGCCCATTCTCCCCCCCCCATAAATAAAATATTTTACAAAACAAAAATAAATTGCAGATTTCACCAAGAGTAGTCTGAAATAAAGATTTCACCTTCACCCAGCAATGTTTACTGCATGGTTATGGGTTTCAACATTTTATTTTATATTTTTTTGGTTAATTTATTTTATTTGAGGGGGGAGAAAGAGACAGACAGATTATAGATTGATGATTGATTGATTGATAGGCAGACAGATGAGAGAATGGGCATGCCAGAGCCTTCAGCAGCTGCAAATGAACTCCAGACGCATGCACTACCTTGTGTATTTTGCTTACGTGAGTCCTGTGGAATTGAACTTGAGTCCTTCGGCTTTGCAGGCAAATGCCTTAATGGTTAAGCCATCTCTCCAGCCCTGTTTGTTTGTTTTTCAAAGTAGGATCTCACTCTAGCCCAAGCCAGCCTGGAACTCTGTAGTTTCAGGCTGGTCTCAAATTCACAGTGATTCTCCTACCTCTGCCTCCCAAATACTGGGATTAAAGGTGTGTGCCACCACACTCAGCAAGTTTCAACATTTTTTTACGTGCTATAACTTTAAAGAAAGCAAATTTAAACTTATTTGCCATTAAGTAATTCATAATCTAATCATAATCTAATTCTCTTAGGAGAATTATATTAAGGAGTGGAGGGGAAAGAAGGGAAGGGAAACAAAAAAGTTGTTTGAAATAAAACATAATGAAACCCAAGTCTTTGTGTACTCATAAAATGAATAATTTTTTTGAAAGAAATATTGCAAAAAGAAAGAACACATACATACAAGCAGGGTTGGGAAGATGGTTCAGTATATAAAGCACTTGCCACACAAACATGAAGACCAGAGTTCATATTCCTACACACTGTATAAATGCTGAGTTGCCTGTAATCATGTTGCTCAGGTAGTAGAGACAGGACTCCTCTGATAAGCTGAGACTGGACTAGCCAAATTGGTGAGCCCTGGATTCAAGTTAGCGACTCTGTCTCAGTAAATAAGGTCAAGAACAATGGAAGAAGGCACCCAGTGTTAACTTCTGTCCTGTGTATGCACATACATGTACACACACATGCAAATACATATGCCAAACATACACACATTATAAAAAGCGTACGTTCAAGTTACTGTGAAGTGTGAGAAATGTTACAATAAAGATATCTGCAAAGTTCCAAGAGTATGCAGAGGAGCAAGCATCTTCTTAGAGAAGGCTTCACAAAGGGGAGATAGTTAAGTAAGACCTTCAAAGATAAAGATAAGCAAGAATCCATCAAACATGGCAAAGGAGTTCCTCCAGTGAAAGAGCAATGGGAGCCAGGCATGATGGTACACACCTTTAATCCCAGTACTCTGGAGGTTAGGTAGGAATAAAACTTAAAAAAAAAAAAAAAAAAGAAAGAAAGAAAGAAAAAAGCAATGTGAGAAAAGTTAGGGAAGCACAATAACAGGAGGTATTTGCAGGATGAGAATTCTTTATAGTATAGGTAAAAATTGGGACTCTTGGAGAGAGGGTTAAAAAGTGAGCCCCGGGGGCTGAAGAGGTAGCTTAGCCGTTAAGCACTTGCCTGTGAAGCCTAAGGACCCCCGTTCAAGGCTCGATTCCCCAGGACCTACGTTAGCCAGATGCACCAGGGGGCGCACATGTATGGAGTTTGTGTGCAATGGCTGGAGGCCCTGGCACACCCATTCTCTCCCTTCCCCCCGCCTCTTCCTCTTCCTCTTCCTCTTCCTCTTCCTCTTCCTCTTCCTCTTCCTCTCTCCGTCTGTTGCTCTCAAATAAGTAAAAATAATTTTTTTTTTTAAAGTGAGCCTGGCATAATGGTTGCATACCTATCACTACTTAGAAGGCTGAGTTAGAAGGACTACAAGTTTGAAGCCAGCCTGGGCAACCTTAGCAAGACTTTCTCAGTAAATAAAAACATTTTCAAATGTGCAGCTAAAGATGTTGACATTTATTAGTGGAGCAGTTAATACAATGCTAGACAACTTGGCAGTGAAAAACCATGAGAGGCTTTTGAAATGAGTTGGTATATATATGTTTATGAAAGATAATTCCAGTTGTGCCATGGGGCAAGTTGGCAGAAGGAAGGAGAACAGCTAAGGAAGAGTACTACCCTAACAAGAGATGATAAGGGAAGTCATGCCATAATGATGGAATACTCGGGAAGGGATATTTAGAAGAGTACTAGGACTCAACATAAAATAGGATGTCCATTGAATATGGTGAGCAAAGATGTGGGAATTAACAATAAATCTTCAGTCTATAGCCTGAGCAACTGAAAGAATAGTGATACCATTCTATTATGTTTGGTAGGCAGGGAGAGGAACCTGGTGAGTTCCAAAATGATTGCTTTTGACATACAAATAGAGACGACCCAATGGGAGCATCTGATGTGCAAGTCTTGAGCTCAAGATAAAGTTGCACAGTGGGTGCGCAAGAGACAGATCAGTGTTTAACTTGCAAAGCCTGCTGGACAGGGTTCAGTTCCCCAGTTTCCCCAATCATCCATGTAAAGCCAGACCAAAAAGTGATGCAAGTATTCCATTTGCAGTGGCAAGAGGCCTTGACATGCCCATATACACACAGAGACAAAAACATGTGTGCACAAACAGATAGTTTTATAAAGTTACACTGAAAATGTAGATTTGAGAATTCATAGGCATAGATAACATCATGTTGGAATTGTAAGAGAAGAGGGCTAGACAGAAGAGGAACCCTCAGAGAAGTGTGATTTCAGAAACTACAAGGGCTTTAATGATAGCCACACTGTTCAGATATGAAAGAAAATAAGGATTTTAGGAGCAGCTTTCTGATTTGTTCTTGTCTGGAAGGCACTCAGTAAGTGTGACAGTACAGCACATTGAAAGCAAGTTGAAGGTAGGGAATTCAGACATAGAAGAAAGTGAGGGAAAGCATATGAAGAGAAGTGATGGAAGACATAAAGACTAGAGAGAGGAACTTAAACTAAATGATTTTAGGAAATGAGAAAGCAGAATTGAGGACTGTACAAGTGAAGAGGTTAGCTTTATTAAAAGAAAAATAAGACTGGGAATATAGTTCAGTGGTAGAGCACTTGCCTCACATGTTGAGTTCAATTCCAAGTACTGCCAAATACTAGTTAGTTAGTTAGTTAGTTAGTTAGCTAGCTAGTTAGTTAGTTAGTTAGTTAATTTTAAAACACTTGTGGCCATGTTAGACTGAAGTACTAACTGCAGTTAGAAACTGTGCTATGTGCTTTGAAGACTACAAAGTTTATGCTTTGCAAGCAACTACAGAATAAAAAGAAAATCCACTAAAACAAAATATCCCTTCCTCTAAGAGCAAAGGGAAAAAAGAGTAAGAAGTTAAGAGAGAAATGCCAAGGGAGGTGCTGAACATAACTACATCTCCATTCTTACTGGAGTAAACTAAATCAATAGCAGTTAGAAGTCACTTGAAGCTGGGAGAGAAAATATTTGTTCTAATTCCCTTTTCATTTCCTTTGATGGATTTATGAATTCTTCCTTCAGTACTCAGTTCTTACCTTTTGTGTTAGTGATATGGTGTCTTTGAGTGGTAGATGTTCAAGATTACCCCTAGTTATATATCACAAATGATTTTTAAATTTTTATTTATTTGTTTGTTTATTTATTTATTTATTTAAGGCAGACAGAAAGAGACCTCCTTCCCCTGCAAAGAGACCCTGGATGTGTGCATCACTCTATGTATTGGTCATTACATGGGCACTGGGGACTAGAACTCAAGACATCAGGTTTTGCAAGCAAACACCTTTAACTGCTGAGCTGTCTCTCCAGCCCTCATAAATAATTTTTAAATTTTATTTTTATTTATTTAAAAGAGGCAGGCAGAAAGAGAGAAAGGGAGGGAGAAAGAGAGAGGGAGGGAGAAAGAGAGAGGGAGGGAGAGAATGGGCACTCCAGGGCTTCCAGCCACTGAAAGTGAACTCCAAATGCTCTACCTTGTGCATCTGGTTTATGTGGATCCTAGGGAATCAAACCTGGGTTCTTTGGCTTTGCAGGCAAGCACCATAACTGCTAAGCTATCTCTCCAGCCCCCTACCTCATAATTTTAAGTCAGTTAGTAGGTGAAATTAGCCACCATGCTAAACTGGTCTGTCTACTCTAGAAATCGAGATGATCATGCCCATTTTTAAATTTGGATGGTTTGTATTCCTAGGGACAGGTTGTTGAAAACCTGAAAGCCCAAGCCCTTTGTTCCTGGACTGCAAAGAAGGATAACCACTTGAACTTCTCAAAACATGATGTTATTACTGTCTTGGAGCAGCAAGAAAATTGGTGGTTTGGGGAGGTGCATGGAGGAAGAGGATGGTTCCCAAAATCTTATGTCAAGATCATTCCTGGGAGTGAAGTAAAGCGGGAAGAGTAAGCATCTCTGTGTGTTTCTGTGAGGTGTGAATGCTGGTGTGTTCACTCATGAGAAGGCCACAGTATGACTGCAATAAGAAAAAAGTTATGTTTCAGCCTAAATATCAGATGATTGCTAGCCTGGAAGAAAAACAGATATTTGCACCAGTTTAGAATCATACTGAAAAAATGTAATATTTTGCTTTTCTTTGTACCATATAACCATTTAGAAAAGCGGCTTTTCATTTGAAGTATTTCTCCCATGTTTACTATAAAGTTTCAATATCTAAGTCTTTCTTTAATAAAGTCTTATTTGTGTATTTATTTGGTAGACCAGAAGCTTTGTATGCATCTGTAAATAAGAACCCTACCTCGGCGGCCTATCCAGTTGGAGAAGGTAAGCATTTGGCAGTTTGTAAGTTCACTGGGAGTTAGGTTAGGTATCGATTATTCAACCTATTTCTTTGTGTCTGAGGTTTTGTGTGCTTTTTTGAAATATGTTTATTCATTTCTTTTCAAGCAGGGAGAGAGAGACAGAGAGAAAGAATGGAGAAAGAGTCTCTAGCCAATGCCAACAAACTCCAGATGTATGCACCCCTTTGTGCATCCAGCTTTACATGGATACTGGGGACTAGAGCCCAGGTCTTCAGGCTTTGCAGACAAGCCCCTTAACCACTGAGCCATCTCTCCAGCCCATGTATGAGGTTTTTGTTTTGTTTTAAATGTTTGCTGGCAGTGGCTGGAGGCCCTGGCACACCAATATTCTCTCTCTCTCACATTAAAAAAAAAAAAAAAAGGCTTTTAATCCCAGCACTCAGGAGGCAGAGGTAGGAGGTTCACCATGAGTTTGAGGCCACCCTGAGACTACATAGTGAATTCCAGGTCAGCCTGAGCGAGAGTGAGACCCCACCTCAAAGTGGGGGGGTCGCTGGAGAGATGGCTCAGCAGTTATGGTGCTTGCATGCAAAGCTGCCACATAAAGCCAGATGCACAAGGTGACACATGTATCTGGAGTTCATTTACAGTGGCTAGAAGTCCTGGTGTGCCCATTCTCTCTCTCTCTCTCTCTCTTGCTCTCACTCTCTTGCTCTCACTCTTGCTCACTCTCTATTCCCCCTTCCTACCTCCCTCCCTACCTCTTTCTCTCACTTTTTTTCAAGTAAATAATAAATAAATAATTTTTAAATGATGATAATGGATAGCGGGGCATGATGTCACATGCCTTAATCCCAGTGCTCGGGAAGCCAAGGTAAGAGGATTGCTGTGAGTTTAAGACTAACCTGAGACTACATAGTAAATTCCAGGTCAGCCTGGGCTATATTGAGACCCTACCTCAAATACCAAAACACAAAAAAAAAAAAGATAAGAAAGCATTTGAAAATGTAGAAACCCCATGGTAAAGCTTGTTAACCTCTGCTTAAGTAATTATTTGATTTCTTTTTCTTTTATTGTAAGTGTGGTATACATGTATGTTTGCATGTGTGTATATAAGGGTGCATGTGCACACATGTACCTGTGTGTGGCAACCAGTGGTCGACATCAGGTGTCCTTCTTAATCCCACTTTATTTTGAGAGGACATGGTCTTTCACTGTATCTAAGATTTGGTTACACTAGCTTGGCTGCACGCCTTGGGGATCCTCCTGTCTCTGCCTCCCAGCACTTGGGTTACAGGCACACACCCAGCTTTTCCATGGTAGTGGAGGTCCATAGTCAGGTCCTCATGCTTGTGAGGCTAGCACTGTACCTCTCAGCCATCTCCCAGCATCTTCATTCCTTTTTCTACCTTCAGATCTTTTTGTATTGTAAAGTACAAGGGTTTTTTCTTTAAAAATGGTAAACTTAAAGAATATATATGTGATCTTACAATAAAACCTTTTTGCTCATTCCCTATAGAGTACATTGCACTTTATCCATATTCGAGTGTAGAACCTGGAGATTTGACTTTCACTGAAGGTGAAGAAATCCTAGTGACCCAGAAAGATGGAGAGTGGTGGACAGGAAGAATTGGAGACAGAACTGGAATTTTTCCATCAAACTATGTCAAACCAAAAGATCAAGAGGTAAAGTTATTTGGGTATTAAAAACAAAACCAGCCTGATATGGTGGCACATGCCTTTAATCACAACACTTGGGAGGCAGAGGTAGGAGGATTGCGGTGGGTTCAAGGCCACCCTGAGACTCCATAGTGAATTCCAGGTCAGCCTGGGCCAGAGTGAGACCCTACCTCGAAAAAAAAAAAAAAATTAAGCTGGTCATGGTGGTGCATACCTTTAATTCCCAGCATTTGGGAGGTAGAGGTAGGAGGACCGTCATGAGTTCAAGGCCACCTGGAAGCTACCAAGTGAATTCCAGGTCAGCCTGGGTTAGAGCAAGACCCTGCCTCGGAAAACCAAAATCAAGCCAGGTGTGGTGGCACATGCCTTTAATCCCAGTACTCGGGAGGCAGAGGTAGGAGGACCATTGAGTTCAAAGCCACCCTGAGAATAAGTTGATTTGACCCAGTTAGTCATGTTTAATGTCAGGAAAGAGCTGCTTGTATATAAATTATACCAGCAGACCAAATCTCTGTCAGTGTTTCATTAATATGGTGACTATGTGGTTCACTATCATTTTGATCTCCATAAAGAAACAAGAATCCTGGACATTAGAAATCTTTAATTTTTGGCTGGAGAGATGGCTTAGCAGTTAAGTTACATGCCTGTAAAGCCAAAGGACCCAGATTCGATTCCCCAGTACCCATGTAAACCCAGATGCACAAGGTGATGCATGTGTCTGGAGTTCCTTTGCAGTGACTAAAAGCCCTTGCACACCTACTCTCTGTTTCTTTTTCTTTCAAATAAATAAAATTTTAAAAAATTTAATTCTTAGTAGCTTCTGAACTTTCCTGGATAATGATTGTTGGCAATAATAAAAGCATTATGTCTTTTCCTTATAGAACTTTGGGAATCCTGGCAAATCTGGAACTGCTAACAGAAAACCTGGTATGTATAATAGAAATCTTGAAAAATAGTGAAGTGTTTGCTCTAATCTTGAATCACAGTGCTTTTCTTCTTCTTTTCAGAGATTGCTCAAGTAACTTCTGCATATGTTGCTTCTGGCACTGAACAACTGAGTCTTGCACCAGGCCAGTTAATACTAATCCTAAAGAAAAACACAAGTGGGTGGTGGCAAGGAGAGCTACAGGTAATAATACATGCTCATAAAACATAAAAAGTCAGTTAAGATTTTAAATCATTCATAGGAAATAATCACACTTTAGTGCTACTCACTTCCCTCCAGTCTTTTGCCTATTTTTAGCACAGTTTGGTTGGTATTATAAATAACAATTTAAAGAAGACTTTTTGGTGATGGCATATTTGTTTTCCAGTAGTTTATCCCTTACTAAACCATATGTATATATGTATATATATATATATTTATATATTTATATTTATATGTATGTATGTATTTTTTTTTCAGAGAGAGCGAGCGAGCAAGCGAGCACACATGGGCATGCTAGGGCCTATAGCCACTGCAAACAAACTCCAGACACATGCTCCCCCTTGTGCATCTGGCTTATGTGGGTCCTTTGGCTTTGCAGGCAAACAATTCAACTGCTAAGCCATCTCTCCAGTCCAGGTCTTTTGTTTTGTTTTGTTTTGTTTTGTTTTGTTTTGTTTTGTTTTGTTTTGTTTTTCGAGGAAGAGTCTCACTCTAGTCCAGGCTGACCTGGAATTCACTCTGTAGTCTCAGGGTGGCCTTGAACTCATGGTGATCCTCCTACCTCTGCCTCCCAAGTGCTGGGATTAAAGGTGTGTGCCACCACGCCTGGCCCAGGTCATTTTCTTAAAGCACACCCTCACCTCCACCTGAGACATCCCAGCTATGGGTATCTCTTGTAGGAGGACGGGATTTACATAGTATATTGAGAAAAAATACAACCTGTCAGACTGTCCCTAGCAGTCTTAGGTGTTTGAAATAGTAGAGAAAAGAAATAGGACAGGCAGATGATTCTAGTTTTTTCCTAGAGTGTTAACAGATGGTTTAATTTCTAAAAGTTCTTTAGTAGTTAAAACTAACAGGCATTTTAGGGTCAAAAGATGATGAGAGAAATTTTTTTTTTGTTGTTTATTTTTATTATTTGAAAGTGACAGAGAGAGAAAGAGGCAGAGAGAGAGAGAGAATGGGCGCACCACGGCCTCTAGCCATTGCAAACGATCTGCAGACGCGTGCGCCCCCTTGTGCATCTGGCTAACGTGGGTCCTGGGGAATTGAGCCTCAAACCGGGGTCCTTAGGCTTCACAGGCAAGTGCTTAACCCCTAAGCCATCTCTCCAGCCTGATGAGAGAAAATTTTTTTTAATTATTTATTTATTTATTTGAGAGCGACAGGCACAGAAAGTAAGACAGAGGGAGAGAGAGGGAATGGGCGCGCCAGGGCTTCCAGCCTCTGCAAACGAACTCCAGATGCGTGTGCCCCCTTGTGCATCTGGCTAACGTGGGACCTGGGGAATCGAGCCTCAAACCGGGGTCCTTAGGCTTCACAGGCAAGCACTTAACCGCTAAGCCATCTCTCCAGCCCGATGAGAGAAATTTTTAACAATGTATTTTATTTATTTATTTAAGAGAGAGGGAGAGAGAGAATGGGCATGCCAGGGCCTCCAGCCACTGCAAACGAACTCCAGATGCATGCACCCCCTTGTGCATCTGGCTTATGTGAGTCCTGGAGAATCAAACTAGGATCCTTTGGCTTTGCAAGCAAATGCCTTAACCACTAAGTCATCTCTCCAGCCCCGATGAGAGAATTTTTATGTGAGGTTGATACATGATGATAATTCAAAAGGTAAAGATAGCTTCATTCTTGCATACTTGTTTTAGGATTCCTAAAGAACATACTTTTCTTGTTAACATATTTTTTATTATTTTCAATCAGGGTGGGGAGGGAATGGGGTACTGCAAACAAACTCTAGATGCACTTGCCATTTCGTGCCTCTGGCTTTACCTGGGTATCAGGTAATTGAATCTTGGCCATTAGGCTTTGCAAGCAAGCACCTTAAGCACGGAGCCATCTCTCTAGCCTAATACTTCTTTTGAATAACCCCCTCAAATTCCACCTTATGATTTATTTTGAACTAAATGGGAAACCTGATCTCCAGAAGTCTTAAGTATGACTTCCTGATATTAACAAAGCTCCATGGTATACTTCAATGAGCCATTCCTTTCAAATGGTTGACTTGAATGTATTAAAACTCTGGAAAGCTATTTTAGATTATAAATATCATTTGTGTGAAATATCAGACCCCTGTACTCAAAGGACCTTAGAGGAAGACTTCTATGGGTAGCATTTTCAGCAGCACTTTGAGTTGCCTAAAGTGGTGATTTTTACAGTTGTTTAGGATTAACCTGAAAGGGTCCAGTGATGAGTTCAACGGTCCCATTACCAATCCCCGTGTCTACCTCATTCACTAGACATATTCATGGACCATTCTGAATGGTGATATACCTAGGATTTTATCACAAAATGGTACAGATTAAAATCATCCACTGGAAAAGACAGTACAGAGGGTTCCAAAAAGGGACCTTGGGGATTTTTCTCTCCAAGCAGATTATGGACAGCATTGCCTCTTCCTGGCAGTAACTTGTGATAACATACACGTAGTATTGCCACCAAGAAAAACTCATGGGGCTTTCACTAGGACTCCATCACATAGCTTTAGTTCACTGTTCATGTGAACAAACCCCATGTCCAACTCAGAGAGGGTGAGCTAACATCCAGTGACTCAGAACACCCACCATAAATCACATTGACAGAATTGGGAAGGCCCAGGTTCCCCAACCCCAGGTAAACTAAGACACTTACAAATGAATATATTCCAAGGATTTTAGAGTCAACATCCTAAGAGTCAGTTTCAAAGGCCAGACCTGGATTTGGACAAAGTTAAATTCCTTTTCAAACAGCCAAGAATTTTCTAATTTTAAGTCATATTTCAGTAATTTGGGGAGGGGGAGTGTTTTTGTTGAGGTAGAGTCTCACTCTAGCCCAGGCTAACTTGGAACTCACTCTGTAGTCCCAGGCTGGCCTTGAATTCAAATCTAGTGCTGGGATTAAAGGTGTGCACCACCATGCCTGGCAGTAATTGTTTTTGGTTTTTTAATATATTTTATTTGGGCTAGAGAGATGGCTTAGCAGTTAAGGCACTTGCCTGCAAAACCTAACAACCAGAGTTCAATTCCCTAGCACCCATGTAAAGCCAAATGCACAAAGTACATTTACAGAAGCTGGAGGCCCCGGCATACCTATCCTGTCTGTCTGCTATCTCTCTCTCTGCTTCCAAATAAATATGTAAATTTTTTTAAATTGAAAAGAATTTAAGACAAATTGAGAATGGACACACCAGGTCCTATGTCCACTGCAAATGAACTCCAGATGCATGTGCCACTTTGTGCATCTGGCTTCATGTGGGTTCTGGGGAAATCAAACTTGCGTTCTCAGGCTTTGGAGGCAAGTACCTTAACTGCTGGGCCATTTCTCCAGCCCCAGTAATTGTAATCTCACCTATTTAAAAGAAAAATTTAGGGGCTGGAGAGATGGCTTAGTGGTTAAGCGCTTGCCTGTGAAGCCTGAGGACCCCAGTTCGAGGCTCGATTCTCCAGGACCCACGTTAGCCAGATACACAAGGGGGCACACGCATCTGGAGTTTGTTTGCAGTGACTGGAAGCCCTGGCGCGCCCATTCTCTCACACTCGCTCTATCTGTCTCTTTCTCTCTCTGTCACTCTCAAATAAATAAATTAAAATGAACAAAAAATTGTTTTAATTACTTATTTATAAGCAGAGAGAGAAAAAATGAAAATGGGCACCCCAGGACCTCTTGCCACTGTAAATGAACTCTAGATGCATGCACCATTTCATGCATCTACCTTTATATAGGTACTGGGAAATCAAACCTGGATCATCAGGCTTTGCAAATAAATGCCTTTAACTGCTGAGCCATCTCTCCAGTCCTCATCTTTTAATTATGTATTTATCTTGCTAATTTTATAGGCCAGAGGAAAAAAGCGACAGAAAGGATGGTTTCCTGCTAGCCATGTTAAACTTTTGGGTCCAAGTAATGAAAGAACCACACCTGCCTTTCATGCTGGTAAGAAAGTGGTTAACTTGTGTCTCATCATAGATAACTTGTTAAAGCACAGCAGCCTCTTAGATTACCTAACTCTTTTGAAAGGTATGAAAATTTTTCCTTGCCTTACCTCTGCTAAAAGTAACATGCCACTGAGAACTTCCTTTCCAAAAAAGCAAGACTTTCTCACTGATACTTGAAATACTTCACTCCTTGAAATTTTTCAAGGTGGAATTGCTATTTTATCATACTTAAAGGAAGAAACAGTTCACTTGGCTTTGTTTGTTTGTGAGGTAGGGTCTCACTCTAATCCCAGCTGACTTGGAACTCACTTTACAGTCCCAGGCTGGCCTCAAACTCATAGTGCTCCTCCTACCTCTGCCACCCAAGTTCTAGGATTAAAGGCGAGTGCCACCATGCCCAGCACACTTGGCCTTTTAACTGGAGCTAATTTCATAAGAAAGAATGGGGGAAGGAAGATGGGAAAGTGACAAGCTCAAGAAAAAAATTAGCATAACCTTAGTATTAAATATTAATTACTTCTACAGGTAGTAATAATTCATGTAGGAATAATGAACTGATTATTTTGCTGTTCTTTTGATAGTATGTCAGGTGATCGCTATGTATGACTACATAGCAAATAATGAAGATGAGCTCAATTTCTCCAAAGGACAACTTATTAATGTTTTGAACAAAGATGATCCTGACTGGTGGCAAGGAGAAATAAATGGGGTGACTGGTCTCTTTCCTTCAAACTACGTTAAGATGACGACAGACTCAGATCCAAGTCAACAGTGTGAGTAGTATCAAATTACTTACCTTTCATCTGATATGAAAACTTTCATATGCTGTATTATTACATTTATTGCTATTCTGGATCAGATCTTAAACTTAGAACTCACAACAAATGAGGATTCATATTTCAAGTAAGGAAAAACTGTCTTATATCAAGGCATGGTGGTACATGCCTTTAATACTAGCACTTGGGAGGCAGAAATAGGAGAATCACTGAGTTTGAGGCAAACCTGAGACTACATATTGAATTCCAGGTTATCCTGGGCTAGAGTAAGATCTTACCTTGGGGAAAAAAATAAAAGCCAAAGGCGGGAAGAAGTTATATTACCTTTCTTCAAACACTTTCTGCTAACTTTAGAGATTAGTATTAGATTCCATCTAGAAAACAGTACGTACTCTATCTTGTGGGGTTTTTTATGATGGTCACCTGTACTGCGGCTTCTCTTCACCACCCTTTCTCAGGATCCAATGTTCTTTTCGGCATAATAAAAAGTAGCTGTGCCTATAATTGCCATTAATTTTGTGGCCTCTTCATGTATTTTCCACATGTTTACATAGTACCTGGCTTGAAGGAAAAAAAAAGCCTGTTTAAACTATTTGTAAAACAGGTCATTCTTTAGAGAACTACTTCTGTTACAAAAGATGTGTGAATCAATATCACTTGCACAATATTCAGAAGAATATTCCTGACCTCAAAAACATAAAAATTGTTGCTATATAATAACATATCTTGTTAGCTGTATAGCTTTATAAAAATATTTATTTGTTTAGGAGAGAACAGAGAGAGTGCGGGGGGGGGGGGGGGGGGCGGGGAGGGTCACTCCAGGGCTTCCTGCCATTGCAAATGACTGCAAACACCTGCGTCACTTTGTGCATCTAGCTTTACCCAAGTACTGGGGAATCAAACCAGGGTCATTAAGCTTAGCATGCAAATGCCTTTAACCACTGAGCAATCTATTTAGTCTAGCTAAATAGCCTTTTTTATAGTTGCCAAGAAACTCAGCAGTAATAGTAAATTAGGGAACAAACAGTACTTGAAATAACTTTTTGTCTTTTTAAAGTAGATGCCATTTTTTTCTTTTGTTTTATTTACATTTTCTTGATTTGTGTTTCTATCACTCTAGTCTAATTATTGAAAACAGCCTTTCATTTTAATTCATTGGAGCATATAATTGGTAACTAAATCAACAGAGACATTCTTAGGATTCATTGCAATGCAAAGGTTTTGAATTTATTTTATGCTATATGTATAATGTGTATTATTTTCACTTTAAAGTTGTAAAGATAGGTCTTATCTTGAAAGACAACTCCTCCTTAGATGAATCAACTAAATTTTATAGTTTAGAAATAGGAGGAGGCATTTAATATTCCCACAAGTGTCACAGAATTAAAAATTAAAGAATTAAAGTGTCTCAGAAATAAAGAAAATTACAACAGGTTTGGAGAGATGGCTCCAGTAATAAACTGCTTTCCACTCAACCTGGAGTACCAAAATTAGATCCCCAGATTCCATGTAAAAGCCTTAAGTGAGTGGTAGAGAGAGATGGTGGCAAAGGAAGTAGAATTACCCAGAAGCCCATGGTGAGCACAGCAAAGAGCCTGAGTGAGAATTCACAGCAAGAAACCCCGCCTTAACGAAAGTGGACAGGTGAGGACTAACCTGAAAGTTGTTCTCGGACCTCAACATGCATGCAAGAATACACATACACACACAAATTAATGTTTTCAAAAATTATAATTACTTGGATTACCTAATGGATGACTATTTTTAAGCTCCGTTGATGGTTTTCACTTTACAGTGTTTAATTAGAAATTGGCTTATCTGGTTAGTTATAAGTACCAGTGTCACATTTCTGTGGCCTGAGAGATGCAGATACTTTGAGACTTGCTGTATTTGAAGATTTTTGCCTAGTGATCCTTGCTATCAGTCCAGAATGTCAGTACATTTGGTTTTTGTAACATCTGAAAGTTTGATAGTTTACAAAACTGCTTTGATATTTTCTATATTATTTATAGTGTTAGAATACCCTACTTCACATAGTAAGTACATATAAAGAACAGATGATAGCTATTCTTTAGGAATGGGAGGACCATGCCCCAGACCTTTCCTGCCTTTCATCTACTTGTTCCATGACAGTTCTGTCAGGCTCCCCTCTAGGGCTAATTTGAAAAGCTCCTCTTCAGAAATCTACTTCGAGTGTAATCTCCTAAAGAAGTAACCTAAGTTTATGACACTTTTTATTCATGCAGCCCAGTTGACCCTGAGATCACTGTGTTGCTGAGGATGACCCTAAGTTCCTGACCTAAATGCTGGGATGATGGGCCTGAGCCACCACACCCAGCTAAACATGAACCCAGAGCCTCATGCAGTCAAGAGAAGTGCTCTATCACTGAGCTACATTCCCAGCTTTTTATTCTTAAATAAAATAGTGGGTTGCTAGTAAATGTTTGTACATAAGTGATACAGAGAGCATGAATTAGTTATCCAGGAACACATAATCTGCATGCATTACTTTTGGCAAACAGGCATGGTGCTGCACACCTGTGATTCCCACACTTAGGAGGATGAGGGTGGGAGGCTAGTCTGGGCTAGAAAGTAAAACTCTATCTCCAAAAACAAACAAAGCAAAATGCTTTTGGCCAAAGAGTATTCCGTCTTATGTTGTGTGGATTAAGCTGTGAGAGCCAAAATTTGCCCGTGGTTGAGGACCTCATTGGAATTTCACTCTCAAAAAAATAAATAAAGGGGCTGGAGGAATGACTTAGTGGTTAATGCATTTGCCTGCAAAGCTAAAAGACCCTGGTTCGATTCCCCAGGAACCATGTAAGCCAGGTGCACAAGGTGGCACATGTGTCTGGAGTTCGTTTGCAGTGGGTGGAGGCTCTGGTGCATCTATTCTCTTTCTCTCCCTCCCTCCCTCTTTCTCTATCAAATAAAAATAAAATATTAAAAAATAAGTTAAAAACCTGGGTTGGAGAGATGGCTCAGCAGTTACGGCACTTGCCCACAGAGCCTAATGACCCAAGTTCACTTCTCCAGGACACAATAAAGTCAGATGCACAAAGTGATACATGTACCTGCTGTGTGTAGCAGCTGAAGGCCTTGGCATGCCCATTCTCTCTGTCTCTCTTCTCTCTCTCTCTGTGCTTGCAAATAAAGAATTAGAAAAGAAAAACTTTCTAAGCCCCGGACGTGGTAGCACAGACCTTTAATCCCAGCACTTGGGAGGCACAGGTAGAAGAATCACTGAGATCAAGGCCAGCTTGAGACTACATAGTGAATCCCAGGTCAGCCTGAGCTAGAGCAAGACCCTGCCTCAAAACACACACACACACACACACACACACACGAAAAGAAAAAGGAGGAGGAAAGAAAGAAAGAACAAAACAAATTTCTGTAGTGAAGAAGTCTATATTTATATCTCCAACATAGTGACCTCTAGCCACACTTGGCTTTGAGCATTTGAATTATGGCTAAAATGAATGAGAAATTGAAATTTTAATTTAATTATTTTAGCACTAAATAGTTTTTGTGCTCGTGTCTATAGCATTAGCACAGATGTAGAAAACACCTAGTTTCAAGTCTTTCCTGAAATAAAACAAGGAAATTGTAATATCCAAACACAGAAATAAGAGCAAGAACAATCCTTCAATCATTACTGGTCAATACAATTTTAAGAAATGAAGGGCTGGAGAGATGGCTTAGTGGTTAAGCACTTGCCTGTGAAGCCTAAGGACCCCGGTTCGAGGCTTGACTCCCCAGGACCCATGGTAGCCAGATGCACAAGGGGGCACATTCATCTGTAATTCGTTTGCAGTGCCCTGGCACGCCCATTCTCTCTCTATCTGCCTCTTTCTCTCTCTGTCACTCTCAAGTAAAATAAATAAAAATGAACAACAACAAAAAAAAAAAAAAAAAAAGCCAGGCTCATGCCTTTAAAAAAGAAAAAAGAAAGAAATGAAGTCCACTTTGTTTCAGATTTTAACTTCCATGGTGTTTCTGGATTTTATGTTCTCGTTTTTCCTCCTAGTCAAGCAGGAGATTCATTAACATCAGTCATGTTCTTTGAGTGCTCACCACGTACTTACAGGCATGGGAAGTACAAACATGAAAAGACAGTTCTTGCACCAAAGTTGCTTCAGAGCTTAGTGGGAAACAGACATTCAAATAAATTTACAATTGTCTGAATGAATATTTACATACATATTGGGAAAAGATCCCCTAAGTGGATGTGGAGAAAGAAGGTGTGTTATCATGGAGGGCTTGGCAGAAGGCATTTGAACTAAGACCTAAGGAATAAGTAGTTACAGTTTACTGGAAAGGCAAACGTGGGGGACAAGAGGAAGTGCCTTTGATTTTCTTGATCATTATACATATTGAGAATGGAGCAACAGAATGTTTAAGGGTTGTTTCAAAATAAGGTACTTTCAAAGTTTTCTTTGTTTTAAAATTATTATAACTTATCTACTGCCTCGTTTTTGGCTAATGTGCCTGCATTTTTGTAGTTTGTATCTGAAAACTGAATTCTTTTTTAATATTTTATTCATTTATTTTTAATTATTTGAGAGAGAGGCAGGTAGAGAATGGGTGTACTAGGGTCTCTAGCCACTGCAAGTGAACTCTAGACACAAGTACCACCTTCTGCATCTGGCTTTATGTGGTACTGAGGAATTGAGCTGGGTCTTTTGGCAAGTGCCTTAACTGCTAAGCCTTAATACTTTCTTGTTTTACATAAATGAATAGCTAAAGGTTTGTCATCCATCATAGTTTATAAAAGAGCTGTCGCTGGGCATGGAGGCACACACCTTTAATCCAAGCACTTGGAAGGCAGAGATAGGATTGCTGTAAGTTCAAGACCAGCCTTTCTACAGAGTTTCAGTGAAATCCTACCTCAGAAAAAAAACAAAAATTAAAAATAGGGTTGGAGAGATGGCTTAGTGGTTAAGGTGCTTCTCTGTGAAGCCTAAAGACCCATGTTTGATCTCTCTCCAGATCCCACATAAGCCAGATGCACAAAAGGTGAGGCAGGTGTGAGGTCACAAATGCCTATTAGGTGGTACAAGCATCTGGAGTTCAATTGCAGTGGCTGGACGCCCTGGCACACCAATATTCTCTCTCTCTCTCTCTCTCTCTCTCTGTCTCCCTCCATCCCTCCTTTTAAAAAAAAATAAAAAGTAAAGAGCTTTCAATTCTTTAGTTCTCAGGACAATTTCCAAGTATTTGCTCTGCAAAATTCATTATTCCTAAGCCGGGTGTGGTGGCACACGCCTTTAATCCAAGCACTTGGGAGGCAGAGGTAGGAGGATTGCCATGAGCTCAAGGCCCTGAGACTACATAGTGAATTCCAGGTTAGCCTGGGGTAGAGCGAAACCCTACCTCGAAAAACCAAAAAAAGAAAAGAAAAGAAAAATGCATTGTTCTTATAAAACCACTATTTAGGACTAGAGAGATGAGCCAGTGGTTAAGGCGCTTGCATTACAAAGCCTGGCAGCATGGGTTTGAGTCCCCAGTAACTACATAAATTCAGATGTCCAAAGTGGCACATGCATCTGGGGTTCATTTGCAGTGGCAAGAGGCCCTGGTGCACCCATTTATATTCTTTCTCTTTCTCTGTCCCTGTCTCTCCCTCTCTATCCTTGTAAATAAATAAATAGAATTTTTTAAACCGCTATTTAAATCACCTGCAAGACTAGTGAGTGCCAGTTCTGTTTATTCAAAGTAACTATTTACTAGAAGCTGAAGATTCAGAATTGCTTTTCACAGTGGATGAGTACAATCAATTGCATTGATAGCTGTGAAATTTTGTATGAGCCTACAGTGACTATAGGATATGATTCAGAAGATGCTTTAATAAATATAACTGGGGAATTAATTTGAGATCTTTTTATAACTGCCCAGATATTTAGAAGTAAATAATCTATTTTTGCAGTCTTTGTATCAGCATTGAGAACTTGTTAAAATGTAGAGTACCATTTGTGTTTCTTTAGCTCTTATAAATATTATTTTCATTTTATTACATAATTGGAACATTTTTAAAAGTTGAGCATTTTAGTGGTTCAAATTTATTTAGTTGATGTTGCATGTTATTAGTGGTCAAACTTTATCACCCACCTATTTTGCTTTATGTTCATTTTATTCCTCATTTTTCTTTTTTTAGGACCCAATGTTGTCTTCCAGTTGTGAAAGCACCCCAGAGACCCACTATCCAAGTTTGACTCTAGCGTGGAGGCAGGGCAGGCAGCCCTGATCAAATATCTCCTACACAATTCGTTTACTTCGTTCGAATGTTAGAGCCACTTGTGATTATTCCTTTGTGTTTCTAATTTACAGTAAAAATTTATTTGTAACAAGTTCAAGGATAGTGGGTCTTTGTGTGGCTTTCCCTGCTGTTCACTCTGGCATCCTCTAGCGGTTTTCTTTTTTAATTTGGAAATTGTAGGTCATTAGCATGCATATTTAGTTTGCTCTTAAATGGTGGGAGTTCAAACACACAAAGACCCACTATTTGCACAAACTGTTCTCTCTGGTTTGGAATGGGCTGCCTTGCTTTTCTAATGTTATTGCAACATGTATATTCATTACAGACTTCAGATGATGCTTGCTTATGTTCTGCTATTATATTTGATCTAATCCTAATCACAATGAGCTCTTCACTGGCTCAATTTGTGATTTACCATCAGATATACACTGTTGATTACTTTACAATATGCCACTATGAGTAACAATATTTAAATTTGTTTAAAAGCCAGGAATTGGAAACAGCCTTTTCTGTGTTTTCTGTATAATCTGAATGGGAACAGTAACATTTTGGGGGAACTTTGTTATCTCACAGGAAAGAAGAGTGGCCTACTCTGGCCAGAGTGGGGTGTCTGGTCTATCTCAGCACCCAGGAAAGAGCACAGGTACCTGTAGGGCCTTCTGTGCTCTAGGCCACAGGCACTGTGGAATGTGCTCCAGCACAGAGTTGTCACTTCTTTACCAGTGACCTAAAAGGGGGCTGTGTTCTTGTTTTGTTTTGTTAATGAATTAAAGCTTCCCATGTTGGCTGTGAGATACGAAACCTTCCCTAGTTTAGAGCATTTGTTATCTATAATATATTTGAAAGTCAGAGTTCATGTCCTAGTACACAAAACAACACTGTTGGCATTCTTGATGTATTTAATAAAGATAAAAGGAACCCTTGAAGTATAAGCCAGGCTGGAAGCAGGCAGGCCCGCTTTAGCCAAAGTCTCACAGTGAAGGAAGGGTACAGGGGGCTGGCATTTCTCTACATCTGTGCAGCTTTTGCAGAAGCTAAAATATTAACTTTATCATCCATACTTTGCTGGCTAATATCTATTCTTCACCAATGTAGGCTACTTAGCCATAGGATTTTATTTCCTTTCCTTGAGTGGAAAGCACTCTAAACCTAACAGACCTTATAAATTAATATATGTGAGAATACTTAGCTGAAACAAAAAGGAGTTTTAGTAGACAGTATTAAAGTATATCTGAAAATCAATGAGTTTATGCAATTTAAAATGTTTACAAACTGCAGTGCAATCTACTGTTAGTGAAATGTCTAAGTCAAGATAAATGCATATATAATCACCAAGTCCTCACAGAAAAATGAAATATGCTTTTATACCTCTGAGTTTAGGTCAAAAGCATATTTTGTGCAATATTATGTTAATGTGCCTGTATATTATGAATAAATTATTTTAGTTGTACATTGCCTAAATCAAGAATTTTCAATGCTTGAATAAGAACCAGCAGTTTAGCTGTCTCAAAATACTTCACATTTTTGGGGTGTTGGGAGATGTGTCTATGTGTTCCCTGGGATGAGTATTTCTAACGCCACCCCCATTCATAGAATTTGGCATCACCATGATGTTTTGTATGACATAATAGGAAAGCAAAAATAACATTTTCCAGGTGGAATAGCAGACTTACTGGCAGTCACTAAAAGAGAGTGCCAAAACAGATTCCTTTTTCAAAACTCTCTGTTCCATATTACATGGCTTTCCTGGTCATGCCTTTTCTCTCCCTCAGCTTTCTGCTTTTGTACCCTTGAGTTGAGTTCAGTGTAAAGAGAGCTGCTTCATATACTATGTTTGATAGAAAGCAGGCCACTGTTAATTGACCACATAATTTCATATAACATTTTTTCTTTGTAACTTTTATTTGCGGTTTATCCATTATACTAAAAAATTGTTTCAAACATATTTTTATAGCTCAAATCACTTCATCTTCATGCTGATAAAAGTCGATTATTTAAAATGGCATTCAGGTTGAGCCTAGCATCTCTAATCAATCTGAAAATAATGTGTCATTAGGTACCTATGGATTAAATCACATCAGCCCAGTGCTTAAGCTGAGTGGGAGTCTGGGAAGTCCACTTGCTGTGGTGAGTGAACTCCCACTCCGTGTAGGTATTTTGTCATCTATTCAAGAGAAAACTGTAAAGAAAGGAAACAGACACATCACTTAAATCTTCACAGTGCATGCAGTCCTTTTCAGTACCTCCTCCAGCCATGTATTTGTTCTCTTCCTGACTCAGTATGAGGCAGCTTTCTATTTGCTTAGAAGGAGTTTATTGCAAACATAATTTTAAGTGGAATACAACTAAATAAATTTGAACCTTGTAGCAAATGACAAAAATATATGTTTGAGATTTCATTATGTGATAGGCATTTTTAAAGCACTTGATGGGTTTTCAGGCAATGAAAAAAATAGTTCTAAAAATCAAAGCTGATTTTTTTTTTTAAGAAAAACTGAAAACTAAAATCAACCCTACTGATGATATAGTTTCTCTGCAATCTTGAGTCATTTAGAAATAGTATAACTATTTAAAAATTTAATTACTATTTTATTGTTTTAAGATACAGTATGAGTACTGATAGCTGAAAAGAAACTGGGGAAGGAAAAGTAGAGAGAGAAATGCCAACTCCAGTCTAAAGCTTTATTTGCCAAGTTTTCTTAGAATGAATTTTACCAAGTTATGAATTCCTGTAAATAAGATCTCTGATGGAATACTGAGAAACCATTGCCTAGCATGGCACTACTGATGCTGCTGTGACGCTGCTGTAATGTCATAAACTATTACAATGTTGCAAAGTGCTGTGTTTGCCTTACATTTTTCTTTTGTGTGTCTTAAACTCTAGTTCAAAAATACTGAGATTGTGCAAATGCTAGGCACGCTTGGCATGAATAATCTGTTTTTATTTTTACAAAGTTGTATTATAACTATGCAAGTGTGTTATTAAAAGGACACAAACTATATTACTTGTATTGTGTATTTCTTTTGAAGCATTCTTTAAAACTTATTTTTACTTATACATGAGTATGATTAAATGTCTTGGGAAATTCTTTTTTCTTTTGAGTACAGACCAATAAATTGTTTTATATCACTGAGGGCAAAAGAAATTTTTATTTTAACATGCTATTGTTTACTAAAATGTAAAGGGAAACATAATCTAGAAAAGAGACTGTTAGTCTTTTTTTCTACAGTTTTTTTAAAAAGATTGGAAGGAACTTATAACTAACTGCAGATGTAGAATAAAACTTTTTTCACCCTCCATTCCTCCACCCCAAGTAAGACTACTTCACTAAAGTGCTTTAGGGAATCAGAGCCAAACAGAGTATTTACAATTACATAATAAACTTGGTATTTATATAAATTGGCAAAAAGAAAAATATGGGTCAAAATGTAACAGCATGAACACCCTCTTCCCTAAGACCATCTCCCTCATCTCTGGAAAGTTACCCAGCTAACATGAATTGAAGATTTTCTTAAGGCCAAGCAAAATACTGAGGATACCAAAACAACAGTGAAAGCATCCGAGCTTTCACAGTGCATGGCACAGTGGCAGAATCAGGATAAAAAGAAACCTTACTAAGCTCAGCAGTATAAATTTCCTGTGGCTGAGGGGCAAGCAGAGGAGGAGTGTGATGAACCCTACAGAGAGACAGGTCAACATCTCTGTAGGGCACTCAAAGCGGAGGTGTGGCAGGCAGGTCAGTGGTGCAGAATCTCTGGCTTGACTGTTAGAATGACCTGGGAAGCTCTAAGCCCAAAGGTCAGCTGGGCATGAGGACTTTTCCAAGCTCCCCAGATGATTCTGGTACACAGCCAAGGTAAATAAAAGTGGTAAAACAGTTCTGAGGGAAATTTGTCAAAAGTTGAGCATTGATGAGGACAAGTGAAGTATTAATTAATCCCAGGCCTTTAATCTTGAGTGACAGAGTGGGTGTGGAAGGGGAATAATGGTGCCACCTACTCCAGGAAAGAACCAGAGCTGGGGAAAGGTGAGTTCATTTTTTTCTATAAAGCACCCATGGGATGTCCAGATAGAACTGTACAGCCAGTAAGTCAGGTAGTTAGTACATGGTACATGGAAGCTGGTGGAATGATGTAATACCATGCATATCTGTAGCTGTTGGAACACAGACCTATGAGATCCCAGTCAAGGGTTGGTAGTGAGAGGGATCCATGAAGACAGGTTTTACAAGGATACGGAGAGCACAGTGCTAACCTTACCACCATTTAAAACACTGAAGTTCTGGCTACAAAAAGAGAGAGGGTGGGAGTGCTGTTTATTGAGGACTCAGATACTTTTCTAAGGTTCTTGAATGAATCATTTCTACAGGTGCAAAAATTAAAACAGATTAAATTACTTTTTCAAAGTCACAGTGCCAGTTGCTTGAGTGGTCTGGCTTGAGTCCATGCCATCAATTTCTATATTAATGTGCTAATGTTGCTGCCATTTTCATAATGATGAAACTCTAAGTGGGACAACCATTGCTCATACCAGTGACAAGAGGGAAAGTTAGGGCTGAACAGTGTTTTCTTTATATAAAAATACACACACAGCTGGGCATGGTGGCACATACCTTTTATCCTGGCACTTGAGAGGCAAAGGTAGGAGGATTGCTGAGAGTTCGAGGCCACCCTGAGACTGCATAGTGAATTCCAGGTCAGCCTGAGCTAGCATGAGACCCTACCTCAAAAAAAACAAATAAATAAAAATACACACACATTCCAGGTCAGCCTGAGCTAGAACAAGACCCTACCTCAGAAGAAGAAAAAAAGAAAACACAGCTGGGTGTGGTGGCGCACACCTTTAATCCCAGAGGTAGGAAGATCACCGTGAGTTGGAGGCTACCTTTTAATCTCAGAAGTAGGAGGTTCTCTGTGAGTACAAGGCCAGCCTGAGACTACATAGTGAATTCCAGGTCAGCCTGGGCTAGAGTGAGATCCTACCTCGGGGAAAAAGAAAAAGAAAAAAGCACAGAAAAAAGGCAAGGATAGAATATATTAAACAGCTTGTAGCAATGATATTTCACCTTATAACAGTCTTACTGACATATAATTCATACAGTGTGCAGGGCACCTATTTGAAATGTGTGCGATTTAGTGGTTGTTAGTATACTCAGAGTTATACAGCCCTTGCTATAACCAATTTTGAAGTATTTTTATCACCTCAGAAAGAAACTCTATGCTCTTTAAGCTATCAGCTACCACTCTTTCTCTGCTGACAGCCCACTGCCCCCATGCACCCACCACACGCTCATGCACACAATCCCCAGCCCTAGGAAACCACTAACCACCTGTCTTCATATATTTGTCTGTTCCGTATATTCCATGTATGTGAACTGAGATATGTGTGGGGTTTTGTGATTGGCTTTTTGCACATAGCAGCCATGTCATAGTATATATCAATACATTATTCCTTTTACCATCAATACAATTCCTTTGGTAAATACCAAAAGGCATAGTTACCAGATCATATAATGTTTGGTTTTGTCACAGCCAGACTGTGCAGAGTGGCTGTGCTATTTATTGTCCCCAGCAGTACTGACTTGAGAGTTGTGATGCCTCCATATCCCCATCAGTGTTGGGTGACAGTATCTTGGGTTCTGACCTTTGTAGTGGTGTGCAGTATGTGGCTTTAATCTACATTTCCATAATGACATCTTATGTAGAGCATCTCTTCATACACTTACTTGTCATCTGCATATCTTCTTTGATGAGGTGTCAAGGTCTTTGGCCCATTCTTTAAATCAGATTTTTTTTTTCCTTACTGTTGAGTTATTTGTGCATTTGGCTGACAATTCCATATCAGATGTGTTTTTATGACTATTTTCTCCCAGTGTGTGGTTTGTCTCTTCTCTTTATCTTTCATAGAGCAGAAAAGTTTAATGTCATTGAACCCCAATTTATGAGTTCTTTCTTGTGTGGGTTGTGTCTTGTTTTTAAAGCCATGATCAAACCCAAGGGCACATATATTTTCCTTGTCCTTCTCATCTCCTAGGCGTTTTATGTTTTGTGGTTCATATTTGGTCCATTTTGAGTGAATTGTGAAAAATAGGTCTCTGTTAGATTTATTTTTTTTTCATGTAGATGTCTACTGTTCTTATAGCATCTGTGGTAAAAACACCTCTCTAGTCCCTTGACATCGCTCCTTGGTCAAAATCAGTGGACAACACTGTCTAAATCTACTTCTGAGTTTCCTCTTCTGTCTCATTGATGTATGTATCTGTTCTGTTGGCAGTACCACATTATCCTGGGTACTGTGGCTTGATGGTAAGTCTTGAAGTTAAGAGTATCACTCACCATCTTTTTTCTTCTCTTTCAAGATTGTGGTGGCTATTTGGGCCTTTTGCTTCTTCATATGAACTTCAGGGTGGGTGTGTTGGTACACACCTTTAATCCTAGCACTCTGGAGGCAGAGGTAAGAGGATCACCATGAGTTTGAGGCCACCCTGAGACTATATAGGTCAGCCTGGGCTAGAGCAAGACCCTACCTCAAAAAAGCCAAAAAATAAATAAAATAATAAATTTCAGAACCAGTTTTTTAATCACTTTTTAAACTTGTCTTAAGGAAAGTTAACCAATTATGAAAGGCTTTTTTGGAGACTTTATGCTTTTGTCAAAAAACAAAAATCAAAGCTAGGCGTGGTGGCACATGCCTTTAATCCCAGCACTCGGGAGGCAGAGGTAAGAGGATTACCATGAGTTTGAGCCCACCCTGAGACTACATAGTGAATTCCAGTCAGCCTGGGCTAGGGTGAAACCCTACCTCAAAAAAATGAAAAAAAAATCAGGGTTTCAAAGAGTAATAACGTGTAGCTGGGGAGATAACTCAGTCAGTAAAGTGCTTACCTTGCAAGCTTGAGTTGAACTGGAATTCAGTTCCCAGAATCTGCATAAATTCTGGACATAGTGGCAATGGCCCCAATCTTAGCACTGGGCAGATAGATCTGTAGAGCTCAATGGCCAACTAGTCTACCCTAATCAGTAACCTCCAGTGAGTCACCCTTCTTCAAAAAGAATTAGAGGGGCTAGAGAGAGAGCTTGCAGTTAAGGCACTTGCCTGCAAAGCCTATGGACCCATGTTTGATTCTCCAGATCCCATATAAGCCAGACACACAAAGGCGAGGCAAGTGCAAGGTCGTACATGCCTAATAGGTATCGCAAGCATCTGGATTCTATTGCAGTGGCTGAGGTCCTGGCACACCAATTCATATTCTCTCTCTCAAAGATTAAAAAAGAAAAAAGAAAAGTAGAGGGCTGGTGAGATGGCACTTGCCTGCAAAGCCAAAGGACTCAGATTCAATTCCTCAGTTCCCACATGAAGCCAGATGCACAAGGTGGTGCATGCATGTGGAATTTGCTTTCAGTGGTTGGAGGCCCTGGTGCACCTATTCTCTCTCCCTCTCTTACTCTCAAATAAATAAGTTAAATATTTTTAAAAATAGGTAGATAGTATATCTGAGGATGACACCCAAAGTTATCCTCTGGCCCCCACATGCACATACATGGCATACACAAATACCAAAGCATAGTTTCAAAAAGAGTAATAAAGTGAGTACAGTAAAGTAGAATTGCTCTGAGTTCTGGTTCTGCCGCCTTAGCTCAGACTTGTCTGTATAATATATTGAAGCTAAGGTAACCACGGTGCAGGTGATACTCAGGCATTTGTGCAGCATTAGTTCACTGAATAACACACATAGTAGGTTCTGGAAAGGATAGCTGACATGTAGTAAACGTTTTCTGTGTGCTCCACAGTAAACCACGATTTGGGGGTTGTCTGGATAAGTGAATGGTGTGTTAGATCTGATTCCAAAACTCATGCTCCTGGCCACCTGCGCCGTCTGCATTCCCTTCACTAGTGGCTGTCATTTTTCCAAACCATGATGGGTAGCAGTCATCATTTAGTTCCAACATAGATGTGAGAAGAGGAGTGACGAAAAGTAACAGCTTACATGATCCAGGTCCAGTTATATTTCAGGACACTGGAAAAACCTGCCACTGGGATCCCTGTGCCACCTAGTGGTTATTCATTGGCTGCTGTGAAATTAAGAGTCCAAAAGTGCTAAAGAATATCCTAAGCTCAGCAGTGTGGGGTGATCTTCAGTTCTGTAGTCATAGACAAGTGGAAAAGATGAACTATATATGATCATACCTTGGGGAAGAGTAGAGGCAGGTAGTCTGTTCAGTGATTCCAGAATGGTGCCGTGTGATTATGTACTGATACAAATTCGGTAGCATATGAAATAGTAGATTTGAAATTGACTATTAAATACAAGACTGTGTGTAATAGAGGAGAAGGATATATAAAGGACCGGGTATTCCACTAAGTCAAAAAAGTTAAAGAAAAGAAAAAGTTCTATTTATTTTGTTTGCAATGCCTTGGGCCTATTTGGTGTTCAGCATTTTTATCCTAAGTCCTTTTTCCTTCCAGAACTCATCTCAGTGTACACACGTGGTAAATATAACTAATACCCACTGAGTACATTGTAAGCATCATTTCATATTCACTCACCTTTCCACAAAAGGTGAATCAAGATTCCAAGGTTAGAGATTTAGTAGCTCTGAAGTTCAAGTTACCACCAAGCTTTAGATTCCCTGTCCACTTTCTCAAGAGGATTCAAAGTTGCATAAGTAAGTCCCAGATAGTTCACATGTTGGTAACACCTATTTAATTTTAATTTTTTTTTTTGCCTGTGTATGTATGGGTGCACATGTACATGTGTGCATGTGTATATGGAGCCCAGAGGTCAATGTCAGGTATCTTCTAACATAAAGTTGCTCTCCACTTTATTTTTTTTTTAATATATATTTCTTTGAGAAAGAGAGAAAGTACTGCATAGGTACACCAGGGCCTCCTATGGCTGCTAATACCAACTACAGACACATGTGCCACTTTGTGTGTCTGGCTTTACATGGATACTGGGGAACAGAACCTGGGCCATTTCCAGCCTTCCATCTTATTCTTTTTTTTTTTTTAAGAATTATTTTTTGTAATTTTTTTGTTTATTTTTATTTATTTATTTGAAAGCAAGGGACAGAGAGAAAGAAAGAGGCAGAGAGAGAGAGAGAGAGAGAGAATGGGCGCACTAGGGCCTCAGGCCACTGCAAACGAACTCCAGACGCGTGCGCCCCCTTGTGCATCTGGCTAACGTGGGTCCTGGGGAATCGAGCCTCAAACTGGGGTCCTTAGGCTTCACAGGCAAGCACTTAACCGCTAAGCCATCTCTCCAGCCCCCATCTTATTCTTTGAGGCAGGGTTTCTCACTAAATCTTTTTTTTAAAAAAAAATTATTATTGGCAACTTCCATAAATATAAACAATAAACCATGATAATTCTTCCCTCTTTATTTTCCCCTTCACAACTCTACTCTCTATCATATCCCCTCTTCCTCTCCATCAGTCTCTTTTATTTTGATGTCATCATCTTTTCCTCCTATTAATGAGGGTCTGGTGTAGGTAGTGCCAGGCACTGTGAGATCATGAATATCCAGGCCATTTTGTGCCTAGAAGAGTACACTGTAAGGAGTCCTACCCTTCCTTTGGCTCTTATATTCTTTTCACCACCTCTTCCACAATGGATCTTGAGCCTTGGAAGGTGTGATAGAGATGTTTCAGTGCCGAACACTCCTCTGTCACTTCTTGTCAGCACTGTGGTGCCTTTTGAGTCATCTCAGAGGTCACCGCCATCTGAACAGAGAAGCTTTTCTAACCAAAAGTGGGTATGAACATTAAGAGAAGTGCTTCCTGGGCAGTTTGGTGACCATAATATATGCATTTAGCCAGATACCCACAAGTGTTACACCCCTAGGGTTCATGACATCCCCCACCATAGGTTTTTCACTATCAGGCATGTATTCCCTCCTGTGGAACAGGCTTCTAGTCCAATTAGAGAGCAGTTGGTTTCCCCCATAACAGACATGTCACTATTGCACCATTGACTCCTTTGGCCTGGCTGGCCAAACTTAAGGCTTGCAGTGTCATCCACTGTTGTGTATCTCCACTGATGACTTCTGTCTCTCCCATAAAAATGCATGCAGCATAGCTTTTTCCAGCTTTCTGTCAGCTGGTCTACATGGAGGAGGTTTTCAGCTCAGCTCCAGCAGGATTTCTCAGTGACCTTGCAGCCCAAGCATGTGGAGTCTTCAGCAGTAGGGCCTTACCATCTAATCCCTGTGAGAAACCAAGAGCTTTGGCAATGGCCTATAATATTTTGGGGACATCAGGGACTTCCCTGGCCAACAACTCACTGGATGTTATCCCATCCCTGGCCCTGAAAATTTTTGAGTAACAATCTATGGCTTCTGAGTATACCATTGTCCAAAAAAGTAGGTTTCCATATGACTTATTCATACGCTGTTAGTTTTTGATTAGCCCTCCCCCTACCCTTCCTTTACTCAATCTTGAACTCACTAATTCAGTTAAACCAACTAGCCAGCAAGCCCTAGAGATCATCTTGTCTCTGCCTCCCTAGCACTGAGATTACAGGCATATGCTTTGGGGATTCAAACTTGAGTTCTCAAGCTCGCCTAGCAAGTACTTTACTCACTGAACAATCCTATTGTTAGGACTGAAAATTTCTGCTTTGTCATGGCACCTCCTTCTAATAGTCTGAATTCAGAGTAACGTGATAAAACAGGCAGGCTACAAACAGCTCATATTAGCCTGACCCAAGTACTCCAGAAGCAGGGTCTGCTCTGTGTTGTCTCAGGCTTATGGCCTTTCATAAGACTGAAAAACAAGGCAATAACAAAAACTTTTACACAGTTGTACTTACTTATTGCTTTTGGAAGTTTCAAAATACTGCTATTGTCTGATATCCAAGTACTTATTTTCTGATGTTCTACAACATTAAAATACAGTGCAACCATACTTATAAAAGTAGTATGAGGTCGGGCATGGTGGCGCACGCCTTTAATCCCAGCACTCGTGAGGCAGAGGTAAGAGGATCACTGTGAGTTCGAGGCCACCCTGAGACTACATAGTGAATTCCAGGAGAGCCTGAGCTAGAGTGAAACCCTACCTCAAAAAACCAAAAAAAAAGTAGTATGACATTTGATCATTTGATGTACAACTTGATAAGCATCAGAAAGACACAGGAGTCTAGGTTGGTAGTATTCATGTGATATGCCTGTAAATTGAGCACTTGGGAAGTGAGGCAGGAGAATCAAAAGTTCAAGGCCATCCTATACAAGTGAGACTGTCTCAAAAAAATTTTGGTTGGCTATAGAGATAGCTTTGTGGTTAAGGCACTTGCCTACAAAGCCTAAGGACCCAGGTTCAACTCCTCAGAACCCACGTAAGCCAGCTGTACAAGGTGGAACATGTGCACATGTCTGGAGTTTGTTTGTAGTGGCTAAGGGTCTGCAATGCCAATTCACTCTGTCTCTCATAAATATAATTAAGCTGGGTGTGGTGAAGCACACCTTTAATCCCAGCACTTGGGAGGCAAAGGTAGGAAGATCGTCAAGAGTTTGAAGCCACCCTGAGACTACAGAGTGAATTCCAGGTCAGTCTGGGCCAGAGTGAAACCCTACCTTGAAAAACCAAAAAAAAAGAAAATAATAGTAATAATAAATAAAATTAAATTAAAATTAAAAAATTGTTCAAAGGGTAGGGTCTGGGATGTTGCTCAGTGGTACAGCACTTGCCTAGCATGCATATGGCCATGGGTTTGAACCCCAGAATGCTAAATAAATAGATGAATACATATTTGATAAAGAATTATCTAGCTGGATCACCCTGATACCAAAACCAGGCAAAGATAGAACAAAAAAAGAAAATTACAGACCAATCTCCCTCATGAACATAGATGCAAAAATTCTCAACAAAATATTGGCAAACAGAATACAAGAGTATATCAAAAAGATCATTCACCCTGACCAAGTAGGCTTTATCCCAGAGATGCAGGGATGGTTCAACATACGCAAATCTATAAATGTAATACATTACATAAATGGGTTGAAGGACAAAAATCACATGATCATCTCATTAGATGCAGAGAAAGCATTTGACAAAATCCAACATCCCTTCATGATAAAAGTCCTACAGAGACTGGGAATAGAAGGAACATATCTCAATATAATAAAGGCTATTTATGACAAGCCTACAGCCAACATATTACTAAATGGGGAAAAACTGGAAGCTTTTCCACTAAAATCAGGAACAAGACAAGGGTGTCCACTGTCTCCACTTCTATTTAATATAGTTTTGGAAGTCTTAGCCATAGCAATAAGGCAAGAGACACACATAAAAGGGATACAAATTGGAAAGGAAGAAATCAAGTTATCATTATTTGCAGATGACATGATTCTATACATAAAGGACCCTAAAGACTCTACTAGCAAGCTGTTAGAGCTGATCAAAACCTACAGCAATGTAGCAGGATACAAAATAAATACACAGAAATCAGTAGCCTTCGTATATGCTAACAACAAACACACAGAGGATGAAATCAGAGAATCACTCCCATTCACAATTGCATCAAAAAAAATAAAATACCTTGGAATAAACCTAACCAAGGAAGTAAAGAATCTATACAATGAGAACTTTAAAACACTCAAGCGAGAAATTGCAGAAGACACTAGAAAGTGGAGAAACATCCCTTGTTCCTGGCTTGGAAGAATCAATATCGTGAAAATGGCAATCTTACCTAAAGCAATCTACACATTTAATGCAATCCCTATCAAAATTCCAAAGGCTTTCTTCATGGAAATAGAAAAAACAATCCAAAAATTCATTTGGAATCACAAAAAACCTCAAATATCTAAAATAATACTGAGCAACAAAAAAGAGGCTGGTGGTATCACCATACCTGATTTTAACCTATACTACAGAGCCATAGTAACAAAAACAGCATGGTACTGGCACAAAAACAGACATGTAGATCAGTGGAACAGAATAGAGGACCCAGATGTAAGCCCAAGTAGCTATAGCCACCTGACATTCGATAAAAATGCCAAAAATACTCATTGGAGAAGAGACAGCCTCTTCAGCAAATGGTGTTTTGAAAACTGGATAAATATCTGCAGAAGGATGAAAATAGATTCTTCTCTCTCGCCATGCACAAGAATTAAGTCCAAATGGATTAAAGACCTTAACATCAGACCGGAAACTCTGAAACTGCTAGAGGAAAAAGTAGGGGAAACCCTTCAACATATTGGTCTTGGCAAAGACTTTCTGAATACAACCCCAATTGCTCAGGCAATAAAACCACAGATTAACCACTGGGACCTAATGAAATTACAAAGATTTTGCACCGCAAAGGACACAGTGAAAAAAGCAAAGAGGCAACCTACAGAATGGGAAAAAATCTTCGCCAGCTATATATCTGATAGAGGATTAATATCTAGGATATACAAAGAACTCAAAAAGTTAACCAATAAGGAATCAAACAAGCCAATCAAAAAATGGGCTAAGGAGCTAAATAGAGAGTTCTCAAAGGAAGAAATACGAATGGCATATAAGCACCTAAAAAAATGTTCTACGTCACTAGTCATCAGGGAAATGCAGATTAAAACTATATTGAGATTCCATCTCACTCCTGTCAGATTGGCCACCATCATGAAAACAAATGATCATAAATGTTGGCGGGGATGTGGAAAAAGAGGAACCCTTCTGCACTGCTGGTGGGAATGCAATCTGGTCCAGCCATTGTGGAAAACAGTGTGGAGGTTCCTAAAGCAGCTAGAGATTGATCTACCATATGACCCAGCTATAGCACTCCTAGGCATATATCCAAAGGACTCATCTCATTTCCTTAGAAGTACATGCTCAACCATGTTTATTGCTGCCCAATTTATAATAGCTGGGAAATGGAACCAGCCTAGATGTCCCTCAACAGATGAGTGGATAATGAAGATGTGGTACATTTATACAATGGAGTTCTACTCAGCGGTAAAGAAAAATGAAGTTATGAAATTTGCAGAAAAATGGATGGACCTGGAAAGTATTATACTAAGTCAGGTAACCCAGGCCCAGAAAGCCAAGCGCCACATGTTCTCTCTCATATGGGGATCCTAGCTACAGATGACTGGGCTTCTGTGTGAGAATGAAAATACTTAGTAGCAGAGGCCAGTAAGTTGAAAAGGAGACATAAAGGGTGGAGAAAGGAAGGGAGGAGGATACTTAATAGGTTGATATTGTATATATGTAATTACAATGATTGTAATGGGGAGGTAATATGATTGAGAATGGAATTTCAAACGGGAAAGTGTGGGGGTGGGGAGGGAGGGAATTACCATGGGATATATTTTATAATCATGGAAAATGTTAATAAAAATTTAAAAAAAAATTAAAAAAAAAAAAAAAGAATTATCTAGCTGGGCATGGTAGTGTATGCCTTTAATCTCAGCACTTGAGAGGCAGAGGTAAGAGGATTGCCATGAGTTTAAGGCCAGCATGAGACCACATAGTGAATTCCAGGTCAGCCTCAGCTAGAGCAAGACCCTCCTTCAAAAAAAAAAAAAAAAATAGAATTACTTTATGGCTGGAGAGATGGCTTAGTTGTTAAGTCCCTTGCCTGCAAAGCCAAAGGACCCACATTCAATTCCTCAGGACCCACGTAAGCCAGATGCACAAGGTGGCACATGTATCTGGAGTTCATTTGCCGTGGCTAGAGGCCCTGGTGTACCCATTCTCTCTATCTGCCTCTGTCTGTATATCTCTCAGATAAATTTTAAAAATCAAAAGAACCAGGCTGGATTCATGTTCGACTTTACAGGTCCCATGTAAGCCAGATGCACAGGTCACACATGCACAAGGGGGCACACACATCTAGAGTTTGCAGTGGCTGGAGGCCCTGGCACACCAATTCTTTCTGTCTCTCTCTCACAGTCATTCTTGCATTATAGAAAGGGCAGTCTGTTGGACTGGCCTCAAGAAAAATTAAAATAATTAGGTTTCCAAAGACAAAATATAATATCTGTGACTGGTGCATTATTTATACTTAATAAATATTTGCTAAATAGATGAAAAATTATTCTTTAGGGTTTTTTTGATGGGTAGGGGGATTTTGAGGTAGGGTTTTACTCTAGCCCAGACTGACCTGGAATTTACCATGTAGTCTTAGGTAGCCTCAAACTCACAGGAATTCTCCTGCCTTTGCCTCCTGAATGCTGGAATTAAAAGGGTATGCCACCACACCCAACTAAAATTATTCTTTTACAAAATAAAATAGTAATTTTCTAAAACCCTGATAAAACCTCAATTTAAAGACAGCCTTCAGAAAATGCACATAGTTTAGTCATCTGAATTTACTGTTAAAATATTAACTTTTCACTGAACTTAAATATAGTACTATTGAAAATGATTATGTGATACTCTGGCCTGCTTAACTGAGAATATCATTGTTCAATGACATTGCTGTCCTCAGAATATGCAAGAACTTTTCTGATACTTAAGACATAATCTGAACAAACATTGTTCTTATTAGTCAGCATACATTACCCTTTGTCCTCCACCATTTGGAATCTTCCCAGAGCTCTCCTCTCCAGTCTTACACAGCTCTCTTTTGCTTCTTGTCCTTGTTTGTACAATTATTTAGAAGAGTGTTCACAGCTATGACAGTGGGACAGTCTTCAAAATCATTATCATAATTTGACTCCCATCACTGAGGGTCCTGTTGCTTTTCTTCTTTATCCACTCTCCTGTCTCGTCAGAACCACCTAGGAAGTTTTCATCTATTTCTCTGACTATTCATTGCCAATGTGGCTATACTGTGCCCTGCAGCTCAGAGTCCATCTTCATTTCACATTTAATTAATACTTCCAGAAAACCTATACTGTGTCAGGCACTAGAGACATGGATTATAAAACAGACAGAAACCCCTCCCTCTGGCATTTGAGTAGGATGAAACAAGCAAGCTTAATAAAGTGTATAGTGGCCAGGTGTGGTGGCACACACCTTTAGTCTCACCACTCAGGAGTTAGAGTTAACAGGATTGCCATGAGTTTGAGACCACCCTGATACTACATAGTGAATTCCAGGTTAGCCTAGGCCAGAATGAGACCATACCGCAAAAAAAAGAAAAATAATGGGTTGGAGGGATAGTTTAGCAGGTCGGAGGGATTGCTTAGTGGTTAAGGTGCTTGCCTGCAAAGCCAAAGGACCCAGGTTCAATTCCCCAGGACCCACGAAAGCCAGATGTACAAGGTGGCACATACATTTGGAGTTCATTTGTAGTGGCTATCCGCTGTTGCTTTTTCTCAGCACTTGGGTGAGTTTTGAGTCTCCCCATTGGTCACCACCATTTGAAGAGAGAAACTTCGGCAACCAAAAGCATGAATAGCTCTAAACATATGGGCATAAGCACAAGTGTGTAGAGAGGCAGTTTGTTGGGCATAATATATGCATTAGCATTTTATCATCTCATTCATCCAGTTCTAGCAATATGAGAGAAGGTCCCTGGCATGCCCATTTTCTCTCTGTGTGTCTGTCTCTTTCCCTCCATCCCTCTCTGTGTCCCTCCCTCTTTTTCTTTATCAAATAAATAAAAATAATTTAAAATAAACATGAAAAAAGAAAGTGGATAGTGGATAGAAAAATGAAGCAGGGAAGGGAAAGGGGAGTTCTGGGAAAGAGGTGAATCGAAGGGATTTCGTTTTGAATAAAACACTCAAAAACCTTCTCCATGGGCTGGAGAGATGGCTTAGTGGTTAAGGCATTTGCCTGCAAAGCCAAAGGTCTCAGTTCGATTCCTTAGGACCCATGTAAGCCAGATGCACAAGGTGGCACACGCATCTCGAGTCTGTCCCTAGTATGCCCATTCCTTTTCTCTCTTTTTACTCTCTCACTCTCCCAAATGAATAAGTAAATAAAATTTTTAAAAATTGAAAAAAGAAAACCTCCACATTGATATGGGTGCAGAGACTTAAATGGCATGAAGCTATCTGGAGGGAGGATCATTCCAGAAGGGAACAGCACATGCCAAAGATGTGCCATAGGAGCATGCCTGCGATGCTGGGGATGACTGCCAGTGAGCCTAATGTAGAGGGAAAGCAAAAGGGGAAATGAGGACGGAGGCAACTGGGGAAAAGGGATTGGTTAGGTTTTGGGAGGCTGTTTTGTAATAACTGGCTTCTGTGTAGAGTGAGAAAAACCCTTTGGAGGATATTAATCAAAGGAACACAGTGTGATGTATTTTAACAAGGTAAGAATATTGCTCAGTAGTCTGAGCACAAGATAAAGGTGGTTTGGATCAGTATGGTAATGATGAGTTTGGTAACTAGTAGTCAAATGATGGGTGTTAGAGCCAGTGGGTAGATTGACTGGAAGGTAAAAATAAAGGTATGAAGGATGTCTCCAGAGATCTTGATCTTAGCAACTGTAGAGATGATATTGCTATTAACTGTGGTGGAAAAAAATGAGGAAGGGAACGGTTGGGCAAAAATAGTCAGGAGTTACCTTGATGCACCTTTTCGATATCTAGGTAGAAATATTGAGTAGGCTGGAGAACATATGAAGAACTTTAGAAGCATAAATGTGGGCATTGGTCAGCATATCCATAAGCTGAGAGGCTGTGGGTCCATAAAGAAGAGCCCCATGGCTGAATTGGGCACTCAACCTCAGGAGTCTGCTTGTTGAAGAAAAGTGAGAAAAGGGGCTCCAGCAAGACTGAACAAGGAGGTAAGAAGATATGAGGAGAGGTGCTGACCTAGAAATCCAGGGGATGGGGTTCAAAAGAGAAAGAGGACCTGAGGGTGTGGCTCAAGGTTGGAACTCTTGCTTAGCATATACCAGGCCCTTGGCAGATCTCAACACCTCAAAGCAGAGAGGGGCTGGAGAAATAGCTTAGTAGTTAAGGTACTTGCTTGCAAAGCCAAAGGACCCAGGTTTGAATCCCCAGGACCCATGTAAGTCAGATGCACCAGATGGTGCATGTTCAGCACATGTATATGGAGTTTGTTTGCAGTGGCTGGCAGCCCTGGTGTACTGATGGTCTCTCTCTCTTCTCTCCCATCTGCCTCTTTCTCTCTCACTCTGAAGAATTAAAAAATAAAAATAAAAACAAAGCAGAAAAAGAAAAGGGAGTAATCAGAAGTTTCAAATGCTAGTTATAGTCAAGCAGAATGAGTACATGCTACTAAAGGATAAACAATCCAGGATATTAGGAAGCTTCTCTTTAAGCAAAGGCATTTGAAAATAATGTTAAATCTGTAAATTCTGCCAGGTATGGTGGTGCATGCCTTTGATCCCACCGTTCAGGAGGCAGAGATCAGAGGAGCACTGTGAGTTTGAGGCCTCCCTGAGACTATATAATGAATTCCAGGTCAGCCTGGGCTACAGTGAAACCTTACCTCAAAAAAAAAAAAAAAAAAACCTGTAAATTCCATATTTTTTCCCCATAGTAATACAGACTCCAGTACTTGTTGAAATTGGTTGTATGGGTTCTTAATACTTGTTGTGTGTTCTTTTATATGTGTTCATTATATCAAACTTACCAATAGTGCTCAAACTGATCACATTACTAATTTTCAATGACATATATTAAACTCCACTTTAACCCCAGCACTCAGGAGGCAGAGGTAGGAGGATCGCCATGAGTTTGAGGCCAGCCTGAGACTACATAGTGAATTCCTGGTCGGCCTGGGCTATAACAAGACCCCCAGCTTAAAATAAAATAAAATAAATTTCACCAGCTTCTACTTTCAGAATTCTTGAACTCCAAGTTTGTGTGTGCAAATGCGTCTGGAGCTTGTTTACAGTGGCTGGAGGCCCTAGCATACTCATTCTCTCTGTCTCTGTCTCTCACACTCTCTCTCTCTCTCTCTCTCTCAAATAAATAAAAAAGTATTTTAAAATTAAAATTAAAAATAATATTTTTAAGGTGGGTGTGGTGGCACATGCCTTTAATCCCAGCACTCAGGAGTCAGAGGTAGGAGGATTGCTGTGAGTTTGAGGCTAGCTTAAGACTACATAGTAAATTCCAGGTCAGCCAGGGCTAGAGCAAAACCATACCTTGGGGCGGGGGGAATATATATATATAATTTTGTAAAAAGAGGCCAGTGTAAGTAAATTTTAAGGTAAGCCATAGTTAATAGATATGTGCATCCCATGATGATATGGTGTCCCCATGATACTCAATGCAGTGGCACACAAAATAGTGCCCATGGGTAAGGCTGAGGTATTGTAGGAATTAATGGGCCAATGAAAATTATCAGGCAAAATCTACTTCAGAGAGAGGGAGAGAGCCTGTATTCACACATGGACCTCTGCTGGTTAATGCCAAAAACCAACAGAGGCCCTGAATTCAGATTGTGCTGGGCTTACATACATTTTACAATCCTGTGTCTGAATTCTCCCCTACTTAGAGAGGGGAGAGATTTACATCCATGAGTGTAGTGTTCCATCAAATAAGATTAAGTACAGGCAGCGGTCTCCTGAGATAAGGTAGTTATATATTGTCCAAAGGGGTCAGGCTCAGAGTCACAGAATTCTTGTTAGCTACCATCAGAGAAATCTCTCCCACTGCAGTTTCAGAGGAGGGAAAAGCAACATCTATGGCTTCACTGAAAGTCCTAGGTACATTTACATTTCTTATAAATATATTGATTATATTCCATCTAAACTAATATAAGCTAGAAACATTAAATATATGGTATTCCTATACTAGGGGATGTGGCTCAGTGGTAAAGCCCTTGACTAACATATACAAGGCCCTGTGTTTGATCCCAAGTACAACCCACGACAACAAAAATAGTACCTAGGCAGACTTGCTTTAGTGATTACATATTCACTTTAATAACCTTTAGAAAAAATCTAAGTACATCTAACTTCAAACATGAGTCAACTTAGAGAAAAATACTAAAAAATAAAGTTGAAACTGCTATGCCCAGTTCTCAGCACCCTCAGTGACCACCAAGGAGAACCAAACACATATGCAAGGGCAAGGAGCTTTATTTCAGTCTTAAGCTCGGACTCTTGACTTCACCAGCACAGTGAATCCATACAAGAGCCCTGAGCAGCATGGGGGCAGGTTTTTTATAGGGATTTGAACAAAGAAGTAGGGAAACGGTTACGTGATTGGTAGATGTGAGCAGTAACTGCACTTGTATTTTTCTGATAGGCGTAGGATGCTGGTGAGCAGGGGGCTAGGGGAATTTCAAACAGATTAGGTAACCTTTATTGTGATTGGCTATGTGTGTTTTTGAGGAACTTAAGCAATTTATATTATGACCATAGAAATGTATGGCATAAGCAGTTTATGGTCTTTTTTTTTCAGTAACTATTAAATTCTTATTTAAACCTTGCCGGGAAACAGAAACTTAGGCCTACTGGTGACTCTGAAGCCTGTCATGGTATCCCTCTGATTCCTGAGTCCTTCAGAAACATGTATGTGTCAAAATTCTAAATGCACAACATGAATGGCTGAAGTGATAAAACACTAGGCAAGAGGTGTAGTAACCTCAGGAAGGGCTCTGATTGATTCCATCAGTCACCTGCCCATAACAGCACCAACACTAATCATCTGGTGTCTGATTTGTCCTCAATGCTAATGTAAGAAGTAATGGAAGATTACTGAAGAAAGACCCCGGGCTCAATAATATGTAAAAACAAAGAGTGTTTATTCTGCAGAATCAGCCAGCATGCGGGGATCAACCATTCAAACAAAATGGCAACCACAGAGGAGCAGCAGGCTCCTTTTAAGCACAACTAGGGGAGTTCCAGGTGGGATAATCTTCTGACATGACTGGCTAGGCAAGCAGCAGCTACAGTTGTACGGCTCTGATTGGTTGGATCAAAAGTGCAGGAAAGGGCAGGAACTAACTCAGCCCCCAGGGCACAAAATTTTCCCCATCCACATGCCCTTTCTTGTTTTTTTTTTCCCAGAAGTCTTGCCTACCTCTCTAGGAAACTGAAACTTAGGCCTAGTTAGGGTGGCACCTTATGGAAGCCTGTCAAGGCGTCAATTTGGTCCCTTCACTATACGCAGCCCAGCCATGCAGGCACCCAGCTAGTCTTCCTGTCTCTCCACACAGGCCATTCACTGCAGTTATCCCTGGCAAAATGAAATGCAGTACCATGATTTTTCCTTGTTGAACCACATGTTACCTGCTAAATTCAGTAATTTTTCCACCGTGAAAATAAAATTTAAACCAGCTGTTCATACCTGCAGAAAATAGAAAGCTATCTTCAGGTTTGGCATGGTGGCGCATGCCACCAGCATTTGGGTAGGAGGATTGCTGTGAGTTCAAGGCCACCCTGAGATGACATAATGAATTTCAAGTCAGCCTAGGAGAAAGTGAAACCCTGCCTCGAAGGGGGGAGGGAGAAAAGCAGCCTCTTCCTTGTTTGTTCTTCCTCTAAGGCTCTGTTCTTTTTCGCACTGCTTCAGAGCTCTTCAAGGTAGTCTATTTCAACTATCCCTCATCCCCAAGGCTCTTCCTAATTGTCTCAGCTACAGTGACCACACAATCATGCCTTCCTGTCCTGTGGATTTCTGAAATGTACTGCTTGCTGCCATGCGGTAGCTTCCTGGATACTGTTCAGAGGGAAATTCCTTAGAACAATTCAATTTAATAGCATTTATATGAGCAAACATATAAACTACAGCAATTCTCCAACAGGTTACTAGAACAAGTTCTAAGAACTCCAAACAAAAGGTGGTCTGACCAACAACATTTATCAAAAACCAGAAGTGGGACTGTAGAGATGGCCCAGGAGTTCAAGGCACTTGCCTGCAAAACCTAATTATTCTGGTTCAATTTCCCAGTACCCATGTAAAATTGGATATACAAAGGGACACATGGATCTGGAGTTCATTTACAGTTGCAAAAGGCCCTGGCCTGCTATCTCCCTCCCCTCCCCTTGCTTGCAAATAAATAAATAAATCCAGAAGTGAGGAAATAGAAAACAGCTGCAACTCAGTCACACAGGAAGTCATTGGTTATAGCTTAATAAGTTAATTGGTTATAGGGCCTCTTGGGCCCAGCCCAGACCAGTTATTATAATAACTTCTGAATTGTTTGGATCTGTTGGATAGCCTGTCCAACCCCTCAAATTTTATTTCACAGTGCCTGCCTGCTTTTGCTTTTTGTCTGAGGAGGAGCTGCCTAAGGTATTTCCTCATACCACTGTGTGCAGGCAAGCCCTCAGCTTGTGCTGAGTAATTCTGGAGTTTTTCACTCCACAGTTTGACATCTAGTTCAGCTCTGATGTGCCTGAAACTGGATGGAAAGCCTGTGCAGTAGCTCTTGTCCTTATGTGAGGCAGCCTTCACGCTGCTTATGCTGGATGCCTACAGGACTTTGTTCTAGTGGGTTAAATAAAACAGCAGTCTTGATGGGAATTGTTGGGTTCTGGGATCTTCAGATTTTCTAACCTTAGAACTTCCCTTTGAGAAATCCAGAGACATGTTCTCAGGCCTTTTTTTTTTTAACAGTACATCAAAATTAATATATTTTGTATCCCAAAATGCCTGTATAACTAAAATCTTTCATAATACTTACCAAAGCTGTGCATGCTAGAGTCTCCTTAAATGCTGGGCCTCATTGGTAATGACCCAGTGATGGCTTCTTATGTTTGGTTTGGGAAACACTAGCCTTGAGCATTGACTCATTTAACCACCAGTAACTTCAAAAACATCTTGGTGAGATTCTGATCTCTTTGAGACAATTTCTAGACTCCATAACATTGTCATTGATTCTCAGAAATCAGGAGTGCACTGAAACCTTACAGATGTTGCTAATTTGCCTTTTGGAGTACTGAGTGGTGAGTTTAATGTGTGCTTGTCTGCATCTGTGTATGACACTCCTGAAAGCCATGTTCTCTCAAAGCCGCATTTGTCAACCCAGCACATCTGAGAGAAACACCAAGATTTCCTACAAAGTAACTTAGGTAGTATTTTAAGTTTTATCCTGTCTTTCTGCAGGGTGTGCTGATCTCCAAGCCCTGGACACAATGCAGCCAACAGAGAGGAAAAGACAGGGCTATATTCATGAGCTGATTCAGACAGAGGAGCGGTACATGGAGGACCTGCAGCTGGTCATTGAGGTGAGGTGCTGTGGCCAACAAGCCCAGGATTCAGGGTGTTAGTCACTGGGTCACTCCCACTTAGAAGCAAAGCAAACCGTCATGTTGGTTTATATTGCAGTGCTGAGGATAGAACCCAAGGCCTCTTGAATGCTAGACATATGCTCTGCCACTAAGCTACACTCTGACTGGGCATCATGCTGGATGTGTGGGTTCACTGTAACAGGAGCTCTCACAACCTCAAAGTACTGCCTCTGCCCACTAGGTGAGGCAGAGGACTAGAAATCTAATGAAGCATTAGCTTTCATCCCCATCTGAGCCCACCCAGCCTGTGAATGCCTTAGTGTTGTGAGAAAGATATTAAGGAAGGACAAGGGGGTACAGAGTGAAGTCCCAAAACAGACTTGGCTTCAGATTTTGCCTACTGTATTTATACTGCTGTTTAACACCTCAAATTTTCTTTTTTGGTTTTTCGAGGTAGGGTCTCACTCTAGCCCAGGCTGACTTGGAATTCACTATGGAGTCTCAGGGTGACTTTGAACTCAAAGAGATCCTTCTACTCTGCCTCCAGAGTGCTGGGATTAAAGGCACGTGTCACCTCACCCAGCCATATTTTTATCAGCTTTGGTATTTCCAGAGGAGTTAGGCAGCAGAAGTGCCCACCTACTGTTTCTATCAGTTTAGAAAACCCAACAGGAGCAAATTGTAAAATATTTCCCAAGTAACGTATACTGTTTGTGCCTGTTAATGTGACCAGTGACCTCTAAACTGATGACATCTGGCCTTTTTAGCATGTTACAGTGGATTGTGTTTAAGTGAACAAAATACAATGGTTTGTGTTTAAGTGAACAAAAGATTTTAGACTTCTACTTTTGTTGCCGTAGCTTTCAGTTGCCAGGAAATCTGCCAAGGTAAGAAAACCAGTTTACTAAACGACCTGAAGAAAGCACATGTCCCCACTCAGGTCAGACAGGTGAAGCACCGCCTGGTCGTGACCTAGATGGCAGAATGGAGTAAGGGCTGCATCTGTGTGCCCGTCCCTGCGGACCTGCCCTAGATCCGCTCTCCCCCTTCAGTCTGCCTCCCGGCCTGTTCCTCCCGCACACACTGGCCCTACACCTCCGTTAGGGAAGTCCATCTTCCCCCACACCCATCAGTTCCCCGTGTACTCTTCATTCCGCTTTCTTGGGTTTAGCCTGGCCTTCGGTCAGCCTTCGCATAAGCACTGGATGGATTAATTACATTATGTCTGCTTTTCTGACAAAACAGAAGACTCAGAAAAAATCCCCTGCTTCTGAGCCACCTCCTGTGAGTAGCAGTGCTTCCTGTCTTAGGGGACTGGAAATGGCTGCAGTGGTCTCTGGCACTAGCTCAGAATGAGCAGGCACTGGGTGCTTGTGTGCCCCCAGCAGGCCCTTCACCACTTGGCACCTTAGTTATCCTGCTGTGCCCATGCCAGTGCTCTGAGAGGCAAGGAGCTATCAGGGTCAGGGATTTGGGGTGAAAAGCACTACCCTAAGGTGAAGCTGTTTTTGGAATTTCCCATCATCTTGCTGCCCTGCTTCCCTCACCAGCACACAGCTCCTGTGAAAAGGACAGCACATAAAGAAAAAGTCTGCCCATCCCCAGCCTGCTTTAAAACCAAAGCTGCTTGGGAGGTCTTAGAAGGCAGAGGTAGGAAGATTGCCATGAGTTTGAGGCCAGCCTGGGTCTACATAGTGAATTTCAGGTTAGTCTGGGCTAAGGTGAGACCCTACCTGGGGGTGGGGAGAAACAGCCTGTTTGTTTTTCCTCTGAGCCTTTGTTCTTTTTTCCCTTTGCTTCAGGTTATGTGTAAGGTAGCCTGTCTCAGCATGCTTCCTAATTTCCCAGGGCCCTCCTGATTGTCTCAGCTACAAGTGACTGCAGCTCACTGCCTGCCTTTCCCCAGCAGTGGATAAGAGCAGATGCCTTTCTTGTCCTTCAGTGGCAGCCTCCTGAGACAGACCAAGATTTCCAGAATTTTCATAAGAGCACCCTAGCAGCTTCATTCTTACTGGAGATGAAAGGCCCCCTTTAAAGAAAACCCAGTTCACAGCACTTCTAACTAAAGTATGAGCCCACATTCAGTTAACATTAAGTGAAAACCTGCCACATGCAAAGCACTTGTGACAGAGAACAGAGATGAAAAAGGACATTTCTGTTCTCAAAGATTTTACAGTCCTGTTGGATAGGTGTGGTGGGGGCTGGAGCCCAGAGAAGAGAGAGGACTTGGACTTTGGACTTACAATCAAAAAAGAGTTAACTTAGCCGGGCATGGTGGCGCATGCCTTTAATCCCAGCACTTGGGAGGCAGAGGTAGGAGGATTGCCACGAGTTCAAGGCCACCCTGAGAATTCACCCTGTGAATTCCAGGTCAGCCTGGACCAGAGTGAGACCCTACTTCAAAAAACCCCCCCCAAAAAAAAAAAAGAGTTAACTTTTAGTTCTTCCATATTCCAGCTGGGACCTTGAACAATGCTCTATGAGTCTGTTTCTTTGAAAGCCATAGACAATAATTACATCTGAGTCACTTCATGAAATTGAGGACCTTGATATACATGTATGCACCTCTCACACATCTACATATGTATGTATTTGAAATATAACTGGAAAACGTTACTACTGGCCCCTCTAGTCAGCCAACTTCTGCAGGACACATCTGCTTAGAGTCGTTACTGGGTGGCATATATTATTACTGTTTCCTCAAAGAACTTCTCAATTGGTTCTGATAATTCTGAGATGTTCAGCTCGACAACAGTCCCTTTTTCTCGGTTCTGCAGGCTCATACTGTGCAGTGCTTTGAGCCTGGGGTTTGTTTGGCCTTCATAACAACCCTAGGAAGTAGGTGGAAGAAACTCTTTTTAGTGAGGGAATGGCTAGATTCAGCCTTTAGAATAAGCCTTAATAGGAGCCCAGGTAGCAAAAAGTAGGGAAATACAGTTTAAAAAAGTGTTAATGATACACTTATTTAGAAGGCCGTGATCTTACTGTTTGAGGGTATGAAAGCACACTCAGGCTATGTGCCCTTACTTAAACTTAAGTTATTTCTGTGTTTGGAACTTAGGTTTTTCAGAAACGGATGCTGGAGTCAGGCTTCCTCACTGAAGGAGAGATGACCTTGATCTTTGTTAACTGGAAGGAGCTCATCATGTCCAACACAAAGCTGCTGAAGTGAGTTGTGGGCATCACCTGTCATTACAGCCACACCAGCATTGTCACTAGAACCCTCAGCAAGGGCTGCTTAGCAAAAAAGCTTTCCTTTCTGCTCCCTCAAGCTTTGCCTATTCATCTGTGAGGTGTCCTTTAACTTAAAATTTATGATTATAAAGAAATACAGTTTTGGGGGCTGGAGAGATGACTTAGCAGTTAAGGCATTTATCTGCCTGCAAAGCCAAAGGACCCCGGTTCAATTCTCCAAGACCCACGTAAGCCAGATGCACAAGGTGGCACATGCATCTGGAGTTCGTTTGTAGTGGCTGGAGGCTCTGGCATACCCATTCTCTCTCTCAAGTAAATTAATTATATATATATATGTATATATACATATATGTATATATATATATGTATATATATATATATGTATGTATGTATGTATATATAAATAAAGAAATATGTTTTTTAAAAAGATATATTTTGGGCTGTAGAGATAGCTTAGTACTTAAGGTGCTTGCCTGCAAAGCCTAAGGACCAAGGTTCAAGTCCCCAGTACCACATAAGCCAGATGCAAGGTGGTGCCTGTGTCTGGTGTTTGTTTGCAGTGGCTAGAGGCTCTGGCATGCACATTCTCTATCTGCCTCTCTCTCAAATAAATAATATTAAGAAAAAGAATCTCAAGCTGGGTGTGGTGGTGCAAACTTTTAATCCCAGCACCTGGGAGGCAGAGGTAGGAGGATCGCTGTGAGCTTGAGGCCACCCTGACATAGTGAATTCCAGGTCAGTCTGAGCTAGAGTGAGACTCTACCTTGAAAAACTAAAAAAAAGAAAGAAAGAAAGAAAAAAATCTCTTAAAGCTGGGTGTGGTGGTACAAGCCTTTAATCCCAGTACTTGGGAAGCAGGGGTAGGAGGATTGCTATGAATTTGAGGCTACCTTGAGACTGCATAGTGAATTCCTAGTCAGCCTGGGCTAGAGCAAGACCCTACCTTGAAAACCAAAAAAAAAGATATATGGGCTGTATGGGCTGGAAGATGACTTAGCAGTTAAGGCACTTGTCTGGACCCAGGTTTGATGCCCCAGGACTCATGTGAGCCAGATGCACAAGATGGCACATGCGTTTGGGGTTTGTTTGCAGTGGCTGGAAGCCCTGGTACCATGTTCTCTCTCCCCCCCCCACAATATCTCTATCTGACTCTGCTCAAATAAATAAGTAAAAATAAAATACAAAAAAAAAATGTAGCTGGGCATGGTTGTGCACATCTTTAATCAGAGGTAGAAGGACTGCCATGAGTTCAAGGCCATCCTGAGATTACGGAGTGAATTCTAGGCCAGCTTGGGCTAGAGTGAGACGTTGAAAAACCAAAAAAAAATAATAATAATGTATAATTTAAAAAGTACTTTGAGTACAATGATTGAGATGGGGAGGTAATATGATGGAGAATGGAATTTCAAAGGGGAAAGTGCGTGGGGTGGAGAGGGTATTACCATGGGATATTTTTTATAATCATGGAAAATGTTAATAAAAATTGTGAAAAGAAAAAAAAGTACTTTGATAAAACAAATCATTAAAACAGTATTAGTATATAAGTCCAAAACATGAGTGCATCATGCCAGCCCCAGGAGGAGGGTGGTGGAGTCAAGCAGAGCTGTAGCTTCAGGCAGACATTACTCCCATTTTAGTGGCCTCCTCAGTCCCTTTGTGCAATTCTAGTCCTGAGGTGCTGTTCCATCCTTTATGAGTTCAGAATTGCAAGCCAGGTGGGCAGTTTCAGTCCATCCCTGCCCTACCAGGGCCATAGTTCTCTTCTCAGACCTTACTCATCTACCGTGACTCCTGGTTTCCATGGCCCCTGTACCCTTCTTGGAAATTTCCTCCTTGGTTCAACTAAGAACAAGTTATAATCTTTCAGAAGATACTTTGCTAAGAAACTGTGGTGAAACCAAAACTATCCCAAGTTGTGTAGACGATTATTCTCCTTCCTTGTTAGCATTTCTCCAGGTTAGCTCAGCCTGCAGAACTTGAGGCCCATGTGGCCTCCCCTGCCTTCTGCCCAGTTTTTCAGTGCCAGAGGTTCCTAGGTAATGCCCTGGGTGCCACGGCCATCAGTCTTCCATAGCACTCATCCTTTAATGATCAAGGGCATTCACTGAGCACCTGAGTGACAGCACGTTATTTGCAGGGCCCTGCGGGTACGGAAGAAGACTGGGGGTGAGAAGATGCCTGTGCAGATGATCGGGGACATCCTGGCAGCTGAACTGTCCCACATGCAGGCCTACATCCGGTTCTGCAGCTGTCAGCTGAATGGAGCAGCTCTGCTACAGCAGAAGACAGATGAGGACACAGACTTCAAGGAATTTTTAAAGGTACCTCCATTTAGGACTGGCAGGTAGCTTTGCTGGACTAGTAGGCACCTCAGTCCCTATCTGAGCCTGGAGGCCACAACACACACTTCCTTTTAGGGAATCTCAGCAATGGAGAAGAGCGTCCCCACCAGTTTCCAAATGAAGCACAAACATAGCAAACAATGTCCTGATAGCTCTGTGTTGCCCATCATGGAGATTAGCAGTAGAACCACAGTTTTACTCAGTGAATAGTAGTTGGGTTTTTATTTTATTTTATTTTTTGAGATAGGGTCTCACTCTAACCCAGGCTGATCTGAAATTCACTGTAGTCTCAGGCTGGCCTTGAATTCATGGTAATCCTCATACCTCTGCCTCCCAAGTGCTAGGATTAAAGTTGTGTACCACCACCCCTGGCTAAATTTTATTTACTTATTTGTTTTTGCCAAGGCCTCTTGTCACTGCAAATGAATGCCATATGTTTGCACCATTTTTTGCATCCAACTTGCGTGTGTGACTTGGGAATTGAACTCGGGCCACCAGGCTTTGCAAAGAGGTGCGTTAAGGAAGCACTAAGTCATCTTCCCAGCCCATAGTGTGTTGCTTTAAACAACCTTATTTATGAGCTGTTTTGTTTTCCTAAAGAAATATCCAAGTCACTTCTTAATACTGTAAATTTTAAGCCAGGCATAGTGGTGCATGCCTTTAATTTCAGCACTTTGGGAGGCAGAGATAGAAGGATCACTATGAGTCAAAGACACCCTGAGAATACATAGTGGATTCCAAGTCACCCTGTGCTAGAGTGAGACCCTACCTCAACACGCCCCCCCACCAATAAAAAAACAAATATTAGCCAGGCGTGGTGGCACATGCCTTTAATCCCAGCACTGGGGAGTCAGAGGTAAGAGGATCACTGTGAATTCGAGGCCAGCCTGAGACTACATAGTGAATTCCAGGTCAGCCTGGACTAGAATGAGACCCTAGTATGATGGTGCATATCTTTAATCATAGCACTGTGAGATAGAAGGATCTCTATGAGTTCAAGGCCAGCCTGGGCCAGAGGAAGACCCTACCTCAAAAAAAAAAAAAAGAAAAGAAAGAAGAAAGGAAGGAAGGGAGGAAGGTAAAAAGAAAGGCAAATACAAAAATCAAAATCTAGGGCTGAAGCCAGTGTGGTGGCACACGCCTTTAATCACAGCACTCGGGAGGCAGAGGTAGGATTGCCATGAGTTCAAGGCCACCCTGAGACTACATAGTTAATTGCCAGTCAGCCTGAGCCAGAGTGAGACCCTACCTTGAAAAACTGAAAAGCCAAAAAAAAAAATCTAGGGCTGAGGGTAGAGCTAAGTGGTAGGGTGCCCATCTAACGTGCACAGGGCCTTGAGTTCCATCCCTAGCACAACAAATAAATTCATTTCAAAATCTAACAATAGTAGCACAAAATTCTGCTTTATAATTTCTTTTTCCTTTTGCTACTGGGGTCTTGCATATGCTAAATAAGCATCTTCCCATGGGGTACATCCCAGCCCCCAAATGTTACTTGTGTATTATTTAGTTAGTTAGTTAGGTATTTGCAAGGAGAAAGTGAAAGAGAAAGTTTGGGTGGGTACACCAGGGCCTCTAGCCACTGCAAATAAACTCTAAATGCATGTACCGCATTGTGCATTCAGCTTTACGTGGGTACTGGGGAATTGAATCTGGGTCCTTAGACTTTGCTGGCAAGCATCTTAACTGCTGAGCCATCTCTCCAGACTGCTGTTACTTTTTTAAAACCCTAGAAAATATGGGCGGGTGGGATGGCTCCATGGAAGAAGCACTTGCTGCAAAAGCATGATGACCTGATCCCTAGAAGCCATGCAAAAGCCAGACACTGTAGCATGCACTTATAACTTCAGCACTCCTACAGCAAGATGGGAAGCAGAGATAAGAAAACTCCGGGGGCTGGAGAGATGATTTAGTAGTGAAGGCACACGCCTGCAAAGCCTAGCTAACAGCCTAGGCAACCTGGGTTCAATTCCCCAATACCCACATAAAGCCAGGTGCACAAAGTGGCACATGCATCTGGAGTTTGCAGCAGCTAAAGGCTGTGGAGTGCCCATTCATTTTCATTCTTTCTCCCTCCCCACTACCCTACCTCTTTCTCCCCTTGCAAATAAATAAATAAAATATATAAAAGGGAGGCTGGAGAGATTGCTTAGTAGTTAAGGTGTTTGCCTGCAAAGCCTAAGGACCCAGGTTGGATTCCCCGTACCCATGTAAGCCAGATGCACAGGGTGGTGCATGCATCTGGAGTTTGTTTGCAGTGGCTAGAGGCCCGGGCACACCCATTCTTTATCTGCCTCTTTCTCCCTCTCTTTCTCTCTCAAATAAATTAATTAATTAAATATTCATATGTATATACGGGGTTGGAGAGATGGCTCAGCTGTTAAGGTGCTTGTCTGCAAAGCCTAAGGACCTGTGTTCAACTCTCCAGTACCCACATAAAGCCAGATGCTCAAAGTGACCCATGCAGCTAATGGCACTGGCTCGCTCATGCGCGCGCACCCCCCCCCTCGCTACTTGCAAGATTTAAAAAAGAGAGAATCCTCAGATCACAGGCTACCCAGCCTAGCAAACATAGCAACAAACATTAAGAGACCAGACTGTATCTCAAACAAGGTGGAAGGCCAGGACCAGCACCCAAGATTCTCCTCTGCCTTCCTCGTGTACCTGTACCATGACATGCGACATGCACATACCTGCATCTAAACATATGTACTGAAAGTTGTTTTTTTTTTAACTTAGAGAATATAAAAGCAGAGGCTGGGAAGACAGCTTAGAGGTTAAAGGCACTTGTTTGCAAGGCCTCCGGCCCAGGTTCAATTCCCAAGCCACCTATGTAAAGCTGGTTGCAAAAAAAATGGCACATGCCTCTGAAGTTTGTTTGCTGCAGCAAAAGGCCCTAGAACATCACAAACACACACACACACACACACACACACACACACATTTAAATAAATAAATGAAAAATGAAAAAAAATAGTCTAGTGTGATGGTGCATGCCTGTAATCCCAGCACTTGGGAGGCAGAGCTAGAAGGATCATTGTGAGTTTGAGACCAGCCTAGGACTAAAGAGTGAGTTCCAGATCAACCTGGGCTAGAGTGAGACCCTACCTTGGAAAAAACCAAACAAAAAATAAAATATAAAAGTAAATTTTTTTTTTTTTTTTTTTTTTTTTTTTTGTCTTTTGAGGTAGGGTCTCACTCTGGTCCAGGCTGACCTGGAATTCACTATGCAATCTCAGGGTAGCCTTGAACTCATGGCGATCCTCCTACCTCTGCCTCCCGAGTGTTGGGATTAAAGGCATGTGCCACCACACCCGGCTAAAAGTAAAAATTCTTAAGATGCTTGTTATGGCAAAATATGTAGGGAAAGATCTCTCCAAGCAATTTTACCATCTAGTGGGAAAATGGTTAGGTTATCATACTAGATGTATTTTTTTGGTCACTTAACATGCACATCCTGGAGTGCTTGCTGTTCTCTTCAGATGCTGTACCAGTCCTGGGGGAAGCACATGAAAGATAGGCCTTGGCCTGTACCATTAACAGTCTGATTAGGGAGAGACCTAAAATATAATGCTCCTACCTGCATGTCCTGGTGCCCAGGGGAGAGACATGGAAAGGACAGAAGGTGAGATCCTGGCCCTGAGGAAGCACGACCTGAGTCCTGAGAAGCAAATGCAGTTCAAGCACATGAAGAAAGAGCAGCAGTGTGATACCAACAAAGGTTCCCACATCCATTACCTGCTCACAGCAGGTACTCAGTAAATTATGGCTGTTGCTTCTAATGAAGTAGGGATGGTGGCATGCTGAGAAACTGGAAGCTATCCATAGACAGCTGAGGAACACTGGCTCCTAGGATCAGCAGGGATGGCATTAGAAAAGATGATTTTTGTGAGGAAGGATGACTTTATATGAGGGTATGTTGAGGGTGAGATGCCTTTGGAACATCAGGTAAGGAGGAATTGACCTGACCAAGGTAGAAGTTCAGAAATATCTGGTTGAGATGCTGGGCCTTGACAGCAGAGAGCCTGGGGCAGCAGCTACATTTGCAAATGGACAGAAAAGAAGACGTGGTAAAGACTGAGGCCAGTAGGCTGGGGGTGAGGTCAGGGAGAATGCATTGTACAGGCTGCCAACAACACACAATAAAGCTAAGAAGCAGTGTGGGTCTTGGTAGTGAGCAGAGGATTTCCTGTTGTTAACCTGGTGTGTATCATTTCAGTTCCTGTTATTAAAAATTTGAGGGTTGAAGAGATAGCTCAGTGGTTAAAGGCACATGCCAGCCTGGATTTGATTCCCCAGTACCAATGTAAAGCCAGATGCACAAAGTAATGCAAGTGTATGGAGTTCTTTGGCAGTAGCAAGAGGCCCTGGCACACCCATTCTCTCTTCCTCTCTCTGTCTTTCTGCTCACAAATAAATACATAATTATTTTAAAAATAAAACAAAAGTGAAATAAAGAAGGTGGTCATAGGCAAGGGCTTTAGCCAGCGTTTACTGTAAGGTTCATGAAAGACCAAAGACCACGCAGGACCACTCTGAGGCAGGAAAAGCACTGTTCAATGGGACCTGAGCTGCCAGGCTGTCTCACAGGAGAGAGAGAACAGCTGGTGCGAGTCTGAATGGTTTGGGTTTTTATAGAGTTTTTGTTTTTGGAAGGGGGATATAGAAGACAAAAGACTGAGGACTTCAGGAGATGGCAGGGGCCAAACTGAGGAGGTAATCAATCAGAGAATGGATTGCCATCAGAAGAGGAGCCAGGTTGTCTGGTAGAAAAACTGTGGCCAAGGGCATTGTTAGGTCAGAGGAATAAGGGTTAGCCAATGTAAACATCTAAAGTTGCGTCAATCAGGCTGCTGTCATTCTCCTTCATCTTGACTCCATCTTGGGACTCTTGATCTACCTAACATTCCAGCATTTTGGCAAGGATATAGGGTGGAGTTTTACATTACTGCTTCCTGCTGTGAGGGGGCATGGTCAGGTTTTTCAGGGGACACTGGTGTCAGTGGCTGGGAAGTCCCCTCAGCAGGTGACAGGGAGTCAAGACTGAGGAGGCTAAAAGTTGGTACTGACTGGAAGAGGGATAAGGTAGTAGAAGTTGGTTGAACAATTGATGTGTAAGATTATATACTGTCTGTCAGCCAGAGTTTGGAGATTTTTTTTAGCTCTAATTCTACTTTACCCGATTGGTTTATATAATAACATTCCTCATTTAGGAAGAGATGAGTTCCTCCCTTTTGGGCTGTGATGAGGTCTAGGGCTCGACGTTTCTGAAGGACTACTGATTCCAATGAGGAGAGCTGCTGCTGTAGCAGGTGAAGGACCAGAGCAGAGTCCTTAATGGCTGTACTCCATTCTGAGGAAAGCTGTTAATAAGAGATTAGGCTGTGTCCCAGCCCACCTGCAGCCAGCCCTGTAGCTGCTATAGAGGAGGCAAGGCTTATTTTTATTAGTACAGGGAAATAGACTGTGACAAGCTCAGACTTCTAGGATGTACTTTCCTTAGGCAATGGGTCAGTCTTTATTATCTGGTCCTCTAAGAAAATAGCATATCCTGTTATTTGGGACCCCGGTGGGGTGGTAGGAATGTTTTCATCTATATATACTATGTGTGATCAGGGTCAGGGAGGGAAGACAGTGAAATTCAGGGGTCGTAGTAGGTAAGCTCTTCTAAAGTCTCTAGACAGGAGTAAGTTGCTGAGGTAGGAGGAGAATGGGGGCTGGGGAGATGGCTCAGAGGTTAAGGTGCTTACCTGAAAAGCCTAAGGGCCTGAACTCTATTCCCCAGTACCCACATAAAGCCAAGTGCACAAGGTAGGTAGAGAGTAGAAGGGTTAAGCAGGGGGCAGAAGTCTAAAGCAATGTTTGGGTTGTCTAGAAAGGTAACATGAAACAGTTAAAGTTTGGATAGGGTTAGGGTTTAAGTAACCTCTACCAAAACCCAGCATTTCAGGCATTGGAGGGCGATCCAGGGTACCCAGGTAGATAGAGTTGGATTGTCACAGAACCATCTGAATGTTGGCTAACTGTAGATGAGAGGATATAAGGTTAAGATTGTAGTTAAATACACAATACCAAAATTAGCAGAATTATTACTAGAAATGGCAGGCATGATCATCATGAAGATCTAGAAATCTACCACTTGTGTGGTCTATACCTGTTCTCATCACAGTGAACACATCTATCTAAAGTTATAGTCTGGGCTGTGATGATTAAATTTTTTAAGATATACCTTACTTTCTGCCTATAATTTTCTTTCTTTTTTAAATTTTTTGTTGACAGTTTCCATAATTGTAGATAATAAATCATGGTAATCCTCCCCCAATTCCCTTTGCAACTCCACTCTCCATTATATCCCCTCCTCTTGTCAATCAGTCTCTATCTTATTTTGATGTCATCTTCTTTTCCTTCTATTATGATAGTCTTGTGTAGATAGTGTCAGACACTGTGAGGTCATGGATATCCAGGCCATTTTGTGTCTGAAAGAGTGCATTGCAAGAAGTCCTACCCTTTTTTTGGGGTGGGGAGGCACTCTTACAGTCTTTCTGCCACCTCTTCCACAATGGATCCTGAGGTTGGAAGGTATAATAGAGATGTTTCAGTGCTGAGCACTCCTCTGTTACCTTTCGTTAACACTATGTTGCCTTCTGAGTCATCCCAAGTTCCCTGCCATATGAAAAGAGAAGCTTCTCTAATCAAAAGTGAGAGTAGCCAGGCATGGTGGCACACACCTTCAATACCAGCACTTGGGAGGCAGAGGTAGGAGTACTGCCATGAGTTCAAGGCTACTCTGAGACTACATAGTTAATTCCAGGTCAGCCTGAACCAGAATGAGACCCTACCTTGGGGGAATAAAAAGTACTAAAGTGAGAGTACCATTAATATATGGGTATGAACATTATGAGACGTACTTACCAGGCAGTTTGATGAGCATAATATACCTTTAAGCAGATGCCAACAGATGTTTACATTCCTAGGGCTCATGACTTGCCCTGTCATAAGTTTTTAGTACCAGGCATGTATTCCCTCCCATGGAGTGGGCCTCCAATCCAATTTGAGAGCAGTTGGTTTCCCCCATAACAGACATGCCACTATTGCCCCCATTGGCTCATTTGCCTGGCTGACCAAATTTAAAGTTTGCAGTGTCCACTGTTGTTTATCTTCACTGATGAATTCATCCATTCTCTCCCGTAGAACTGTATGCAGTGTAGTTTTTCCAGCTTTCTGTCAGCTGGTCTACACAGAGGTTTTCAGCTCAGTTCCAGCAGGATTTCTTGGAGACCTTGCAGCCTAGCATGTGGCCTCTTCAACAATGTGGCTGTATTTTTTCATTTGAAGGCAGCTTTTATAACTGTCATCATGAGCAAAACAATATCAGTAAATTAAATTTTAGACTTTGTAACCCGTTGATTTGAGACTTTTCTTTTTATAATCCTATGAAATACATTTTAAAAGCATAGATTTGTAAATGCAGGTAAAACTTGATAACTGCCCTGGAGATAATATAATACACCTGGAAATGGTTTTACTAGTAATAACAAATCTGAACTATATTTGTGATACAACAAACTAAGATTACCTATTCATGTATTATTAAAACATAAAATTCTGACTTGTTGCGCCTAGTTAGATCTGGTTGTGCTTGTTTGTTATGTTTAAGTCTGAGAACTGTATTCAAGAGAGCAATTGAGAGAGAACCAAAATTCTATGCTGCTTGTCATTTTCCCTTTCCTAGTCTTGAGGCAATAGGCCAGTTTGCCTAAGGACAAGGTATAGATGACACATGGTTTTACATGTGCTTAGGGTCTGAATTAGGGGAGCCAACCCATATCTCAAAATCCAGCCTACCATGAATTTAAACAGCATATAACAATTAATATAATTTACATTATAGTGAAGTAGAAACAATTATTAACAAGTATCTCTAAACATTGAGCAAACCTATCAGTCCCCTAGGTATCTGGCTTTTAGCCTTTATCTGGTAGACTTTTTAGACTCAACTTGTTCTTTGAGCCTGTGTGCCTGACTGTGGCCTGGGGTCTCTGCTACCATCTTGTTGTTTGTCATCTAGCATAGGTCACAGCTAGCTGTGTTTGTGCATCCCACACACAGTATATTCCCATACGCAGAGTCCCACATGGAGTCTAGTCACTGTGACTGTGTATGCTGTTTGAATCTATGTCCCATAGCACTGCTGCAGACACAAACCAGCACAGACAGAATCTGCATTTCCCACAGACTGGCACTGATTATCAGTATCTGGAATTCAGGTTAATGTTCAATGTCATCTTCACGCACATTCATTTAGAGTTTCCTTGTTACTCCCACTAATTTCTCTTTTATCTAAAAGGGGTCAGTCTTACCTTGGCTAGAAGAATCTTGTGAGTAGAGCAAGCAGAACAGAGAGGAGGACAGGCATATAGAGCAAGAAATGTTTGGATAGGACTGGAGGGATGGCTTAGCAGTTAAGGCCTGCAAAGCCAAAGGACTCAGGTTCAATTCCCAGGACCCACATTCGCCAGATGCACAAGGGGCACACACATCTGGAATTTGTTTGTAGTGGCTGGAGGCCCTGGTGCACCCATTCATACTCTCCCTCTTTCTCTGTCAAATAAATAAGATTAAAAAAAAAAAAAGACCAAAAAAGAAAGAAAAAAAACACCTTTTGTGTTTTTAGATAAAAAAAAAAAAAGTTTGATGGAAAATTTTGGACTACTTGCCTGTGTGGAGGCAGAAGTTATTTAAATCAATAAGAATCTAGAAATTAAAAGTATAGTCTTCAGGCCATATGGATTCATTGTCCAATTTATATTGAGGCCAGGCCATGTTGTAATACAAGATTAAATGGTAATGTTTATTTTTTTGTTTTATTTTTTTGCTTTGTTTTTCAACATAGGGTCTCACTGTGGCCCAGGCTGACCTGGAATTCATTATGTAGTCTCAGGGTGGCCTCGAACTCATGGCAATCCTCCTACCTCTGCCTCCCAAGTGCTAGGATTAAAGGCATGCGCCACCACACCTGGCTTTTTAAATGGTGAGTTTTGATTTCATCCTGGAGCCTTCATTTCTTTAAGTTTTGAAGGAGGCCAGCCAGGGTAATAGGGACAGTTTTGGAAGTCTGATTTCCTATTGCAGATGAAAGAAAGAAGGAGAGGGTATAGGAGGAGGCTCTCATATGGAAGAAAGGAGAAAAGGGGGGGAAATGAGAATGAGAAGAAATAACCAGAGCTCAAGCTGGGTTTACATTGAAAAGCACCAATATGACTCCTGGGGCGCCTGCACCTCCCACGTAGGCAAAGGTCATTTGGGTTGGTCTGACAGCTCTTTAACCTCTTAGTGGGCAAGGTGGGTGACCATGCTCCCAAAAGAGTAAGCAACTGGTAGTGAAGGACAAGATCTCAGGAGAAGGAAGGTGGCAGCTTTTTAAAATATATTAAATGTCCCCTGCAGCCGTGGCAGTGGCAGTGGGTAGGGCCAGGCTGGCAGTGTGCAGATCAGAGTGGCTCCGGCAACCAAGCCATTGGTGCAAATCAGAGTGGCTCAGTGCCACTCATGCCCAAGGCATTTGGGTACTCAGAGCCAAGGCCATTCACAGTGAGAAGCAGTGGCAGACATGCACCCCAGCAGCTGAGGAAGCTCACGGGGAGGAAGAGAAGGATGGGGGTGCAGGGGTGAAGGAGGTGGAGAGTGTTGGCTCCTCTCCAAGAACAGCCAAGGAAGCTCAGAGGGGAGGAGGAAGACAGGATTAGGGAAGGAGAAGAAATGAAGCCAAAACATGGTGGTGGGAGAGCCTGTACCTGGCAAACAGTCCAAGGCCATCTGAGGGTCAGTGGCAGCTCCTTGGTCTGGCGGGGGAACGGGGGGGGGGATCCGGTGGGGAGGTGGTCCAACCACCCTAGAGGGCTACTGGTAGCCTCCTATCCAAGTCACAGCACCAGATGTACAGTTCCTGAACGACCAGAGGCCATGCATGACCACTTTGAGAAAAAGTGCCATTTAATGGGACCCAAGCTGCCAGGCCATCTCACAGGAGAAGAGAGAAAGAGAATAGTCCATATGAGTCTGAGTGGTTTGGGTTTTTATAGGGTTTTTCTTTTTGTGAGGGGGATACAGAAGACAAAGGACTGAGGAATTCAGGGGCCACGCTGAGGAGGTAATCAATCAGACAATGGATTGCCATCAGAAGAGGAGCCAGGTCGCCTGGCAGGAAAACTGTGGCCAAGGGTATTGTTAGGTCAGAGTGGGGGCTAGGCAATGTAAACACCTGGCGATGCACCAGTCAGGGTGCTGTCATTCTCAACTCCAGCCTGAGACTCTTGTCCTACCTAACATTTGCTTTGACTGGGGCTATAGTTTCACAGGTCTTCCCACTGTCTTACAGAAACTGGCATCAGACCCTCGGTGTAAAGGAATGCCCCTGTCCAGCTTCCTGCTGAAGCCCATGCAGAGAATCACTCGATACCCACTGATCATCAGAAATGTGAGTGCTCTGGCTGAGAAGCCAGTCTGATTTAAGAGCCTGGCTAGACAGCGGTCAGATAGCCAGGGTGCAGGACCATCTTAGCATCCTGTAGTCACAGTTGCTTGTGGGGTAGGTGAGTGCCCTCTAGGTGTTCATGATGCTCCAGAGATACTGTGGATGCACCAGTTAGAATAATTATGGGCTCCAGCCATTCTTCTGAAACTTAAGTCAACTAAGCACCTTGATCTTCATTTCCTAGGGGTCTTCTTCTCAGAACATCCTCAACAGAGCCCAGGTTGACCTGGAATTCACTATGTAGTCAGGCTCCTACCTCTGCCTCCCTGAATGTTGGGAATAAACATGTACACCACCACGCCCAGCCATTTCTATAATTCCATTCATCTTTCTTTTTTTTAATTTTTGTTTATTTTTATTTATTTATTTGAGAGCAAGAAACAGAGAGAAAGAGGCACATAGAGAGACAGAGAGAGAATGGGTGCACCAGGGCCTCCAGCTACTGCAAACGAACTCCAGACGTGTGCGCCCCTTGTGCATGTGGCAAACGTGGGTCCTGGGGAATGGAGCCTCGAACCAGGGTCCTTAGGCTTCACAGGCAAGTGCTTAACCGCTAAGCCAGCCCTCATCTTTCTTTTTGATCTAAGCATCTTGAGGTAATACACTTTCTAAAGTGAATCTGGGTTTTTGAAGCATTATTTCACAAGTAATCATTGATATTATGTAAATTAAAACAAACAGTAATGATAGAAGACTGTTCCTTGAGTTTTGGTCTATAAGCCTCATAAACTTAACACAGATCTAAAGTCACTGATGTCAATGCCAGACTGACCTATTCATCTCCAGCCCTGAATAGTTCACTGAGATATTGTGAGCCAGATGTGTTTCAGAATTCAGAATGGAATTTTCAAGTCCTGCATATGTGTGTCTCCAGCAAAGGCTGGACAGTACTTGTAACCAAACACTTACATTCCTTTAATTAAATATACATGTGAGTCATCTCTGAAAGTAAGACACAAAATACACCTTTTCTGTTCAGGTCAGGTTTACCACCAAACAAGGAGACTAAAAACTTCTACTTTGGACTTGTAAACAAAAGAATGTGGACCCCTCCAAATAAAGTGCAAGAGTCTAGACAGTGGCCACCTAGCAATGAACCATCCTTCCCAGAGGGACCACATGAAGTTATGTCCTGTCTCTGTTTACAAGTAGCTATTTGGAATCACTTCAGAACAAACTGAATGTGTGTTTCCTACATGCTGACAGCCCATCTTATGTGTTTTTCTATTACTGTTATTAGATTTTTCCCAATGATCTATGACCCCAAAATGCCATGAGCCATCACTGTTCAATAAGCTAACACACTTGTTGGAGGATAGGAAGATGGCTCAGGAGTTAAAGGTGCTTACTTGTAAAGCCTACCAACCCAGGCTCATTCCCCAGAACCCACACAAAGCCAGATGGACATTTATTTGCAGTGACAAATAGCCCTAACATCCTGTACCCACACACATGCAAATAAGTACATTTTTAAAAAGAAAAAGAAAAGAACACACTTGTCAAAATTATTGGGGCTGGGAAGATTATACATGGTTAAAGGCACTTGCTTGTAAAGCTTGCTGGCCTGGGTTCAATTTCCCAATAACCATTTAGTCAGATGCACAAAGTGGCTCATGTGTCTGGAGCTCATTTGCAGTGATAGGAAACTCTGGTGCACCAACCAGAGTTCCCTTCCCTTCCCCTCCCATCCTCTTCCTTTCCCTTCTGTTAATAAATAAACATTTTTTTTTAATTGCAGCTAGTTTAGTAATGAAGGGTTCACCCTAAAAGAGTAAGATTTTGCAGCCGGGCGTGGTGGTGCACGCCTTTAGTCCCAGCACTCGGGAGGCAGACATAGGAGGATCGCCAAGAGTTCGAGGCCACCCTGAGACTCCATAGTGAATTCCAGGTCAGCCTGGGCTAGAGTGAGACCCTACCTCGAAAAACCAAAAAAAAAAAAAAAAAAAAAGAGTAAGATTTTGCTAGACATGCCTGTAATCCCAGCAGTTGGGTAGTGCAGGATGATCAGGAGTTCAAGGTTATTCTTGGTTACATTATGAATTCAAGGTCAGCCTGGGCTACCTGAGACCCTGGCACAAAAGCAAAAAAAAAAAAAATATATATATATATATATATATATATATATATATATATATATATAAAATATATTTTTTTTAATATATTATATATTTTTTATATATATACACATACATACACACACACACACACACATATATACACAGTGGTTATTTAGATAAACTTGTGGTCAGTGGATTGGTGGTAGGAAGGTGAAGGGTACAATGTGAACGGCATGACACTTTCTTCCAGATCCTGGAGAACACGCCTCAGAGTCACGTGGACCACTGCTCCCTGAAACTGGCCCTGGAGCGAGCTGAGGAACTGTGTTCTCAAGTAAACGAGGGAGTTCGGGAGAAGGAAAATTCAGACCGACTGGAATGGATCCAGGCGCATGTGCAGTGTGAAGGCCTGGCAGAGGTGAGGCAGAGTTGAGCTGAATGCCTCCAGGCAAGTTCTGGTTGAAGACCTGCTACACCTCCACTCAGACTGCAGGCCCACAACCCTGCCCCTACCAGACACTCCTTGGATTGTCTTGTAAAGAGACATTTTCAGTTCTTTGAATTCAGCTAGTAAAACAATATAAGTATAGATTTTTCACTAGGCCAGTGGGAACTCTGAAAAGTTATAAATGGAAAGTTCTTTTCTGGAGAGGTGGAATGATTTGTAGTGAGACTTACAAGATGGCATTTTCTTCTCTTTAAGCAACTTACTTTCAACTCCCTCACCAACTGCTTGGGGCCACGGAAGCTTCTACACAGTGGGAAGTTGTACAAGACCAAGAGCAATAAGGAATTGCAGGGATTCCTCTTCAATGACTTCCTGCTTCTTACCTACATGGTCAAGCAGTTTGCCATTTCCTCTGGCTCTGAGAAGCTCTTCAGCTCCAAGTCCAATGCTCAATTCAAAATGTATAAAACGGTGAGTTCCACATGCCCACCATAGCATCAGCAGCCCAGTTTCACCCTTAGCTGAGCATCTCCCTCTGGGCTGGGCCTGTCTTTGTCCACAAAGGCTGCCTCACCTGCTTCAGAAGGTGTTCTTACCACTTCCCAAGGGAAGGAGCCCAGTGTACCAGGCTTCTGCTGCCTGCTGCAGGTGGCAGCACAATCCAGCTTTGGGATTTTACTTCCTCTGGTGAACAGGACAGAGATGCCTGTCCCACCTCTAGCCACATCCAGTATCCTTCACTGTAAACCAAGCCTGACATAAGGATGGTGTAAGTGTGCAGAGGCGAGCCTATTGTTGCTGCAGCACAGGCAGGCAGAGGTCCTGGCCCCAGCTCAGTAATACCTTATCCACTCTGAACATTTACTTTTGCTCATTCTTTCTCCCTGGGGAAAAGACCTTAAACACCTTGAGCTTCTCTACAAGGCTCTTGAGAGCAAACAGAACTCTCCCTGGACACAGGTGGGTAGAGTGTTATGGTTTGTGTCATAGCCTGTATTTTGGCCCTAATTCTTTCAGCCCATTTTCCTGAATGAAGTACTGGTGAAACTGCCTACAGACCCTTCCAGCGAAGAGCCTGTCTTCCACATTTCCCACATTGATCGGGTCTACACCCTCCGAACAGACAACATCAACGAGAGGTCAGTCCTGACCATGTGTGGCCTGCCTTGACTTCAGGGAGAAAGCCCAGATATCTCCCTCTGCCATAAACCCATCTCCACCATGCTCAAGTCTTACCCGCGCCATCATTGCCACTTCTAATGCACCCCTTGCACTCCAGTCCCACAGTAGGCCTTGGCTTCAAAGCTGAATCACAGCTGCCTCCTAATAGTTTCCTGCTCCCTTTTCGGTAATGTCTTCCTCATAATCTTCCAAAGTGGCAGAACTGATGCCTCAGACCCACTGAAATCTCATCAGGGTCTGCCGGCCCCATGCACCTGCACCACACGGGGTTGCACTTAGGCAAATGGCTGCCCTCCCTGCCACATGCCCTCCCGTCATGCTTCCCTTCTGTGGAGCTCTCAGGGGAGCCTGCTATCCTCTGCTCAGTTCTCTGGTAACAACCCAGCATGCTGAGATGTCATCAGTGTGGTTAACCAGCTCTGGCTGCCTAGCATCTCACAAGGCTTTGGTGTTCCATAAGCAGTTGAGAGCAGTCTTTAGAAACGTTCAGTTCATCCTTGACTAGCATTTGAGCCTGTATGACTGAAAATTTGCTAGGCAAGATTAGCAAAGGAGAGGACTGGAACAGTGGGCGGTCCTTGAGCCTGGGAGTCCCCATAGCCATGCTCTGCTTCTCCTCTAGGACAGCCTGGGTTCAGAAGATCAAGGCTGCCTCAGAGCAGTACATTGACACTGAGAAGAAGAAGCGGGAAAAGGCTTACCAAGGTACCAGTGGTGCCCCAGAGGGTGGAAACCAGCTGCCAGGGTGTGTGGGCAGGGTGAAGTCTGGTCCTAGAGGCACAAGCTGCTTCCCCTTCAGTAAGGCCTGGGAAGTGGGTTCAGGTCACAGCTAAGAAGACCGGGCACTGACCCCTCTTCCTACAGAAGTTCCAAACCACCCTGAGTCCTACCACACGCTGTGAGCAGGAGGTGGAGGGAGCCTTGGAACCAAATGTAGGCCTTGTTTGCCTTCTACCTGTGGTGGTCTCCATCCTTAATTACCCCCCACACACACTTCCATTTATAACTAACCTCACTCTGATGGGCTTCACTCCACTTTGCTACATGGTAGCATGCCATTGTTCTCCTCCTAGCCCTGGCCTCCAGAGGCTCAACCACCAGCCCAGTTCTCTGGGCCCTCAGTTTGCTCCTTTGATAGCCTTTACCCAACCTTCCTTGGTTCACTGACTTCACTCCACAGCCTTCCCCCATTGCTGCTCTTTTGAGGACACCTGTGACCTACCCAGTGATTTGGCTCCCTTCCCTTGTGTAGCTTCCTATACCCAAGGGCAGGTCTTCCAGGTCCATCATTCCCTCTGGACCTCCTCATATCCTGACACTCTTCATACCCAGCTTCATCTGCCTTCCCAGCTCTTCTTCTCCCTTCTTACTGCACTCCTCTGAGCACTGTCTCCATCTCAGGCACTCCTCCCATGGAGACCCACCTTCTAGGCTCAGAAGTCGGTCCTGGCAGCTGTCCCCTAACCCTGCCACTCTGAAGCCATCTCTGCAGAGACAGGTTGCACCACTACTCTGCTTTCCAGACCTATTGGCCCTTCCAGGCACTTTATCAGCCTCTTCCTAGGAGCTTCTCTTGACAAGCTATGAGGGTAGTATTGACCTGGGCCACCATGCTGAAGTTCTGGAGGATTTTTTTTTTTCCTTAATTTTTATTAACATTTTCCATGATTATAAAAAATAGCCCATGGTAATACCCTCCCTCCCCCCAATTTCCCCTTTGAAATTCCATTCTCCATCATATCCCCTCCCCATCTCAATCAGTCTCTCTTTTATTTTGAAGCCATGATCTTTTCCTTCTGGAGGGTTTCTTTTGACAGTATGCTCTTAGCATACCTCTCCCTACCTGGATATCTTCCCTTTTGCCTGCCAAATTAAGGAGATATTTCTTACCGCAAACTCCTTGGCATTACCACTGTTACCAAGCCCCGTGTCCTACTATTTCACCTACTGATGCATACTCAACAACCCCCCAGCTGCCCCACACTGGGATTCTTCCCATTCTCCTGCTTCCTCCCTGACTTGGCAGTTCAATTCCCCAGCACCCATGTTAACACCAGATGCAGACACACACACACACACAGAAAGAGAGAGAGAGAGAGAGAAGTCAATAAAAATATTGTTTTTAAAAATCAAAGAAAGAGCTATGTGTGGTGGAACATAATCCCAGTAATAACTTTTCACTGGGCCAGTGAGTTCAAGGCCACCCTGAGACTGCAGAGTGAATTCCAGGTCAACATGGGCTACAGAGACCCTACCTCAAAACAGAAAAAAATTTAAAGAAAGAGTCAGGCATGATGGCATACACCTTTAGGCCCATAAGTTCAAGGCCAACCTGGCCCACAGAGTGAGTTCTAGGTCAACCTGGGCTAGACTGAGACTTTGCCTTGAAAAAAAAATTAAAAAAAAATAGAACTGCTTGCTAAGATGAAAGCTCAATATGTAACTGGAATTTTGGTTAGTGCTTCAGACTTTGTTATCTGTTATTTACATTTTAACCCTACCATTTAAAAACTCAAGAGTTGAGGGGCTGGAGAGATGTCTTAGTGGTTCAGGCATTTGCCTACAAAGCTAAAGGTTAAGGTTTGATTTTCCAGAACCCATGTAAGCCAAATGCACAAGGTGGGCATGCGTCTAGAGTTCATTTGCAATGGGTGGATGCCCTGGCACACCCATTCTCTCTCCCTCTTCCTCTCTCCCTCTCTCTGCCTCTTTTTGTCACTGTCTGCCTATCTGTCTCTCTCTCTCTCTCTCTCTCTCTCTCTCTCTCTCTCTCTCTGTCTCTGTCTCTCTCAAATAAATAAATAAAAATAAAAAGAATTAAAAAAAAAAAAAACAACTCTGAGTTGAATAGTTATGTAGCTACAGCAGGAGGATCGTGAATTCAGGGCCAGTTTGGAAGAGAGTGAAAACTTGCCTTGAAAAAAGCTCTGAGCTGAGCACATTATAGTCCTTTCCAAGTCTCAGTTTTTCTCATCTATAGAGAATCTAAGCCAGTCATGTGGTGAATGCCTTTAATCCCAGCACTTGGGAGGCAGAGGTAGGAGGATTACAGTGAGTTCTAGGCCAGCCTGGAACTACAGAGTTCCAGATCAGCCTGGACTACATTGAGAGCCTAACTCGAAAAACCACACACACAAAAAGGGAATTTACCTTATTAGGTAATTATGCAATTTCAGTATAATTTGTTTGTTTTGTTTTTTTCAAGATGGGGTCTTACTCTAACCAGGCTGGCCTGAAATTCATTTTGTAGTCTCAGGGTACTAAGACTGCCTCCCAAGTGCTGGAATTAAAGGCATGCGCCACCATGCCTGGCAATTTCAGTATAATTTATGTAAAGGTCTAGCACATACCTATACAAAGTAAGTGACCAGCAAATGTTATTGGCTGGAAGTGTTGAACAAATATTATTATTATTATTATTATTATTATTATTATTATTATTATGGTTTTTCAAAGTAGGGTCTCACTCTACTCCAGGCTGATCTGGAATTCACTATGTAGTCTCGGGGTGGCCTCAAACCCATGGCCATCCTCCTGCCTTTGCCTCCCTAGTGCAGGGATTAAAGGCGTGCACCACCATGCCTGGTTCAAATACATGTATTATTGTCTTATTACTGTTACTACATTTCTAGACACTTGAGGAGTTAATATAAGGATTACTAAAGCAGTAAGTGTGTGACTGTGGTCTCTGCTGCCCACAGAAGAAAGAAACATTGCACAGAATTTCAGACCCGCCAGGCTAGGGGTGCTGTCAAGTCAAGTCTAGTGGTTCCACAGAGGAAAGGAGTCTAAAGTGTTTGAGAATAGCCTGGGTCTTGAAGGATGAGTAGGATATTAGTGGGTGGAGTTGGTGGGAAAGGCCTTCTTGGCTGATGACATGCCTGAGGAAAAGCCTGGAGCATCCATGTGCTAATCAGTTGGGTCCAGAGCCCACGAGGCTGGAGATGATAATCTAGTGGAACACAGACAGTGAGGGTAGGGAGCAGAGCGTGCTCTCAGCATGAGGTTCAGACTCCAACAAAAAACACACTGGAGCTATGTAAGCAGATGGCTTAGTGGTTAAGTGCCCTTGCTTACAGTGCCTGCTGACCTGAGTTTGATTCCACAGTATCCACAAAAAGCCAGACACCCAAAGTGGCACATGTGTCTAGAGTTCATTTACAATGACAAGAGGCCCTGCTGCACCAATACATCTTTCTATCCCTACCTCCGTCCTTCCTCTCTTTCTCAAACAGATAGAAATACAGAAAATATTTTAAAACTTTCCATTTAAAAAGTATAGACTGAGGGTCTGCAGCTTAGCCTCTTCACTGTGCTGTCAGCATTCTCAGAAGAAATTAATGACTCGTGTTCCTCTTTTGTAGCCCGTTCTCAAAAGACTTCAGGTATTGGGCGTCTAATGGTGCATGTCGTTGAAGCCACAGAATTAAAAGCGTGTAAGCCAAATGGTAAATGCTTCTCTTATTCAACACACGTGGTAATGTTCCACTCTCCCAATGCCTCTTTTGACCACCAAATGATGGAATGCTTTTAAAAGGCAGTGTCACTAGAATGGTGATAAACTATTTATTGGACCCATATCATTGCTCTACTTCCCTAGTAAACACCAACACCCACAACCCTGAGTGCCTCTGCAAGAAAAACCACAAAGCACATGCACAAGCTTCCAGGCTTATGGGGAGCAGTCTTGGTCTTAAGCTCTCATGCTTGGGCCCCAGGATTTTGAGGCTACTGGTATTATTGGGAACTTGGGTGTCATATTGCTAAAACTACAAGGTAACCATGCTCCACCAGGCAGTGACTCCTGCTGCTGTGGTCTCTGGTAAAGCAACCTCATCCATCCTGTTTTGGTTTGAGCATGGCTTTTATGCCACACATGTCTGTGATTATTTCTGTGCAGGAAAGAGTAATCCATACTGCGAAATCAGCATGGGCTCCCAGAGCTTTACCACCAGAACCCTCCAGGACACTCTAAACCCCAAGTGGAATTTTAACTGTCAGTTCTTCATCAAGGATCTTTACCAAGATGTGCTGTGTCTCACTATGTTTGATAGAGACCAGTTTTCTCCAGATGGTAAGTATAATTTAGCAAGGAGATCAGAAGATGTTATTAGTTTGTGGGGCCCTCAGGTCTGCAAGTAGAGCACCCATGACACCTGTGGAAAATGATACAGGGGCTGGAGGGATGGCTTAGCGGTTAATGCGTTTGCCTGCAAAGGCAAAGGACCCAGGTTCAATTCCCCAGGACCCACGTTAGCCAGATGCACAAGGGGGTACACACATCTAGAGTTCATTTGCAGTGGCTGGAGGCCCTGGCGCATCCATTTTCTCCCTCTCCCCAACTCCACCTTTCTTTGTCAAATAAATAAATAAAATATTTTTAAAAAAGAAAGAAAATGACACAGGCCTGGTTCAGCTCATCTTGGCAGTAGATAAGTGGCTGAGAGAGAGGGAATAGCCTTGGAACCCAGGCACTGTGTACATACATTAGGGAAATGTTGTGTACAGAATGGGTAAGATATTCTCTGGCCAGAGATTCTTGAATTCCAAGCTATAGTGTGCACGCATAGTATCTATCTAACTTCTGTCAGCTGAAGGAAGCTTCTTGCTGAACTTTGCTGCTTTTCTGAATCCTCAGATGGCTTTAACCAGTTTTATAACAGCAGCTCTGACCATCATGTGATGTTCACTCACCAGATTTCCTGGGTCGCACTGAAGTTCCAGTGGCAAAAATCCGAACGGAACAGGAGAGCAAAGGCCCCACCACCCGCCGACTACTGCTGCACGAGGTCCCCACTGGGGAGGTCTGGGTCCGCTTTGACCTGCAACTTTTTGAACAAAATACTGTGCTGTAGGGACCTGGGATGGACAGCAACAGGAGCTCTGCCCACAAGACTGAGGCTAGAGATTAAGGCTAGACTGTGCTCTGCTAGCACTGAGGACCATCACCCAGCTCCATCCATCGCAAAGCTGCGTACACTGGCGCCTATGTTTTATTGCACACTAAATCGCTAGCAAACTATGCAAACATCATCTTTCCTCTAAACAAATCCCACAGCACAGTGCCTTGTACTAGTGTTAACATGTGCAGCCGTGTTAGATGCCAGGGTTTCCATTTTCAGGGCTATAAAGTATTATGTGGAAATGAGGCATCAGACCACCAGATGTTACCACTTGGTGAATGTGTCCACTGTGGAGCTGGTGACACTGCAACCATTCCACATCATGTGACCATGGCCAGGTCACAGCACTCAGGAGGTGAAGGGTTGAATGAAATGCTACAGTGTCAGGGTTTGCATAGCCTGATACTGAAATAGAGTCTATTTGAGCACTGAATAAAACAGAAACTTGATCATTTTATTCCTAATTAGACTTTCTCATTCTGTGCTAAGACAATATAGTTTGAAATATAAGGGGGAAAGCTTGATGTACTTTAAATACTGTGAACTCTAATAATGTGGAGATATTTTTCAACTTTAGTTTTCTGAAGTATAAATTATTTATGTAAATTCCTTGTTTTGCATATTTCATAGGACATGCATCTTTAAGCTTTATCATTGCCAATATGTACAGAAAGAATAAAATATAAATTTATAAATGTAGCTTTTCAGTGCTTGACTGATTTGTTTTCTCTGTGAAAAGTGTTTTATTTGTTTTTGGTTTTTCAAGGTAGTATCTCCCTCTATCCCAGGCTGACCTAGGACTCACTTTGTAGTCTCAGGATGGCTTCAAACTCAGAGATCCTTCTACCTCTGCTTGCCAGGTGCTGGGATTAAAGGCATGCACCACCATGCCTGGTTTATGTGCAAGGTTTTTTAAGAGGTAATTTCAGAAGTTGCTTATAATGAAACCACACTTTCTGTACAATGAGAAAAATCCAGAATGGCATAGGGAGAGAGACAGGAGTCCCAACACTTCTTGACGCTGTCATGAGACTTTGGTGTACATAGGTCATGTTTCTGGGCTTGCACTGATGACTGTTGTGCACTCTGGCTGGTTCTTTGAGTCTTGCTCCTTAGTAGAGTACAGCCCTCAAGGATGCCATGCACTGGATCAGGACTGTCAGCAGCTCCTTCGCCCCGCCAGCTCCACAATCCCCATCTTTCCTTATGGCCCTTGTCCCCTAACAGCAACATCCATATCTGCCTGAGCAGCTTGTCTGGCTTTTGAACATTGAAATACAAAATTTGGGTCTGGGATGATGGCTCAGCTGTTAAAGGAGCCTGCTTGCAAAGCCTGCCAACCCAGCTTCATTCCTAAACCAACCATATAAGCTGAACACAGTCAAATATGAAATTTGTTTGAATATCAAAGTAAGATTTTTGTACATTAAATCCCTGAATTGCTAGAAACACTTAGACTGCCAGAGACCTGTTTTTTTTTTTTGTTTTTTCTTTTTGGCTGTTTGATTATTTCAAGATAGGGTCTCGCTCTAGTCCAGGCTGACCTAGAATTCACTATGTAGTCTCAGGCTGGCCTTGAACTCACTGCAGTCCTCCTACCTCTGTCTCCCAAGTGCTGGGAGATTAAAGATGTGCATCACCACTTCCAGCTAAGAGACCTGATTTCTAAGGCGATAAGTGTTTCTCAAAGCAGCTGGAAGAATCAGGAAGGGCTCAGGGTTCCACCATCCCCTTCATTTTTAAAAATACTTTTACTTATTTGCAAGCAAAGAGAGAAAAGAGACAAAGAGAATGGGCATGTCAGGACCTCCAGCCACTGTAAACAAACTCCAGACATATGTGCTACCTTGTGCATCTGGTTTATGTGGGTACTGGGGAATTGGACCTGGGTCCTTAAACTTTGTAAGCAAGTGCTTTAACCACTGATCAATCTCTCTAACCCTCCATTTTGTTTATTTTTGTAATCACTGAGCAAAGAAAGACTAGAAAACATAGTTCAAAGTATTCAAATTTGGGCTAGAGAGATGACTGTGAGGCTAAAGCATTTGCTTACAAAACCTAATCACCTGAGTTCAATTATCCAGGACTCACATAAAGCCAGATGCACAGTGGTGCATGCATCTGAAGTTTGCAAGAGCTGGAGGCCCTGGAGCACCCATTCTCTTTCATTTTTTCTCTATTCTTTGCATTTGCAAATAAATTTTTTAAAAAGAAAAAAGTTTTTTAAAAAATCAAATTTTAAAAAGTCATCACTTGGGAGGCAGATGTAGGAGGATCACTGTGAGTTCAAGGCCAATCTGAGGCTACATAGTGAACTCTAGGTCAGCCTGGGCTAGAGGGAGACCTTACCTCAAAAAAAAAAAAAAAAAAGGCTTAGAGAGATAACTTAGTGGTTGAGGCACTTGCCTGCAAAGCCATAAGATCCAGATTCCATCCTCAGGACCTACGTAAGCCAGATGTACAAGGTGGCACATGTGTCTGGAGTTCGTTTACATTGGCTAGAGGCCCTGGCATGCCTGTTCTCTCTCTCTCCCCCCCCCCCTCTCTCTCTCCCTCCCTCCCTCCTTTTCTCTTTCCCTCTCTCTCTCTCTCTCTCTCTAAATAAAACTTAAAGAAAATTGGTGGTGGGGGGGGGGTGTTGAGAGGGTTTCACTCTAGCCCACACTGACCTGGAATTCACTATATAGTCTCAGGATGGCCTTGAACTTGAGGCAATCCTACCTCTGCTTCCCAGGTGCTGGGATTAAAGGTGATGATGCTCTTGGGGACCAGTCTCTATCTCAAAAGTCCAGCTAAAATATATATATTTTTTAAAGCCGTCACTCATTCAAGATACCAATCTTAGGAACTGATTGGTTAAAATGTAAGCAGAAAAGATTAAATAAGAGACATTACTTGCAATACAAAACTAAAACAACTGGACATTTTGCTTGTTCACAGAAAAGTTTGGAGAGTCTGGAGCATCCTTGCTGAGCAAACCTGTCTCTTGGGTTTGGGGAAGCATGTTTTGTTGATTCTGGAGGAAAGGGGGTAGCTGATGTCAGAGTAAGTCACCTGCGATCGTAGCTGTAGAACAGCCCTGGGACTAATGCTCACACAGATGAGTGTGGATAGTGCCATATTTCCATCTCTAAACAAGCTGGGTGCTTTACCAGATTTCTGGTAGAGGAGCCTACAGGATCTCAGCCAGGTGATTTTGATAACTGTAGATGACAGTTCATGTTACCCAGTAACTCCAGTATTTCTCTTTGACCTAGCCACCCAGATCTGCCCCTAGAGAAAGCAATTTCTCTCCCACTAAATTTGAGCCCAGTTTTCCTGAGGTTATAAGGAAGGAAAGTTTACCCTAATATTCTATTCATTCATTGGGAAGCAGATATGCCTCAGACAACTGGGAAGTTTCCCCTTGGTGAGGATCCCTAACAGCCCCTCCAGTGCTCATAGGGGCAGCATGCCATGGGCAACAGAGATTACTCTTCCTTCCTAAATGGGGCCCTTATTCTTAGCAATTTGACTGTCACTGCCAAGTTTGACTGTGTATGAGGAGAATGTGTGCCCCAGGAACAAGAGTGGGACTAAACATTGAATAGAACACTGGGACCTGGGCTGGAGAGATGGCTTAGCAGCTAAAGTGTTTGCCTGCAAAGCCAAAAGACCTTGGTTCAATTCCCCAGGACCCACATAAGCCAAATGCACAAGGTGGCACATGTGTCTGGAGTTTGTTTGCTAGAGACTCTGGTGTGCCCATCTCCCTCCCTCCCTCCCTCCCTCTCTCTCTCTCTCTCTCTCTCTCTCTCTCTCTCTTAAATAAATAAATATTTTAAAACAGAACACTGAGACTTTTGAGATAGAGACTGGCCCCCAAGAGCATCAAGTATTAGGAGATAACATTATCATGCTGTGAAGATGTTTAAATGAATAGCAAACCTTACAAGTTTCCTGGTTCACAGCCAGAATTTAAAAACTAGTAACTGCCATTATTTGGATACTTCTTGCAAATCTTCTCTTAGAGGGAGAAAACCACATTCCCAGTGTGCTGACTGCCTTGTGTGCTACAATCTGAAGTCAATGCAGGTCAGAGGTCACCCTGCCTGGCTGCTCCCTGCAGGGAGGCCAGGTGCTTCCCCAGAACCTCTGCTGTCATCACTCTTCTTTCCACAGGTGGTGGCCCCCGTGTATGTCGGGACTCCCCTGCTGTCCAGGAACGAGGTCTCTGCAGTCGGGTCCCTGTAACCTATTGACAAAAGAGAGGGGCTACATGTGGTGTCAGGTGAGGAGGCTCATGGGAGTGAAGAGGATCACACACACACAGTTTGCCCCACACCCAGCCACTACCCCAGCTGGGATGTTCTTTCAGATAGCTCCCAGCCAGAATGCCTCATCTTACTTTGCTCTGTCTGATTTCTGTACTTCCCGTGTGAGCCTTTCCGTATCTTGGTCTCCATCTACTTTTTATGGTATGCTGTCCCCAAAGTGCTCTCCCTTCACTGTATTCAGACCCACCAGGGACCGCCTTCCTTGCACCCTACAGTCAGGGGCAGCCAGAGGAAGAAACCAATGCCACCCCTGGCCCACATACAGCAAGGCAAAACTGCCCAGGTAATTTTGGTTTTCCTGTTGGCAGGAACAAGTTCCGTGGAAGCCAGGTGCTGAACATCACAAAAGTCCATCAGGGAGGGCCTTGAAAGGGATCAGCCTGCTGACCTGCCCACTTCCAGTATGTGAACAAAAATTAAACTCCTATTGTGTTTAAGCTTCTGTACAGCAAAGGAAAGAGAAGAAGGAAGAAGAAAGAAAGCTGGAGAGATGGATCAGCAGTTAAGGGGTTTGCCTGAAAAGCCTAATGACCTGGGTTTGTTTACCCAGTACCCATGTGAAGCCAGATGCATTGTGCATGCATCTAAAGTTCGTTTGTAGTGGATAGAGGTCCTGGAGCTCCCATTCTCTGTCTCCTCTCCTCTACTCTTCTCTTTTCTCTTCTCTTCTCTTCTCTTCTCTTCTCTTCTCTTCTCTTCTCTTCTCTTCTTCTCCTCCCCCCCTCTCTCTTTGCTTGCAAATTAAACATAAAATTCAAAAAATAAATATGTTTTTTTTTTAAAAAGGACTCTTAAAAAGATGAACTACAAAAAAACCTTGGGCTAGAGAGATAGCTTAGCGGTTGAGCGCTTGCCTTTGAAGCCTAAGGACCCATGTTAGCTAGATGAACAAGGGGGCACATGTGCCTGGAGTTTGTTTACAGTGGCTGGAGGTCCTGGTGTGCCCATTCTCTCTCTGCCTTTCTTTCTGTGTCTGTCACTCTCAAATAAATAAATAGATGAACAAAAATATTTAATTTAAAAAAATGAACTACAGGCCAGGCTGGTGACGCACACCTGTAATCCCAGCACTCCTGAGGCAGAGGTAGGAGGATCACCATGAATTCAAGGCCACCCTGAGACTACATAATGAAATTCAGGTGGAAAAAAAAAAAAATGAACTACAGGGCTGGAGAGATGGCTTAGCGGTTAAGCGCTTGCCTGTGAAGTCTAAGGACCCCAGTTCGAGGCTCGATTCTCCAGGACCCACGTTAGCCAGATGCACAAAGGGGCGCATGCATCTGGAGTTCGTTTGCAGTGGCTGGAAGCCCTGGCGCGCCCATTCTCTCTCTGTGTCTCTCTATGTGCCTCTTTCTCTCTCTGTCACTCTCAAATAAATAAATAAAAATGAACAAAAAAATTTTTTTAAATGAACTACAAAGTGTGAGAAAATATTTGCCAGCTATATATCCAGTAAGGAGTTAGTATCCAAAATATATTAGGAACTCATATAGCTCAATATATGGTAACTATACTTAATAATATGTATGCATTCAGCCCTCATCTGTGGATTTGGTTCATCAACTACAGATCAAAAGTATTTGATGGAACTGGGGAGATGGTACAGTGGCTAAAGGCACTTGCTTGCAAAGACAGATGCCCTGTGTTTGATTCCCCAGTACCATGTAAAAACAGATGCACAAACTGGCACATGCATCTGGAGGTTATTTGTAGTAGGAGGAGGCCCTGATGTTCCCATACTTTCTCCCCCCCCCCTTTCTCTCTCACTTTCTCTCTCTCTCTCTCCTCTCTCAACTAAAGAAATGAAATACATGTATTTGGGGAATGCTAGAGGATGACACAGCAGTTAAAGGTAACTGCTTGCAAAGCTTACTGTCCCAGGGTACAGTTTCCCTGGCGTGACCATGCTCTTGCTCTCTTTTTCTTTCTGTATCTTATCATAAACATTTTTAAAAATAAAAATTGGGAAAAATTAGCCGGATGTGGTGGCACACACCTTTAATTCCAGCACTCGGGAGGCAGAGGTAGGAGGATCGCTGTGAGTTCAAGGCCACCCTGAGACTATATAGTGAATTCCAGGTCAGCCTGAGCTAGAAACCCTACCTCAAAAATCCAAAAAAAATAAAAGAAAAAGAAAAATTGTATCTGTACTGAACATGTACAGAACCTTTTCTTGTCATCATTCCTAAACTACTTACAGAGCATTTATACAGTATTCAGTGTTGTAAATACTGTAGGCATGATTTGAAGAACACAGGAAGATTGTATAGGGAACATATTTTTATATAAAGACATAAGCATTACATAGTTTTGTATGAGGGAGGGGGTCCTGGAACCAATTCCCCAAGAATTCCAAGGGACAACTGTACTTGAAAGTTGCTAAGAAAAACTAGGCATAGTGGCTCACAGCTGTAATCCCAGCACTCAGGCAAACTCCCTAACCTCTGAGCCATCTCTCCAGTCCAAGCCCAATACTCAGGAGGGACAGGCAGGAGGATCAGGAATTTAAGGTCATCCTCAGCTATCTAGTGAGTTTGAGGCCAACCTGGGCTACATGAGACTGTGTCAAAAAAAAAAAGGGAGGGGGCTAGAGAGATGGCTTAGCACTTAAGGTGCTTACCTGCAAAACCAAAGAACATGTTCAAATCTCTTGGTCCCACGTGGCCATACACACAGTGATGCAAGCGCACAATGTCACACATGCACACAAGGGGGCACACATGACTGGAGTTCACTCATGGCAGCTGAAGGCCCTGGTGTGCCCAGTCTCTCTCTCTCTCTCTTCCCCCCTCCCCCTCTTTGTTGCTTGCTATCTCTCTCAAAATAAATAATAAAAAAAGGAAGGAAGGGGAAAGAGATAATTTGCTAAGAGAGATCTTAATTATTATCACACATAATAGTGACTAAAGAGAAATGTGTTATTTGCTTGATAATGGCATCATTTCACAATGAAGATTTATATCAAATCATGTTGTATACTTTGAATTTTAAAGTCCAGTAAGAAATAAACTGCTGAGGAAAGTTACATGGCAAGCTATTATAGACAGTTTCAAGTTGCTGGGATGAACATCCAAGCCAGACAGTTTGTAGGAGGAAGGGTTTATTTCAAGCTTACAGATCTAGGAGAAAGTTCCATAAGTGGTGGGAGAAGCTGCTTCCACACATCCAGAGAGAAACAACCAGCCAGACAGCAAACAAACCTGCAGCAAGCAGAACCCTCAGCTCACATGTCTCTGCTTACTTTAGGGCTAGAAATCGGGTCCACCCCCAGTGATCCCTCCTCCAGCCAGGTGGCTGGAGATTCAAGTTACAAGTTTTAATAAAATACCTGAGTCTATGGGGGACATACATTTAAACCACCACAGCTATCAGTTAGGGAGAAGTCATTTCCAGAGAGACTTAGGAAAAAAAGGGGACTAAGTAGGAGTTGAATCATAAAATATCTGACCAGGATTTCAAACTGGAAAGCAGAAAGGACCCCGACCCTCAGTGTGTGCTGGAGGTAAGGGGTATAACTTTGATCAAGAAGAAACACCTGTGCCTCCTACACTCAAACAATAAACCCAAAGCTTCCTTCAGAGAGTCTAAGCCTCCAGGTTCAGAAGTGGGAAGAGAAGAGAGGAAAGAAAACAGGAGCTACCAGCTGGGCCCACCCAATTGTTAACCCTGGTTGTAAAATCTAAATTGCATTTCAAAAAGCCCCTGCCAGGGGCTGGAAAGATGGTTCAGCACTTAGGTACTTGCCTGCAAAGTCTAAAGACCCTGGTTAAATTCCCCAGTACCCACATAAAGCCAGATGCACAAGGTGGCACATATATCTGGAATTCGTTTGCTACTTCTCTCTCTCTCATAGATACATATAGATAGATAGATAGATAGATAGATAGATAGATAGATAGATAGATAGATAGATAATAAATAGCTGGGCTTGGTGGTTCATGCCTTTATCCCAGCACTCGAGAAGCAGAGGTAGGAGGATCACTATGAGTTCAAAGCCAGCCTCAAAGTACAGAGTGAATTCCAGGTCAGCCTGGGCTAGAGTGAGACCTTATCTAAAAAAAAAAAAAGAAAAAAAAAAAAAGAAAATCAAATAAATAATAAATAAAATATTTTTTAGAAGCCCCTTCTGGGCTGGAGAGATATGGGTCAGTAGTTAAGGCACTTGTCTACAAAGCCCAATGACCTGGGATTGATTCCCCAGTACCCACAGAAAGCCAGGCATGCATCTGGAATTTGTTTGCAACATTTAGAGGCCCTTGTGTACCCATTCTCACTTTCTCCTCTTGCAAATAATTAAACACAGTTTTAGATATTTTTATTTATTTATTTTCAAGAAGAGAAAGATAGAAGAGATAGACAGAATGGATATGCTAAGGCTTCCAGCCACTGCAAGTAGACTCCAAATACATGCAACACTTTGTACATCTGGTTGTACATGGGTATTGGGGAATTGAATTTAAGCACCTTAACTGCTAAGCCATCTCACCAGCCCTAAATTAATAAGCTTTTTAAATCTTTGCTGTGGTAGTCTAAATAGATGGCCCCCAATAGATTTTTATTAGTGTTTTATTTTTTTAATAGTGTTTTATTAGTTTGTAGTTTACATCTGCAGCCACCTGGATGGAGGTGGTGTCACTGGGCGGATCTTAAGGTGTGATGGTGGGTTTGAGATTTCAATCTAAAGATATGCTAAGTGTGCTTACCTGGAGTTCCTGAAGTGTGCTGTGCTGTGTGTCTTTAGGCTTGTGCTTCTCTCTGTGTGTCTGGTCCTGTGAAAGCAGGCCAGCTTCTTCTGCCATTATGGAACTTCCCTTAGATCTGTAAGCTTCAATAAATCCCTTCCTCCATAACTGTGCCTGGTCTGGAAGTTTATCTCAGTAAACTTGAAGCTGTCAGCTACATCTTCTGTTTTGACTGAACTATGAATAAATTTTTGCTGCTATAGTGTTTTAAGATAGATCTGGGTATGTGTCCAGGCTAACTTCAAGGTTTTTTTAATGTTTTTAAATTTTTATTTGCACATGCTTTGTATGTGTAAATGCATGCACACCAGGGCCTCTTGTCACTGCAAACGAAATGCCAGACACTTGTGCCATACCACACATGGCTAAGAACAAATTTTTATGTCAGTTTTCAATGTAATGAGAAGTAAATGGTAGAAAATTTGCAGAGGGGCAAAGGGTAAGGAATGAAAGGTGAAGAAATCTTAGAAGTACAGCCCACCCCTCTCTGGTCTTCCCTATTGTCACTCTGTAAGAGCAGGCTTGCACCTGAAAGTAGGAGATAGAGTCCCCCATATGCTGCATTTTTGAGTCTCTTTATCCAAAGCTTCCCTTCCCTGCTCAGCACTCGAGGACACCAGTGCCAAGCACCCTGTCCTCCAAGTGAGATGCATGCTCCCTTCAGCCTCCTCTTGTTTATTCCTGTCTTTGGCCACTGTCTCCTCTCCCTACAGTAGCCTCTCTGTGAGTGAGGGCTTTGTCAGGCTCCACTGCCTAGAGAGTGTTGCAAAATTGTGCCCACAGAGCTCCCCAGCTCTCTGCTCACCAGACCCTTCTTTTCAGCCTCCCTCTTCTCCTGGCTGAGTTTTGAAGAACGAAATTGCCTTTCAAACACAATCTGACTCAGGTCCGTGGTCACCTCTTCCTCAGGCAGATGCTGCTTTGCTGCCCTGACGAGCTTCTCAGGACTGTGAGACAAGGGGGACAATCTCAACTCAGCACCAAATGAATCTTAGCATTCAGAAAATTAACAAATGAACCTAATACTTCATGAAAAGGAAAGGCTGAACATAGTGGTGGTTATAGGGGGATAATGTCCCCTAAAGGTCCATAAGGAACAGCTAAGTCCTCAAGATGATGGCACTGGGAGTGCTATGGCACGTTGAAAGGACAAGGGCTAGCATGGAGGTTCCTTAGGTTATGTATGATGTGTGTGTTTGCATGTTAGTATGCATGTTGCTGCATGGGTGCATGTGTTGTGAGTGTGGAGACCAGATGTCAATGTGGATAGCTTCCCCATTCACTCTCCACCTTACTGAGGCAGGGTCTCTCAACCTGGGACTCACTATTTAGCTAGTCTAAGTAGCCAGTGAGCTCCAAACACTCTCTATTTCTACCTCAACGATGTCTGATTATAAACTCATGCTACTATGTTTTGGGGCAAGAGTTCTACCAACCGAGCCATTGTCCAAGCCTGGGGACATGGGTTTTGTTTGTTTGTTTTCTTTTTGTTTTGTTGTTGTTTTTTATTCTTTTGAGGTAGGGTCTAGCCCAGGCTCACCTGGTGCTCACTCTGTAGTCCCAGGCTGGCCTCAAACTCACAACAATCTTCCTACGTTTGCCTCCTGAGTGCTGGGATTAACAGTGTGTGCCACTATGTCCACCTTGTTTTCAATTTTTTTTAATTTATGTATGTGTATATATAGCATGTATATGTGTCTGTGTATTGTGTGTGGAGGTCAGAGGACAACCTTGAGGTATCCATCCTCTCTTTTCACATTCTTTGAGATAAGGTTTATTTTTGCAGCTGCAAATGCCACTGTAGTTTGCCCATGAGCTTCTGGATTCTCCTGGCTGTGCCTCACATTACCTTAGGGATCACAGACATATGCACCACTTTCCAACTGTCTTACATGGGTGGGTAGATGCTAAGCTAAGGATCAAACTGAGGTCAGCAGTCTTGCAACCATATCCTGCCCTGGTGAGGTGTTGGGCCTTGAGAGGCCCGGACGCAAGGCCTAGTGGAACTTCCTGAGCCTAGCTAAATTTTTTTTTTTTTTTTTTTTTTTGGCCAGCTCTGACTCAGCAGGATGCCTAATGGCCTCAGGCCTGCTACTTCCACGTAGAAAGTTGGAATTCTCTCTCGCGCACTTAGAACCAATCATCTCAAAGGTCGTGATATGCTATTGGCCCTTACACCTCACCCCATCCTAAAATCCCCACCCTCGTTCTCAACGCTATAAGCACCTGACTGTTACAATGAAGTGAGTTCCTGCTTTGACAAGACTCCTGGCTCGGTGGTGTGTTCCTGGCTATCGACACTCATCCTCCTCCTCAACCCCTTGGGAGGAATCAGTGGGCCTGGTCCTTCCTCAGCACTACCTGCTGGGGGAGCCCGGCAGTCTGGAGCCCAATGTGGGGTGATGGGAATCTGGCAGACTGGTTCCCTGTATGAGGCATTCTCATTGAGGAGGTCAATCGGAGTGCGGGTGAGCTTACCCTCATAAGCTATGAGGCAGTCTTCATATTTAATGTGCTAAACTTTGCTTCTATAACCTGTACTTGCTTGTCAACATCTCTACGTTCCCTCTCTCTTTCCTTTCACTTTCAGTTCACCAGCAAGCTGCATTTGCGGCTTCTGTATTTCTGAATGTCATACGTCCCTAGTGGACACACCGTGTGGGCAGACCTGGAGGAGACTCAAGGCACATTGCCCCCTCATTTGAGCGAGGGCTCTGTCCCGGAAGACGAAGCAAATCTGCTGGGGAGACCTGCTCCCATCCACACCGTGTTTGGTATCACCGAGCCATCCCCTAAGGACACAGACTCGCCTGGCCATCACAGATCTAAATCTGAACTTAATTCTATAGCACATTTACCTATCTTTTGGGTCCTTTTGTGTTGTACCCGTGTGTCTGTGGGTTGCTATTGCCCTAATTTTATGGACATTCCTCTCCTGACTTTATAATATGGGACAGTCTACCTCTAAATCCAATCCTGCCTTAGAATCTCTCAGGACACTCCTGAAGAGTAGAGGGCTTGATTTGACTGATAATCAGGTCCGACAGACCTGGGATTGCCTTCTTAAGGTAGCACCATGGCTGCCGGAAGGAAATCTCTTTGATTGGGACACTTGGGATGGGGTAGAGGCCCTTGTTTGTTGGGCACATGTGGAGAAGGGTCAGATAACCCCCTTAGGGGTCCTCCCTATGATCTCATCCTTTAAGAGTTGCTTCCCTCCAAGACCAACCAAACAAAAACAAAAGACAGAGGAAAAAGAAAAAGATAGTATACAGCCTGATCCGGCTACTCCTCCTGGAGATGCAGCTTTAAAAACCCAGAAAAGGGTGGATCCTTATACCCCTCACTCGATCCCTTTGGGAGTGTTCCTTGGCCTTCCGGGGGACCTCCCCCACCTTCTCCATCGACTAATCCTTTCTGGACCCCCATGCCTCCCTCTTCATATTCGGCTGCCAAGCCTCCAAAAAATAAAACTACTTTCTATTTCCCATCAATCTAAATCCTGGGGGTAATTGCCCTGCTGCCTGGTATCCATGGGAAGCTCAGGACCTAAAGGAGCTTAAAAAGGTGGTCTCTGAGGATGGACCCAACTCTCCTTGGGCTGAGACCCTGTTACAAGGACTTGCGCATCAACCTTGTATGACCCAAGATTGGAAAAATCTAGTTAAGGCTGTCTTGTCAGGTCCTCTATATATTAAGTGGTGTGCCTTTTTTCAAGATGAGTGCCATATACAGGCAGAGTGAAACCAAAGTCAACAGCCCCTGTGCTTTTGGGATGCTCTCCAGTTCCTCTGATCAATATGCTACAGGCACTCAGCAGGCAGCTATACCTGATCCATATAGGGACCAGGTCAGGGCACTGGGCTTGGTGGCATGGAAAAAGCTTGATGAGGGACCCTCTGAACCCCCCCCCCCTTATGGGTATTACTCAGAAACCATCTGAGGACTTGGCTACATCTATAGATAGGGTGGAAAAAAGTCTTCAAAGAAAATTTCCCCCAGGGGCATTACGGGATCAGTTTACTAGAATGTTAGTTTAGGAAGGGATGACAGCGGATTATTGCCTCGCCTGTGCAGGTCTCAAGGACACCTCCATGAGTAGATGAATTGTAGCCACCAAGGACGTTGGCACTATCTCCCATCAGGCTAGAGCCATGGCTGCCACCCTTCAGGAAAATAGACAAAGAGATTTGGCTACTATGATCTATGCATTACAGTTAAATCCTAAAAACCTAACATGTTTCAGGTGTGGGGGCAAGGGCCATTTTATTGTATTTTATTTTTGAGGGCCATTTTAAAAAAGACTGCCCCAACAAGACGAAGCCTCCTCTGCCCTCTGTGGGGACAACCAACGCCCCTTGCACCCGCTGCCCTAAATGCAAGAAGGGGTTTCATTGGGCTAGGGAGTGTCAGTCGAAGTTTGACATACAAAGAAAGCCTTTAAACTCCTCCCAGGGCTCCCCCCAGCCCTGTTAAATAAGGGGAAAGAGACCGTCAAAGCCCACTGGACCTTCCCTCTGGTCCCCAGCCTTAGACCAAAACTTCTTTTAAATATTGGCAATAAAAGATTCAAACTTCTCATCGACACTGGAGCTGACCGAATGGTCCTGAGAAAGGAGGAAGTGGCTCCCTCCTGGCAGCTTGTGCCCGGTCCTCCCCTACTGGGAGTTGGCAGGAGTTCCACCACCTGGGAGACTGCCACATGGCTCCCTTGGGCTGACCCGGGTGGGGGCAGGGGAGAAGTCTGCCCTCTTGTGGTGACTGGGCTCACTGCTAACTTACTAGGGCAAGACATCCTTGGAGATGCCAAGGCCTTCATCATCACTGACTATAAGGCCTTTTATAATGATTTGTTAGATGAAAAAGAATATCAACAACAGTTTCAGGAAGGGAGGGAATGTCATCCCAATTATAGAGATGGCCCTTATTTTGAACAACTCAGACAAAAGTACTTCAATGAACACCCCCAATTCTAAGGGCCACTGCCTAGACCCCACCTCCCATTTAAAATCCAGTGGAGACGGGGGGGGGGGGGGATCCTATATGGGTTGAGCAGTGGCCTCTCCCTTCTTCTAAGTTACACCAACTAAGTTACTCCATATACTTATTGATCAACAGTTGGAGGCTTGACATATCCGTCCCTCCCCTAGTCCCTGGAACTCTCCTGTCTTTGTCATAAAAAAGCTTAATGGGTTCTGGAGATTTTTACATGATTTAAGGAGGATCAATGAATGCATGATCCCCTTTGGAACCCCCCAGAGGGGACTCCCATGGATTCCAGCTATTCCCAATACATACCATCTTACTATCATTGACATTAAAGATTGCTTCTTCTCTATCCCCCTCCATCCACAGGACATGGAGAAATTTGCATTCTCTGTACCCACTGTTAACTTTTGTGGCCCAGATAGGATATTTGAGTGGACTGTCTTCCCTCAGGGAATGGCTAATAGCCCACCCATTTGTCAATATTGCCTGTCATCCATTTTCTCTTCTCTTATCAATCTCCCCAATACTCTGTTTTATATTTACATGGATGATATTCTTGGGTGCCTAGATTCCTCCACACTCCAGGACCTTACCCACCAATGTCTAACTATCCTTCATACTCAAAGCTTTAAAGTAGCTCCTGAGAAAGTTCAAACTGTGCCTCCCTTTAAGATCTTGGGCTCAGTCCGCTCCCTCTCCCCTCTCCACCTCGGCGGCTCCCAGCGCAGTGCGCCCGCCGCGGCGGAGTGGAGCGGCGTCGGCCTGCTGCCCTCCGTGTCTCGGACCCGCTCCCGGCGGCTCGGCGGGCACCCCTGAGCACCGGCAGCAGCTGCGGTGGGGCTTGGTCAGGAGAAAAGAGGCAGAATAGCTCAGGCTATCTTATGATGAAGCCGTTGCTATGGCTAATGAGCCCTTGGAAGGCTTCCATGAAGTAAACCTTGCTTCGCCTACTTCTCCAGACCTTCTTGGTGTCTGTGACTCAGGATCCCAAGAGCAGACTACCTCACCAAGCGTCATCTACTGGCCACATCCTTCATCTTTGTGCTCTGCTCCTATTCAAGCTAATGCGTTAGATGTTTCTGATCTTCCTACACAACCCGTGTATTCATCCCCTAGACATTTGAACTGTACAGAAATATCTAGTATCAGCATTCATGTTACAGACTCAGCATCTTGTGTTACCTCTGGAGCTGCAACTGGGCTAACAAAAGCAACTACAAGGAAGGACAACTGTAATGCTGAGAGGGAATTTTTGCAGGGTGCCACTGTCCCAGAGGCTTGTGCTGGCAGTGATGATATTTTTGGATTGAGTACAGATAGTCTGTCCCATTTACAAAGTCCATCTGTTCTGGAAGTTAGAGAAAAGGGCTACGAAAGATTAAAAGAAGAACTTGCAAAAGCTCAGAGGGAACTGAAGTTAAAAGATGAAGAATGTGAGAGACTTTCAAAAGTGCGTGATCAACTTGGACAGGAATTGGAAGAACTCATGGCTAGTCTATTTGAGGAGGCTCATAAGATGGTGAGAGAAGCCAATGTGAAGCAGGTGACAGCAGAGAAACAACTAAGAGAAGCACAGGGGAAAATTGACGTACTTCAAGCTGAAGTAGCTGCATTGAAGACACTTGTATTGTCCAGTTCTCCAACATCACCTACACAAGAACCTCTGCCAGGTGGAAAGACACCTTCTAAAAGGGGGCATACACGAAATAAAAGTACTAGCAGTGCTATGACTGGAAGTCATCAGGACCTCAGTGTAATACAGCCCATTGTAAAAGACTGCAAAGAGGCTGATTTATCTCTGTATAATGAGTTCAGATCTTGGAAGGATGAGCCCACAATGGACAGAACGTGCCCTTTCTTAGACAAAATCTATCAGGAAGATATCTTTCCATGCTTAACATTCTCAAAAAGTGAGTTGGCTTCAGCTGTTCTGGAGGCTGTGGAAAACAATACCCTAAGCATTGAACCAGTGGGATTACAACCTATTCGATTTGTGAAAGCTTCAGCAGTCGAATGTGGAGGACCAAAAAAATGTGCTCTTACTGGCCAGAGCAAGTCCTGTAAACACAGAATTAAACTAGGGGACTCAAGCAACTATTATTATATTTCTCCTTTTTGCAGATATAGGATCACTTCAGTATGTAACTTTTTTACATACATTCGATACATTCAGCAGGGGCTTGTGAAACAGCAGGATGTTGATCAGATGTTTTGGGAAGTTATGCAGTTGAGAAAAGAGATGTCATTGGCAAAGTTGGGATATTTCAAAGAGGAACTCTGATTCTCTGAGTGGGACCATGCACAAAATGACTTCATGAATAACTGAAAAATGGCTGAATATTTTTATGGTTACTCAATATTTATTTCCAAGGACTGGGCCCAAGACTTCCCCTCTTTTGCAAATTACACGACGAAGTACTGTGATTTCTTTTAAATTAACTTAGCTGTATTTGCTTATTCTTTAATTGAACACACTATAAACAATTATAGATGTACTAGTGATTATAATTTATAGCTGTGAAATAAAAACTCATTAAATAAGTAACTGCTTAAAAAAAAAAAAAAAAAAGATCTTGGGCTCAACCCTTACCCTAGATAGTGTTTCACCTGTTAAACCACAACTTTATATTCAGGATTCTTACACCTTGCCTCAACTCCAGAAACTCTTGGGAGAAATTAACTGGATGAAGCCCTGGATGCCTATAACTACTGAGGAATTATCCCCCTTGTTCGACCTCCTAAGGGGCCTTGATCTTTCTCCCAAGTAACCCTAACGTCTGGACAGAGACAAATCCTCCATAGAGTCCAGGAGGCCATAGGTAACTCCAATCTCAAATGATTTGACCCTGATCTCCCTCTTTCCCTCTACCTTTTCCCTGGGGAGACCCTGATAACTGCCCTGCTGGCTCTAAAGGGCAAGCCTATTCAGTGGATTCACCTCTCGATCAGTGGGGGCCCTAGGATATATTCTTTAAGTAACCAAGAAGCTTATTGTATCATTAAAGGATGGGAAACTGCCACTAGACTCTTTGGTATTGAGCCTCATTCCATCATTACCCCATATAAGATAACTGATTTCACTTGGCTCCAAAGAAATAATATAAGAATCGCTATGGCACTTGAGGGGTTCCTGGGCACCATAGACTGCCATTATTTATGGCCCTTATAAGTGGATAAGCTCCTTCTCTAGGTTGGAATGGAGACCCCCCTCCCAGGCTTTTCCTACCTCAACCCAACCCTCACTTCCTCACTGCCTGATGCTGGCGACGCTCACTCCACCCAGTGACAAAGGGTTTGGAAACCCACATGACACCAGAGCTATCTTGGCCAAACAGATGGGAAAACCTGTGAATGTCAGGGAGGAAACATAAAACACTTCCTTTTAATGGAAAACAAATCCAAAGGATTGACTGTGGTAACAAAATAGCATATAACTTCATTGATTTTTTTGGGAACCAATATCACTCCCGTACTAATACGTGGGTATACATAGAAAAACCCAAAATTATACCTCAAGTGGAGGGCAAGCCAGGGCCCTGCCCTTGCACCACTTTTTATGAGACAATGCATTCTGCTTGCTATACTGCTACACAGCAATGCACCCGCAATGGGAAACCCAAATGGACTGGTGTTAGGACTAGAGCACTCTCTGGAGGTGCTAGAGGGTGGGAGAAGAGTGACATGGGATACGCCTCTGCACCCTGTTTCGGTGGGACAGGCCAGACAATCTGCTGGAACTTTCAACCCCCCACCCCCATCGGATATTCAGATGGAGGGAGAGTTCAAGATAAAGTTAGAGAACAACAGGTCAATTAAAAAATCGAACAAATCATCTTGACCCAGTACCCAGAGCTTACCTATCACCCTATAGCCCTCCCTGAGGACCAAGGAGACCTAAAACTCGACCCCCTTATGGGGACCCTTTTACAATCAGTTTTTGCCTTAATTAATCAAACAAACCCTTCTCTTGCAAAAGACTGCTGGCTCTGTCTCCGAGCAGGACCACCCCAGCCACTAGCAGTGTTACTAATTATAACTCCACTACTCAAAAAGATTGCTCAGCTACATTCCCTATTCCTGTCCTTCTAATGTCCACTTCTAAAACTTGTATTTGGGCCCTACCTGGCCCTGATAATTCTAGTGTGGATGTGGGCCATATTGACCATTCCTTTTGTAACCCAAATACAACTCAATCCAATGCCCAGCATTGCCCAACTCCTGAGATGGTCTTTGTTTGTGGGGGCTGGATGGCCTATAACTTTCTGCCTGTCAATTGGACGGGCCTTTGTGCCCCAGCCACCTTGATCCCAGATGTGGATATCATTCCTGGAGATGAAGCCCTCCCTATACCCTCTTTTGATTATATTAGAGGGAGACCTAAGAGAGCTGTACAAATGATACCTTTACTTGTTGGGTTGGGAATAACCACAGGCACAGCCACCAGGACAGCCAAGATGGGTACCACAGCCCATCTCTACAAAAAACTCTCTCTCCAGCTGATCAGTGACATAAAAGCCGTGTGCAGCACTATCCTTCATCTCCAACAACAGCTGGATTCCATGACTGAGGTAGTCCTACAAAACAGGAGAGGACTAGACCTATTAACTGCTGAAAAGGGAGGCATTTGCTTATTTTTACAGGAAAAAAAAAATGCTGTTTCTATGCCAATAGATTGGGAATTGTTCAAGACAAGATCAAAAAACTTCAAGAGGATCTGGAGAAGAGACGGCAGGACCTCCAGGACAACCCGCTGTGGATGGGCCTGCATGGCTTCTTACCCTACCTCCTCCCTCTACTTGGGCCTCTTCTTCTTCTTTTCCTTATTGCGCCTTGTGTAATTAACAAAATTACCCAATTCATTCACCAGCAGCTAGAGGCAATAAAACTCCATCAGGTTGAGATACATTACCACAGGCTGGCAACTCAGGAATTAAGTTCCTCAGATGACTCATGCTACCGCCTCTGCCCTCCATGTGACCAATGATGGGTAAGATCTCAGACTGATTGAGACAACCTAAGACAGGCCATGGAGTGGGTTTTCAAAGAGCTAAACACATGGTACCCAGTGATGGGTAAGATCCCCAGAGGGGGAACAACCTAAGACAGGGGCCATGGTGACTAATGCTCTTACAAAAACAAAAGAGGGAGATGTTGGGCCTTGAGAGGCCCAGACATGAGGCCTAGTGGACCTTCCTGAGCCAAGCTAAAGTTTTTGGGGTTTTTTTGGCCAGCTCTGACTCAGCAGGATGCCTAATGGCCTCAGGCCTGCCACTTCCACATAGAAAGTTGGAGTTCTCTCTTGCGCACTTAGAACCAATTATCTCAAAAGTCACGGTATGCTATTGGCCCTTACACCTCACCCCATCTTAAAATCCCCACCCTCGTTCTCAACACTATAAGCACCTGACTGTTACAATGAAGTGAGTTCCTGTTTTGACAAGACTCCCGGCTTGGTGGTGTGTTCCTGGCTATCAACACTCATCCTCCTCCTCAACCCCTTGGGAGGTACCAGCGGGCTTGGTCCTTCCTCAGCACTGCCTGCTGGGGGAGCCTGGCAGTAAGGCAGTTAGGGTGACTGGACCCCAAAGGAAAGGTCAAAGACCTTCCTGAACCCTAACATCCCTCCCTCCGTAACACTGGGGGACATGTTCTTGAAAGGGACTATGTTGTAGTGTCTTCCTTTCTCTTTCTGTCAGCTTATTGGTCCATGATGTTCAAGGTTATCCTTGGCTACATAACAAATTCAGGGCCAGCCTGAGCTATATGAGCTCATATCTTAAAAAGAAGTTCTAAAATATACTTAACAGGAGTAACTAAAATATGACAGAGGAAACAATGAAACTGAGAACTTTCTAGAACTAATTAAAGAAATGATCTACAAGTTTTTTTTTTTTTAAAAAAAAGGAAGACCCATGGAGTGAAGCATGTTGGCACACACCTTTAATCCCAGCACTCAGGAGGCAGAGGCAGGAGGATTGCTATGAATTCAAGGACAGCCTGGAACTACAGAGTGAGTTCCAGGTCAGCCTGGGCTACAGTGAGACCCGACCTGGAAAAAAACAGAAACAAAACCAAAAATGGCCATGGATTTCAAGTAAAAAGTGAAAAGAAGAGAACTATCTAGGGCTGGAGAGATCACTCAGCGGTTAAGGTGCTTGCCTACAAAGCCTAATGACCCAAGTTCGTTTCTCCAGTACTCACGTAAAGCCAGATACACAAAGTGGCACATACATCTGAGTTCCTTTGCAGTTACTGGAGACCCTGGCATACCCATTATTTATCCTCTCCCTCATGTGTGTGTGTGTGTGTGTGTGTGTGTGTGTGTGTGTGTGTACATCTAGAAACACCCTATAAAATTACGGACAATCTAAGACAATGAGAACAACAAAACTGCTTTCAAAGGAGCAACAGTGAAACAGATAATTGACTTCTCAATTAAAATCACAGAGGGCTGGGCTTGGGGGTATATACCTTTAGTCCCAGCAGAGGTAGGAGAATAGCTGTGAGTTCCAGATCCCTACCTTGTGGTGGGTGGGGGGAGAGGGGACTACAGAGGGTTGGGAAGATGGCTTAGCAGTTTAAGGTACTTGTTTGCAAAGCCTGACAGCCCAGGTCAATTTCCCAGTATCCACATAAAACCAAATGTACAAAGTGGTGCATGTGTCTGGAGTTCCTTTGCTGCTGCAAGAGACCTTGCTTGACATGCCTATACTCTCTCCTATCCCTCACTCTCAAATAAATATTTAAAATGATAACAACAGCCAGGCATCGTGGTGCATGCCTTTAGTCCCAGTATTCAGGAGGTAGCAGAAGTAGGAAGATTGCTGTGAGTTTGAAACTAGCCTGAAACTACATAATGAATTCCAGGTCAGCCTGGGCTAGAGCAAGAACCTACCTCAAAATAAATAAATAAATAAGAACAAGTGATGACTATAATGTGGGGAAAGACCCTACCTCAAAGACCTAATAATAATAATAATAATAAATATAAATGCAAAAGTAGTTGATGAAGGAAAATACCATGAAGCCAGCCTGGGACAGGGAGGAAAACATCTATGGGGAAATTGTGCCCCACTTCCTGACCCGGATAGTGATTTCACAGGTCTAACTTGGGGATTTGCTAAGCTGTCTTTTTCATGCTGTTCTCTGCATACATCACATAATACAAAGGTATTGGGCTGGAGAGATGGCTCAGCGGTTAAGACACTTGCCTATAAAGCCTAAGGAACCAAGTTCAATTCACGAGGATCCACATTAAGTCAGATGCACATGTGTCTGGAGTTCATTTTCAGTAGCTAGAGGCCCTGGTGTACTTGTTCTATCTGCCTCTTTCTCTCAAATAAATATATTTTTTTAAAAAAACCACAAAGGAGATAGTGATAATCATGAGACTATAATCACAGAAAAAGAGGTGTTCCTTAAATATCTCCATTCAGGAAATAAACAGTGAAACAGACACTTAGTTTGGGGTTGCTCTGTACCTGCACACGCCTCCACTCATAAGCCTAGCAGAGGGTTTGTGCCACTCTTTTGGACTCAGGCCGTGTAAAGTGGACTTGAACTCAGGTGATTTAGCATATAGTCTGGCCTTCTCTGTTTCTTTAAGTTCTCTTTTTGTATAATATTGTTTTCCTATAGGAAAATAAAAATTGAAATCAAATTCCTTTTCTTCTCTCTGGAAATCAGACTCAAAAACAAGTCCGGTGCTCTTGGTGGGAAATCAGTACTCTAAAAATGCAGCCCACATCCCAGAGCACCTGTTCTATAATGATGACTGGTCCTTTTCTCTTCAGTCACCGCTGGTCTTCGAAACACAGAATCATACAATGGAGCTGCTGAAACCTAAAAATAAAGGAGACTCTTTGAGGCCCCCAGTACAGTTTGTAGTAAGATGTACTAAATCTGCCCATCAAGACTTAAGAACAGTGCCAATCCAAAGTGCAGGGGAAGGGCAAAAACACCTCCTCTAATGGGGATGTTTTAGGGAGTTTAAACAGTGAATAGAGGAGGGAGGGAGGGATGCCCACTCACACAGGACAGACACACTTCTGTTTGGAGTTCCATTGCACCATTACATCAGTCAATAATATTTGTTCAACCACTCTGTGCCACACTCAGGCCAGGTCCTATCCTTATATGTTTCTCAGTCTAGACTAGGCAAGTCACATGCAGTGACAACCTGGTCAATGGAAGAGGCAACTCTGTAGACAGGAGAACATGGCTGTGTTCCTAACCAAGCCTGGGAGGAGAAGGTCTTCCAGGGCACTGCCCACTGGTGTAAGGACTGTGAGAACAGCAGGAAACAGAAGGACTGGGAAACATAAGACTGTGTTAAAAAGTAGGGTACAGGGCTGAAGAGATGGCTCAGTAGTTAAGGAACTTGCCTGCAAAGCCTAACAACCAGGTTCAATTCCATAGAACCCATATAAAACCAGATGCACAAAGTGGCACATGCATCTAGAGTTTGTTTGTAGTGGCTAGAGGCCATGGTGTGCTCTCTCTCTCTCTCTCTCTCTCTCTCTCTATCTCTATCTCTATCTCTATCTCTATCTCTCACACTAAAAAGAAAGAAAGAAAGAGGAAAAGAAAACATACTTAAATATTCTACCATTCCACCTAAATTGTTTTATATCTCTAGTTAACACCTGAGGAAAGAGCAAAAAACAAAAAGCCAGGATGCTATAGTTCATACATAAAACCCAACTGATTTAAACTTGGCACTGCAATTATATTGGTCTAAAATTCCTAAAGAGGTTCCAGACCTGAAAGTTCAAAGCATGACACCAAATGTTATTTTGTAAAGCCACATTAGAGAGAGCTGCTCATCCCTGTAACCTAATGATTGGCGGATCCCATTGCCACCTGGTCCCTTCTCCCTTGTCCACCTCCTACCGTAGATTAGAAAACCACCCTACTTGCTGTGTGACCTAGGGAGTCCTAGAACCTCTTTTTGCTTCCTGCTCAAAGGATCAGGATACAAAAAGAGCCCCTGGCACCATTCCTATCCCTTCTTTCTCCTTGAATGCAGACCTAATACCTGGAGCAGTGAGCACCACTGAACAAAGATGAGAATGATGGGATGGAAAAAACATTAGGGACAGCAGAAGAGAATAGGAAAAAATTATTCTTTATTTTAAAAGTACCAGTTTATTTGTGGGCTTTAGATAATATTCATATTTCTCTTGTCTTATTTTTTCAGCTCCTTTATATGACATTACTTTTTCAATAATTCTCTGCTGAAGAGGCTCTGCAACATTTTCGACCCATTTTTTATGTAACATCTCTTTTCTTCTCTCCTTAAAAACAGCCAGATGCTGAAAATATACATCCAATCTCTAACAAGGTGGAGAAAACAAATTAATAAGAAAATCTTCATTTATCATCATTTGAATTGTCAGGGATGAGCACTTGTTCCCACTCCTAAGCTCTCATTCATCCACATTCAGGCTGTGAGATTTTAGTGCAAAATAACTGGAGTGTGAAATAAACCTCAAAAAGAGACCCTGAGAGCATGGAGTACGAAGACATTATAAATAGTTCTAAAACATAGTGTGCCCCTTCTTACAAAAATTAACTCCCCTAAAGCACATTAATTCCACATTACTTATCAATTGCTGATCAATCTTTATCTTTAAATATTCATTCATTTCTGGTGACTTTATATACCCCATTGCAGTGTAGAACATAGAAGGAGGAGGTAAATTTTAGTAGAAAAGAATTTCTAGGGCTGGAGAGATGGCTTAGTGGTTAAGGCGCTAGCCTGCAAAGCCTAAGACCTCATGTTCAAATCTCCAGGTCCCACGTAGCCAGATGCAGAGTGATGAAGACACTCGCCATAAGGAGGCACATGTGTCTGGAGTTCGTTAGCAGCAGGCTGAAGGTCTGGTGTGCCTATTCTCTCTCTCTCAAAAATAAAATAAATAAAATATAATGATTTCTAGCAGGGCAGAGTAGTGCATACCTTTAATTCCAGCATTCAGGAGGCTGAGGTAGGAGGATTGCCTTCAGTTCAAGACCACCCTGAGACTACATAGTGAATTCCAGGTCAACCTGGGATAGAATAAGACCCTACCTCCAAAAAACAAAAGAAAAAGAATTTCTACTTGTTACAAGACAAAAAGGGAGAACAGTTTAAACAACCTCTTGATTCCTTTCCGACAGATTCGAGCAAAGTCTGGAACCTTTTAGTGATCCTGCAATGAGGCAAGGAGGGGGCACAAAGTCAAGTACAGACCTGCAAGGAGGAAGCCAGAGAAGTCTCATTTGGGCTATAAAATGAGTCTGTCTTACATGGCAGTATCGCTTGGACCTTGTGGGTCATTCAAAAGCTGTTTTGTTGAAGGTTTGAGTCTGCAGCTGATGGGATGAGCAGAAGGTGGAACTTTTGAGGGGGGGACAAGCAGAAGGAAGTTGGGTAGTTGGAGCATGCCCCCAGAGGGGATATTGAGATCTGGCCCCTTCCTTTCTCTTTCTCCTTGCTCCCTGTGAGGCGAGCAGCTCTACACCATGACACATTTCCTGCCATGATATTCTACTTCACCATAGGCCTAAAGTGATGGGGCCAAGTGATTATGGGCTGAAACCCCTGAAACTGTGAGGCCAAGCAAGCCTTGGCTCTCTTTAAGCTGCTAGACGCAGGTGTGTCACAGTAATGCAAAGCTAACACATATGATAGCACAGACTCTTGGTCATGCTGCTCTGTCACTTCTACTCCTCCAGAGCACTCTTGGAGCACACAGTGTGCAGCTCTTACCTTCACAACATAGTTTTCTCTAAATAATATCGCATGCACAGCCTCATCAATGTCTTCTCTAGCCAATACCTAAATGACAGAATTGAATATTAACACCAAAGCCTAAAGAAACAACCAGATGACAATCCCAGGGCAATATACCAGTAGAATTAATATAAATATACTCCGTAGTATACTTTTTATGGAAATTTTCCAAAACTGTTCTCTATGAATTCATTACCAGTTTCAACAAGTATTTGCTCAAAGTCAACCTCAGGCTAAAGAGATGGCTTAGTGGTTAAGGCACTTGCCAGCAAAGCCAAACGACCCAGGTTTGATTCCCCAGGACCCACATAAGCCAGATGCACAAGGTGGTACATGCATCTAGAGTTCATTTGCAGTGACTGGAGGCCCTGGCATGCCCATTCTCTCCCCACCCACACACACACACACTCTCTCTCCCTCTCTCAAATAAATAAATAAAATATTTTTAAAGAAAAAAGTAAGCTGGGCATGGTGGCACATTGGGAGACAGAGGTAAAAGGATCGCTGAGAGTTTGTGGCCAGCCTGAGACTACATAGTGAATTCCAGGTCAGCTGTGGCTACAGCAAGACCCTGCACACACACACACACACTCTCTCTCTCTCTCTCTCTCTCTCTCTCTCTGTCTCCCCCTGTGTGTGTGTGTGTGTGTGTGTGTGTGTGTGTGTGTGTTTTACATGACTGCCCTGGATTGTAGGAATGGGTCAAAAGCACCTACTAGCAAAGACCTGCCAGCCCAGAGTCAATTCCTCAGGACCCACGTAAAGCAGATGTACAAAGTGGCACATGAGCTGGAGAGATGGCTTAGCAGTTGAGGCACTTGCTTGCTTGACTCCAGATCCCACCTAAGCTAGACCCACTGAGGTGAGGCAAGCACAGGTCGCACATGCCCACTAGGTGGTGGAAACATCTGGAGTTCTACTGCAGTGGTTGAGGCCCTAGTATGTCAATTTGCTCTCTCTAAAATTAAAAATTAAAAAAAAATAACTCTCAAAGTGGCACATGCATCTGGAGTTCATTTGCACCAGCAAGAGACAATGGCATACCAATGTTCCCTCTCTTTTCTCTCTCAAATAAATAAAAAAATATATTCTTAAAGACAACCAAAACCTACAAATTTAAGATAAAAACTGAAAAGTACATAAAACAAACATGTTTTCCTGATATATTATTTCTTTCTATATGGATATATTAATATTGTATTCATTTATTAGAGAAAGAAAAAGAGGCAAATAGAAAGAGAGAACGGCTATGTCAGAGCCCCTAGCCACTGCAAACGAACTCCAGACACATGTGTCTCCCTGCGCATCTGGCTTACGTGGGTACTAGGGAATTGAGTTTGGGTCCCTAGGCTTTGCATGCAAGCAACTGAACTGCTAAGCCATCTCTACCACCTCCTCCCACCCCCCCTTTTTTTTGGTCTTTGGTGGTAGGGTCTTGTTGTAGCCCAGGTTGACCTGGAATTCACTACATAGTCTCAGGGTGGCCTCAAACTCACAGTAATCCTCCTACCTCTGCCTCTCCAGTACTGGGAATAAAAGCATATGACACTACACCTGGTTTTTTGTTCTGTTTTGTTTTATTTATTTATTTGCAAGCAAAGAGAGAGTGAGAAAGAATGGGCACACCAGGGCCTTCAGCTACTGCAAACAAACTCCAGGTGCATGTACCACTTTGTGCCTCTGGCTTTACATGGGTACTGGGGAATTGAAGCCACATCATTAGGCTTTGTAGGCAAGCATCTTAACTGTTGAGCCATCTCTCTAGCCCCTGATACTACATTACAAATATAGAATTAATCACAATTTAGAGAAGTAGAAATCTACATATTTGTAGTATTCTTGGGGAATTCATATTTTTAGCCATCTTAGTAAAATTACAAGCAAATAAGCAAATACATACACAGCTTGACCATGTGTCAGATTTTCAACCTCTTTTGTAACTTAAAAAAAAAGAGCTAGGTGTGGTAAAGCACACCTTTAATCCCAGCACTTGGGAGGCAGAAATAGGAGGATCACTGTGAGTTTGAGAGCACCCTAAGACTACATAGTGAGTGCCAGGTCAGCCTGAGCTAGAATGAAAGCGTATCTCGAAAAAAAAAAAAAAAGATTGAGGGGCTGGAGAGATGGCTTGACATTTAAAGACACTTACTTGCAATAACTGATGGCCTGGGTTTGATTCCCCAGTACCCAAGTAAAGCCAGATGTGCAAAGTAGTGCATGCATCTGGAGTTGTTGTTTTTTTTTTTTTTTTTTTTTTTGCAGCAGGAGGCCATAGGCACACCCATTCATATGCATTCTCTCTTTCTCTCTCTTCTCTCCTTGCAAATAAGTAAAAATAAATTTTAAAAAAAAAGGTTAACTTTGATGGCTCCTTCTTTACTATTTTGCCAGAAAATAAGATGTTAATGATTTGTAGCAGTTTTGAAATCCACTACTGTCTATTCACAAAAAAGAGAAAAAAATTAAATATCTCATTACTCTTACTGTCACCATGGCAAAGAGACCAAAATAAGTTACCAAGAGCTTTAAGGAGACAAATCATAGGATCCCACAAAACTGTGAAGCTTTGTAAACAAATCATTGCCAGACCCTGAAGTGTGAAGGACTGCCTGGGGACTGGCTCCTGCAGGCTGCTGTCTCTGCCACTTGCCAAGCAGCTGGTACCATGTCCCAGGCTGACAACCAGCAATGTCTTCTACACTCTTGGTCAAATTTGACCCGGGGCCTTTCCCATCCCCCTTCCCACACCTAAGTTTAAGCCAGGTACTATTCCATTTCTGGAAATACAATGGTTATTGAGGCCTAAGCTCAGGGGACTTGATTTATGTGTCCTACAAGACAACAAATGTCTCAAGAAAGCCATGCTATGTTACCTCCATTAAAGAAACAGAATCCGGCTCTGGCCATTCTTTCAGTTTCTCTGGCCTAAAATGGTCATCATAGTTCAAACCGTTCGTGGCAGCCATAGATAGAAGCCCTGAGATAGAAACACAGAGGAGCCTTAGTAACTCATGGGGGAAAAAAACAACATATGTATGTATGTATGTATGTATTTGCAAAACCTGGCACACACCTTTAATCCCAGTACTTGAGAGGCAGACATAGGATCACTGTGAGCTTTAAATTCCAGGTAACCTGGGCTACAGTGAAACCCTGCCTTTAAAAAAAGGCCTGGAGAGATGGCTCAGCAGTTAAGCTGCTTGCTTGCATAGCCTAATGACCAGAGTTCAATTCCCCAGTGCCCATGTAAAGCCAGATGCAGTGGCTATAGGCCCTGATGCACCCATTCTCTTTCTCTTTTTCTCTCTCCCCCTCTCTGTCTTCTCTCTCTCTCTTTGCTTACAAGTAAATAAGTATAAATACTATAAATAATTCTTTTTAACTTTAAAAAAAGGCCAGGAGAGATGGCTCAGCAGTTAAGGCACTTGCCGTCAAAGCCAAAGGACCCAGGTTCAATTCCCCAGTACCCATGTAAAAGCCAGACACACAAGGTGCATCCAGATGCACATGCGTCTGGAGTTTGCTTACAGACACTCAGGATGAACTCTGGATGTATGTGCCTCTTTGTGTGTCTGGCTGTTAGGTGGGTACTGGGGAAGACTAACTCGGGTCATTAGGCTTTGCTGGCAAGCACTTTAACCACTGAGCCATCTCTCCAACCCCTTAGTTTTTCTTTGGTTCTGCCCTTGTTCCTTCTTCGTAAGTCAAACCTCAGCCCTTGGCACTTCTCAGCCCCACTTCCCCACAGCAGAGGATCACCCCAACCCCTTCATGCTGGTTCTGGCGCCTCGTGGCCCCGTTTCTGTACGTCCCACAGGCCTCCCCTGCTCACGTCTGCGGAACACTCAGGAGAGGGCGGCCCTGGGGAGGCCTCAGCCCCTGGGCGGGAACGCTCGGCTGCGGCAGGGGTCCTGGTGGGGTGCGCGAGGCGAGGCCGCGTGACTCTAACGTTGCACATCTGTCTTCCCACCCCCCAGCCCTGCCACCCGGGCCAGTGGGTGGGGATGTTCGCTGCCCTCTGTTGAAACTTTTATGTTAATAGTCCTTTAGGTGAAAGATAAGATTATAAATACAAATTTAGTATTTAACATCACAACTCAATAATAAATAAATGCATTTGCCAGCAGAAAGAAAGAATGAATGGGCGTCCCAGGGGATCATGCCTCTGCAAATGAACTCTAGACGCACGCACGCATGATTTCCTACATCTGTCTTTATATGCGTACTGGGGACTCGAACCCAGGCCAACATAGGTCTGCAGGATTTGTAAACAAGCAACTTTAACCACTGAGATATCTCCCCAGCCCTGACAATTACAATTTTATCTTTTTTTGTTTGTTTGTATTTTGAGGTAGGATCTCACTGTAGCCCAGGCTGTCCTGGAATTCTCTATATAGTCTCAGGGTGGCCTCAAACTCACAGTGGTCCTCCTACCTCTGCCTCCTGAGTGCTGGGATTAAAGGTGTGTACCACCATGCCCAGCTGACAATAACATATCTTTAAAACGCTGATAAATATTACATATTATTTTGATTATATACAACATAACACCACAGTACACATACTACAGCCATAGTTGTCAGACACACCTTTTTCCCTTTTCTTACAGGTTCTCCCTAAGTAGCCTAGGTTGGCCTGGAACTTGGGGATCTCCTGCATGAGCTTCCAGAGTGCTGGGATTACAGGCATGCACCACACCAGAGCGGAAGATCTAACATAACACAGACCAGAGAAAATGTGAAGCATTTAGGATTGCTGTTTGTGCTTGGGGAGAGGAAAAGGAAAGGAGTTCATGCTACTATCTAGAGTGGGGATCTATAATTATGATATTGTATCTGGTATTTGTTTCAAAATCCTCCAGATCCAGTAGAGGTTGAAAAAAGGTGGGTGTGGAAATAGATGAAACAAGACTATCCACCAGGTTTCCTTTACTGAAATTGGATAATGGATAGATAAGAATTCCTTATCCAATTATCTTTGTGTATTCTTTTCTGAAATTCCCCATGTCTAAAATGTTTAATCTAGTTTTCACCTGGAACTATATGTAGATGGAGGTAAGAAAATAAGAGACTGAATAACTATCTTTAAAGTAGATGATGAATATGGAATGAATGCATACCATAGATATCTTTAAGCACTAAAATATAAATCTCAGGTGCTAAAGTGGCAGTTAAGGCATAAAGAGTATGAATAGAGCTGGGCATGGTGGCACATGCCTTTAATCCCAGCACTTAGGAGGCAGAAGTAGGTAGATTGCTGTGAGTTCAAGGTCAGCCTGAGAGTACATAGTGAATTCCAGGTCAGCCTGGGCTAGAGCATGACCCTACCTTGGAAAAAAAAATCCTAATCAGCATTTTGAATAAACCCTGTTCTGTCTTGCCTTTACACTCATAAATTGATCTTGTAGGTGGGTTGGTTGCGAAATTATAACTCCAGTTGAATTAACAATGATGTTAGGTTTATGTTGTTTGGTGAAAGCTAGGGCAGTGACTAGGACAGACAGGACTCTAGGCAATTATATTTATTGTGGGGGGAACAAAATAGAATGAACTCAGATTCTCCTAAGTCCTTTAAAATGTTCTAATAGTGTCCCCTTGGAAAACAAAATTCTGCTCAACTATGCTGTATATCCTACCATATCTATGACCAGGACTCAAACTCAACATGAGCCCATGTCTAAAATAAATATCAGGGCTGGGAAGATTGCTTAGTGGTTAAAGATGCTTACTTGCAAAGCCTGTTGGCCCCAGTTCAATTCCCCAGCATCCACATAAAGCCAGAAGCATTCATCTGGCATTAATTTGCAATGGCAAGAAACATTTGGCACACCTCCCCACACACACATTCTAATAAATAAGATTTAAAATAAAATGAAAATCAGTAAGTAATCATACTTGAAATTTTTTTCTTTTTTTAATATTTTATTTCTTTATTTATTTAACAGAGAGAGAGAGAGGAAGAGGCAGAGAGAGAATGAGCATACCAGGGCCTCCAGCCACTGCAAACGAACTCCAGACACATGTGCCCCCTGTGCATCTGGCTTACGTGGGTCCTGGGGAATTGAACCAGGGTCCTTAGGCTTCACAGGCAAATGCCTTAACCGCTAAACCATTTCCCCAGCCCTAATTTTCTTTTTTTTTTTTTGGACATATATACATTTATACCTAATATATATATTCAATCAACATGAACTTTTATGGGCAGACAACTTTTAAAATGGCTGGGCATGGTGGTACACACCTTTAATCCCAGCACTTGGGAGGTAGAGGTAAGAGGATTGCTGTGAGTTCGAGGCCACCCTGAGACTACATAGTAAATTCCAGGTCAGCCTGAGCTAGAGTGAGACCTTATATCGAAAAGAAAAACAAAACTCTAAAATGAAGAATGAATATAGGATTTCATTTTGCCAACTGTAGAAGACTCTTAGAACATCATACTACACCAATGATCTTAAGACAACATGGAGTGGAAGCTGAGGCCAAGGCAATATATTTCACAGATAATTTACAAAGTCATTGACCTTGTTATTCTTAAAATGATCTGCTTTAACTACAGTACATAATTCCAGGTGTGGTGGCACACACCTTTAATCCCAGCACTCGGGAGGTAGAAGTAGGGGGATTGCCATGAGTTTAAGGCCACCCTGAGACTACAAACATGAATTCTAGGTCAGCCTGGACTAGAGCGAGACCCTATCTCAAAAAGCCAAAAATAAATAATAAATAAAATAATTACACGACATAAGATCTTTTATACGTGACTCTATTTATTTCTTCAATTATGAACGTTAATGTATGAACAAATGCATGTTGGTCCCATTCCCCTTGTGTTGACTGACCTCTTTGTCCCCTCTCCCTCACCCTGTTCCACTGAGGGACCTGTTCAGTAGAGTTAATGGCATTCACTATGGGTATTCAGTCTCTGGGGGTAGGGCCTATGCCTCCTACCTACTTTGTGGCCTCCTCTTCCACAATGTTCCCTAAGCCTTGGCAGGTGTGTTATAAGTCTACTTTGGTGTTGAGCTCTCTGCAACCTCTGCATTTCTGCTTTGATGAGTTTTGAGTGTCCTCAGTGTCTGCCGCCATCCCCCTGGAGCAGGTAGTTAGGTTAGCAGTGAGAGTAGCACTTATGTTTAAACAGCCTCTTCCTCTGTGATGTCTCCTGGGCCCTGGAAGATGTGCTAAAGGTGGTTCCTCTCCTGCAAGGCAGTTGGCTATTTTTTCTTGTACAATGGATCTTGGTTCTCCTGGTATTCAGCTGCCATGTGAGCTTGATCACCCAGTATCTCTCACTGCCTGGGACTTGAGTGAGATGAGCTTCTGGTCCATCCTGCGGGCTGCAGTGGCTGGTGGAGCCTATACCATGGGAAGGGAGATCCATACTAGTCAAAATTTTTAATTTTCTAAGGACACTTGGAAGCTGGAAGTAGAAGCAGATGACAATATCCCCAACAACTCCAGAGGCTGAGACAAGAAAGTTCTATCAACCAACCAACCAACAAAAAAGACCCTACCAAGAGAGGGAGAAAAAGAATCATGGATAAAATACAGGAAGATATGTGGGTCTGAATATTTTAAGTGTGCCTACCCAAAAAGAACATTACTTAGGCACAAACTAAATGAATTGAGACAGGCATTCAGTAAGATCGCTATTATTTTTATTGAGTCTTTTAGTAATATCTCTTTTAACCTCTGAGGAAAATACATTTGTAGTAACTGTCAACTCATGGTATTGCTATTTCTTAATTATCACAGACAGTAAACTACAAATCAGGACAGAACAGTTTTGAAGGTCCTCCTTGGCCTTGTCCTGAAGGATTCCTGCCAGCAGGTGATTTCCTCTGAGGCACCTTTCTTTCGTGCCCCGGTTCATGAGGACGCGTGCTCCTTGATTGCTAGAACCTTTTGAAAGTGATGAGAAAGAATAATTGAGTGTGTCATGGGGATAAAAGGGTTGCAGGATCAGAAAAGAGTTCTTTGTCTAAATTGAGCTGATCCCCAGAAGCCAAAGCTGACTCATCAGGTACAGAACTCAGCCCTCTTTTGACACTCACTCCCAGATAATCTCATGACTATGAACAGCACTGATACAAGCGTGACTCCAATACAAAAGTCTACTCCAGTCTCTTCCCTCACCTCCAGAGTACATCCTCCTGCCTACTTCCACACCTCCTCTGGGAGGTTAAGAACTAAATGTTGCTGAATGTAATGGAATGTTACCAAAATGTACCTGATTTTAGTCTTATCTCTTAGACCATCGACTGTGAAGGACTTTTTATTTCCTGCAAACATTTGTGGGTGTTTTATGGGCTCCTTCCACATCACCACTAGAGGGAAAGGAGAGAGGGAATCCAAGACTCCCTCTCCTAGTCTTGAAGTAGCTTCAACAGGGTACTTACTCAGCTCTTGTTGCAAAAACTAAGGGTGTGGCTGGGCACAGTGGCACACACCTTTCATACCAGCTCTAGCAGGCAGAGGTAGGAGGATCACTGTGAGTTTAAGGCCAGCCTGAGACTACAGAGTGAATTCCAGGTCAGCCTGGGCTACAGTGAGACTCTAACTCAAAAAACAAACATCAACAACAAAGAACTAGGTGCCTAGAATGGCCTATTGCAGCAGACAAGGGTGAGAAAACGAATCTGGGTTGTGTTGCCCTTGATCCTGCCTGGAAAAGCAAGGGGATCTCTAGAAGGAAGCAATGGAACTTGTTAGAGGTTTAGGACCAGAGATAGTAATAGCAACCAGTTAGAAAGGAAGTCATGGTGAGACCTCCCCATAGTGTAGAAATTTTCTATGCAAATGACCTCATGGTGCCTATTTGGGAAACAAAAGGTTTTTGTTGTTGTTGCTGTTTTGTTTTGTTTTTCGAGGTAGGGTCTCAGTCTAGCTCAGGGTGACCTGTATTCACTGTGTAGTCTCAGGGTGCCCTCGAACTCATGGTGATCCTACTACCTCTGCCTCCCAAGTACTGGGATTAAAGGTATATGCCACCATGCCTGACTAAAAGTTGTTTTTTTATTATCATTTTATTTATTGAAAGAGAGAAAGAAGCAGGTAGATAGGGAGAGAATGGGCATGCCAGGGCCTCCAGCCACTGTAAACAAACTCCAATTGCATGTGCCACCTTACACATCTATTGTTGGGGAATTGAGCCCAGGTCATTAGGCTTTGTAGGCAAGTGCCTTAACAGCTGAGCCATTGTTCCAGGCCCAGAAAAAAATTATTTATTTAATAATCATATCCTACAAATACTCATTGTGTTCCATTATGGTGACAGGCATCTTTAATTTAGCCCCAAACAGTATTATTTCTTGCTTTTATACTTCTTTCCGAAGTTGTTCCTGATTTCTACTTCAATTTCTCTCCCCATGAACTAAACCATAATCAACCTAGACAACCCCCTTCCAAGAGATACTTTAGGAGAAAATCTGGAGAGTCCAGTCAACTGTGACTTCTTGCTTTCATTTACTTCTTACATCAAAAATTCATACCCTCTTGCTGGGTGTGGTGGCACACATCTTTAACCCTAGCACTTGGGAGGCAGAGGTAGGATTGCTGTGAGTTCAAGACCAGCCTGGGACTACAGGATGAGTTTCAGGTCAGCCTTGTCTAGAATGAGACCCTACCTCAGGAAAACAAAATGAATATACTTTCATCTCACTCATGTCCAATGGCTATCAAGGAATCAAATGATAATGAGTGCTTGTGAAGGTGTGAGTGAAGAGGAGCCCTCTCCAGTGCTGGTGGGAATATAAGCTTGTACAGCCATTGTGTTTCAAAATCTGTGTGGAGGTTCCTAAGACAACTAAAATTATATTTACTATGTGATCCAAGTATACTACTCCTTGGCATATACCCTAAGGACTACTCATTACTCTAAAGATACTTGCTCATCTATGTTTATTGCTGCTTTATTCATAATAGCTAGAAAATGGAACCAGCGTAGATGCACATTAACTGATAAGTGAATAATGAAGATTACACAATGCAGTTTTTATTCAGCTGTAAAGAACAATACAATTATGAAATTTGCAAGGAAATGGGTAGATCTGAAAAAGATTATACTAAGTGAGGTAACCCAGGCCCAGAAAGTTAAACACCAAATGTTTTCTCTCATATGTGGATCTTAGCTACAAATGTTTAGATTTTTATGTGCACTGGAGTAAAAGTCAGTAGTAGAGGCCAGGAAGCTAGAAAGGAGCCATGAGGGAGGAAGGAGAGGGGTTATAGTAGACATATAAGTAGAGGGGCAGAATACTGGGGGTAAATGGTCTAAGTGGGGTCAGGAGAGGGGATAGAGGAAAAGATGGGATGGGAGGAGGGTTAATCAAAATTAAAGATGTTGGCTGGGCATGGTGGCTCACACCTTTAACCCCAGAACTCAGGAGGCAGAGGTAGGAGGATCACTGTGAGTTTGAGGCCACCTTGGGACCACAGAGTGAATTCCAGGTCAGCCTGGGCTAGAGAAAGACTCTGTCTTGGAAAACAAACAAACAAAAGCCTATGGCTTGAGAGGTCATAAGCTCTAGGGAAGAAACTACTACTACTGTGGTCTGGCTAAATGGATATATTATGACTACCAAACTACCTTCTAAATGCTCCTGTTTATGCCCACATATTAATACTACTTTCACCTTTGGTTAGAGAAACTTCTCTTTTTAGATGGTGGTGACCACTGGGTGACTTAAAACTTACCAAAATACTGAGTGTTCAGCACTAAGTGAGACATCTTTATCTCACTGTCCAAAGCTCATGAGCCATTGCAGAAGAGGTGGCAGAGAAAATGCAGGAGCCAAAGGAAGTGTGGAGTGTATACAATACTGTCTTCCAGACACAAATGGTCATGGCCTCACAGTAGCTAATGCTACCTACATAAGAACTGCATAATAGGAGAGGAAAAAATGACACCAAAACAAAAGAGAGGGCTTGGGAGATGGCTCAGTGGCTAAAGATACTTCTTTGCGAAGGCTGACAGTCCAGGTTAAATTCCCCAGTACTCATGTAAAGCCAGATACACAAAGTGGCACATGCATCTGGAGTTCCTTTGCAGTGGCAAGAGGTCTTGCTGTGCCTATTTATTATTTGCTCTTCCTTCCTTCCCTCCTTCCTTTCTTCCTTCCTTCCTCCCTACCACCTCCCCCCCCCCTCTCTCTGTGCTTACAAATAAAGAAAATACTTTTATAAAAAAAGAAGAGAGCCGGGCGTGGTGGCACATGCCTTTAATCCCAGCACTCGGGAGGCAGAGGTAGGAGGATCGCCGTGAGTTCAAGGCCACCCTGAGACTACAGAGTTAATTCCAGGTCAGCCTGGACCAGAGTGAGACCCTACCTCGAAAAACCAAAAAAAAAAAAAAAAAAAGAAGAGAGAATAGGTGGAAAGAAGAGATTCAGGGAAGGGGGATTCAGGAGGGGGAAAGGGAGGATGATCGGAGGGAACTATGATCATGGTATATATTATCTATATGTATGGAAGCTGTCAATAAAATGTTTTGTTCTGGGCTGGAGAGATGGCTTAGCGGTTAAGCACTTGCCTGTGAAGCCTAAGGACCCCGGTTCGAGGCTCGGTTCCCCAGGACCCACATTAGCCAGATGCACAAGGGGGCGCAAGCATCTAGAGTTTGTTTGCAGAGGCTGGAAGCCCTGGCGCACCCATTCCCTCTCTTTGCCTCTGTCTTTCTGTGTCTGTCGCTCTCAAATAAATAAATTAAAAAAAATATTAAAAAAAAATGTTTTGTTCTTTTGAGCCGGGCGTGGTGACACATGTCTTTAATTCCAGCACTTGGGAGGCAGAGGCAGGAGGATTGCCATGAGTTTGAGGCCACCCTGAGAATAAAGAGTTAATTCCAGGTCAGCCTGAGCTAGAGTGAGACCCTACCTTGAAAAACCAAAAAAAAAAAAAAAAAAGTTTTGTTCTTTTGTAGTCTCACAGTGGTCTTGAACTCATGGAGATCCTTTTACCTCTGCCTCCTGAGTGCTGGGATTAAAGGCATGTGCCACCAACCCAGCTAATGCACCACCACACCTGGCTAATAAGAAATTCACGAAAAAAAAAAAAATAGAACAGAGTTGGGGAAACGGATTAGTGGTTAAGGCATTTGCCTGCGAAGCCTAAGGACCCTGGTTCAATTCCCCAAGGGACCCACGTAAGCCAGATGCAAAAGGGGGTACATGTGTCTGGAGTTTGTTTGCAGTGGCTGCAGGCCCTAATGTGCCTATTCTCTCTCTCTACCTCTTCCTCTCTCTCAAATAAATAAAATAAATAAATAAAATATTTTTTAAAAGACAGAACAATAAAAAATTGAAAACAGGGCTGGAGAGATAGCTTAGCAGTTAAATCACTTACCTGCAAAGCCTAATGACCAGAGTTCAAGTACCCACTTAAAGCCAGATGCACAAAGTGGCACATGCATCTGGAATTTATTTTCAGCATCTGGAGGCCCTAGCATGCCCATCTTCTCTATCTCTCTCTGCTTACAAATAAAAAAATTTTAAATTTTAAAAAGAATTGAAAATAGAGAAGATCAACAACAAAAAGAAGTTAGTCAGTCTGGTGTGATGGCACACACCTTTAATCCCAGCAATCAGGAGGCAGAGGCAGGAGGATCACCTTAAGTTTAAGGCCAGCCTCGGACTATAGAGTGAGGGCCAGGTCAGCTTGAGCTAGAGTGAGACTCTGCCTCAAAAAAAAAAAAAAAAAGCCAAGCATGGTGGTACATGCCTTTGATCCCAGCACTCAGGAGGCAGAGGTAGGAGGATCACCATGAGTTCAAGGCCACCCTGAGACTACAGAGTGAATTCCAGGTCAGCCTGGGCTACAGTGAGACCCTACTTTGAAAAACCAAAAAAAGAAAAATCCTGGGGATAGGCCTTGTAACTTTATAGACCAGCCCAACTTGTCAGTGCTAGCTAGCCTACTCTCCTTCCTCCCTGCTAAAGTGACAAGATGTGATGTTCTGTCTGTATGTTAATGCCATGCTTTCTCACCATGATGATACTTTCCCTTGAAACTGTAAACTGAAATAAACTTTCCCTCCATAAAAAATACTGAATCCACTGTCAGCTTGGTCACTGCTTAGTTCCCCATGGCCACCAGGCTCAGCTACTATGCTCTTTTAGGTTCTGGCCGCCTCACTGCTCCCTGCTTCTGCTTTGACAAAACTAGCTGCACAGTAGTCGTGGTTTCTTAGAATATTATTTTCAGGCCAGGGATGTAACTCAGCCTGTACAGTGCTACCTAGCATGTATGAATCCCTGGGTTTGATTGCCAGCACCACATAAACCAGACATGGTGGCACACAAAACCTTTGAATGGCTTCCTTTTATATAGTATTTTTTCCAACTCCTTTTCATGGTTTCTGATCATATCAGTGGTACCCACCTACCCTTCACTGTCCTGTTGTGATTTTTTTTTCTTTTGGTTTTTCAAGGTAGGGTCTTGCTCTAGCCCAGGCTAACCTGGAATTGACTACGTAGTTTCAGGGTAGCCTCAAACTCACAGCGATCCTCCTACCTCGGCTTCCCAAGTACTGGGATTAAAGGTGTGCCCCACCACCTGGCCTCTTATGCTTTTTTTTCCCCACATTCTTTCCACGCTGTAGCCTTACTGGCTTCTCTTGCTTTTTCACAGAGATAATAGCATCATTCCACCTCAACTGCCACATACACCAATCCATCTGCCTAGAAACTTTCCTCAGATCTCTCCATGTTTCAGCCTCTGATCCTCAGGCCACTGCACAGTGCCATCTCTTCTGAGAAGCCTTTTCTGATTTCTCTACTTCAAATATTGTACTCTTATCCTTCATCCCACCTTGCTACCCCCCTTACCTGTTTGATTTTCCTCACTGCACTCCTCATGCTACTATGCTCTGCTTGGAAACTGTCTGCTTTCCCTATCAATCTGTAAGCTCCAGAAGATTAGAGGTTTATCTGTTTTCTTCACCATTATGTCCCAAGCCCCTCAAATGCTATCTGGATCAGAGTAGCCACTTGTTAAAATTTTAAGAAATAAAGCTAACAATCACATGGGAGGATGCTAAAACATGGCAAGAAGAGGAGCTAAAACACAGTGGTAAAACATTTTTTTAAATTTTTTTGTTTATTTTTACTTATTTATTTGAGTGGCAGACAGAGAGAAAGAGGCAGATAGAGAGAGGGAAAATGGGCGCGCCAGGGCTTCCAGCCACTGCAAACAAACTCTAGATGCTTGCGACCCCTTGTGCATCTGGCTAATGTGGGTCCTGGGGAATCGAGCCTCGAACTGGGGTCCTTAGGCTTCACAGGCAAGTGCTTAACTGCTAAGCCATCTCTCCAGCCCAGTGGTAAAACTTTTGATAGGGGCTAGAGAGATGGCTCGGGAATTAAAGGCACTTGCTTGCAAAACCTGAGACCCAAGTTCAATTCACCAGCATCCACATAAAGGCAGATGCACAAAGTGTTCTAAGTTCATTTACAGTGGCTAGATTTCTTGCTATGCCCAATCTCTCACTATCCTCCCCCCCCATGCAAATAAATAAATAAATAAACTTTTCAAAAGTTTTATTAAGCTGGGCATGCCTTTAATCCCCACATTTGGAAGGCTGAAGTAGAAGGACTGCCATGAGTTCAAGACCATAAACAAACTGAAGTAGAAAGAAGTAATGTCTAGACCTGGAATCACAGGCTGGGTACTGGGTGAGGCCCATCAAATGAGCACCACGCTGAACCTTAGGAAGAGAAGTCTACACTTAAATTTTTGTACATTTTGCATTTTGGGACTTTTACTTTACTTAAATTTTATTATTTTAATTTAGTATTGGTCCTTTTGAAACCTTTCTACCTATCTTAACCTTGCTGGTTCCTGGCTTGGCTACAGGTAAATGATAGGGAAGGGTAGTGGCTCAGGAGCCAGAGAAGTCCTAGGCCATGTAGCCTACCACTGGGCACCTCTGCTGTACCAAGTTGCCAGAGACAACTCTCTTCATTGTCTCCAAACAAAGGAACCTGCCTTTCAGTATCTTCTACTCTGCTCTACCCTGGAAGGTGGCCAACTGCTTCCAAGAAGGTCCCAGCTGCCCAGATTTTGGTGTCAGCAATTGCTGCCCTGTGTATCACACAACTGTCCCAGCTCTCACCACATCCTGGTCTTCACTGTTTTCTACCCCCTGGCTGAGGTTCAAGGAAGAAAGGAGGCCTTCAGAGTGGGTCTCTCTGGGTTCTGCATTCTTTTCCTCCTGGTAACAGACAGCTTCTTTGTCCAGAAAGGACAGACTTTTGTTTCTGTAGAGAAGAACCAGATGGAATCCTCTTAAGTCTTAACTCATTTTAGCACCTAATATTTTTATTTAAATTTGAAGTTGATGAGATCTATATGAATTAGTGTGTTTTTATGAAAAAGTCAAAGAGTTTGCTCTAGCATTATTTTTCTCAGCACTCCCTTTGCTGTGTTATCAACAACTAGTGAAAGGCCTTCCTCTTTCACAGAGTTGCCTATTTGCTGTCCCTGGGAAGGTTCTCCAAATCCTCAGCACAGTAATGCTTATATCAAGTTGACATTTATCTGATCTACAATGCCAGACTAGAGCTAAACAGGCCACCCCTCCCATAGCTGGATCAACCATAAACTAGAGTTTAGGTTTTTAAGAAAATATGTTATTTATTTGAGAGAGAAAGAGAGAGAACAGGTTTGTCACGGCCTCTATCCAAGCTGACCTGGAATTCACTCTGTAGTCTCAGGCTACCCCCAAATTCATGGCAATCCTCCTACTTCAGCTTCCTGAGTTCTGGGATTAAAGGTGTGCCCCACCACACCTGGCTCAGAACCATTCATATGTGTGTGTATGTGTGTGTAGGTGTGTGTTCATGTGAGTGTAGCCTATACCACAGTGTGCAGGGGTACCATGGCCTGCAGGTTAGAGGACAACTTTTGGGTGTCAAACCTCAGCTTCCACCTCATTTAGGCAGAGTCTCTCATTCACCACTTGATTCACCAGGCTAGTTGGTCTATGAGCTTATGGGAGATTCTCCTTTCTGTACGTCCCTATTAGCTACAGGCAGACTAGATTACATGCCCTTTACAGTGTAAGGCTTTTATATGGGTTCTGGTGATCTGAACTTAGGTATTAATACTTATGTGGCAAGAGCTTTATCCACTGAGCAATCTACCCAGTCCCTCTAGAACATTGCTTTGCTTTGCTTTTTCTTTTCTTTGTTTTTAAGGTAGGGTTTTGCTCTAGCCCAGACTGACCTGTAATTCACTATGTATTCTCAGGGTAGCCTCAAACTCACAGTGATCCTCCTAATTCTGCCTCCCAAGTGCTGGGATTAAAGGTGTACAAAACCACACCTTGCCCCTCTAGAACATGTATATCAGCCCACAAACCTCATGCTTAGTCACAGACATTCCCAGTCCCATCCCAACCCTAGGCCACAACTATTTATCTTCTGTTTCTATAAAAATATTTGCACCAGACATAATCTTACCTCAACCTCCGGAGTGCTGGGACTAAAGGCATATGCCACCATGCCTGGCTCAGTATTTCTTTTCATTGCCAAATAATAGTGTTGTATGATTATACCATACTTTGCCTACCTATGAAAAGTTGTTACCTCATCCCAAGAAACTGGCACTGAGTCCAGCAAGTTAAAAGGCTCGCAGGGAATAGCAGTTCAGCCCAGCACTTAGATGAAAGGAGAGCAAAGCTATGACATCACAGGCTTACTTGTAAATAGCTGTCTTCTCTTCCTCTTGGGATTCCAGATGAGGGATTCTAGCCAAAGTTTGCAATTCAAAACTACTGTCATTAAAATTCGTCTTCACCTTTAACCTTCAACAAGACAGCATGTGTTAGGATGCTTTAAAACAATATGAGTTGGCATTTTCACATGAATTAATAGGCACTGACTACTGAATATATAGTCCAAAACACCATTACTCCTCTTCATTCTCAGGTAAGACTGGTTTAAGAGTTTTTAAAACCCTGATAGAGATCAATTTGCTATTCAATGAGAATGAAGAATTATACACAAAAAGTTTAAAACTCTCCCTTATCCACTGGGAGATTATACTCAAATGTTTTAAAGAAGCCATAGAGCCAGGCATGGTAGCACATGCCTATAATCTTAATGAGATGACAAATGCCACAAAATTCAAGGCCAGCATGACCTACAAGAGAAATGATTCTTAAAGTATTTTTTAAAGTGGTGAAAATTGTGTAATTTACAAGCATAAATCTAAAGTACCCTTTTTAATAGAAAGAATCAAATACTCAGTTTCCTCTGATATAAGGTGCCAGACCTGCCATTCTTACACCACTGCAAAAACTTACTAGAAAGGTAGCTTTTGCCCTGAGTAAAGGATCCTTTTAGCTGGTATAGGATATAGAATATAGTACAGCAGTTGACAAAACATTTAAAGAAAGAAAGGATCCAATCAGCAAATAAGAAGGCAGTAAGAACCTATCAAGAATGAACAAGTATATTACAGAGTAAAAGAAAAAATAATAAATTAAATTTTTTGATATTCAACACAGTGAAAACTGAATTAGCAAACCGGAATATGTATTTAAGGAAATTATTAAGGAGATAGGAATATAAAGGACATAGTAAAACATATTAAAGGATTAAACAAAGGGCTGGAGATATGGCTTAGCAGTTAAGGCACTTGCCTTCAAAGCCAAAAGATTCAGGTTTGATTCCCTAGGACCCATGTAAGCCAGATGCATAAGGAGGCACATGTGTCTGGAATTCACTTGCAGCATTTAAAGGCCCTGTCATGCCCATTCTCTCCCTCCTTCTCTCTCAAATAAAATAAAATAAAAAAGGTTAAACATGCAATTATTCTGAGCCCAGCAGCAGAATGGAATTAATGAGGGGAAACAGCAATATTTGAAATAATTCTTACTATATTTTTAGTGAACTGATAAAAAATATATAGTACAGGAAGAACAACAAACCAGTGGGCCAAGTGAAAAGAAAGACTAAGAGAAATTCATAAAGGCAGATGCAAAGAAAAGCAAAAAGTCAGAATGGAGGGCTAAAGAGATTGCCAGTGGTTACAGACGCTTGCTTGCAAAGCCTGCTAAGCTGGGTTCAATTCCCCAGAACCCACTTAAAGTCAGATGCACAAAGTGATGAGTGCATGCATCTGCCGTTAAGTTTCCAGTAGCAAAAGGCCACAGCATACCCATGTGCTCTCTCTCTCTTGAAAATAAGTGAATAAAAAAAAAATTTTTTTTTGAGGCATGGTCCAGCTCTAGTCTAGGCTTAACTTGAATTCATTATATAGTCTCAGGGTAGCCTTGAACTCATGGTGATCCTCCTACCTCTAGTGCTAGGATTAAAGGCATGTGTCACCATGCCCAACTTGTAAAAATATTTTTTTAAAAAATCAGAATGAAGGCTGGAGAGACGGCTTAACCATTAAGGCACTTGCCTATGAAGCCTAAGGACTTGTGTAAGCCAGACACACCGTGATGCAAGCATGCAAGGTTGCACATGTGCACAGGGGGTGCACGTGTCTGGAGTTGGGTTGCAGTGGCTGGAGACCCTGGCACCAACTCTCTCACACACAAACATACTCTCTCTCTCTGGCACCAAAAAAAAAGGCCAGTCTGTTGGGCTTGCCTCAAAAAAAAAAAAAAAAAATCAAAATGAGATAACTTAGCATTTAAGGCATTTACCTTCAAAGCTTAAGGACCCAGGTTCAATTCCCAAGTACCCATGTAAGCCATATGCACAAGGTGGTACATGTGTATGGAGCTTATTTGCAGTGGCTAGAGGCACTGGCATGCCCATTCCCTCTTTCTCACTCTCAAAATAAATAAATAAATAAAATATTTTTTGAAGAATCATAATGGGGCTAAGTGGTTAAGGTGCTTGCCTTCAAAGCCAAAGGACCCAGGTATACCCAGATACACAAGGTGTCACATGCATCTTGAGTTCGTTTGCAGCTGATAGAGGCACTGGTGTACCCATTCTTTCTGTCTCTCTGCCTCTTTCTTTCTGTCAAATAAATAAATAAATTTTTAAATATCAGAATGAAGCCAGGCATAGTGGTACACACCTTTAATCCCAGTACTTGGGAAGCAGAGGTAGAAGGATCACTTTGAGTTCAAGGCCACTCTGAGATACCTAGTGAATTCCAACTCATCTTGGGCTAGAGTAAGACCCTACCTTCAACAACAAAAAAAAGAGTTGGCACACCAGTTAAGGTCCTTGCTTGCAAATCATGACAGCCTAGGTTCAATTCCCCAGTACCCACTTAAATCCAGGTACACAAACTGGTGCATGCATCTGGAATTCATTTGCAGTGGCAAGAGGCCCTGGCGTGCCCATTTTCTCTCTCTCTCCCTCTTTGCAAATAAATAAATGATTTTTTTGTTTTTTTTGAGGTAGGGTCTCATTCTAGCCCAGGTGGACCTGGAACTCACTCTGCAGTCCCAGGCTAGCCTCAAACTCACAGTAATCCTCCTACTTCTGCTTCCCAAGTGCTGGGATGAAAGGCATTTGCCACCATGCAAGCTTAAATATATATCTTTTAATTGCATTTTAGGGCTGGAGAGATGGCTCAGCTGTTAACGTACTTGCCTACAAATCCTAATGACCTGGGTTCAATCCCCCAGTACCCACACAAAGCCAGATGTGCAAAGTCGCACATGTGTCTGAAGTTCGTTTGCAGTGGCTAGAAGACCTGGCATACTCATTCTCTGTGTGTGTGTCTCTCTTCTCTCTCTCTCTGCTTGCAAATAAAATAAAAACAACTGCATTTTAAAGCTAAAACTTGTGGAATAAGTTTCCAGCAGTGTGATATAAGATGGGAGAAAGGGGTCTGAAGAGATGGCTTAGCAGTTAAAGCACTTGCCTGAAAAGCCAAAGGACCCAAATTTGATTCCCCAGTACCTCTTCCTGAGACAGCCCCTAGCCCTAACCAACCAGCTATCCCTCTGGTTCACCTGAGCCAGAAGACAGCCCACCACTAGAAGGTTATAAATACATTTCCAAGGGGAGGGCATGCTCTCTGAGTTGCCTAACCACTTGGGAACTTCCATCTGTGGGTGATTTTTTCCCTGAGCTGGGTCTGGGCTGGCTCAACCCAGACCCAGGCACAGCCAGAAAAGCCCCCTAGCTCTTACTGTCCACATGGGCTCCTTTACCCCATCCAACTCCCCACATGTCAAGAGTTCCTTGATCTTCCTTTTCTCTTTTCTTTCCATGGTTCTCCCAGGTCCTCCACATGGGATCTCTAGTCCCATGGGTATCTTTACTTTCTGTAATTCTCTCAATAAATAATAATTATCCTTCTCAGCCTTTTAATTTATTTATTTATTATTTATTTGAGAGCAACAGACAGAGAGGCAGATAGAGAGAGAGAGAGAATGGGCATTCCAGGGCCTCCAGCTACTAAAGACAAACTCCAGATGCATGTGCCCCCTTGTGCATCTGGTTAACATGGGTCCTGGGGAATTGAGCCTTGAACCAGGGTCCTTAGGCTTCACAGGCAAGTGCTTAACTGCTAACCATCTCTCCAGCCCCTTCTCAGCCTTTAAAAAATATATTTTGCTTATTTATTTATGGGAGAGAAAGAGAAAGGCAGGCAGAGAGAGAGAATGGGCGTGCCAGGACTTCCAGCCACTTCAAAGGAACTTCAGATGCATGTGCCTCCATATGCATCTGGCTTGCGTGGGTCCTGAGAATCAAATGTGGGTTCTTTGGCTTTGCAGGCAAGTGACTTAATTGCTAAGCCATCTCTCCAGCCCTCAGTCTTTTAAAAATTTTTATTTATTTATTTGAGAGAGAAAGAGGGACAGAGAAAGAGAATGGATGTGCCAGGACCTCCTGCCACTGTAAACGAACTCCAGACACATGTGCCAACTTGTGCATCTGGCTTAGGTGGGTCCTGGAGAATTGAACCTGAGTCCTTTGACTTTGCAGACAAGGGCCTTAACTATTGACCCATCTCCGCAGCCTCATTCTATTTTTAAAAAAATATTTTATTGCTGCTCTGTTCACAATAGCTAGGAAATGGAACCAGCCTAGATGTCCCTCAACTAATAAGTGGATAATGAAAATGTGGCACATTTATACAATGGAGTTCTACTCAGCAGTAAAGAAAAATGAAGTTATGAAATTTGCAGGAAAATAGATGGATCTGGAAAGGATTATACTAAATGAGGTAACCCAGGCCCACAAAGCCAAGCATAGCATGTTTTCTCTCATATGTGGATCCTAGCTATAGATGATTGGACTTCTGTGAGTAGGAAGAAAACTCAGTAGCAAAAGCCAGTAAGCTAGAAAAGAGATCTAAAGGGAAGAGAAAAGAAGGGAGGGGGTACTTAATAGTGTGGTATTATATATATGTAAGTAAAAGAATAGATTAATGGGGGTGAAAAGGCCCAAGTGAAGTCAGGGGAAGAGATTGAGTAAAGGAAAGATGGAGAGAGGGCTAATCAAAATCTAAGAGGAGGGCTGGAGAGATGGCTTAGCGGTTAAGCGCTTGCCTGTGAAGCCTAAGGACCCTGGTTCGAGGCTCGGTTCCCCAGGTCCCACGTTAGCCAGATGCACAAGGGGGCGCACGCGTCTGGAGTTCGTTTGCAGAGGCTAGAAGCCCTGGCGCGCCCATTCTCTCTCTCTCCCTCTATCTGTCTTTCTCTCTGTGTGTCTGTCTCTCTCAAATAAATAAAAAAATTTTAAAAAAAAATCTAAGAGGATATAAATAAATCATGTGGAATCTTACTTTTTTGGACAATGGAACACTCAGAAGCCATAGATTGTTTCTAAGAAATTTTCAGTGCCAGGGATGGGATACCTTCCAGTGAGTTGTTGTTCAGAGAGGTCCCTGATGCCCCCAAAACATTACAGGCCATTTCTGAGGACCTTGGCTTCCCACCAAGAATAGATGGTAAGACCCTATTGCTGAAGATTCCACATACTTGGGCTGCAAGGCCACTGAAAAATCCTGTTGGAGCTGAGCTAATAACCTCTAGAATAGCTCACAGAAAGCTGGAAGAAGCCATTCTACATGCAGTTCAATGGGAGAAAGAGAAATCACCAGTGAAGATATTCAACAGTGGACACTGCAAGCCTTATATTTTGCCAGCCAGGCCAAATGAGCCAAGGGGTGCAATACTGGCACGTTTGTCATAGTGGAAACCAACTGCCCTCTAATTGGACTAGAGGCCCACTCCATAGGAGAGAATATATCCCTGATACAGAAAAACTAAAGTGGGTAATCGTGAGCCCTAGTGGTGTAATGTCTGCTGCCGTCTGGCTAAATGTATATAATATGCTCATCAAACTGCCCAGTAAGCACTTCTCTTAATGTTCATACCTACTTTCACTTTTGGTAGAGAACCTTCTCTTTTCAGATGGCAGTGACCTTGGGATGACTCAGAAGGCATCATGGTGCTGGGAAGAAGTGACAGGAGTGCTCAGCACTGTAATATCTCTATTACACCTCCCAAGGCTCAGGGTCCATTGCAGAAGAAATGGCAGAAAGAATGTAAGAGCCAAAGTAAGGGTAAGAGTCCTTACAACGTGCTCCTCCAGACAGAAAATGGCCTAGATATCCATGACCTCACAGTGCCTGACAAGATCATGACATCAAAATAAAAGACTGATTGAGAGGAGGAAGGGATATGATGGAAAGTGGGGAGAGAAAGGGCATTACCATGGGATATTGTTTACAATCATGGAAGTTGTGAAGAAGAAGAAGAAGAAGAAGAAGAAATAAGAAGAAATAAAAGATAAAATATTTTATTGCTGCTCTATTCACAGTATCTAGGAAATGGAACCAGCCTAGATATCCCTTAATTGATGAGTGGACAATGAAGATATGGTACATTTATACAATGGAGCTCTCTTCAGTTGTAAAGACAACTGAAATTTGCAGGGAAATGGATGTACCTGGAAAAGATTATACTCAGTGAGGTAACCCAGGCCCAGAAAGCTAAGCACTGTATGTTCTCTCTCATGTGGATTCTAGCTACAAATGCTTGGACTTGTATGTGAGTTGGAAAAAAAAACTTGGTAGCAGAGTCCAGTAAGCTAGAGAAAGGGGCTATAAAGGAGGGAGGAGAGGAAAGAACTTGAGGAGATGATAATGTATCTATGTAAGTAGAAGAAAAGATTACTGGGGATGGAAATGCCTAAGTGAGATCAGGGGAGGATATTAAGTAAAGGAAGGGTGGGAGAAGGGTTAATCAAAATCTAAAAGTGTATGAATAAACTGTATGGTAACCTACTTTTTGGACAATGTTGCATCCAGAAGCCATACATTGTTATTAAAAAATTTCAGTGCCAGGGATAGGATATCTTCCAGTGAGTTGTTGGCCCCTACAGGCCATTGCCAACTCTCTTGATTTCCCACCATGAATAGATGGTAAGACCCTATTGCTGAAGACTCCACGTGCTTGGGCTGCAAAGTTACTGAGAAATCTTGCTGGAGTTGAGTTGAAAACCTCCTCTGTGTAGAGCAGCTGACACAAATATGGAAAAAAAAATCCTATACTACATGCATCTCACTGGGAAAGACAAGTAATCAGTGGAGATAAACAACCATGGACACTGCTATCCTTATGTTTGGACAGCCAGGCCCAATGAGCCAACCGGGGCAATAGTGGCATGTCTGTTAAGGGAGAAACGAATTGCTATTTAATTGGACTGGAAGCTCACTCCACAGGAGGGGATACATGCCTGATACTGAAAACCTATGACATGGGAAGTCAATACTTTAGGGATGTAATACCTGCTGGTATCTGGCTAAATGCATGTATTAGGCTCACCAAACTGCCTGGAAAGCACTTCTCTTAATGTTCATACCCATATGTTAATGATACTCTCACTTTTGGTTAAAAAAGCTTCTTTTTTCAGATGGAAGTAACTACTGGGATGACTCAAAAGTACTATAGTGCTGAAAAAAAGTGACAGAGGCGAGCTCAGCACTGAAACTTCTCTATCACACCTTCCAAAGCTCAGGGTCCATTGCAAAAGAGGAAAGAATGTAAGAGCCACAGGAAGGGTAGAACTCATTGCAATGCACTCTACCAGACACAAAATGGCCTGGATATCCATGATCTCATAGTGTCTGACACTACCTATACAAGACCATCATAATAGGAGGAAAAGATCATGATATCAAAATAAAAAGAGAGACTGATTGAGATGGGGAGGGGATATGATGGAGAGTAAGGTTTCATAGGGGAAAGTGGGGGATGGAGGGAATTATGATAGAATATTGTCCAGAATTATAGAAGTTGTCAATTAAAAAATTTCTTAAGAAAAAGGCAGAGAGGGCTGGAGAGATGGCTTAACAGTTAAGGAGCTTGACTGCAAAGCCTAAAGACCCATGTTTGGCTCTCCAGGTCCCACATAAGTCAGATGCATAAGGTGACACAAATGCACAAGGTCAACCAAGTGCAAAGGGGACACAAGTGTCTGGAGTTTGATTCCCTTGGCTGGATGCCCTGGCACGCTAATTGTTTCTCTCTGTCTTTCTTTTACTCTCTCATAAATAAATAAACAAATACTTTTTTAAGAAAAAAGCAGAGAGTGATCTGGGTGAGGTGGTACACATCTTTAATCCCAGCACTTGGGAGGCAGATGTAGGAGGATCACTGAGAGTTCAAGGCCACCCTGAGACTACATAGTAAATTTCAGGTCAGCCTGAGCTAGAGTGAGACCCTACCTCAGAAAACAAAACAAACAAACAAAAAAAAGCAGAGAGCTGGGAGTGGTGGTACATGTCTTTAATCCCAGCACCCAAGAGGCAGAGGTAAGAGGACTACACTGAGTTCAATGCCACCCCGAGACTACACAGTGAATTTCAGCTCAGCTTGAGCTAGAGCAAAAGCCTATCTTGAAAAAAAAAAAAAAACAGAGAGAATGGGATATATGAAATATTTGAAGTGATGATGGAAAATAATTTCCCCAAAAATAATGAAGTATGTAAAGCCACAAATAAAAAAGTATCAGAAAACTCTAAGATAGGAAACCATAAAAAAATGTAGACATATCACTGTCTACCTAATGATAACCAAAGACAATCTTGACCATGCCCAAGAAAAAGAAATATGACAGAAACAAAAATGAGGATTACAAAACAGGCATACTGGCATATGTCTTTAATTAATCCCAGCCCTTGGGAAGCAGAGGTAGGAGGATCACCGTGACTTCAAGGCCATCCTGAGACTACATAGTGAATTCTAGGTCAGCCTGGGCTATAGCAAGACACTACCTGAAAAAACAAAAAATAAATAAAGAAGGATTAAATGTAGATCTGCTAGAAATTATACAATTTAATGTTTTAAATTACTGTTATCTAACTAAGAAACATATATATATGTCTGTCTCATGAAAGAATTTTCAAAGTCTAAGAAGTTCATAATTCCTATGATGTCAACTATTACCTGCTCCTTTTACAAAATTCACTTTCTATGTATCTGGTAGGCACCTTAAGCCACTCATTTGGAGTTATAAAGTGCCTTGAATTAGAAATACTTGGAAATCTGGTATGTAGTTGGGCCTTCTCAATCTCTTTAAATTCCTTCATTGAATATATTTTTCCTGAAAGAAAATCAGTAGTCTAAATTAGCATCCTTAAAAGTAACTTCAATTGCTCTTGGGATAGAAAATGCATAAGAATTAGGAATGAAGTACCAGTCTCACACTGAAGAAGAGTTCTTTTTTCATCATACTTGTCATATTGTGCTTTTTTCAAAGGGTCACGAAATGGTGGCATGATGACCTATAAGAGAAACATTTCTCTGAGGACTGGATTGCAGCTCTGAGTAGTAAACATTCTAACTATAAGATCCCATATGTTCTTCATGCCAGAAGAGTGAAGAATACAGTATCTAAAACTTATATGCCCATTATACATAAGATCTTACAAAGAGATGGAGGAATTCTGATACTTCTCTGACCCTCTAGCCAAGAGGCAAAGTTAACTTGCACTTATTTCAGAGTTTGGGTTTGGTCTTCAAAATTTTTTTCATTACTATTATATGTCCCTAACTTTAAAAATTCCTTTCCCTTGAATAAACAGAACAACCATATTCATATATTTACCTTAATCTTAACGTTCATAGTCAACAACATAAATAATGGTATATAAAACTTAACTAAAATGCTATTCATAGATCACCTGTGAACCAAACCAGGGTATCAGACCACTAAATTTCTTCTTTGGGGGGGGAGTTTGAGGCAGAGTCTCACTCTAACCCAGGCTGACCTGGCACTCCACTCACTCTGTAGTACAAGACTGGCCTCAAACTCACAGTAATCCTGCTAACTTTGCCTCCTGAAAGCTAGGATTAAAGGTGTGTACCCTTCTTTTAATGGCCAATGTTATCAATATCAGAATGGCAGTTCTACAAATGAAAAGAGCATTTGGAAGCAGTCATAGTTTTAGCCTGCTCCATGAAATTCTACTATAAGCTGAAAAGGACACATGCTCTTACTATAATCAGAGTTGTTTTCTCGGATAACTATTATATACAACATGTCTATTAAAGAGTTAATTGGCAGGCTAGAGAGATGGCTTAGAGGTTAAAGTACTTGCCTGCAAAGCCTAAGGATCCATATTCAACTTCCCAGATCCCACAAAAGCCAGACACACAAGGTGACACATGTGCAAGGCTGCACATAAGCACAAGGGCATGCATGCTTCTAGAATTTGATTGCAGCAGCTGGAGGCCCTAGTGCACCAACTTTCTCTCTCTCATAAAGATGTGTGCAATGCAACCATGCCTAGCAAAACAAACACACACACACACACACAAAAAAAAAAAAAAAAACCCTAAATAAGTCGAGCATGGTGGGGTACATCTTTAATCCCAGCACTTGGGAAGCAGAGATGGGAGGATTGCCTTGAGTTTGAGGTCACCCTGAGACTACCCAGTGAAATCCAGGTCAGTCTGGGCTAGATTGAGACCCTACCTTGAAACCCCACCCCACCCCAAAGAAAAACCTGAATGAAAATGTTGTAACCTAGTGGCTCTCTCAATATAGTTTAAAACATATTATTGTGCATGCATCAGAAGCACATACATAAAAACAGAGAAGAGTCATATGGTTTATATACATGTAAACACTCAAACTTGTCATTCTATACATTTTTTCTGGTTTTTCAAGGTCATACATACTTTTGTACTTTTTTTTAGAAAGGACTTTTATTTTATTTAATTTATCCATTTGAGAAAGACAGAGGGAAAGGCAGGTAGAGAAAGAGAGAGTGTGGACACAACAGAGCCTCCAGACACATGTACCACTTTGTGCATCTGGCTTACATGGGTTCTGGGGAATCGAACCTGAGTCCTTGGGCTTTGCAGGCAAGCACCTTAAGCACTAAATCATTTCCTCAACCCATACTTTTGTATTTTTGAGACAGGGTCTCATGTAGCCCAGACTGGCCTCAAACTTACTATATACCTCAGGATGGCCTTCAAATTCTGATTCTCCCATCTCTACCCCCCCAATGTATTGATTGCAGGCATGTGAACTACAATGCCTGCAATCAATATGTTATATACTATATATATAATTATATAATATATAATTAATATATTAACATATATTAATACTATATATATATTTTTTAAAAGAACAAATAGCTGGGCCTAGTGGCATACATCTTTAATCCCAACACTCCAGAGGCTGAGGTAGGAGGATGGTCATGAGTTAAAGGCCAGCCTGAAACTACTTAGTGAATTCCAAGTCATCCTGGGCTAGAGCAAGACCCTAACTCAAAAAAAAATTTTTTAAGTAAAAAATAAAATAAGTGTGCTTAACATATCTTTTGTGAAAATAACTATATTTTCCAAAACAAAAATGGAGCTGGGCATGGTGGCACACACCATTAATCCCAGAACTCAGAAGACAGAGGTAGGTGGATTGCCTGAGTTCAAGGCCACTCTGAGACTACATACTGAGTTTCAGGTCAGCCTGGGCTAGAGTGAAACCCTACCTCGGAAAAAAAAAAAAGTGGAAGTGGAAAGATTTAACATTGCCTTATATCTTTGTAAATTTCTTTAGTGTCTTGTTTAATAAAGGACAGCTAGGCCAGGCATAGTGGTATATGCCTTTAGTCCCTATACTCCAGAGACTGAGTTAAGTGGATTGCCATGAGTTCCAGATAAGCCTGGATTGCAGTGAGAGCTTACCTCAGAAAAATAAATATGGCTGGAGAGATATCTCAGTGGTTAAGGCACTTGCCTGCAAAGCCAAAGGACCCAGGTTAAATTCCCCAATGCCCATGTAAAACCAGATGCACAAGGTGGTGCATGTGACTGGCGTTCACTCACAATGGCTAAAGGCCCTGGAGCACCCATTCTCTATTTGCCTCTTTCTCTCTCTCAAATAAATGAATATTAAATAAATATTTTAGATAAAATAAATATTTTAGACAGCTAGATTCCCATATCAGCTTCTATATGCAGTATGTTGAAATTTTTTGTTTTAGTTAAAGCTTATAAAGAAAATCCAAGCTGAGCGTGGTGGCACACACCTTTAATCCTAGCACCCAGAAAGCAGAGGTAGGAGGATTGCCATGAGTTTGAGGCTACCCTGAGACTCCATAGTGAATTCCAGGTCAGCCTGGGCTAGAGTGAGACCCTACCTTGAAAAACCAAAAAAAAGAAAAAAGAAAATCCATATAGATATGTGTTTGGAAAAGACAGGAGCATTTGAATAACCTTTTCAGATCACTGTGAATACTCTTATTTGATACTTTATCCAGTTAGCAAGTGATAGTTTCTTATCCCAGCACTTTGGACCCAAAGATAGAAGGATTACTGTAAGTTCAAGGTCACCCCCACGACTGCATAGTGAATTCCATGTCAGCCTGAGCTATAGTGAGACACTACCTCAAAAAACCAAAACAGACTTCTGGTTAAGGTGGTGGAGAAGTAGCCACACCAAAGCATCATGGGGGAGACAAAGGCAGAAAAACGTACAAAACACTCTTCTGAAAAGTGAAGGTATATAAGGAATTGACCTCAACAGAGAAGCAGGAGAGACCCATACCCTCTAGCAACAAAACAACTAGCCAGAATCAGCAACCGCCACAGCTCTGGCAGTTCACTAGAAAGAGATAGGCACCCAGCCCTGCCTGAGGCAGCATGAAGAGAACCCAGGTGAAGGGATTCTCCAATCAAACCAGCCTCACAGAGTTAAAAAAAACCTGAAGGAGAAGACAGCAAGGACTAGCTGAGCAGCTCCAGAAGAACTTCGGGCATTATCTACAGCCTCCCCTCCTGAACTGCCAGCATCAAGGACCAATGAAGAGCTCAGGATACCAAGGGACTGAAGCCGTCCTCACACACAGCATCCAGAACAGCTGATCTAAAGAGATCCATTGATCAAAGCAGCCCAAGTACAAAAAAGAGAAAACCAACTTCCAGGTAAGATGATGGCATAGCAGCCATGCCAAGGCAGCCTGGGGAAAGAAATAAGAAGAAAAACAGCAAAATACACTCTTTACTGAAAAGTGAAGGTGAATAAGGCATTATTAACCACAGCAGAGAAGCAAGAGAGCCTCAGATCTTCCAGAAAGCAGGAAACCAGACAGAATTCCAACAAGGCACTGGTGGCCCTGATCTGCGCACCCACCCAGCCTGGTGCAGAGCTGCAGGAGCAGAAGCCAGGTGAAAAGAGTTTGCACTCACACAAGCCTCCTCTCAAACTCAAAACACCCAAAGGGGTAGACAACAACAGCTACTCAAGGAGAACACAAATGGCACCAGCTGAGCAGCTCTGGTACAACCCCAGACATCCTGCACAACCTCTCATCCCCCAACCACCAGTGCCATAAACCACCAGAGAGAACTCATCCAACTCCCCCCACACACATGGCACCCAGCACAGCTGATCAGAACACAAAATCCAGTGACACAAGCAGCCTAGCCAGTCCACAGCACAACAGAGAACAACCAAGGTGGGCACTCAGCATTGGTGAGATTGGAAGCCATACCAAAAGGTAACAGGGCCTACTTACACAAAGCCAGGTACATAAGCCTGCACTGGAAGTGCTAATCTCACCTTCCATGTCAGGGCAGGTTATGTGTTAGATTTGATTGATAAATTCTTCATTGGCTTTACCATTCTCAAATAAGGTATATTTTCATGGTGACTATACCTGCCTTTTGTTTGTTTCTTTTGAGGCAGAGTCTCACACTAGCCCAGGCTAACCTAGAATTCACTATGGGGGTCTCAGGGTGGCCTTGAACTCATGATGATCTTCCTACCTCTGCTTCCTGAGTGCTGGGACTAAAGGTGTGTGCTACCACGCCCTATTGCCTTTGACATTCCCTGATTTATAGAGCCTTTGTCTTTTTCTTCTGTCATTATTGGGGTCAGGCTCTCACTCTGCCCCAGGCTGACCTGGAACCCATTTCAGACCAGAAATCTCAGCCTCCCAGTTGATAGAATTAAGGGTGTGGGGCATGCCCAAGAATTAAGTCCAAATGGATCAAAGACCTTAATATCAGACCCAAAACTCTGAAACTGCTAGAGGAAAACGTAGGGAAAGCCTTCAGCATTGGTATAGGCAATGACTTTCTGAATATAATACCAGCTGTTCAGGAAATAAAACCACTAATCAACCACTGGGACCTCATGAAATTACAAAGCTTTTGTACAGCAAAATACACTGTGAATAGAGGAAAGAGACAACCTACAGAATGGGAGAAAATCTTTGCCAGCTATACATCTCACAGAGACTAATATCTAGGATATACAAAGACCTCACAACACTAAATAATGGGGCTAGAGGGATGGCTTAGTGGTTAAGGCATTTGCCTGTAAAGCCAAAGGACCCAGGTTTGATTCTCCAGGACCCACATAAGTCAGATGCACACATCTAGAGTTCATTTGCAGTGGCTGGAGGCCCTGGCACACCCATTCTCTCTCCCTTTCTCTCTTTACCTATTTATCCTCTCTCAAATAAATAAATATACAGCCAGGCATGGACACACATGCCTTTAATCCCAGCACTTTGGAGGCAGAGGTAGAAGGATCACTGAGAGTTCGAGACCAGCCTAAGACTACATAGTAAGTTCCAAGTCAGCCTGAGCTAGAGTGAGACCCTACCTCACAAAACCAAAATAAAATAAATAAATAAAGATAAACACTTAAAAAAACTAAATAATATTTGCAAGGAGAGAGGGGGGAAGAGAGGAGAATGAGAACAGGTCTCTTGCCACTGCTGAAAAATTCCAGATGCACATTCCACTTTGTACATCTGGCTTTACATGGGTGCTGGGGAATCGAACCCAGGCTGTCAGGTTCTGCAAACAAGTGCCTTTAAATACTGAGCCATGGGCTGGAGAGATGGCTCAGCAGTTAAGAACTTGCCTGTGAAGCCTAAGGACCCCGGTTCAAGGCTCGATTCCCCAGGACCCACGTTAGCCAGATGCACAAAGGGGTGCACGTATCTAGAGTTCGTTTGCAGTGGCTAGAGACCCTGTCGCACCCATTTTCTCCCTCTCTCTCTCTCTCTCTCTCTCTCTCTTGGCCTCTTTCTCTCTGTCTGTTGCTCTCAAGTAAATAAATAAAAATAAAAATAAAAATAAATAATAAACTACCAAATAAAAAATGGGCTATGGAACTCAATAGAGAGATCTCAAAAGAAGAAATACAGATAGTGGCCTGACAAGATAGCTTAGTGGTTAAAACACTTGCCTGTGAAGCCTAAGGACCCATGTTTGACTTTCCAGATCCCACATTAGCCAGACACACAAAGGTGAGACAAGTGCAAGGTCGCATATGCCAACTAGGTGGCAAGAGTCTGGAGTTCAATTGCAGTGTATAAGGCCCCGGCATGCCAATTCTCTCTCTCTCTTTCTCCCCCTCCCTCCCTCCACCTCTCTTTAAAAAAAAAAGAAGAAAATAAATACAGATGGCATATAAACATCTAAAAAATGTTATACATACTTAGCCATCAGGGAAATGCAAATTAAAATGACTTTGAGATTCCATCTCACTCCTGTCAGAATGGTTATTATCAAGAAATCAAATGACAATAAATGTTGGTGAGGATGTGAGAATGTAATCTGGTACAGACATTGTGGAAATCAGTATGGAGGTACGTAAAGGTAAAGATAGATTTACCATATGACCCAGCTATACCACTCCTAGGCATATATCCTAAGGACTTGTCACACTACCTTAGAGATTCTTGCACATCCGTGTTTATTGCCACTTTATTCACAGTAACTAGGAAATGGAACCAGCCTAGATGCCCCTCAACTATTGAGTGGATAATGAAGATGAGGTTCATTTATACAACAGAGTTCTATTCAGAAATAAAGACAAATGAAATTATAGAATTTGCAGGGAAATTGGGTAGACCTGAAAAAGATTATACTTTGTGAGATAACCCCTGCTCAGAAAGCCAAGCACTGCATGTTCTCTCTCATATGTGAATCCTAGCTCCAAATTTTTAGACTTGCATTTGAGTTGGAATAAAACTTGGTAGCAGAGGACAGTAAGCTAGAAAGGGACTATCAAGGAGAGAGGAGAGGCAAAGACTTGAGGTGATGATATTGTATCTATGTAAGCAGAAGAACAGATTACTGGGGATGGAAATGCCAAAGTGACATCAGAGGACGAGATTAAGTAAAGGAAGGGTGGGGGAGGGTCAATCAAAATCTAAGGGTATGAATCTACTTCTTTGGACAATGTCACATCCAGAAGCTGTGGATTGTTAGTAGAAAATTTTCAGAGCCAGGGATGTGATACCTTCCAGTGAGTTTTTGGCCAGGGAAGTCCCTGATACCCCCAAAACAGTACAGGCCATTGCTGAGCCTCTTGATTTCCCACCAAGAACAGATGGTAAGACCTCTACTGCTGAAGACTCCTCCACATGCTTGGGCTGCAAGGTCACCAAGAAATCTTGCTGGAACTGAATTGTAAACCTCCTCCATGTAGACCAGCTAACAGAAAGTTACACTGCATGCAGCTCCATGAGAGAGAGTGAGAAGTCATCAGTGAAGGTAAACAACAGTGAACACTGAAAGCCTTAAATCCGGCCAACCAGGCCAAATGAGCCAACATGTGCAATATTGGCATGTCTGTTATAGAGGAAAACAACCACTACCTAATTGGCCCACTCCACAGGAAGAAATACATGTCTGATAAAAAAAAAAAAAAAAACAAACAAAAACCTATGATGGGGCTGGAGAGATGCCTTAGCAGTTAAGGTGCTTGCCTGCAAAGCCAAAGGATCCAGGTTCAATTCCCCAGGCAGATGCACAAAGGGACATATGTATCTGGAGTTTGTCTACAGTGGCTGGGAGGCCTGGAGCACCCATTCACACTCTCTCTCTCTTTCAAATTAATAAATAAAACCAGTGTGGTGGCACACACCTTTAATTCTAGCACTTGGGAGGCAGAGGTGAGTTCAAGGCCACCCTGAGACTACATAGCGAAATTCCAGGTCAGCCTAGACTAGAGTGAGACCCTACCTTGAAAAACCAAAAATAAATACTAAATAAGTAAAATAAATTTTTAAAAATTTTAAAAAATTCTATGATGAGGGAAGTCATGAGCCCTAGGCCTGCTGGTGTCTGGCTAAATGTATATACTATGCTCACCAAACTGCCCGGTAAGCACTTCTCTTCATGTTCATACCCATATATTAATGTTACTCTCACTTTTGGTTAGAGAAGCTACTCTTTTCAGATGGTGGTGACCTTGGGATGACTCAGAAGGCACCATGGTGCTGAGAAGTGACAGAGGTGTGCTCAGCACTGAAACATCTCTATCATACCTTCCAAGGCTCAAGGTCCACAGTGGAAGAGGTGGTGGAAAGAATGTAAGAGCCAAAAGAAGCGTAGGACTCTTTACAATGCACTCTTCCAGACACAAAATGGCCTAAATATCCATGATCTCGCAGGGCCTGGCACTACCTACACAAGGCCATCATAACAGAAGGAAAAGTTGATAGCATCAAAATAAAAGACTGATTGAGTGAGGAAGGGATATGATGGACAGTGGAGATGTGAAGGGGAAAGTTGGGGAGAGTATCATGGTTTATTGTCTTTAATTATGGAACTTGTCAATAATAAAATTTTTAAATAAAATTTAAAAACTTTTGTATAACAAAGGACACTGTGAATAGAGTAAAGATGCAACCTACAGAATGGGAGAAAATATTTTCTAGCTATACATCTGACAGAGGATTAATATCCAAGGATATATTTTAAAAAAGAACTCAAAAGAACTAAATAAGAAATCAAACAACCCAATTAAAAAATAGGCTACAAGTCAGGAGTAGTGGCACACACCTTAATCACCTGGGAGGCAGAGATAGGAGGATGGTTGTGAGTTCAAAGCCACCCTGAGACTACATAGTGAATTCCAGGTCAGCCTGAGCTACAGTGAGACCAACCTTGAAAACTAAAAAGGGGGGGGGGGTATGAGAGCCAAGCCTGGTGGCACATGCCTGTAATCACAGTACTCAGGAGACAGAGGTAGGATGATCAGTGGGCATTAAAGGCCACCCTGAGTTTACATAGTGAATTCCAGGTCAGCCTGGGCTACAGTGAAATCCTACCTTGAAAAACCATAAAAAGAAAACAAATGATAAGAATGTGGGAAAAAAGGGACTATTCTACACTGTTGGTGGGAATTTAAACTGGTACAGCCATTGTGGAAATTAATGTGGAGGTTCCTGAGACAGCTAAAAATAGATTTATCATATGACCCAGCTATAGCACTCCTAGGCACATATCCTAAGGACTCGTCTCACTACCTTACAGATACTTGGATATCCATATTTATTGCTACTCTATTCAAAATAGCTAGGAAATGGAACCAGCCCAGATATGCCTAAACTAATGAATGGATAATGAATATGTGGAACATCTATATAATTGAGTTCTATTCAGCAGTAAACAAAATGAAATTACAAAATTTGCAGGGAAATGGGTGATCTAGAAAGGATTATACTAAGTGAGATACCTAGCTCCAGAAAGCCAAAAGTCACATGTTCTCTTTCATATGTGAATCCTAGCTACAAATGTATGTGAGTTGGAGTAAAAATCAGTAGCAGAGGCCAGTAAGCTAGAAAGGAACTATAAGGGAGGAAGGAGAGGGGAGGACTTAAGAAGATGGTATCGTATATATGTAAATAGATGAACAGATTACTGTGGGTGAATGGCCTAGGTGAGGTCAGGGCAACAGATTGGAGTAAAGGAAGGGTGAGGGGACAGTTAATCAAAATTTAAGAGGATATGAACAAGCCATATGGAAATAAACTTTTCTGGACAACAGCCCACCCAGAAGCCATAAATTGTTACTAGAAAAATTTCAGTGCCAGGGATGGGATAGCTTCCAGTGGGTTGTTGACCAGGGAGGTCCCCGATGCCCCCAAAACATTATAGGCCATTGCCAAAGCTCTTGGTTTCCTACGAGAACTAGGTGGTAAGACCCTATGGCTGAAGACTCCATATGCTTGGGCTACAAGGTTACTGAGAAACCAAGCTGGAGCTGAGCTGAAAACCTCTCTAGAGACCAGCTGACAGAAAGCTGGAAAAGGTACATTGCATGCAGCCCTATGGCAAAAGAAGTCATCAGTGGAGATAAACAACAGTGGGAACTGCAAGCCTTAAGTTTGGCCAGCCAGGCCAAATGAGCCAATAAATGCAATAGTGGCATATTTGTTATGGGGAAAACCAACCACTCACTAATTGGACTGAAGGCCCACTCCGTGAGAGGGAATACATGTCTGGTACTGAAAACCTATGACCGGGGAGGTTATAAGCTAAATGCCTATATTATGCTCACTAAACTGCTCAGTAGGCACTTCTCTTAATGTTCATACTCATATTCATGCTACTCTCACTTTTGGATTAGCGAAGCTTCTCGATTCAGATGGTAGTGACCTCTATGATAACTCAAAAGGCACCATGGCACTGAGAAGTGACAGAAGAATGCTCAGAACTGAAACATCTCTACCACACCCTCCAAGGTTCAGGGTCCATTTTGGAAGAGATGTGAAAAGAGTGTAAGAACCAAAGGAAGGGTAGAACTCCTTACAATGCAATTATCCAGACACAAAATGGCCTGGGGCTGGAGAGATGGCTTAGCAGTTAAGCGCTTGCCTGTGAAGCCTAAGGACCCTGGTTCGAGGCTCGGTTCCCCAGGTCCCACGTTAGCCAGATGCACAAGGGGGCGCATGCGTCTGGGGTTCGTTTGCAGAGGCTGGAAGCCCTGGCGCGCCCACTCTCTCTCTCTCCCTCTATCTGTCTTTCTCTGTGTCTGTCGCTCTCAAATAAATAAATAAATAAAAATACAAAATGGCCTGGATATCCATGACCTCATAATGCCTGGTCTTACCTACACAGGATCCCCATAGTAGGAGGAAATGATGATGACATCAAAATAAAAGAGATTAGAGCCAGGCGTGGTGGTGAAAGGCCCAAGAATTCAGAAGCTCAAAAATACTATCACACTCCAAAGGGAGCTTAAGCGGCCCCCTGCATACCTCAAACTCCAGGCTTTACTCTCTGTTAGAAGCAAGTAAAGAATCCCTCTTCTCATTATATCAGAGCCCGCTCCTAATATAAAACTAGGTAAAAAGGGCATGAGATAGCCCTCAAGGATGGGAAATGAGTAATAAAGTGAACCACTTATTTGGTTTCTGTAAATAGCCTGCACCATAAGCCTTAATAGCCCACACTGTAAGCCTTAGTAGCTCACACCATAAGCTGTAGCAGCCTGCCTCAGACCACCAAGGTCATAGGAGGCTGATACCATACTCTGCTACCCCCACCTAAGGACCTGCGCAAATGCTGACCATCAAGGTCACAAGAGAATGATTGGTCCATGAGGGGCTTGAACAAAGTAAACTAATTGGCTTAGAAACTATGGGGTGGCACAAACTGACTGGCTAACACCTTGCGGGCTCCTGATATTGTTAAATGATTGGTCTAATGCACAGGCTTTGTTAGAAACCCTATAAAAACTGTCCTGTTCCTGCATTTGGGGCTCTGCAGTCCTCTACCCCTGTGTGGTGTACGACTGTGGGCCCCAGCACACTTGGAATAAAATCCTCTTGCAGTTTGCATCAAAACCACTTCTCGTGAGTGATTTGGGGTGTCGCCTTATCCGGGCAGAGCGTGGGGGCCCCCTGCGGGGTTTTTTTTCCTACATTGGGGGCTCGCCCGGGATGTGAAGGCCCCCACACACACCCGAGAACCGACTTGGAGGTAAGGGGGCCCCTTCTGGAGTGAGTGTGTGCCGGCCGGTGTTTGTGTTCTGAGTATCTGGTTTCTGGGACGCGTGCTTTTGGCTTGGCTTGATTTGCAGCCGTCCTCTAGGGCCGTAAAGGACCAGAGGACTGTGATCAGCAGACGTGCTAGGAGGATCACAGGCTGCCACCCTGGGGGACGCCCTGGGAGGTGAGGAGAGCCAGGGACGCCTGGCAGTCTCCTACTGTCGGTCAGAGGACCGGGTACTGTTGTTAGAGTGGAAGCTTCCTCCTTCACGGCCGTCCGATTCTTTTGCCTGCTTGTGGAAGACACGGATGGGTTGCTGGTGTCTGGATTTGTTAGTCTCAGTTGTGTGTGTTGTTGTTGTTCTTTGTGTCTTTGTCTATAGTTCTAAAATGGGACAGACGGTGACAACGCCCCTTAGCTTGACTCTTGACCATTGGACTGAAGTTAAATCTAGGGCCCATAATTTGTCAGTTGAGGTTAGAAGGAGACCCTGACAAACGCTTTGTGCCTCTGAGTGGCCAACTTATGAGGTCAGATGGCCATCAGAAGGAACCTTTAATTCTGAGACTATTCTGGCTGTTAAAGATATTATTTTTCAGAATGGACCAGGCTCCTGTCCCAACCAAGAGGCTTATATCCTCACCTGGAAGGATTTGATGGACAACCCCCCGCCGTGGGTCAGGCCGTGGCTGAATAAACCCAGGAACTCAAGCTCCAGAGTCCTGACTCTCGAAAATGCAAAAAAGCCCTCTCCTGAGGGAGCCAGACCTCCCCCTCGCATCTATCCTGAGATCGAAGAGCCTCCGGCTTGGCTTGGCCTGAGACTCAGCCTGCCCCTCCCCCCCCTTACCTAGTCCTGGGAGCTGAGGGGAGGCCTCTCGCCCCTCCCGAAGCTCCGCCCTCCACCCTTCCCATGCCTCCGCCCCTCGCCCCTCCCGAAGTTCCGCCCTCCGCCCTTCCCATGCCTCCGCCCCCCCTCCCTCCCTGAGCCTCTGCCTCCAGGCTTGCCCGGGGTTCCTTCCTCTGCCCCTCCCGAGCTCCTGGAAATGGGAGGGCCAGCTGCAAGGACGCGGAGCCGGAGAGATGCTACCCCGGAGGGAGCAAATGGAATTGTAACACTGCCGCTACGCGAGGCAGGTCCTCCCATGCTGGGGGGCCAACTACAACCCCTCCAATATTGGCCTTTTTCCTCTGCAGATCTTTATAACTGGAAAGCTAACCATCCCCCTTTTTCAGAGGAACCCCAACGCCTCACGAGGCTGATGGAATCTCTTATGTTTTCTCATCAGCCTACCTGGGATGATTGCCAATAGCTGTTGCAGACACTCTTCACAACCGAGGAACGAGAGAGAATTTTAATAGAGGCCAGAAAAAATGTCCCTGGGGCCGACGGCAGCTGCAGCATGAGATAGACATGGGGTTCCCTCTGACTCGCCCTGTTTGGGACCACAATACGGCTGAAGGTAGGGAGAGCTTAAAAATCTATCGCCAGGCTCTGGTGGCAGGTCTCCAAGGTGCCTCCAGAAGGCCCACCAATTTGGCCAAGGTAAGAGAGGTGATGCAGGGGCCAACGGAGTCTCCCTCAGTGTTTCTTGAGAGGCTCATGGAAGCATTTAGGAGGTTCACACCCTTTGACCCCACCTCTGAGATTCAAAAAGGCTCAATAACATTAGCTTTCATAGGACAGTCAGCTTCTGATATCAGAAGGAAACTTCAGAGATTGGAGGGATTACAGGAAGTTGAGCTGCGTGATTTAGTAAAAGAGGCAGAAAAGGTATATTACAAAAGGGAGACAGAAGAGGAAAAGGAGCAGAGGAGAGAAAGAGAGAGAGAAGAACGTGAAAAGAGATGTGAGAAAGAGAGAAAAGAAAGGGAGGATAGTCGCAATAGACGACAAGAGAAAAATCTGACCAGGATCCTGGCCACAGTGGTAAAAACAAAAAAAAAGGAGAGAAAGGGAGAAAAATATTCAAAAGTTTAGGACAGGCCCTAGACAGATAGGGAACCTGGGCAACAGGACCCAACTTGATAGAGATCAATGTGCCTGTTGCAAGGAGAAAGGACACTGGGCAAGAGACTGCCCTAAGAAGAACAGCAAAAGACCTAGGGTCCTAACCCTTGGAGAAGATGAAGACTAGGGAGGACGGGGCTCGGAGCCCCTCCCCGAGCCCAGGGTAACTCTGAAGGTGGAGGGGCAGGGTTTGCAACCCTAGCAGCCCCCCTCTATCCACTAACTAAAGAAAAAGGAAAATTCATTTGGACCTCTGAACACCAGGGGGCGTTTAATGCCTTCAAGAAGGCACTATTAAGTGCACCTGCCCTAGCCCTCCCTGATGTGACCAAACCATTCACCCTTTACGTAGATGAGCGTAAGGGGATAGCCCGGGGAGTCCTAACCCAATCCTTAGGGTCATGGAGAAGACCCGTTGCCTACCTATCAAAGAAACTTGACCCCGTGGCTAATGGATGGCCTATATGTCTAAAAGCCATAGCGGCAGTGTCCACGTTGATCAAAGATGCTGATAAACTAACTCTAGGGCAGAGGATAACTGTCATTGCCCCCCATGCCCTGGAGAGCATTGTCCGGCAGCCCCCAGACCGATGGACGACTAACGCCCGTATGACTCACTACCAGAGCCTGCTCCTCACCGGCAGGATAATGTTTGCCCTGCCTGCTATCCTCAACCCCGCTACTCTTCTGCCTGAAGAAACTGATGAGACAGTGACTCATGACTGTCATCAACTGCTGGTTGAGGAAACTGGGATCCGAAAGGATCTCACAGATGTCCCACTGACTGGAGGAACATTAACCTGGTTCACAGATGGAAGCAGTTACATTGTAGAAGGTAAGAGGATGGCTGGGGCGGCGATAGTAGACAGAACACAAACAGTCTGGGCCAGCAGTCTGTCAGAAGGAACTTCAGCACAAAAGGCTGAACTCATGGCCCTCACACAGGCCTTACGACTAGCTAAAGGAAAGTCTGTGAATATCTACATGGACAGCAGGTACACTTTTGCTACTGCACATGTACACGGGGCCATCTACAAACAGAGAGGGCTACTTACTTCAGCAGGGAAAGAAATTAAAAACAAAGAGGAAATTCTAAGTTTGCTAGAAGCCCTACATCTACCCAAAAGACTGGCCATTATGCATTGCCCTGGCCACCAAAAAGCCAAAGATTTTATCTCCAAAGGAAACCAGATGGCTGACCAAGTGGCCAAGCAGGCTGCCCAGGGGTCAACCTTCTGCCCATAATTGAGAAGCCAAAGAACCAAAAAAGTGAGCAACGATATACCCCAAGTGACTGGCAAGAAGTTAAAAAGTTAGGCCAGTTCTCTGAAACTCCAGAGGGGGCCTGTCCTGACCCCAGACATCTGTGCCCTGGTAGCCAGGATAAAATTTTGGGATATCCCAGAGCTCACCCCAGAGGAGGTCTCTAGAGAAGTCCACTCTCATGTGGCAAAGCGGGCACTCACACAAGGGGTCATCTCCCAAGGTCAATATATGGCAGACAACCCAGGGTGCAGCTCTGGGCCAGCCCAACGTAAGATGCAGCATACTCCATTTTATGTCTGCCCCCGAACTTCTAAACGAAGTTATGGAGGGACAAAAGAGTTCTACTGTAAACACTGGGGTTATAAAACTACAGGTAATACCTACTGGCACCCAGCTTCCTCCTGGGACCTGATTACTGTGCAGGAAGGATTAGATGGGAAAAAAGCAGTTCCTCTCAGCATCTCTTTCACCCCCTAAGGTCGAGAGTCCCGAGACTGGATAAAAGGAAAAACTTGGGGACTCAGGTTTTATATGACAGGATGGGATAAGGGCCTAACCTTTACTATACGACTTAAGATAGAGCCTCCCACCCCAAGACCAGTAGGACCTAATAAAGTTCTAGTAAAACAGGGACCCCCTAAAGTGACATTACCCAAGCTCCCACCCACAGTGGCAACTAAGACCCATCACATAACGACTGCTAGAACCCCTTTGACTAGCCCACTCTCGGAGGCCCCACACGGGACAAGACAGAGGCTCTTTAGCCTAATCCAAGGGGCCTTCCTCGCCATAAATGCCACCAGCCCCAACATTACCTCTGCCTGCTGGCTTTGTTTATCCTCAGGACCACCCTACTATGAGGGGATGACGACTATGGGAGAGTTTAATATAACTAAAGAACATAATAGCCGGTGTTCATGGGGGACCAAAAACAAGTTGACTATCCCTGAGGTCTCAGGAAGGGGGGCATATACAGGAAAGGGCCCCCCATCCCACCAACATCTTTGTAATGTTACTCTGACCTATAGTCAGACTTCAGACAACCAATATCTAATGCCACGGTATAACAGGTGGTGGGCATGTGATACTGGGCTGACTCCCTGTGTTTCTACTTCAGTTTTTAACCCATCCAAAAATTTCTGTATTATGGTCCAGCTTGTCCCCCGGGTTTACTACCATCCTGAGGAAGTAGTCATTGATGAATATGACTATCATCCCACCCGATCCAAAAGGGAGCCTGTAACCCTTACCCTAGCAGTCATACTTGGCTTAGGGATAGCCGCCGGTGTGGGGACAGGGACCACGGCCCTGGTCACGGGACCACAACAATTAGAAAGAGGGCTTGATGAACTACATGCTGTCATAAATGAGGATCTCCAAGCTTTAGAGAAATCTGTTAGTAATCTAGAGGAGTCCCTGACCTCCTTATCTGAAGTGGTCTTACAAAACCGGAGGGGATTAGACCTACTGTTCCTAAAAGAAGGTGGATTATGTGCAGCCTTAAAGGAAAAATGTTGCTTTTATGTAGATCACTCAGGAGCTATCAGAGACTCCATGAGCAAACTCAGGAAATGACTAAAAAAGCGTCAAAGGGAGAGGGAAACTGACCAAGGATGGTTTGAGGGATGGTTTAACAAGTCCCCCTGGATGACTACTCTGCTTTCCACCCTGATGGGACCCTTAATGGTTTTGCTCCTGATGCTTTCAGTTGGGCCTTGCATACTTAATAAAATTTTTACTTTTGTTAGAGAACGAGTGAGTGCGGTCCAGATCAGGATGCTTAGACAACAATACAATATAAGGGCCTTCAGGGCAGAGAAAAAGATTACATTTAGTCCTTCCAAGTTCTAAGATTAGAACTATTAACAAGAAAAAAAGTGGGAAATGAAAGGCCCAAGAATTCAGAAGCTCAAAAATACTATCACACTCCAAAGGGAGCTTAAGCGGCCCCCTGCATACCTCAAACTCCAGGCTTTACTCTCTGTTAGAAGCAAGTAAAGAATCCCTCTTCTCATTATATCAGAGCCCGCTCCTAATATAAAACTAGGTAAAAAGGGCATGAGACAGCCCTCAAGGATGGGAAATGAGTAATAAAGTGAACTACTTATTTGGTTTCTGTAAATAGCCTGCACCATAAGCCTTAATAGCCCACAGTGTAAGCCTTAGTAGCTTGCACCATAAGCTGTAGCAGCCTGCCTCAGACCACCAAGGTCATAGGAGGCTGATACCATACTCTGCTACCCCCACCTAAGGACCTGCGCAAATGCTGACCACCAAGGTCACAAGAGAATGATTGGTCCATGAGGGGCTTGAACAAAGTAAACTAATTGGCTTAGAAACTATGGGGTGGCACAAACTGACTGGCTAACACCTTGCGGGCTCCTGATATTGTTAAATGATTGGTCTAATGTACAGGCTTTGTTAGAAACCCTATAAAAACTGTCCTGTTCCTGCATTTGGGGCTCTGCAGTCCTCTACCCCTGTGCGGTGTACGACTGTGGGCCCCAGCGCGCTTGGAATAAAATCCTCTTGCAGTTTGCATCAAGACCGCTTCTTGTGAGTGATTTGGGGTGTCGCCTTATCCGGGCAGAGCGTGGGGGCCCCCTGCGGGGTTTTTTTCCTACAGTGGCACACACCTTTAATCCTTTAACTTGGGAGGCAGAGGTAAGAGGATTGCTGTAAATTCAAGGCTATTCTGAGAATACACAGTAAATTCCAGGTCAACATGAGTGAGAGTGAGACCCTGCCTTGGAAACCAATAAATAAATAAATAAGATTAATTGAGAGGAAAAGGGGATATGATGGAGGGTGGATCTGTGAAGGGTAAAGTGGGGGAAAGGAAGGAAATATCATGGCTTATTGTTTATTGTTTTGGAAGCTGTCAATAAAAAATGTTTTAAAAAAAAGCAAAGAAGGAACCAACTTCACACTCAGTGTAGGTGAGACTATAAGACAATACAAAAGGTCACCTTGCACTGGCCCAAAGCCAGGTATATAGGCCTGTACTGGAAGTACTAATTGTACCTTCCATGTCAGGAAAGGCTGATAAAGAAAAGAATCTCGATTGCCTATAAAATCTAAGGACCCTGGTTCAAGGCTCGATCCCCCAGGACCCACGTAAGACAGATGCACAAGGGGCGCATGCATCTGGAATTCATTTGCAGTGGCTGGGGGCCCTGGCACGCCCATTCTCTCTCTTTTTCTCTCTGTCTATTGCTCTCAAATAAATAAAAATAAACAACAACAACAAAAAAAGAATCTCAGGAAGGGAAAGAGTTCAAAAATTTAGCTCACTTATATAAAATACAAGGCTGGAGAGATTGCTAAGTAGCTAAGGCACTTACCTGCAAAGGCCCACAATCTGGGCTTAATTCCCCAGTATCCATGTAAAGCCAGATGCACAAAGTGGTGCATTCATCTGGCATTCGTTAGCAATGGCTTGAGGCCTTGGTGTGCCCATTTTTTCTGTCTCTGTTCTATCTATTTCTCTCTACTTGAAAATAAATAAAAAATAATTTTCAAAAATATTGATTCATTAGATTTGATTCATGTCCTTTTGTTCAGCTTTGGCATTCTTAAATAAGTTGTATTTTGGGATTGACTTTTGTTGCATTTGATATTTCTTGACTTATGGTGCCTTTCTTTCTTTTTCTTTTTTCTTGGGGACAGGGTCTTACTTGGGCTCAGGCTGGCTCAGGAATCTCAGCCTCCCAGATGACAGTATTAAGGGTGTGAGTCAACATGCCCAGCCCATTTAGGGAATTTGGTTTTATCAGTTTAACTGTTTTAATCCCCACTCATTCATGTATTGGTTTTATTTGTGTGTATGAATACTGTTCAGTTGGAGTTTATAATTGTTCTGTATTTTTCTCCACCCAGCCTACTATTGGAATCCTTCTAGAACCTCTCCTACCTACAATTTGTTTAGTTTCCCTCTTTTACCAACCGTTTTTCCACACCACACCCTGTTCTCTTTATCCCCTCCTTATTCTCTATAATTACAACTTCCCGTAGACTGAACAACTTCTAATATTTATGGAAACTAACAGCACCTAGGTTCTCTTTCCAAGATACCTCAGCCACCTCCATCTTTTTTTTCAAAGTTAATACTAACACTCACAGTAATTCACCTTGTACTGTTCCCATTTTGAAGTACCCAAAACCCTACTATATCTCTACCAGACTTGTTCTTTTACCCACCAGCAATTATTGAAATAAAAAGAAATACTGTGGCCAATTTGATGCTACTTTGTTTGCATAGTAGGCATATACAAAAGCTTGGATCACTCCCATTGTTACTCTGAGAGTATTACAAGGGCCACACTGGCACCTCAGGCCCCTACCCTGAAGATATATAACTTCTTATTTATACACCTAAGAATACAGTAGATAATTAGAAAACCCAAGCACTGAATTAACTTTAGATTCAAAAATATCTACATTTTAATATAAGAAACACAAAAAAAAAATCAAGACAACATAATTCTACCGAAAAATATAAATCCATCATAAATGACCTCCAGTAAGACTGATATAGATGAAATGCCTGACAAAGATTTCAAAAGAATGGTAAGTATGTTCAAGGAAATCAAAGAAGAAATCAAAGGTGTCAAAGAAGAAAACAAACTCCAGAAGGAATACCAATACAGAGAGGGAGAGGAAGAAAGGGAGAGAGAGAGAGGGAGGGAGATAATGGGCATGCCAGAGCCTCCAGCTACTGCAAATGAACTCTTAACTTAATTAACTTAATGAAATAAGGAGGTTGAGATAAGATATGAGTAAGGAAATGGAAACACTGACGAAATACCAATCAGAAATACGAGAAATGAAAAATAGAGAGATTCAAAATAAAAAACTGCAGAGAAGAGTGCTCAGCACTGAAACATCTCTTTCACACCTTCCAGGGCTCAGGGTCCATTGCAGAAGACATGGCAGAAAGAATATAAGAGCCAAAGAAAGGGTAGGACTCCTTACAATGTGCTCTTCCAGACACAAAATGGCCTGGATATTCAAGATCTTGCAGTACCTGGCACTACCTACACAAGACCATCATAATAGCAGGAAAAGATGATGACATCAAGATAAAAGAGAAACTGATGGAGAGAGGGAGGGGGTAGGATGGAGAGAGTGGACTTATGAAGGGAAAAGTGTGGGTGGGAGGGAATTATCATGGTTTATTGTCTATAATTATAGAAGCTGTCAATAATAAAAAATTAAAGGGCTGGAGGGATGGCTTAGCAGTTAAGGCATTTGCCTGCAAAGCCAAAGGACCCAGGTTCAATTCCCTATGACCCACATTAGCCAGATGAACAAAGGGGTACACACATCTAGAGTTCATTTGCAGTAGCTGGAGGCTCTGGCATGCCCATTATCTCCCTCCCTCTCTCTCTCTCCCTTTCTTCCTCTCCCTCTCTGTTAACTAAATAAATAAATATTTAAAAAATTAAAAAAGAAACTGTAGAAAGTCTCAACAAGCCAGGCATGGTAGTGAACACCTTTAGTCCCAGCACTCAGAAGGTGGAGGTAGGAGGATTTCTATGAGTTCAAGGCCACTTTGAGACTACATAATGAATTTCAGATCAGCCTGAGCTAGAGTGAGACCCTACCTCAAATAAACCAAAGGGGGAAAAAAAATAAATAAAAGTCTCTCAACGATAAGTGGGTGTGGTTGCTCACACCTTTAATCCCAGCTGAGGTAGGAGGATTGTAGTGAGTTCCAGGCCACCCTGAGACTAATTCCTCAAAACAAAAAAAAAAAGAGTCTCACCAATAGAATGGGCCAAGGAGAGGACAGAATATATAAACTAGAAAACAAGTTAGCAGACTAGAACATTCCAACAAAGAAAAGGACAAAAAGGAAGAAGGTATGAATGGGAATTTCAAAACATACAGGACACCACAATGAGATCAAACATAAGAATGGAGGGTATAGTAGAAGGGGAAGAATTTCAATTCAAAGGCATAGTAGGTATTTTGAACAAAATTAAGGAAAATGATGGGGAGGTAATATGATGGAGAATGGAATTTCAAAGGGGAAAATGTGGGGGGAGGGAGGGAATTAACATGAGATAGTTTTTTATAATCATGGAAAATGCTAATAATTTTTTTTTAAAAATAGAGGAATGTGGAAGGATTTGAAACATTGGCCTAAAAATTTTTTTAAAAAGAGAAGAAAATTTCCCTCAAATAGGGACAGAGATCCCAATACAAATGCAGGAAGCACTTAGAACACCAAACAGTTAAGACCAGTAAATAACTTCTCCTCACCACATTATATTAAACTACTGAACACATAGACAAAAGAAATTTATGTAAAGTAGTAAGAAAAAAGTATCAAGTCACCTATAGAGGCAAGTCCATCAGGATAACAGCAGATTACTCAATACAAACTTTAAAAGCCAGAAGGACTTAGAATGATGTATTCCATGTTCTGAAAGATAATTGTCAACTAAGATTACTATATCCAGCAAAGCTATCCGTCATAATTCATAGAAAAATAAGGATATTCCACAACAATAAACAGTCTAAAGGAATGTATGACCACTAAGCCAGCTCTACTGAAAATACTTGAAGGGATCCTTCACACTAAAGAGAAAGAAAAGGACACACATGAAGAAACAGGAAAAAATAAATTGTGCTCAAGTAATAGTTGATACAAGTCATCAAAGGAAATCAGGAAGTACTACAAAACAAGAAGAATGGCAAAAATAAATGCACACTTTTTAATAATTACTCTTCACATCAATGGCCTCATCAATGCCCCAACCGAAAAACACAGACTTGCAGACTGACCGGATTAAACGGCAGAATCCTTTTGTCTGTGGCTTCCAAGAAATTCACCACTCCATAAAAGACAGACACTAACTTAGGGTGAACTGATGGAAAATGGTATTTCAAGCAAATGGGCTAGGAAACAAGCAGGTGTTGCTAACCTAATATCTGACAGGATAGAATTCAAGCCAACATTAGTTAAGAAACATTAAAAAAGGTCACTATATTGATTAAAGGAATAATTCATCAGGACAACATTACAATTCTAAACATATATGCACCAAACACGGGTGCTTCCAACTTCATTAAACAAACATTACTAGACTTAAAGTTACAGATAACACCAAGCACAATTATAGTGTGTGGCTTGCCCCACCCTAAAAATTGACAGGTCAGGCTAGAGAGATTGCTTAGTGGTTAAGGCACTTGGCTGCAAAGCCAAAGGAACCAGGTTCACATCCCTAGGACCCACATAAGCCAAATGCACAAGGTGGCACATGTGTTTGGAGTTCATTTGCAGAGGCTAGAAGCCCTGGCATGCCTATTCTCTGCCTACCTCTCTATCTGCCTGTTTCTCTCCCACTCCTTCCCTCTCCCCCTCCCCCCTGCCTCTCTCTCTCTCTCCACACACACACACACACACACACAAATAAAATAAATTTTAAAAAATTGGCAGGTCATCCTGCTGAAATATAGAGAGAAGCATCTAATTTAAATGAAATGAGAGAGCAAATGGACCTAACAAATATCAACATAACAGTCTATCTGAATGAAGGAAAATACACACATTCTTTTTTCTTTGGTTTTTCTGAGGTAGGGTCTCACTCAAGACCAGGCCAATATGAAATTCCAAAGACTTTCTTCATGGAAATAGAAAAAAATCCAAAAATTCATTTGGAAGCACAAAAAACCACAAATATCTAAAATAATACTGAGCAACAAAAATAAGGCTGGTGGTATCACCATACCTGATTTTAACCTATACTACAGAGCCACAGTAACAAAAATGGCGTGGTACTGGAAAAAAAAACAGAAATGTAGATCAATGGAACAGAATAGTGGACCCAGATGTAAGTCCAGGTAGCTATAGCCACCTGATATTCGATAAAAATGCCAAAAATACTCATTGGAGGAAAGACAGCCTCTTCAGCAAATGGTGTTGGGAAAACTGGATATATATCTGTAGAAGGATAAAAATAGATTCTTCTCTCTATCCATGCACAAGAATTAAGTCCAAATGAACTAAACACCTTAACATCAGACCTGAAACTCTGAAACTGCTAGAGGAAAAAGTAGGGGAAAACCTTCAACATATTGGTCTTGGCAAAGACTCTGAATACAACCCCAATTGCTCAGGCAATTAAACCACAGATTAATCACTGGGACCTCATGAAATTACAAAGATTTTGCACTGCAAAGGACACAGTGAATAAAGCAAAGAGGCAACCTACAGAATGGGAAAAAATCTTCGCCAAGTATATATCTGATAGAAGATTAATACCTAGGATATACAAAGAACTCAAAAAGTTAAATAATAAGGAATCAAACCAGCCAATCAAAAAAAGGGCTATGAAGCTAAATAGAGCATTCTCAATGGAAGAAATACGAATGGCCTATAAGCATCTAAAAAATGTTCTACGTCACTAGTCATCAGGGAAATGCACATTAAAATTACATTGAGATTCCATCTCACTCCTGTCAGATTGGCTACCATCATGAAAACAAACGATCATAAATGCTGGCGGGGATGTGGAAAAAGAGGAACCCTTCTTCACTGTTGGTGGGAATGCAATCTGATCCAGCCATTGTGGAAATCAGTGTGGAGGTTCCTAAAACAGCTAAAGCTTGATCTACCATATGACCCAGCTATAGAACTCCCCTCAGTTTTTCTTCTTCCTTTATGTTTTTTCCTTCACCCACAGCTGAGGTAGTGATTGATTCTGACATACTGCACCCTTTAAGGAAAAAATCTTCGCCAGGTATACATCTGATAGAGGATTAATATCTAGGATATACAAAGAACTCAAAATTTAAATAATAAGAAATCAAACAAGCCAATCAAAAAATGGGCTATGGGCGCACGCCTTTAATCCCAGCACTCAGGAGGCAGAGGTAGGAGGATCGCTGAGAGTTCGAGGCCACCCTGAGAATACATAGTGAAGTCCAAGTCAGCCTGAGCTAGAGTGAGACCCTACCTTAGAATACCAAAAAAAAAAAAAAAAAAAAAAAAAAAAAAAAAAAAAGGCTATGGAGCTAAATAGAGCATTCTCAAAAGAATAAATATGGATGGCGTATAAGCATCTAAAAAAATGTTCTACATCCCTAGTCATCAGGGAAATGCAGATTAAAACTACATTGAGATTCCATCTCACTCCTGTCAGATTGGCTACTATCATGAAAACAAACGATCATAAATACTGGTGGGGATGTGGAAAAAGAGGAACCCTTCTACACTGTTGGTGGGAATGCAATCTGGTCCAGCCATTGTGGAAATCAGTGTGGAGGTTCCTAAGACAGCTAAAAATTGATCTACCATATGACCCAGCTACAGTACTCCTAGGCATATATCCTAAGGACTCATCTCATTTCCTTAGAAGTACGTGCTCAGCCATGTTTATTGCTGCTCAATTCATAATAGCTGGGAAATGGAACCAGCCTAAATGTCCCTCAACTGATGAGTGGATAATGAAGATGTGGCACATTTATACAATGGAGTTCTACTCAGCGGTAAAGAAAAATGAAGTTATGAGATTTGTAGAAAAATGGATGGATCTGGAAAGGATTATACTAAGTGAAGTAACCTAGGCCCAGAAAGTCAAGCACCACATGGTCTCCTTCATATGTGAATCCTGGCTACAGATGTCTGGGCTTTTGTGTGAGAAGGAAAAATCCCAGTAGCAGAGACCAGTAAGTTAAAAAGGAGATATAAAGGGAAGAGAAAGGAAGGGAGAAGGGTACTTAAAAGGTTGGTATTATATATGTGTAAGTAGAAGAATAGATAAATGGGGGTGAAAAGGCCCAAAGTGAGGTCAGGGGAAGAGACTGAGTAAAGGAAAGGTGGAGGGAGGGCTAATCAAAATCTAAGAGGGTGCAAATAAATCATATGGAATCCTCTGGTTCTGGACAATGGAACACTCAGGTGCCATAGATCGTTGTCAGAAAATTTTCAGTGCCAGGGATGGGATACCTCCAGTGAGTTGTTGGGCCAGGAGGTCCCTGATGCCCCCAAAACATTATAGGCTATTTCCAAGGCCCTTGGTTTCCCACCAGGTATAGATGGTAAGACCCTATTGCTAAAGACTCCTCATACTTGGGCTGCAAGGCCACTGAGAAATACTGCTGAAAATGAGGTTATAACCTCCCCCATAAAGACCAGCTGACAAAAAGCTAGAAGAAGCCATTCTACATGTAGTTCAAAAGGAGAAAGAGATACCACCAGTGAAGATACTCAACAGTGGACACTGCAAGCCTTATAACTGGCCAGCCAGGCCAAATGAGCCAACAGGTGCAACAGTGGCACGTCTGTCATGGTAGACACCAACTGCCCTCCAGTTGGACTGGAGGCCTGCTCCATTGGGGTGAATACATCCCTGATACTGAAAACTTAAAACAGAGGTAGTCATGAGCCCTAGGGGTGTAACATCTGCTGCTGTCTGGATAAGTGTATATACTATGCTTATCAAACTGCCTAGTAAGCACTTCTCTTAATATTTATACCCTTATATTAATGCTACTCCCACTTTTTTTTTCTTTCTCTTTTCAGATGGCAGTGACCTCGGGATGACTCAGAAGGTATCACAGTGCTGGAAAGAAATGACTGGAGTACTGAGTAACATCTCGATCATACCTTCCAAGGCTTAGGGTCTAATGTGGAAGAGGTGTCAGAAAGAACGTAAGAGCCAAAGGAAGGGTAGGACTCCTTACAACATGCTCCTCCAGACACAAAATGGCCTGCATATCTATGACCTCACCGTGCCTGACACTACCTACACAAGACCATCATAAGAGGAGGAAAATATCATGACATCAAAATAAAAGAGAGACTGATTGAGATGGGGAGGAGATATGATGGAGAATGGAATTTCAAAGGGGAAAGTGAGGAAGAGGGTATTACCATGGGATAAAAATTGAGAAGAAAAAAAAAAGAACATAGCAGTAAGAAGGAACCCTGGCCAGGAAAAAAATAAATAAATAAAAGGCTATGTAGCTGTGCATGGTGGAGCATGCCTTTAATCCCAACCCTTGGGAGGCAGAGGTAGGAGGATCACCATGTGCTGAAGGCCATCCAGAGACTACTGAGTGAATTCCAGGTCAGTCTGAGCTAGAGTAAGACTTTACCTTGAAAAACCAAAGAATAAATAATAAAAATAAAATAGGTCATATACTACAACACAAAGCAAATCTTTCTTTCTTTCTTTGTTGGGGCCATTGGGCTGGCCTTGAATTCATAGCATTGGACTGTTTGGCAACATGACTTTTGCACCCACAAGCAAGCAAGGTTATGTACATTCAGTGTTACTGGCAAGAGCTGATCATTCCTTGATACTTTCTGCTTTCATTGCTGGGAAAGAGGTTTTTTTTCTCTCCCAACCTTGAAATAATCATTTGTACTGAGAAGTGGTTGAAGTGCATAACTTTGTAACAGAAAGAAGCTGTTTTGATAGAAACTTGTATGAAGGTCATGGAATTTTTGTACATGGGCAAACTGTTTGCAAAAAGATATTAAAAAGGACTGCTGAGAAATAAACGACACTTCAGTCCTGGATTGGAGTCCTTGCTTTCATTCTTTCTCCTGTCTTTCTTTAATCGTCACTCCCCATCAGGATTGAACCTTTTCAGCCGGCTGGTTCCGTCGTTTCTTTCTTTCTTTATTTTATTTTATTTTATTTATTTATTTATTTTTTTTGAGGTAGGGTTTCACTCTAGCTCAGGCTAACCTGGAATTCAATATAGTAGTACACAGCAATCATCCTACTTCTGCCTTCCGAGTGCCGAGATTAAAGGTGTGTACCACCAAGCCCAGCTGCAAATCTTTTTTTTAAGTCTATTTATTTGCAGAGAGAGAGACAGAGAGAGAGAGAATGGGCATGCCAGTGTTTCTAGCCACTACAAATGAACTCCAGATGCATGTGCCACTTTGCGCTTCTGGCTTTACATGGATACTGGGGAATTAAACCCAGATTGTTAGGCTTTGCAGGCAAATGCCTTAACCACTCTCCAGCCTGCAAATCTTAAATACAGGAAAATCAAAACAATTCCCTGTACTCTATCTGATCATAATGAGATTAAAGTATAAATCAACAGGAAGAAAAACTATAGAACATATACAAACTCATGGAAACTAAATAGTACACTACTGAATGATGACGTGGTCATTGAAGAAATCAAGAAGTAAATTTTAAAAGTCATAGAATCAGGGCTGGAGCAATTGCATAGTGGTAAAGGCACTTGCCTGCATAGTCTAAAGACCCAGGCTTGATTCCCCAGTACTTACAGATACACAAGGTGGCCCATGCATCTGCAATTTGTTTTCAGTGGCTAGTGGCCCTGGCATGTCTATTGTTTCTCTCTCCCTCTATCTGGCCCCCCCAAATAAATAATAAATATTTTTTTAATTCATAGAATCAGGGCTGAAGAGATGGCTTAGTAGTTAAGGCACTTGGACCCATGTTTGACTCTCCTGATCCCAAGTGAGCCAGATGCACAAAGGTGAGGTAAGCACAAGGTTTCACATGCTCACTAGGTGGCACAAGCATTTAGTTAGATTTCAGTGGCTGAGGCCCTGACACAGTAATTTTCTCTCTCTCCCTCTGTCTCACTCTCACTCTAATTAAAAATAAACAAATAAATAAATAAAAATTCATAGAATCAAATGATAATGAAAATACAAAATACCAAAACTTATGGGATACAATGAAGGCAGTCCTAAGAGGGAAATTTATAGCTTTAAGGGTCTACATAAAGCAATCAAGACTTCCAGGTAATATGGTAGCATATTAGCCACACCAAAGCAGCCTAGGGAGGGAAATATACAGAAACACAGGAAAATACACTCTTCCGCCAATAAATGAAAGTGTATAAGTTATTATCAATCACAGCAGAGAAAGAGAGACCAAGATCTTCCAGAAAGGAGAAAACTGGCCAGAATCCTGCCAAGATGCCAGCAGCCCCAATCTGCACAAAGTAGCAGAAGCAAAAACAAGGGGAAGGGATTTTTCCACTCACATCAGGCTCCTCCTCACAAAGGCAAGAAACCTTAAGGGGAAGACAACAGGGGCCAGCTGAGCAGCTGCTGAATGAGATCACAAATGGGACCAGCTGAATAGCTCTAGTAAAACTCCAAGCACCCTGCATAGTCTCCCATGCCCCATCAGTCAGGGCTGTAAACAGCCAAAGAACTCATTCACTCCCAGCCACCCGACACTGAGGTGGATAAAGAAGGGTACTCAGCATCAGTGAGATTGGAAACCATCCCAAAGGAAACAGGGCCTACTTATACAAAGCCAGATACATAAGCCTGTACTGGAAGTGCTAATCTCTTTTTCCATATCAGGAAAGATTACTATTACATTTGAATGATATAATCTTGGTTTGCTTTGCCCTGCCCCTTTCAAATAAGCTATGGGCTGGAGAGATGGCTTAGCGGTTAAGCGCTTGCCTGTGAAGCCTAAGGACCCTGGTTCGAGGCTCGGTTCCCCAGGTCCCACGTTAGCCAGAGGCACAAGGGGGCGCACGCGTCTGGAGTTCGTTTGCAGAGGCTGGAGGCCCTGGCGCGCCCATTCTCTCTCTCTCCCTCTATCTGTCTTTCTCTCTATGTCTGTCGCTCTCAAATAAATAAATAAAAATAAATAAATAAATAAATAAATTCAAATAAGCTATATTGTGGTGTTGACTATTGTTGCCTTTAACATTCCCTGATTTTTAGGTTCTTTGTCTTTTTCTTCTGTCATTGAGGGCAGAGTCTGACTGGCCCCAGGCTGACTTGGAACACATTTCAGACTAGAAATCTCAGCCTCCTAGTTGACAGGATTAAGGGCGTGGGCCAACACACACCCTTAGGGACTTCGCCTTTATTAGATTATCTGTTTAGTTTAATCCCCACCTTTATATAAATACTCTGCGCTGGTTATGATTGAATGACAATATTGCACAGTTGAGTTTTAGAATTTCCCAGTTTTGCTTTACCCAGTCTACTATAATACTTGAATAGCAGGCAAACTCAACACCTAGGGTTACTTGTGCTGTTTTCTTGGAGTACAAGAGCTACACCTGGCACCTTAAACTCCTACACAAAAGATATATAAAGTCGGATTTACACAGCTAAGAACACTGCAGATAATTAGAGAACACAAGCATGAAATTAACTCAAGGGCTAGAGAGATGGCTTAGCAGCTAAGGCATTTGCCTGCAAAGCCAAAGGACCCTGGTTCAATTCCCCAGAACCCATATAAACCAGCTACACAAGGGGAGAGCATGCATCTGGAGTTTCTTTGCACTGGCTGGAGGCCCTGGCACACCCATTCTCTCTCTCTTTCTCCTCTCTCTCTCTCTGCTTCTTCTCCTTCTCTCTCAAATAAATAAATAAAAGATTTTTAAAAATTAACTCAAGATGCAAAAATATCTACATTATAATACAAAATTATAGAAGAAAACTTTCCCCAAATTGGGAAAGAGATGCCAATACAGATACAGGAAGCCAACAGGACACCAAACAGACATAATTAGGAAAGAACTTCTCATCATGATGTTATAATTAAACTATAAAACACACAAACCAGAGAAAACATGTTGAAAACAGGCCAGGCTTGGTGGTGCATGCCTTCAATCCCAGCACTTGGGAGGCAGAGGTAGGAGGACTGCTGTGAGTTTGAGGCCACCCTGAGATTACATAGTAAATTCCAGGTCAGCCTAAGCTAGTGAGACTCTATCTTGAAAAAAAAAACAAAAGGAAAATACATTGAAAACAGTTAGAGAAAAAAATCAAGTCACATACAAAGGCAAGACCATCAGGATAACAGCAGATTACTCAACACAAACTTTCAAAAAATGAGACGGGCTTGGAATGATGTATTCCAAGTTCTGAATATAACAACTGTCAACCAAGAAAAGCTACCCACTCAAATAGATGGAGAAATAAGGACATTCCACAACAAAAACAGGCTAAAGATATATATATATAATAATGACTAAACACCTCTACAGAAGATACTTGAAAGGATCCTCCATGCAGAAGAGAAAGAAAAACAAATACATAAGGAACCTAGAAAAAAATAAGTCACACTCAAATATTACTTAATGGGGGGGGCTGGAAAATGGTTTAGCAGTTAAGGCATTTGCCTGCAAAGCCTAAGGACCCCGGTTCGATTCCTCAGGACCACCGTAAGCCAGATGCACAAGGGATCACATGTATCTGGAGTTCATTTGCAGTGGCTAGAGGTCCTGGTATGCCCATTCTCTCTTTCTCTCTGTCTTTTCTTCTCCCCCTCCCCTCTCTCTCTCTCAAATAAATAAATAAAATATTTTTTCAAAAATACTAGTTAAGACGGGCATGGTGGTTCACACCTTTAATTCCAGCACCCAGGAGACAGAAGTAGGAGGATTGCTTTGAGTTCAAGACCATCCTGAGACTACATAGTGTATTCCAGGTCAGCCTAGGCTACAGTGAGACCCTACCTCAAAAAATAAAATAACTAGTTAACAGGGGAGAGCAAAGTTAAAACTGGAAGAACTACAAAACAATACAAATGGCCAGGCATGGTGGCACATGCCTTTAATCCCAGCACTCAGGAGGCAGAGGTATGAGGATTTCCATGAGTTCAAGGCCACCCTGAGACTACATAGTGAATTCCAGGTCAGCCTGGGCCAGAGTGAACCCTACCTTGAAAAACCAAAAAAAAAAAAAAAAAAAAAAAAAGACAAATGGCAAGAATAAATACGCCTTTCCATAACAACTCTTAATATCAATGACCACAATGCCCCAACCAAAAGAAGGTTTGCACACAAGGTTTACAGACTTGGTTAAAAAGCATGATCCTCCAATTAGTTGCCTCTAAGAAACTCACCTTTCCACAAAAGATGGACACTATCTTAGGGTGAAAGGTTGGAAAATGGGCCTAGAAAACAAGCAGGTGTTGCTATCCTAATATCTTACAGGATAGATTTTTAGACTAGCATTAGTTATGAAAGATAAGGAAGGTCATTTTATATTGATTAAAGGCACACTGCAACGGGAGGACATTACAATCCTAAACATATATTCATCTAACATGGGTGCTCCCAATTTCATCAAACAATATTATAATTAAGGTCATAGATAACATCAAATATAGTTATAGTTGGTGACTTTAACACCCCACTCTCATGTCATCCTGGCAAAAAATAATCAGAGATACATCTGGATTAAATGAGGTCACAGAATAAATGGAGCTAATAGATATATACAGGACATTCCACCCAAATGCTGCAGAATACACATTCTTCTCAGCAGCACATGGAACATTCTCTAAAATAGACCATATGTTAGGACACAAAGCAAATCTTAACAAATACAGGAAAATTGAAATAATTCCTTGTACTCTATCTGATCACAATGGGATTAAACTACAAATCAATAGCAAGAAAAGCTATAGAGCATACACAAATCATAGAAACTAAACAACACACTACTAAATGATGAATGGATCAATGAAGAAATCAAAAAGAAGATCAAAAAATTCATAGAACCAAATAATAATGAGAACACAACACACCAAAACCTTTGGGACACAATGAAGGCAATCCCAAGAGGGAAATTTATAGCTTTAACTGCCTATATTAAGAAGTTAGGAAGGTCACAAGTAAACAACTTAATGCTCTACATTAAGGCCTTGGAAAAAGAAGAACAAGGAAAACCAAAAATCAGTAATGGGAAGAAATAATAAAGATTAGAGCAAAAGTTAATGAAATAGAAATAAAAAAAAACAATCCAAAGAATCAATTAGTTCTTTGAAAGGATAAAAAAGATTGATAAACCCTTAGCAAATCTGACCAAAAGAGAGCAGAGACACAAATTAATAAAATTAGAGATGAAAAAGGCACCATTAACAACAGATACCAGAAAAATTCAGAAAATCATAGGGACATACTTTAAGAACATTTACTCCAAGGGTAGTAGGATTGCTTAGCGGTTAAGGTGGGATGGCTTAGTGGTTAAGGCATTTGCCTGCAAAGCCAAAGGACTCAGGTGTGATTCCCCCAGGACCCACATTAGCCAGATGTATAAGGGGGCACATGCGTCTGGAGTTCATTTTCAGTGGCTGGAGGTCCTGGCACACCCACTCATTCTCAGTCTCTCTCTTTCCCTCTTTCTCTGTCAAATAAGTAAATAAGAACATTTGCTCCACTAAGCTTGAAAATCTGAAAAAAAAAAAAAAGGATGATATCCTTGATTTATTTGACCTACCAAAATTAAATAAAGATGAGATTAACCACTTAAATAGACCTATAACAAGTACAGAAATCCAAGCACTTATAAAAAAAAAAATCTCCCAACTAAAAAATATCCAGGCCCGATGGATTCACTGGTGAATTTTACCAGACCTTCATGGAAGGTCTAACTCCAATGCTTCTCAAACTTTTCCATAAAATAGAAAAGAAAGGAATCCTACCAAACTCCTTCTGCGAGGACAGTATCACCCTGATATCCAAACCAAAAACAGCACAAAGAAGAAAATTACAGACCAATCTCTCCCATGAACATAGATGCAAGAATTCTCAACAAAATATCAGCAAACAGAATATAAGAATATATCAGAAAGATCATTCACCCCAACCAAGTAGGCTTAATCCCAGAGATGCAGAGATGGTTTAACTAGTTTTCCTACTAGTGCAACTGCCCTAAGAGGATTTTTTTCTAAAGTTTTAAGTTCACAGATATACATCATAAAGTCATTAGTAAGAATAATACTCAAAACAGGCTGGAGAGATGGCTTAGAGGTTAAGGCATTTGCCTGCAGAGCTAAAGGACCCAGTTTCAATTCCCCAAGACCCACATGAGCCAGATGCACAAGGGGTACACATCTCTAGAATCCATTTGCCCTGGCACACTTATTCGCTCTCTCCCCCTGCCTATTTCTCTCTCAAATAAAGAAAGAAATATAAATAAAATATTAAAAAAGGGCTGGAGAGATGGCTTAGTGGTTAAGCGCTTGCCTGTGAAGCCTAAGGACCCCGGTTCAAGGCTCAGTTCCCCAGGTCCCACGTTAGCCAGATGCACAAGGGGGCGCATGCGTCTGGAGTTCATTTGTAGAGGCTGGAAGCCCTGGCGTGCCCATTCTCTCTCTCTCCCTCTATCTGTCTTTCTCTCTGTGTCTGTCGCTCTCAAATAAAAAAACAACAACAAAAAAAAAACTTCAAAAAAAATATTAAAAAAAGGATAATACTCAAAACAGAAAACCTATTGGTGCCATGGCAAGGGGTGGTAAATGACTAGAGACACATCTACATTCTACTCCTCAGAGCTGGCAACTTTGACAAGCAATCTATCTGTGCTTCCCTTGCCCTATCTTCAATTACCTTACTTGAGAGCAGTGGAGATAAAATGAATATTATTTTTTAAAAGAGTCCCTGTGGCTAGAAGTATAACTCAGTGGTAGATTAGATACCTAATATGTACAAAGAAAAACCATATCATTAGATTAAAACCAAGTTGGTTTTACATACATAAAGAAATCTAGGAAGATACATAAAAATGTTAATGAGTTAATTTTGGGTAATGGAATTATGAGTGTGTTTTTTCTGTTTTATGAATTTTATATACATTCTTTCACTTGTTATAAAATTGTATTACTTTAGCAAATTTTAAAGCCTATGAAAAATTTTAAACATTACTATTATAGTTATGTTCATGTTGCTGGGAAAAAAACATGCAACCAAAAGTAGCTTATGGGGCCAGGCAATGGTGTTGCATGCTTTTAATCCAAGAATTCAGGATGCAGAGGTAGGAGGATTGCTATTAGTTCAAGGCCACCCTAAGACTACATAGTGAATTCCAGGTCAGCTTGGGCAAGACTCTACCTTGGGGACCAAAAAAAAAAAACTTATCTTATGAAAGAAAAAGATTTATTTTGACTTACAGACTCAAGGAGAAACTTCATGATGGCAGGAGAAAGCATGGCATAAGCAGAGGCTCACCATCACCTCCTTGTCACAGCCAGGGGAAAACAGCAGCAACAGGACAGTAAGCTGAGCTCAAGCAAGGGGGAGCTGGCTATAACACCCCTAAGCCAACCTCCAACAACACACCTCCTCCAGCAAGGCTCCACCTCCCAAAGTGCACCCAGCTGGGAACCAAGTACTCAAAGCACATGAATTTATGAGGACACATCTGATACAAACCACCACATTCTATCCTTGGCCCCCATGGACTTGGAATCATCTTAAAATGTAAAAATGTATTCAGTCCAACATTAAAAGTCCCCATAGGTTTTATCAATCCTGATACTGTTTAATCACACCCTTAGTCCAAAGTCTCTTAACTGTGAGCCTGTAAAACCAAAACATAATTTATATACACATATAAATGCATACATTTATATACAGAGTAATCATTACCACTGCAAAAGAAGGCATAACAAAAAAAGACTGAGCAGGGGAGGCTGGACAGATGGTTTAGTAGTCAAGGTACTTGCCTGCAAAGCCTAAGAATCCAGATTATATTCCCCAGTACCAAGGTAACCCAGATGCACAAGGTGGCACATATGTCTGGAATTCATTTGCAGTAGCTAGAGGCCCTGACGTATACTTTCTCTTTGTCTCTATCTGTCTCTTTCTTTCCTCTCTCCCTCTCTCTCTCCCTCCCTCTCTCTCCCTCTCTCCCTTCCTCCCTCCCCCCCCCTCTCTCTCTCTCTCTCTCACACACACACACACACACACACACACACACAAATAAATAAATAAAATATTTTAAAGCAAACAGAGCAAATACTCAATTCTGTAGCTTCATGAGGGGCCTACAACAAAATCTCTAGGGTTCTAATTCCACCTACCAGGTAGTCTAGGGGAAAACTCTATTTGAAACCAGCAACTCTCCTTGGCAGCTGTCTCATAGTCATGGCAATTCCAACATCCTGGGGTCTTCACTGCAACCCATGGTCCATTCTCATGGTTCCATTTAGTCTCCACACAGGGACACCCACAATCCTGCCTCACATTGTCCAGAGACTATTTATTTAAAAAAAAGAAAAAAGAGTTGCAGGGCTGGAGAAATAGCTTAGCAGTTAAGGCACTTACCCACAAAGCCTAAGGACCCAGGTTTGATTCTTCAGGTCCCATGTTAGCCAGATGCACAAGGGGGTGCATGCATCTGAGTTAGTTTACAGTGGCTAGAGGTCCTGACATGCCCATTCTCTCTCTCTCTCTCTCTCTCTCTCTCTCTCTTTCTTCCTGCCTCCCTCCCTCTCCCTCTCCCTCTGTATCTAATAAATAAAGAAAAAACAATTTTAAAAAACTGAGTTGTAAATTCAGTGACTTCCACTTTCCTGCATTTTTTATACTTCCATAATACTAAGTAGGGTATCAAATTGGTTAATCCAGGAGGGAATAAAGCTGAGTTTGAAGAGCAGGAAAACTTCTTTAGCATTCTTCCTATTGTTGCAGTACAGATAATGTGGCCCAGTCTCAATGTTGGTAATCTCTCAAACAATTGCAGCTGAAGTAGGCTACAGTCTCCTGCCTAAAACTTTCATTTTTTTTTCGGTGCCATATCCTTCTGTTCTATATTCTACTATGACTTTCATGCAGTCCCAATGGAACTGCTTTTAAATTTTACTTTGTTTAGTTCTCAGTACATAGAAAGAGCACAGACAGAGCTGGAGGGATGGCTTAACAGTTAAGGCACTAGCCTGCAAAGCTAAAGAACCAGGTTCAATTCCCAAGAATCCATGTAAGCCAGATGCACAAGGTGGCACATGCTTGTGGAGTTTGTTTGCAGCAGCTGAAGGTCCTGGTACACCCATTCTCTCTCTGTCTATGTGCCTCTTTCTCTCTCTGCCTCCTTCTCAAATATAAATAATAATAATTATATGCATATATATTTCTTTTAAAAAAAGAAAGAACATAGCCAGCCTCTCACACAGACTATCTGTAGCCCAGTACAGCAAAGTTACCTTCCCCTCTTAAGTCAAGCCTCTGAAACCATAGCTCTTTCTGCATTTGTGTCTTTCAAACTCTGACCACAATGATACATCCAACTCTGCTTACAGGGCTGGAGGGATGGTTTAGCACTTAAGGCACTTGCCTGCCAAGCCTAAGGACCCATGTTCAACTCTCTAGATCCCGCATAAGCCAGATGCACAAGGTGATGCAAGCACAAGGTTGCACATGTGCACACAATGGTATATGTATCTGGAATTTGATCGCAGTGGCTAGAGGCCCTGGTGCAACAATTCTCTCTCTCTCTCTCTCTCTCTCTCTCTCTCTCTCTCTCTCTCTCTCTCTCACACACACACACACACACACACACATACACACACACATACTCACTTGCTCATTCTCTCTCTTTCTCATGAAAATAATACAAAAAAACTGCTTATAGTATTGCAAGGCATCTCTTAATTTAAGGTTTCAAATATTTGCACATTCCTCCCACAAATCATTTCAAAAATATCAAAAAATACAAGGATAGGAATATAGCAATATCAATCCCACTCCTGATCCCAAGTTTCTTTTCTTTTTTTTCAAGGTAAGGTCTCACTCTAGCCCAGGCTGACCTAGAATTTACAATGTAGCCTCAGGGTGGCCTCAAACTCATGGTGATCCTCCTACCTCTGCCTCCAACGTGCTGGGATTAAACGTGCGCGCCACCATGCCTGGCCCAATTTTCTATTGTAGTTTACCTTTTTGTTGCTGGAACAAAATACCCAACGAAAAGTAGCTGATGGGTGAAAAATATTTGTTTTAGCTTAAGGTTTTGAGGGGAAGCTTCATGATGGCAGGGAAAAGATGGTACAACAGAGGCTGGCTATCACCTCCTTGCCATACCAGGTGGAAAACAACAGCAGGGGAGTGAGTCAATTATCTGGTAAGGGGGAGCTGGCTATAAAACTCCTAAGCCTACTTCTAACAACACACCTCCTCCTGCAAAGCTCCACTCCCCAAACTGCCACCAGATGGGGAATACTTAAAGCACATGAATTTATGGAGGACATGATTCAAACCACTACAATTACCTATTATTCAGTTACTATAAAACATTTTCAAATGTTATAGAAATTTAGTTTTCTTTAGTCTTTTGGTTTTTTTGTTCTTCTCTAAAATATGGAGATAGGAAACTATTCTTTAAATGTTCTTGAATTTTAAAAAAAGATTTATTTTTATTTATTTATTAGAGACAGAGGGAGAGTAAGAATGTGTGCACCAGGGCTTCTAGCCATTGCCAACGAACTCCAGACACATGTGCTACCATGTGCATCTGGTTTATGTGGCACCTAGGGAATCAAGCCTGGGTCCTTAGACTTCATAGGCATGTACCTCAACTCCTAAGCCATCTCTCCAGCCAATGTTATTGAATTTTTAAGAAATCATTAGCCAGGTGTGGTGGCATACACCTTTAGTCCCAACACTAAGGAGGCAGAAGTAGGAGGATTGCCATGAGTTCAAGACCACCCTGAGACTACAGAGTGAATTCAAGATCAGCCTGAGATAAAGCAAGACCCTACCTCCAAAACCATTTTAAAAAAAAGAAAAAAAAGATATCATTAAAAATCAACTCATATTATGACTACTCAAAACAACCAGACACATCTGATCAAGGTTAAAATAAACTATACCCTACCTTCAGAAAATTGGGTTCTTCTTTGTTCATATGAAAAGGGTCATACTCTTTTGGATCATAATGTTGTATAAATGCATTTCCCTAAAAAGGAAATATAACAACACTTAAGAGAGAGGTATACAATTTATTTTCAGAATATCAGGACTCAAAAGTTAAACAAAGGCTGGAGAAATGGCTTGCAAGCCCAGGTTCAACTCCATAGTACCCAGATGCACAAAGTAACAAATATGTCTAGAGTTCATTTGTAGTAGCAAGAGGCCCTGGCATGAACATACTCCCCCCCTCCCCCGCCCACCCCTGCAAATAAGTAAAAATACTAAAAAATTAAAAAGTGGGCTGGAGAGATGGCTTAGCAGTTAAGCGCTTGCCTGTGAAGCCTAAGAACCCCGGTTTGAGGCTCAATTTTCCAGGACCCACATTAGTTAGATGCACAAGGGGGTGCACACATCTGGAATTCATTTGCAGTGGCTAGAGCCTCTGGTGCTCTCTCTCTCTCTCTCTCTCTCTCTCTCTCTCTCTCTCTCTGCCTCTTTCTGTCTGTTGCTCTCAAATAAATAAAATAAATTAAAATATCTTATGAAAAAAAGGCCACCCTGAGAGTACATAATAAATTCCAGGTCACCTGGGCTAGTGAGACTCTACTGCAAAAAACAAACAAATAAAAGTTAGACAGGTATGTATGTATATATGTATGTATGTATTTATTTATTTATTTATTTATTTATTGATTTATTGATTTATTTATTTGAGGCAGTATCTCACTCCATCCCAAGTTGACAGAGAACTAACTTACTATGGAGCTTCAGGATGCCTTCCAAATGCTATGATTAAACTTGTATACCACCTGCCTAGCTAAACAGATTTTGTTTGTTTGTTTGTTTCCAGGTAAAGAACTCTAAGGCCAGGATGACCTGAATTCTCTCTGTAGTCCCAGGCAGGCCTCCAAGTCACAACAATCCTCCTACCTGTGCCTCCCAAGTGCTGGGATTAAAGGCATGTGCCACCATGCCTGGCTGTTTGTTTTGTTTTTAAGTTCTGAGTATCAAACCCAGGGCACTGAACTATATCCTACACAAATCCATTCTTGTGTTTCAAAATGGCATCAGTGACAAGTAAGAGGGAAAAAAGGCCAAATTTGATATAATTTATTCAAGTAGTAGATAGTTTAGTGATAGGATTCTAACCTAAAACTTGCAAAATTTTAATGAACAAGGTTAGAACAATAAATATTTAGGAATTTGTTTCTAAAGATTATTAGTCAAATATCTCCACTATTTTAATAATGCCAAAAAAGTAGAAATATTTAATAGCTTTACAAATAATCAATTTCAGAACAAAGAAAACATGTTCTGAATCTATTCCAAATTTTATATTGATAAATAAAATTAATAATTACATGGAAGAAATATACAAAAATGGATCCAACATGCATAGTGAAGTTCTCATCTAACTCTCTTCTGTCCTTTTCACATAGCCTGGGTATAAGAACATAGCTGGGTGTGGTGGCACATGCCTTTAATCCCAGCACTCAGGAGACAGAGGTAGGGGGATCACTGAGAGTTCGAGGCCACGCTGAGACTACCTAGTTAATTCCAGGCCAGCTTAGACTAGAGTGAAACCTTACCTCGGGGAGAAAAAAAAAAAAAGAATACTTGGTCTAGGGCTGGAGAGATGGCTTAGCAGCTTAGCAGTTAACGTACTTGCCCTCAAAGCCTAAAGACCCAGGTTCAGCTCCCCAGAACCCACATAAGTCAGATGCACATGGTGACACATGCATCTGGAATTCATTTGCAGTGACTCTCTCTCTCTCATAATAAATAAATAAATAAATATTTTAAGTTAAAAATAAAAAGAAGCTGGGCAAGGTGGCACACACCTTTAATCCCAGCACCCAGGAGGCAGACATAGAGGATTGCCATGAGTTCAAAGCTACCCTGAAACTACATAGTGAATCCCAGGTCAGCCTGGGCTAGACCAAGACCTACTTTGAAAAACCAAAAATAATAATAATAATAATAATACTTGGTCTAGGGGGCTGGAGAGATGGTTTAGTGGTTAAGGTGCTTGCTTATGAAGCCTAAGGACCCAGATTTGATTCCCCAGTACCTATATGTCAGATGCACAAGGTGTTACATGCATCTGGAGTTCATTTGCAGTGGCTAGAGATCCTAATATGCCAATTCTCTCTCTCCCCCGCCTCTCTCAAACAAATAAATAAATATTTTTTTGCAGAATATAAATTGCACACAAGTATAGAAGAGGAAGGGAAACAGTCTGGATGATTAAACAACAAATAAAGATAACCATCACCTTTAAACAAAAGGCAAAAAGTATCAGATGACCTCTTACTACCTTTTTATTTACATGTTTCAAAAATTTTTCCAATTCTTCTTGTCTCCTTTCTTTAATCTTCTTATGTGAACAAACTTTTTCTATAATTTTCTTCTGGAGAGGATCTGCCACATGGTCAACCCATTTTTTGTATAACATCTCTTTTCTTCTTGTATTTAAGAATTCATGGTGATGCAAATACTTATCTAGTTCCTGGAAGCATTAATAGAAAAAACAAGTACATTATCCTGAAGATTCCTGTTCTAAAGTTTTCTAAAACTTAAACTTGATCATTTCAAGCTGGGAAATGGCTCAGCATTTAAAGGTGCTTGCTTATAGAGCCTGCCAGCCCAGGTTCAATTCCCCAGGACCCACATAAAGCCAGATACACAATGTGGCACATGTGTCAAGTTCATTTGTAAAAGAGAGAGGCCCTGACATGCCCATACTCTCTCTCTTACAAATAAATAAACGTTTTTTGATTTCATAATTACCTAAAAATTTCTATGAATAAGTCAAAAATTCATTCATTAATTCAGTCCTGTATTTGGTTTCTATTTGAGCCACACTATGTTGAGAACAATAGTTATACAGCACCCATGTAAATATACACCTGATGTCCCCCTCCAGCCACTGCAGGCAAACACACCCCACCTCAGGTGAGCACAAAGGCACCACAGGTGTGCATTCAAGTGCATACACCACATACACCACTATCACATTACAACACATGCAAAACAAAGAAAGGACAAAAATAGGATTTGACATCTTCAGACAGTCTAGGATAGGTAACATTCATAAAAACACAACATAAATTATAGAGATTACCAGAGGATTGGGAGAAGGGGAAATAGGGAGTTATTGTTCACTAAACAGAGGTTCAGTTTGAGGAAACATGTGTTTTGTAAATATAATTTATATAATTAAAAAACTGAATGTCCACTTCAAATAGTTAAATAGTGAGTGGGTTTTTTGTTGTTGTTTTTCCTTTTTTAATATATTTTATTTATTTATTTGAGAGAGAGAAAGAGGGAGAGAGAGAATGGGCACTCCAGGGCCTCCAGCCACTGCAAACGAACTCCAGATGCATGTGCCACCTTGTGCATTTGACTTACGTGGGTCCTGGAAAGTTGAACCAGGATCTTTTGGCTTTGTAGGTAAATGCCTTAATTGCTAAGCCATCTCTCCAGCCTGTTGTTTTTCGAGGTAGGGTCTTGCTCTAGCCTAGGCTGACCTGGAATTCACTCTACAGTCCCAGACTGTTCTTGAATTTACAAGCACTGCTCCTACTTCGCCTCCAAATGCTAAGATTAAAGGCATGTGCCACCATGCCCAGCAACTGGTGAATTGTATATAGTATATCTTTTACCACAGTCAAAAAGTAATTGAATTTTTTAATTTTTTTACAGATAATAAACCATAATAATTCCCTCCTCTCCCTCACGTTCCCCTTCACAATTTTTTAAAATTTCAAAGTGTGAGACATTTGGGTTGAACCTTAAATAATAAGAAGTTATGGACTGAAGAGATGACTTAGTGGCTAAGGTGCTTGCCTGCAAAGCCTAAAGACCCAGGTTTGACTTCCCACTATCCATGTAAGCCAGATGCACAAGGTGGTGTGTACATTTGGAGTTCATTTGAAGTGGCTGGAGACCCTGGCATGCCCATTTTCTCTCTATCTACCTCTACCTCTCTCTCTCTCTCTCTCTCTCTCTCTCTCTCTCTCTCTCATATAAATAAATATTTTAAGATATATATTTTGGGGGGAGGGTTTCTCGAGATAGGGTCTCACTCCGGTCCAGGGTGAGACCCTACCTCAAAAAAACAAAAAAGAAAGAAGTTAAGTTAGGTGTGGTGGTATACACCTTTGATCTCAGCACTTGGGAGGAAGAGGTAGGAAAATCACCATGAGTTTGAGGCCACCCTGAGACTACATAGTGAATTCCAGCTCAGCCTGAGCTAGGTGAAACCCTACCTTAAAAAAATTTTAAAAAAGGGAGAAAAGAAAAAGGAGAAGTACACACAAAGAAGGGTGGGATAGGAGGAGAATGTGGTCCAGATGGCAAGTAATTCACAAAGATGCTGCCTAACTAGGCTATAAACTAATTTATTCTCTAAAACTTCTTCCACACTGTTCACAACAAAAATTATGTATGAATTATATTGTATTATATATCATATACTATATACTTACTAGGCCCATTATGAAACTGAAATCAAGTAATATCCTTAGCATCACCTAAGAGGTCTCCAGGGCTTGTCCCTTCCTCATTTCAGCCATTCTCAATGACAATTCCTCTCTTATGTAATTCAACTGACAGGAGGAAAGTTTTTATTTTGGTTTTTCTTTTTTTTTTAATTATTTATTTATTTATTTATTTGAGAGAGACAGACACAGAGAGAAAGACAGAGGGGGAGAGAGAGAATGGGCGCACCAGGGCTTCCAGCCTCTGCAAACGAACTCCAGACGCGTGCGCCCCCTTGTGCATCTGGCTAACGTGGGACCTGGGGAACCGAGCCTCGAACCAGGGTCCCTAGGCTTCACAGGCAAGCGCTTAACCGCTAAGCCATCTCTCCAGCCCGAAAGTTTTTATTTTGGCTTACAGTCTCAAAGGGAAGTTTCATGATGATAGGAGAAAGCTTGACATGAGCACAGAGGCTGGACAGCATGTAGAAAACAGGAGCAGGGCCCCAGTCCATGTGCCCAGTCTATGCACAGAGCTGCAGGCCCCAGTCCATGTGCCCAGTCTATGCACAGAGCTGCAGGCCCCAGTCCATGTGCCCAGTCTATGCACAGAGCTGCAGGAGCAGAAAACAGATGGAGGGATTTTCCACTCATATCAGCCTCCTGGCAAAGTCAAGAAACCTGAAGAAGACAGAGGAACCAGGTGAGCAGTAGCTGAAGGAGAACACAAACGAGACCAGCTGAGCAGCTCTGGTACAACTCCAGCCATCTTGCACAGCCTCGCATCCCCCAATTGCCAGTGCCTTGAACCTCCACAGAATGCATTCATCTCCAGCCACATGGCATCCAGCACAGCCAATCAGAACACTAGATCCACAATGCAACAGAGAGGGATCAAGGTGGGCACTCAGCACTGGTGAGGTTAGAAGCCTTCACAAAAGGTAACAAGGTCTACTTACACAAAGGCCTGCACTGGAATTGCTAATTTCTCTTTCCATGTCAGGGCAGGTTATGTGTTACATATTCTTAGTTGGCTTTACCATTCTCAAATAAGTTTCATTTTGGTGTTGACTACTGTTGCTCTTGATGTTCCCTGATTCATAGGGTCCTTGTCTTCTTATTCTGTCATTACTGGGGGCAGGGTCTGACTCAGCCCCAGGCTAACCTGGAACCCATTTCATACTAGAAATCTCAACTTCCCAGTTCACAGGATTAAGGGTGTGGAACAACACACCTTTAGGGACTTTGGCTTTATTAGATTATATCTTTGTTTTACTCCCTACTGATGCATAAATACTCTGTGCTGGTCTGGCTGAATATATATACTACTCAGTTGAATTTTAGAATTTGCTAGTAAATTGCTACACACAGTATATGAGAATACTTGAACAGTAGGCAAATTCAATATCTAGGGTCACTTCTGCTGTTTTCTTGGAGTACAAGAGCTACACTTGTCGTCACCTTAAACACCTACCCTGAAGATAAATAAAGTCACATTTACACTGCAAAGAACACTGCAGATAATCAGAAAATCCAAGCATGAAATTAACTCAAGGTGCAAAAATCTCTACATTATAATACAAGACCCACAAAAATTAGGACAGTACAATCCCACTAAAAAATATTAATCCATCAAAAATGACCCTCAGTGAGAATGTTTTAAATGAAATGCCTAACAACAATTTTAAAAAATGATTATATCTATCCTCAAAGAAATCAAAGGAAAAATCAAACAAATCAAAGGAAAAAAAAAAAAAAACTCCTAAAGGAGAACACAGGAAAGCTATCTAATGAAATAAGGAGGTTAATACAAGACATAAGTAAGGAAATAGAAATAATAAAAAATATCAATCAGGGCTGGGCATGGTGGTGCATGCCTTTAATCCTAGCACTTGGGAGGCTAAGGTAGGAGAACTGCCATAAGTATGAGGTCATCCTGAGAATACATAGTGAATTTAAGGTCAGCCTGGGCTTGAGTGAGACTCTAGATCAAAAAAAAAAAAAAAAAATCAGAAATCAGAAATGAGTAAGTCAATTAGAAAACTCTGTAGAAAGTCTCACCAGTAGAATAGATGAAGGAAAGGACAGGATATGTAAAATAGAAGACCAGGTGGCAGATCTAATACAGTCCAACAAAGAGAAAGACAAATTAAAAGGAAGGCATAAATGGGAATTTCAAAAGACATTTGGGACACTATGAAGAGATCAAACATAATAATTCAGGGCATAGTAGAAAGAGAAGAATTTCACTCCAAAGGCATAGTAGGCGGTTTCAACAAAGTCATAGAATAAAACTTCCCCCAAATAGGGAAAGTGATGCCAATGTAGATACAGGAAGCCTTTAGAACACCAAACAGACAAAATCAGTAAAGAACTTCTCACAGTCATATACTTAAACTACAAAACACACAAACCAAAGAAAGCAACTAGAGAGAAAAATCAAGTCATATACAAAGTCAAGCCCATCAGGATAATAGTAGATTACTCAATATAAACTTTAAAGCCAGAAGGGCTTGGAATGATCTATTCCAAGTTCTGAAAGATAACAACTGTCAACCAAGATTACTTTATCCTGCAAAGCTATCCATTCAGATAGATGGAGAATTAAGGACATTCTACAACAAAAACAGGATAAAGGAATATACAAACACTAAACCAGCTCTACAGAAAATATTTGAAAGTATCCTCCATGCAGAAGAGAAAGAAAGTACACATGTAAGGAACCAGGAAAAAATAAACCATACTCAAATAATAGGTAACACAAGAGAGTAAAGGAAAAACTGGAAGAACTACAAAACAAAAAGAATTCAAGAAAAAATACATGCCTTTTAATAATAACTCTTAACATCAATGGCTTCAATGCCCCAAACAAAAGACACAGATTTGCAGACTGGGTTAAAAAGCAGGATCCTAAAATTAGCTGCCTCCAAGAAACCCATCTTTCTATAAAAGACAGACACTATCTCAGGGTGAAAGGATGGAATGTGGTATTTCAAGCAAATGGGCCTAGAAAACAAGCAGGTGTTATCCTAATATCTGACAGTATAAACTTCAAACCAATATTAGTTAGGTAAGATAAAGAAGGTCACTTTATATTGAGTAAAGGAACACTCCAACAAGAGGACATTACAGCTAACATCAAATAAAGTTGTGGTGGGTGACTTCAACACCTCACTCTCATCAACTGACAGGTCATCCCAGCAAAAAGTAAACAGAGATGCATCTGGATTAAATGAGGTTATAGAACAAATGAACTTAATATTTAACCCAAGTGCTGCAGAATACATATTCTTTGCAGCAGCACATAAAACATTCTCTAAAATAGACCATATATTAGGACACAAAGCAAATCTTAACAAATACAGGAAAACTGAAATAATTCCTTGTACTCTATCTGATCACAATGGGATTAAACTACAAATCAATAGCAAGAAAAGCTATAGAGCATACATACAAACTAAACAATAAACTACTACATGATGAATAGGTCAATGAATAAATCCAGAAAGAAATCAAGGGCTAAAGAGATGGTTTAGCAGTTAAGGTACTTGCCTGAAAAGCCAAAAAACTTAGGTTCAACTCCCCAGAACCCATGTAAACCAGATGTACAAAGTGGTGCATGCATCTGGAGTTCATTTGCAGTGGCTAGAGGCCCTTCTTTGTTTCTCTCTCCCTCTCTCAAATAAATATATTTTTTTTTAAAAAAAGAGGAAGTCAAAAAGTTCAGAAAAGCAAATAATATTGAGAACACAAAATACCAAAACCTTTGGGCCACAATGAAGGCAGTCCTAAGAGGAAAATTTATAGCTTTAAGTGCTTATATTAAAATATTAGAAAGGTTGCAAGTAAACAACTTAATGCTTCACCTTAAGGCCTTGGAAAAATAAAAACAAGGCAAACCAAAAATCAGTAGATGGGAAGAAATAATAAAAAAGAGTAGGCCAGAAATTAATAAAATAGAAACCAAAAAAAAATATCAATGAAACAAAGAGTTGTATCTTTGAAAGGATAAACAACATTGATAAGCCTTTAGCAAATCTGACCAAAAGGAAAAAAGAAGAGGCACAAATTAATAAAATTAGAGATGAAAAAGGCACCATTACAACATATACCAAAAAATTTCAGAAAATCATAAGGACATACTTTTTTTTTTTTTTTGGTTTTTTGAGGTAGGGTCTTGTTCTACCCCAGGCTGACCTGGAATTCACTAGTCTCAGGGTGGCCTCAAACTCACAGATCCTCCTTACTTCTGCCTCCCAAGTGCTGGGATTAAAGGTGTGCTCCACCACACCGGGCTTTATAAGGACATACTTTAAGAACAGTTATTCCACTAAGTTTGAAAATCTGAAAGAAATGGATGATTTCCTTGATTTATATGACCTACCAAGATTAAATCAAGATGAAATTAAACAGTTAAGTAGACCTATAATTAGTACAGAGATCCAAGCAGTTATAAAATCTCCCAACTAAAAATAGTCCAGGCACAGATCATTCACTGGTAAATTTTATCAGCCCTTCATGCTTCTCAAATTTTTCCATAAAATAGAAAGGAAAGGAACTCTACCAAACTTTTTCTATGAAGCCAGCATTACTCTGATGTGAAAACCAGACAAAGACAGAACAAAAAAAGAAAACTACAGACCAATCTCCCTCATGAATATAGATGTAAAAATTATCAAAACAATGCTGGCAAAAATAAAAAATAAAAAAAAAACAATGCTGGCAAACAGAATACAAGAATATATCAAAAAGATCATTCAGGGGCTGGAGAGATGGCTTAAAGGTTAAGGCACTTGCCTGCAAAGCCAAAGGACCCAGGTTTAACTCCCCAGGACCCACATAAGCCAGATGCACAAAGGGGTACATGCATCTGGAGTTCATTTTCAGTGGCTGGAGACCCTGGTGTGCCCATTCTCTCTGTCTCTCTCTCTCCAACCCCCTCCCTATTTCTATACTTCTCTCTCTCCCTCTCAAATAAATAAATAAGTAAAAATAAAAAGGAAAATTTTAAAAAAAGATCATTCAAGCCAAGCATGATGGTGCATGCCTTTAATCCCAGCATGTGGGAAGCAGAGGTAGAAGGATTGCCTTGAGTTCAAGGCCACCCTGAGACTACATAGTGAATTCCAAGTCAGCCTGAGCTAGAGTGAGACCCTACCTCATAAAAAAAAAAAAAAAAAAAAAAAAAAAATCATTCACATGAACCAAGAAGGCCTTATCCCAGAGATACAGGGATGGTTCAACATATGCAAATCAATAAATGTAATACACTATATAAACAGACTGAAGGACAAAAATCATCTCAATAGATGTATAAAAGGCAATTGATAAAATCCAACATCTCTTCAAGATAAAAGTACTACAGAAAATGAGAATGGAAGGAAGATATCTCAACATAATATAGGCTACTTATGACAAACCTAGAGCCAACATAATACTAAATGGGGAAAAACTTGAAACTTTTTCACTAAAATCAGGAATAAGACAAGGATGTCCACTGTCCCCACTTTTATTTAATATAGTACTGGAAGTCTTAGCTATAGCAATAAGGCAAGAGACACTCATAAAAGGGATACAAATCGCAAAGGAAGAGATCAAATTATTATTTGCAGATGATATGATTCTATACATAAAGCTGAGCTAAAAACCTCCTCCCTATAGACCAGCTGACAGAAAGCTGGAAAAAGGTATGCTGCATGCAGCTCCATGTGAGAGAGAAGTCATAAGTGGAGATAAGCAACAGTAGACACTGCAAGCTTAAGTTGGGCCAACAAGGCCAAATGAGCCAACAGGTACAATATTGGCATGTCTATTATGAGAGAGACTAACTGCTCTCTAATTGGACTGGAGGTCCACTCCACGTGAGGAAATACTTGCCTGATACTGAAAACCTATGACGGGGGGTAAGTCATGAGCCCTAGGGGTGTAATACCTGCTGGTGTCTAGCTAAAAGCATATATTACGCTCACCAAACTGCCCATTAAGCACTTTTTTTTAATGTTCATATCCATATATTAATTCTACTCTCACTTTTGGTTAGAAAAGCTTCTCTTTTCACATGGAGGTGACCTCTGGGATGACTCAAAAGGCACCATAGTGCTGAGAAGATTCAGAGGAGTGCTCAACACTAAAATATCTCTATCACACCTTCCAAGGCTCAGGTTCCATTGCGGAAGTGGTAGCAGAAAGAATGTAAAAGTCAAAGGAAGGGTAGGACTCCTTACAATGCAATCTTCTGGACATAAAATAGCCTGGATATCCATGATTTCACAGTGCCTGGCACTACACATACAAGACCTGTACAACAGGAGGAAAAGATGATGGCATCAAAATACAAGAGAGACTAATCAAGAGCAGGAGGGGATGTGATAGAGAGTAAAGTTGTGAAGGGGGAAGTAAGGGAGGGGTTATCATGGTTTGTTGTCTATAGTTATGGAAGTTGTCAATAATAAAAAATTTAAAAAGAAAAAGAAAACAACAGCAGAAGAGTGAGCCACATTCTAGCAAGGAGAAACTGGCTATAACATCCTGAATCCTGTCCTCAGAAACATAACTTCCACAGCAAGTCTCTCAAACTGCCACCAGCTAGAGACCAAGCATTTAGAACATATGAGTTCATGGGGAACATCTGATTCAAACTACATTTGATAGTGATGACCTTGGATTTCTGATACTCCTGCCTCCATCTCCTGAGTGCTCTGATTACTGGCTTGTGCCAGCACTTCAGGTTTATGTGATGCTAGGTTAGCACTCTACTAACTGAACTTCACACCCCATACCCCTTAGAAAGAAATTACCAGTTTTAGGACTGGACATAGTGGTATATGCCTGTAATTCCAACACTTGGGAGATATGGGCAAGAGGACAGGAGTTCAAGGTCAGCCTCTGCTACAAGTATGAAGCTAGCCTGGGCTACACGAGACCATGTCTTTTATTGTCAAATTAAACCCATGAGTCTAATATTTAAACTGTGCTTACCTATGTGTACCTGAGTAATAACTAGCCAGGTACAAAGATCACAGACATTTAGAATTAGCTCAACCATAGTGACTCAGAGGTAACTGCACTGAGATGAAGGAGTAGTTAAGGGGGCATTATCTGTTTTATTGAAAACTTTAATATGTGAACACATTTCAAACTGCATATTTCCATTAGGTTATACTCTTGTCCCTTCTCCTCCCATTCCTCTGATGGCTCTCCTCAATTGGGTTATCTGTAATCACTGTGGGGTCATTAAGCATAAATCAGTTTCTGTGGGGATAGGCAAAGCCTTGGGTATACTTTCCTACCCTGTGGCTCTTACGTTCTTTCAGCTCCCCCGCCACAATGTTCCCTGAGCCTTGGAGGATATGTTATAAGTTTCATAAAGGGACATTCTTTTCTATTATACATTTTATTTATTTATTTGAGAGAGGGGGAGAGAGCTGAAATGGCAGATAAGAGAGATGGGTGCACCAGAGCCTCCAGCCACTGCAAATGAACTCCAGACATATGCACCACCTGTGTGTCTGGCTTATGTGGCTACTGGGGAATCTGGGTCCTTAGGCTCCACAGGCAAGCACCTTAACCACTAAGCCATCTCTCCAGTCCCTCTTAAGAGAACATTCTTATGCTCTATGTGTTGAAAGAAGTCCTCCAAAGTATGAAAAGACTGAAAGTTCATTAACATACTCTCAGAGATCTCTTTAATCCCAGGTCCTGAGCTCAGTACTCAGGCTTTGGAAGCTATTCCTCTGAGTCCATGTTGATGTGAATAAATTTTCTGATTCTCCACTCTCTCTGGTGGCATCTCTGTGTATCTGTTTCCCATAATAGCACATTGGAAGAGAACAATATTATTTTACTTGTTACAGTTTGTAAACAGTTCTTACCTTAATTACATATTTTTCTCTATATAATATTGATTGAATAGCTGCATCAGTATCTTCTTTAGCTAAGGCCTGAAAGAACAAAATTAAACTAAAAACCAAATCTTGAAAAATTATCAGTATTATCTAGGCTGCCTATATTTTTATTTCATAGGCATGTCCCTGAAAAGTTTTCTTTAAGTCCAATTTTCCTACTTCAAATCTTATCACCAAGTACTTTTTTTTCGGCGGGGGGGAGGGTTGAGGTAGTGTTTCACTGTAGCTCAGGCTGACCTGGAATTCACTATGTAGTCTCAGGGTGACCACATACTCATGGCCATCTTCCTACCTCTGCCTCACAAATGAAGAGATGTGCCACCAAGCCCAACTTCACCAAGTGCCTTTTTAAAGATTAATCTTTCTGCTCTCTGTTATAGCTCATTCAAAGGCAAGAAATAACTCATTGAGAAGAGAGGCTTTGGAGGCTGATGCAGGAGGATAGCAAGTTTGAAGCTATCTTGAACCACAATAGCAGGTCAGCCTGGAATACACAGCCAGACTGTCACAACAACTTTTTTTTTTTCAGTTAGATACTTTTGAGTTTAAATTATAGTTCAGCTCAAATTTTCTAGGTTTCTAATTGTTTCTTAGTTCCCATGAACCTTATCTTGGTAGTTCTTAGATTTTGAGATTTTACTCATCTTTTCGGGAAATAAGAATGGTGAGACTAGACAACTACTAACAGTTAATTTGAGAAAGGGTTTATTTCAGGCTTATAGTTTTGAATTTCATGGAGAGAAAAGCAACCAGCTCAAAACATTACACTCCATAGCAGAGAGAAGTGCAAGCACAAGCTGGTTCTGAACACACAGTAGGCTAGACTCCTCAAACCCAAGATCTTCCCCCAGCAATACATCTCCTTCAGCAAAGCTTCACCTCTCCAAAACTCCATCATAACTAATAAGGAATCAAACAAGCCAATCAAAAAATGGGCTAAGGAGCTAAATAGAGAGTTCTCAAAGGAAGAAATACGAATGGCATATAAGCACCTAAAAAAATGTTCTACGTCACTAGTCATCAGGGAAATGCAGATTAAAACTACATTGAGATTCCATCTCACTCCTGTCAGATTGGCCACCATCATGAAAACAAATGATCATAAATGTTGGCGGGGATGTGGAAAAAAAGGAACCCTTCTGCACTGCTGGTGGGAATGCAATCTGGTCCAGCCATTGTGGAAAACAGTGTGGAGGTTCCTAAAGCAGCTAGAGATTGATCTACCATATGACCCAGCTATAGCACTCCTAGGCATATATCCAAAGGACTCATCTCATTTCCTTAGAAGTACATGCTCAACCATGTTTATTGCTGCTCAATTTATAATAGCTGGGAAATGGAACCAGCCTAGATGTCCCTCAACAGATGAGTGGATAATGAAGATGTGGTACATTTATACAATGGAGTTCTACTCAGCGGTAAAGAAAAATGAAGTTATGAAATTTGCAGAAAAATGGATGGACCTGGAAAGTATTATACTAAGTCAGGTAACCCAGGCCCAGAAAGCCAAGCGCCACATGTTCTCTCTCATATGGGGATCCTAGCTACAGATGACTGGGCTTCTGTGTGAGAATGAAAATACTTAGTAGCAGAGGCCAGTAAGTTAAAAAGGAGACATAAAGGGTAGAGAAAGGAAGGGAGGAGGATACTTAATAGGTTGATATTGTATATATGTAATTACAATGATTGTAATGGGGAGGTAATATGATTGAGAATGGAATTTCAAACGGGAAAGTGTGGGGGTGGAGAGGGAGGGAATTACCATGGGATATATTTTATAATCATGGAAAATGTTAATAAAAATTAAAATAAATAAATAAAAAAAAATAAATAAAATAAAATAAAATAAATACCATGACTTAAACACTTGATATAAAAAGTGGAAAGTAGGGGGGGAGGGTATTACCATGGGATATTTTTTATAATCATGGAAAATGTTAATAAAAATTAAATAAATAAATATTAAAAAAAAAAAAAACTCCATCAGCTGGAGACTAAGTAGGAAGCTTAATCACAAACACCCAAGGTTATGGGGGCAACTTATATTCAAACCACATTAAGGCATGTGGACTGCCACTAGTTCAGAACCAGACTGGGCTTCGTAGTGAGTTCCTTGCTAGCCGGGACTACAGAACAAGACCTTCTCTAAAAGTCATATGTGGTGGCTCAGACCTTTAATCCCAGTACTAAGGAGGCTGAGATAGGAAGATCACCATGAGTTCAAGGCCAGCCTGGGCTAGAGTGTGTCCTAAGTCAGTCTAGACTACAATGAGATCCTGCTGAGAGACAAGGGGAAGGGAGGGAAGGAGAGAGAATGAAAATATGAATGAGAATTAGACGGCAGAGTTCACAGTAACCATGAAAGATGGGTTTTTTTGTTGTTATTTTTCTGGGTTTTTAAATTTATTTTATTTATTTGAGAGAGAGGCAGAGAGAGAGGGGAGGAAGAGAATGGGCTCTCCAGGGCTTTTAGCCTCTGCAAACGAATTCCAGATGTATGTGTCATCTTGTGCATCTGGCTTACATGGGTCCTGAGAATTTGAACCTGGGTCTTTTAGCTTTGTAGCAAGCACCTTATCCACTAAGCCATCCCTCCAGCCCTTTCTGGGTTTTTTTGAGGCAAGGTCTCACTCTAGCCCAGACTGACCAGGAACTTACTCTGTAGCCCAAGCTGGCCTAGAACTCAACAGTGATCCTCACACCTCAACCTAGGCTGAGATAGGAGAATCACTGTAAATTCAAAGCCAGCCTGAGGCTACAGAGTGAGTTCTAGGTCGGCCTGGGCTACAGTGGGCTCCACCTCAAAAAAAAAAAAAAAAAAACAGGAAGCCTGGTGTGGTCGTTCACCCCTTTAATTCCAGCACTTGGAAGGTAGAGGTAGGAAGATCACTGTGAGTTTCAGGCCATGTGAGAATACATAGTGCATTCCAGGTCAGCCTGGGCTACAGTGAGACCCTACCTTGAAAAACAAACAACGGAGGGGGGCTGGAGAGATGGCTTAGCAGTTAAAATGCATGACTGAGAAACCTAAGGACCCAGGTTGGATTCTCCAGGTCCCACATAAGCCAGATGCACAAAATGGCACATGTATCTGGAGTTTGTTTGCAGTGGTTAGAGGCCCTGGCGTACCCATCCATCCCCTGTCTTAAATAAATAAATAACAGGGGGTGAAAAGATGGCTCATTGGTTAAAGGTGCTTGCTTACAAAGCCTGACAGCCCAGAATCCATTTCCCAAGTTCCCACGTCAAACCAGATGCACAAAATAGCACATGCATCTGGAGTTTTGTTTACAGTAGCTGGAAACTGTGGCACACCCATTTTCTCTCCATCTCCCCCCTAGTCCCCACTCTCCCCCTCTCCTACACCTACCCCAAATCTCTCTGGTAGGCATGGTGGTTCATGCCTTTAATCCCAACACTTGAGGGAGAGGTAGGAGGATCACTGTGACTTCAAAACCAGCCTGAGACTACACAGTGAATTCCAGGTCAGCCTGAGCTAAAGTAAGACCCTATCACACACGCAAAATAGTTTATGGTTAGCAAGTTTAAGGGCAACACAGTAACACAGTGAGGTCCTATGGCGGGGAGGGAGAGAGAGAAGAAAGAAGGGAGGGCAGGAGGAAATAATTTTGGAACATTAAAAATATGCTAAAAGAGATGGCTTAGCAGTTAAGGCACTTGCCAGGAAAGCCAAAGGAACTAGATTCAATTCCCCAGTACCCAAATAAAGCCAGATGCACAAGATGGTACATGTGTCTGGAGTTCATTTGCAGTGGCTGGAGGCCCTGGTATTGCCATTATCTCTCTCTCTCTCTTCCTCTCAAATAAATAAATATTTTTAAAGTATGCTAATAGGGCTAGAGGAATGGCTCATTCGTTAAGGTCCTTGCCTGTAACACCTAACGACATGAGTTCAATTCCCGAGTACACATGTAAAGCCAGATACACGAAATGGCACATGCATCTAGCGTTCATATGCAGTGGCTAGAGGCCCTGGCACACCCATTTTCTCTGTTTGTCTCTCTCTGCTTGCAAATAAATAAATAATATAAACATTTTTTTCCAAGGTAGGGTTTCACTCTAGCCCAGGCTGACCTGGAATTCACTATGTAGTCTCAGGGTGGCCTCAAACTCACGGCGATCCTACCTCTGCCTCCCAAGTGCTGGGATTAAAGGTGTGCGCCACCATGCCTACCTAATAGTTGTTTTTTTTTTTTGTTTGTTTGTTTTTTTTTGGTTTTTTGAGGTAGGGTCTCATTCTAGCCCAGGCTAACCTGGAATTCACTATGGAGTCTCAGGGTGGCCTTGAACTCTTGGCGATCCTCCTACCTCTGCCTCCCGAGTGCTGGGACTAAAGGCATGTGCCACCATGCCCGGCATAAATAGTATTTTTGAGAAGGTTTTTTTTTTTTTTTTTGGTTTTTCAAGGTAGAGTTTCACTCTAGCCCAGGCTGACCTGGAATTCACTATGTAGTCTCAGGGTGGCCTCAAACTCACAGTGATCCTCCTAACTCTGCCTCCCAAGTGCTGGGATTAAAGGCGTGTGCCACCACACCCAGCTATAGATATTTTTGAAAAAAGATTATATACAAAAATTTAAAGACTATACCAAATGTTGTCTAGAACATGAAACAATTGTAACACTGGTGGTGAGAAAGTAAAATAAAGACTTTGTAAAGCAGTTTAGTAGCTTCATAAAAATTTAATTTCAGGAGCCAGGCGTGGTGGCACACACCTTTAATCCCAGCACTCGGGAGGCAGAGGTAGGAGGATCACCATGAGTTCAAGGCCACCCTTAGACTCCATAATGAATTCCAGGTCAGCCTGGACTAGAGTGAGACCCTTCCTCGAAAAACCAAAATGAGGGCTGGAGAGATGGCTTAGCGGTTAAGCGCTTGCCTATGAAGCCTAAGGACCCCGGTTCGAGGCTCGGTTCCCCAGGTCCCACGTTAGCCAGATGCACAAGGGGGCACACGTGTCTGGAGTTCGTTTGCAGAGGCTGGAAGCCCTGGCGCACCCATTCTCTATCTCTCCCTCTATCTGTCTTTTTCTCTGTGTCTGTCACTCTCAAACAAATAAATAAATAAAAGACATTACCTTAAAAAAAAAAAAGAAAAACCAAAATGAATAAATAAATAAATAAAAGTGTGCCACCACACTGGCTGAAATTAATTTTATTTTGCTTTTTCGAGGAAGTGTCTTACTCTAGCCCAGGCTGACCTGGAATTAACTATGTAGTCTCAGGGTGGCCTTGAACTCATGGCGATCCTCCTACCTCTGCCTCTTGAGTGCTGGGATTAAAGTCGTGCGCCACCACGCCCGGCCTTATAGTGGCACACTTTTAATCCCAGCACTTGGAAGCAGAAGTAGGAGGATTGCCATGAGTTCAAGGCCACCCTGAGACTAGAGTAAATTCCATGTCAGCCTGGACTACAGTGAAACGCTATCTCCAAAAGAAAAAATTTAATTTCAGCACTGGAGAGATGGCTCAGCAGTTACAGGCACTTGCTTGCAAAACCTGACGGCCCTGGTCTGATTCCCCAGTACCCATGTAAACGCAGAGACACGGGGCAGCCTTTGTGTCTGGAGTTTGTTTACAGTGGCAGGAGGCCCTGGCACATCCATTCTCTATCTTCCTGCAAATAAATAGATTTAAAAATATATATATAAAAAAATAAGGTAAGGGCTAATGAGATGGGTCAGTGGTTAAGATGCTTGCCTGCAAAGTCTAAGAACTCAGGTCTTATGTAGCCAGTAGACCAAGTGTGCAATGTGAAACATGTGCCACAAGGGGGCGTATGCGTATGCAGTTCGTTCACAGCAGCTACAAGACCTGGCATGCCCATTCTCTCTCTCACCCCTCCCCCAAAAAAGTGAAAAGAAATTTAATTTCACTTAACATATGCCTTAGTTATACTACAAGTAGATATCTGCCCCAAGAAAAATAAAATACATGTCCATACAATGACATGAATGTATGTATAAAAGCTTTGCAATAGGACTGGAGATATGGCTTAGCGGTTAAGTGCTTGCCTGTGAAGCCTAAGGACCCGGGGTTCGAGGCTTGGTTCCCCAAGTCCCACGTTAGCCAGATGCACAAGGGGGCGCATGCGTCTGGAGTTCATTTGCAGAGGCTGGAGGCCCTGGCGCGCCCATTCTCTCTCTCTCCCTCTATCTGTCTTTCTCTCTGTGTCTGTCGCTCTCAAATTAATTAATTAATTAATTAATTAATTAAAAAAAGCTTTGCAATAGCCTTAAACTGTAGATATCCCAAATATCCATTGATAGGCAAATTTGTATACACCTATACAATGAAAGATTTGCCTAAGGAAAAGCAATGAAGTATCAATACGTACAACAGTATGGATGGACTGCAAAATATAAGTGAAAAAAGTCAGATTAAAAGAGGTATGCTTGTAAATTTCCATTTGCATAAAAATTTTAAACAGAAACTAAAATATAGTGCTAGAAAGCAAAGCAGTTGTTACAGAAAATTAGGGGGTTGATTACAAAAGGTCATGATGAAGAAACTTTGGGAATTCTGATATATTCATTGATTTGTGGTATTCAAATTATATACTTCAAATAGACACATTTATTGTGCATCAATTACATCTTAACAAAGCTGTTTAGAAAAAAGACATTACAGCTGGGCATGGTGGCGCATACCTTTAATCCCAGCACTTGGGAGGCAAAGGTAGGACGATCACAGTGAGTTCAAGGCCACTCTAAGACTACATAGTGAATTCCAGGTCAGCCTGAGCTACACCTCGAAACCCCCCCCCAAAAAAAAGAGAGAGAGGGAGAGAAGACATTACCACATGGCATTACAATTTAAGTAGTGCAGTTTCAAGAAAAGGGAAGCTTTGTTATATTATAAAATTAATGACCTCTGATTCTCCCTTAAGAATCTAGAAAGCAAAAAAAAAAAAAAATCTAGAAATACAGTTACTAGGGCAAAGGTAATAAAGAGTAAAACAGAAAATAAAAGGTAACTATTTAGCACGTTACTTTTCACTGCAGCTACCCAAGGACCTCAACACACCCTGATACAACTCTACCTCCATAAAAGAAAGTGACTTGGGTTCCAACCATTCTTTTGAGCTCTTGAGCTTGGGAAGTGTACCAGTTACCGGATCATCACTATTTTTCATTGTGGTCACAGAAACAGAGCCCCTAGAAAAACTAAAAATTAGCTTATTTAGTAATTAGAATTCACAATCATTTCCTCTTCTATTTAAGCAATACTCGGGACCTTGAAATGAGTCTGGAAAACATGCCAGTCAACCCCTTTCCCTTTCCCGCAAACTTTTTTCTTGAAGCCAGGGGCTCCATGTAGCAGGGCTGATTCAAGCCCTCAAACTCTAGCGATGCCCTTCAAGCCTGGGTGGCAGCTGGCCAGCCTAGGTTTTAGGAGCCCCTTTCCCAGCAGTTTAATAACTTTGTGGCCCGGTGGGAGTGGGGCGGCCGTGACTGTCAGAGCGCCCATGCAGGCTGCAGGGTGTGGGGCTCCAGCCGAGCGGCGCCCGCCGCCCTCCCGGGCCTGCACTGGAGAAGCTGCCTGGGGAGTCTGCGCTACAACACCTACGCCCGCGAGGACGGCGCTGCGCACTCTCGCGGGGGCGGGCAGGGCCTGCGGCTCTCGGCCTCGGCCCGAGCCGCGTCGCTTCGTAACATGGCAAACGCTCCAGCGTCTCCGGGACACGGTCCCGCGCGCCTCTCGACCGCGGAGGACGACGGGATCCGCGAACCAGGAGGCGGATCCCCGTGACAGGCAGCTGTCACAGCCAATCGGACCGCGGCCGACCGCGTCGGGTGCGCGGAACGCCCGCCCCTCGGTGAGCGTTGGCCGCCTCCAGCCCTGCGTGCCCAGCGTGCCCAACGTGCGTCTCCTGAGCCTTGCCCTGTCTGATCGCCCAGGGCCACGGAGGAAGACGCCCCTGCCGGGGACAAGCGGCTGTGGGCCCTAAAGCCGCCTGGGATGGCGGAACGTGGGCGGAAACACTGACTGCCGTGCCGTGAAGGTGTTCTCACTGCGTGCGGTTGCTGCCCGGTGACCATGGACTTTGCGGATGCCGGTCAAGGGGGAGGAAAAAGACGATTATCTGTTTTGTCTCATGGTTGCTTCTCCTTGGCTGGTTTAGAGTTTTTTTGGATCGCCTGTTGCTTTCTTTTGTTATTACTTTACTCCGTTTTTATTTATTTACTTATTCATTTTTGCAGTCCTGGGGATTGAGCTCAGATACTTATTTTTTTAGACTGAGATTCATTTATATCTTAAGACTGGATCTCACTAAATTGCTCAAGTAGCCCTTGAATTTGTAATCCTCAGCCTCTGGAGTACCTGGCATTATAGGCATGTGCAAACACTAGCTTGGCTTGTTGCTTTGTTATTAAATCCCCAGATAATTCTATTGCAAATCACTACATAACGAGAGATTTTTGAGGCTGTGACTTTCCGCATTCAGGTTTATAAACCACTGGGTGAACTGTGATTTCTATGATTCTATTTTCTCTTTGCACATTGATGGACACTGTATGATAAGACCACCATTTTCACTCTTCATCACTTTAAAGTACACATGTTGATAGAAAACTGAGTGCCAGACACATTTGTATTTTCATGTGTGGATAGCTCAATTTTCAGTTCCCGTTACAAAGCTGAGGAAACATGAGCCACTTGCAGAACTTACTGTTAGATACCCTCCTAGGAACTAAGCATGTGGACGGTGCAGCTCTCATCAAACTCCAAGAGCGCAGCCTGTGTGTTGCATCACCAGGATTTAGTGTAAGAAAAAAGACATGTATTTTAATGTAAAAATTTTTGTTGTTGTTTATTTATTTGAGAGAAAGAGGCAGAGACAGGGAGAATGGGTGTGCCAGGGCCTCCAGCCCCTGCAAAGAACTCCAGATGGTGTGCCACCTAGTGCACCTGGCTTACCTGGGTCCTGGGGAATTGAACTTGGGTCCCTGTGTTTTAATTCTTTGGGTTAGTATACAAAGTAATGGGTTACATCATACATACATCGTACATATATTTTTTTTTCTTTATTCATCTGTTGATGACATCTAGGCTGGTTCCATTTCCTAACTAATGTGAATAGTGCAACAATAAACATGGATGCGCTAGTATCTCTGTGATATGTTGTCTTAAAGTCCTTTGGATATATATCCATGAGAAGTATAGTTGAGACAGTATTTTCAGGAGCATCCACACTGACTTCCCTGACTGCAATAGTTTGCATTTCCATGAGCAATATAAGGAAAGGTTCCCCCTTTACTATATTCTCACCTGCATTTGTTGTCAGTTTGTTTTCTTGATGACAGCCATTTTGACTGGGGAGAGATGAAATCTCTAGTTTCAATTTGGATTTCACTGATTGCAAAGGATATTGAAAACTTTTAAAACTATTTATTGTGGGGTGGGTGGGCGGGCAGAGAGATGGTTTAGCAGTTAAGGCACTTGCTTGCATAACCTAAAGGATCCAAGTTTGATTTCCTAGTACCCACATAAGCCAGATGCATAAAGTGGTGCATATGTCTGCAGTTCATTTGTAGTGGCTAGAGGCCCTGGTGCACTCATTCTCTCTATCTATCTGCCTCTTTCTCTCAAATAAATAAACAAAATATTTGTTAAAAATTTACTGGAGGCAGGAGAGAAGGCTCCGTGTTAAAGGTGCTTGCTTATAAAACCTGGCAGCCCAGGTTCAAATCCCTAGTACCCAGCCAGAGGCACAAAATGGCAGTGGCCGGAGGCCCTAGCATGACTTTACTCTCTCTCCTTGTAAATAAGTTTTTTATTGTTTTGGTTTTTCAGGGTAATGTCTTACTCTAGCTCAGGCTGACCTGGAATTCACTATGTAGTCTTAGGGTGGCCTTGAACTCATGGCAATCCTCCTACCTTTGCCTCCTGAGTACTGGGATTTAAAAGTGTCTGTCACCATACCCAGCTCATACCAAGCTTTAATTTTTTAAAAAATAAAAAATATTAAAAAAACAAACAAGTAGGGCTAGAGAGATGGCTTAGTGGTTAAGGCATATGGCTGCAAAGCCTAAGGACCTGGATTCAATTCTCAAGATCCCATGTAAGCCAGATGCACATGGTGGCACATGCATCTGGAGTTCGTTTGCAGTAGCTGGTGTGCCCATTCTCTCTACCTATCTATCTATCTGTCTGTCTGTCTATCTAATCTATCTATCTAATCTCTCTGTCTCAAATAAATAAATAAAATAGATAAATAAAATTTTAAAAAATCAGAAAAGACTACAAAAGCCCACCTAAAGCTGTACACAGTAGGAAGCATCTGTAATCCCAGCCCTCCTCCAGTAAAATAAAAGGTACAGATGGAAGAATCCTGGAGGGCTGCAGGCCAGCCAGTCTGGTGTACTCAGCAATGGTGAACAACAAGAGTTCCTACCTACAGCAAAAGGTGGAAAGCAAGGACTGACATGGGTCATCTTCTGACCTCTACACATGCTGTGTGGCACACGTATGCTTGCATTTTATACATGAACACACACAAAGACAAAAAATGCAGAGCAAGCCAGGCATGGTGACACACGTCTTTAATTCCAGCACTTGTGGGCACAAATAGGAGGATTGCTGTCAGTTCAAGGCCACCTGAAGACTGAATTCCACGTCAGCCTCAGCTAGAGCAAGACTAACTCAAAAAAATTATATATGTATGTGTGTGTGTGTGTGTGTGTGTGTGTGTGTGTCTTGCTTATAAAGTCTGATGGCCCAGGTCTGAATCCCCAGTACCCAGCCAGATGCACAAAGTGGTATATGTGTCTGAAGTTCATTTGCAATGGCAAGAAACCCTGGCATGCCCATACTCTCACTTTTTTTCTCTTTCTAACCCCCTTCTTGCTCTTGAAAATAAATTTTAAAAATTTTTTTAACATTTATTTATTTGAGAGAGAGAGAGATTGGGCATGCCAGTGCCTTCAGCCACTGCAAACAAGCTCCAGATGCATGTGGCACCTTGTGCATCTGGCTTACATGGGGCCTGTGGAATCAAACCTGGGTCTTTAGGCTTCGCAAGCAAGCACCTTAAGTGCTAAGTCATCTCTCCAGCCCCCCTCAAAAAAAATAATAATAATTAGAGCCAGGCTTCGTGGCATATGCCTTTAATTCAGCACTCGGGAGACAGAGATAAGAGAATCGCCGAGAGTTCAAGGCTACCCTGAGACTACATAGTGAATTCCAGGTTAGCCTGGGCTACAGCAAAGCCCTACCTTGAAAAAAGAATAGGGGCTGGAAAAATGTGTCAGCAGTCAAAGGTGCTTGCTTGCAAAGCCTTTGGACCTGAGTTTGATTACCCAGAACCCAAGAAAAGCCTAACACACAAAGTGGCACATGCACGTGGAGTTATTTGCAGTGGCAAGAGGTCCTGGTGTGCTCATTTTCTCCCTCTTTTTTCTCCTCTCACAAATAAGTAAATGAATGTTTTTTTAATGTGAAAACCATCTTAGCTTTCAGGCTATTAAAAGAACAGGTAGTGAACCAAATTTGTTTGGCCATTGGCCAGAGCTAGCAGACTTCTGATCTTTTTAACCTCTGTAGGTAATGCCAAGTGATGTTCGAACACTTGTGAATGGATTTGCCAAAAACCCTTTGCAAACCCGAAGAGAAGGATTATATTTTAGAGAAAAGGATTACAAATGTGTCCGGGCAGATGACTATTCTCTTTATGCTAAGAATGTGAGTATTCAAGAATTGAAGACATCTTGTAAAAACCTCAAGAATTTAACTCCTGGATGTTTTGCCCCTCCTGATCCTCTCATTACTTCCCTGAGTCATCAAGACAGAGACATGTCTGAAAGCACTCTGGGAAGGTCTTGAAGTGAAGCTTAGTAGTAGAGTACTTGCTTAGTCTGCTCGGGGCCTTGGGTTTGATCCCTGGCACTGAAAGGGGGAAACAAGAAGGGAGTAGACTGAGACCCTACCTCAATTAAAAATAAATAAGTAGGGCTGGAGAGATGGCTTAGTGATTAAGCGCTTGCCTGTGAATCCTAAGGACCCCGGTTTGAGGCTCAATTCCCCAGGACCCACGTTAGCCAGATACACAAGGGGGCACACGCGTCTGGAGTTTGTTTGCAGTGGCTAGAGGCCCTGGCACACCCATTCTCGCTGTCTACCTGCCTATTTCTGTCTGTCTGTCTGTCTCTCTCTCTCTCAGATAAATAAATAAAAATAAAATATTTACAAATAAATAAAAATAAAAACCTAGCCAGGCGTGGCGGCACACGCCTTTAATCCCAGCACCAGGGAGGCAGAGGTAGGAAGATCACCATGAGTTTGAGGCCACCCTGAGACTACATAGTGAATTCCAGGTCAGCCTGAGCTAGAGTGAGACCCTACCTCAAAAAACTAACAATGATGCAGAAATGCTTGGGAATGTGTTGCGGTTTTAGAATTTTTTATTTTTATTTAGTTAGTTATTTGCAAGGAGGGAGAGGTGCACCAGGGCCTCTTACTGCTGCAAACAAACTCCAGATGCATGTGCCACTTTGTGCATCTGGCTTTACATGGGTACTGGGGAATTGAACCCATGGTGTTAGGCTTTGCAAGCAAGCCGTTAACCACTGAACCCTCTCAAAGCCAGGATTTAGAAATATATATATTATTTTTTAATCTTTATTTATTTGAGAGAGAGATGGAAAATGGGCATGCCAGGGCCTCTAGCCACTGCAAAGGAACTCCAGATGCATATGTCACCTTGTGCATCTGGCTAACATGGGTGCTGGGGAATCAAACCTGGGTCCTTTGGCTTTGCCAGCAATCACCTTAACCACTAAGCCATCTCTTCAGCCCCAGGATTTCTTTTTTATTTTGGAGTATTTGCATATGCACAATAAGATATTTCAGATATAGGACTCATGTGATCATGGAATTAATTTTTATATCATACACACATCATAGATTGAAGGTGATCTTAATATTTTTAGTGTGTCTGCATTTTTACTATGACCTATCACATGAGGTTGGAACATGGGAAATTTTTCACTTTTGGTGGTTAAAGTTTTTTGTACTTTGAAGTATTTTGGATTTTGAAATTTCTGATTAGGGAGTCCCAGTATATCATTTGAGGTGTTTTGTTGTTGTTGTTTTGGTTATTTTATTTTATTTATTTATTTTGGCTTTCCAAGGTAGGATCTCCCTTTAATCAGGCTGACCTGGAATTCACTTTGTAGTCTCAGGGTGGCCTCGAACTCATGGCAATCCTCCTACCTCTGCCTCCCATGCTGGAATTAAAGGTGTGTGCCACCACACCCAGCTTTGTTTTGTTTTTTTTCCAGGTAGGTCTCACTCTAGCCCAAGTTGACCTGGATTTCACTATGCAATCTCAAGGTAGCCTTGAACTCACGGATATCCTCCTATCTCTGCCAATTGTATGCAAAGCATCCAATAAATAAGAAATTCACCTTCTGAATTCCTCATGGGTAATAGAGAATCAAGAAACACATTAAACATAAAAACAATATGCTGCTGGGCTGGGGAGTTGACTCAGTGGATAAAGTACTTGCTGCTCAGGGCTGAGTACCTGAGTTTGGATCTCCAGACCCCATGTGAAAGCTGAAAGCCATGGTACTTTTCTGTAATCCTAGCATGCTGTGTTCAGATGGGAGGCAGGGACAGGAGAATTTCCTAGAAGCTTACCGATCAGCCATAGTGGTGAACAAGGTGGTAGGTGAGGACCTCCCTCCACATGTGTGCTCACTCTCATACACCTGGACATACATATCTACCCATACTTGAAAAAATAACTTAAAAATAAAAAAACATAGCCGGGCGTGGTGGCACACGCCTTTAATCCCAGCACTTGGGAGGCAGAAGTAGGAGGATTGCCATGAGTTCGAGGCCACCCTGAGACTCATAGTGAATTCCAGGTCAGCCTGGGCTAGAGTGAGACCCTACCTCAAAAAATCATAAAACAAAACAAAACAAACAAACAAACAAAAATATATATATAAACATGATAGTCTATGCTAAAGTGAGACCCTACCCTCCCCTGCAAAAAAAAAGATACTGAAGTAGTGTTAAAACATACCCACCATGGCTCAGGGAATCTTGCAGAATGAGGAGAGGAAAGACAGAAAGAGCCACAGGTAGGGATGGCATACCGAGGCATTGCCTCCCCCCAACCCCCCGCCATGATTGACTTGCTGTCACAACTCACAACCCCTGGGGAATACTAGCAACCCCACTGAGGAAGGCCCTCAACAGAATGGGGACAGGGAAAGGGGAAATGATGGTATTAACACATGTCCAAACAAACTATATTCATAATAAAAAAAAGTTAAGAAAGAAGGCTGGGCGTGGTGGCATATGCCTTTAATCCCAGAATTTGGAAAGCAGAGTTAGTAGGATCGCCATGAGTTTAAGGCCAGCCTGAGACTACATAGTGAATTCCAGGTTATCTTGGGCTACAGTAAGACCCTATCTCAAAAAAAAAAAAAATAAGACCCCAAAAGAAGAAAGAAAGAAAAAGAGAAGAGCTGTGCATGGAGGTGCACAACTTTAATCCCAGAATTCTGGAAACTGAGGCTAGTCATGTAGCTGAAGTGGAGGTGCTCAGATTCCCACCCAGAGCTGTCCAACTCTAAGATGTTTAAATGTGCATAAAATATATGCTGTTTATATAAAAAGAACTGAAGTCTTTTCAGAAAAGTTTGGATTGGGGAGATTTATCAGCAGTTAAGGCACTTGCCTGCAAAGCCTAATACCTGGGTTTGATTCCCCAGTACCCATGTAAAGCCGGATGCACAAAGTGGTACATGCATCTGGAGTCCTTTTGCAGAGACTGGAGGCCTTGGTGCATACATTCTCTCTGTCTCTTCTTGCAAAGGAAGGAAGGAAAGAAAGAAAAAAGAGAGGGAGAGACAAATTTAGCCAGGTGTAGTGCCACATGCCTTTAAACCCAGCACTCAGGAAGCAGAGGTAGGAGGATTGCCATGAGTTCAAAGCCACTGGGAGACTACATGGGAATTCCAGTTCAGCCTGGGCCAGAGGAAACCCTACCTTGCAAAACAAAACAAAAGAAGACATAGAAAGGAGTAGAATATTCAAAAACAAATCTGTGAACACAAAGTCAGAAGTTTTTTTTTTTAAAGTGGATGTAGCGGGCTGGAGAGTTGGCTTAGCGGTTAAGCGCTTGCCTATGAAGCCTAAGGACCCTGGTTCGAGGCTCGATTCCCCAGGACCCACGTTAGCCAGATGCACAAGGGGGCGCACGCATCTGGAGTTCATTTGCAGTGGCTGGAAGCCCTGGCGTGCCCATTCTCTCTTGCTCTCTGCCTCTTTCTCTCTCTCTCTCTGTCGCTCTCAAATAAATAAAAATAATAATAAAGGCGTGTGCCACCAGGCCTGGCCAAACTTAAAAAAAAAAAAAAAGTGGCTGTAGAGAAACTGGAGAAACTGCTGGTCTTGTGGTTATGAGTAAAGCCAGGGTGTTCTGTTTTATTCTTTATCCAGGAGAACACTGGTGTGGTTGTTGTGAAGACCCATCTGTATCTTCTGGTGGCCACTTATACTGCAGGAATGTATCCCAGTGTCTGCGTAGAAGCCACAGAGAAGCTCGGTGAGTTCACCTGTCAACGAGGTCTGAAACCCAACTCAAACCAGCTAGGGACAAAGAAGGATATATATGCACATGTGTGTGTGTTTGGTGGCCAAAGGCCAGCCTGACCACTTTTTTTTTTTTTTTTTTTCGAGGTAGGGTTTTCCACTAGCCCAGGCTGACCTAGAATTCACTCTGTAATCTCAGGGTAGCCATATACTAATGATAATCCTTCTACCTCAACCTCCCAAGTGTTGGGATTAAGACGTGTGCCACCATGCCTGGCCCACCTTTATTTATTGATTTATTTGAGAGACAAAGAGGCAGAGAGAGAATAAGGAATTTGGGGCTTATAGCCATGGCAAATGAATTCCAAACACATGAGCCACCTTGTGTGTCTGGCTTTATGTGGGTACTGGGGAATTGAACTCTGGTCCTTAGGCTTTGCAGGCAAGTGCCTTATCTGCTGAGGCATCTTTCCAGCCCTTTTTTATTTCATTTTTTGTTTTGTTTTGTTTTTCGAGGTAGGGTCTCACCATAGCTCAGGCTGACCTTGAATTTACTGTAGTCTCAGGGTAGCCTTGAAATCATGGTGATCATCCTACCTCTGCCTCCCCAGTGCTGGGATTAAAGGTGTACACTACCATGCCCAGCCCTTTTTTTTTTTCTTTTTTTTGGTTTATCAAGATAGGAAGGTAGGATTTTGCTCTAGCCCCGGATGACCCAGAATTCACTATGTAGTCTCAGGGTGGTCTCAAACTCATGGCAATTCTCCTACCTCTGCCTCCTGAGTGCTGGAATTAAAGGCATGCGCCACCACGCCCAGCTCATTTTATTTATTTTGTGGTTCTTCAAGGTAGTCTTGCTGTAGCCCAGGCTGACCTGGAATTCACTGTGGAGTCTCAGGGTGGCCTCAAACTCAACAGTGATTCTTCTACCTCTGCCTCCCAAGTGCTGGGATTAAAGGTGTGTACCACCATGCCTGGCTTGAAGAGCTATTTAATAATAATCACAGCTTGAATAAACTGAATCCACCCATGTGTCAGGTGTTATACCAAGAATTGTATTTCAAACTGTAATCAGTTTTGAATCTAGGTCATAACTTGCCCATAGTAGGAGGAGGCAGCAGGCTCTGTTGTTCCCGAGGCCTCTCCCACCTGTTTCCTTTGCCAGCTGTGTGTCTTCACTGTCTGCATGGAGAACTGCTCCCTCTCCCAAACAGCTCAAATATGTCTGCTGTGATGTTTATCACTATGAAATATAATAGAAATTTGCTTATTTCTATTTCACCTATTAGGCAGAGAGTCCCATGAGTGTAGGACTGTGTTGTAACTATCCATCATCCTTGAGACTATAGTATTTAGTTCATGCCCAGCACATGGCACTTTAGTGACAGAGCGACTGGAATCATAATTATAACTATACTGTGCTTTCTTTCAGGAGAATATCTAAGAAAAAAAGGAAATTAAGTCATCAAAGGACAGTTGAAGATACCTATTATTTTGAAAGGGAATTATACATTCTTAAGAAAAATAATATCATACCTTGTGGTTGAACAACCCTGGAGTGAAGATTTTTTTCAAAAAAAGACTGGGATATGTGGTTGAAAAATACTGAAGTGCAGATTTTTTACAATACTGGGTTACAAGAGCAAATTTTCTTATTTCAGGAGAATTGCCTAATCAGCCTATTTATTCTTTTTAAGTGTTAGTTGTTAGTATGGAACTTGAGAACACTGATGTTTTCACAGGACAAGGGCAAGTCTTTTGGGAGTCTCATTTCCACAAGGCTCTTGCACTCTTACACATCTTGCCATATATGCCAATAATACACGTCCTAACCACTGTTTATCCAGGCCACTTCTCAGGGTAAAATTGAAGTAATATCTTCTCGTATGCTGTTTTCTATAGTAGAGTCCATGAGCCCAGTGTTCCTCTCCAGTAATGAGTATCACACTGTATGTGTGTGACATCCATCTGATCCACATCATCCATGTGAGACCTAGGGGAATAGAAACCAAAGAAATTTCTTTAAAAAAAAATTTTTTTAGCCTGGTGTGGTAGCGCATGCCTCTTAATATCAGCACTCGGGAGGCAGAGGTAGGAGGATCACTATGAGTTTGAGGCCACCCTGAGCCTACGTAGTGAATTCCAGGTAAGCCTGGGCTCAAGTGAGACCCTACCTTAAAAAACAAAACAGAAAAAAATATTTATTTATTTGCAAGCAGAGAGAGATAGGGTACACCAGGGCCTCTAGCCACTACAAACAAACTTGAGATGCATGTGCCCCTTTATGCATCTGGCTTATGTGGGTCCTGGAAAAATCAAACCCAGGTTGTTAGGCTTTGTAGACAATCACCTTATCCACTGAGCCATCTCTCCAACCCCCTAGGCCAAGTATTCTTTTTTTTTATTTTAAAAACTTTAATTATTTGTTTATCATGAGAAAGAATGAGCACAGCAATGCAAACAACCTCCAGATGCGTGTGCCACGTTGTACATCTGATTTTATGTGAGTACTGGGGAATTGAACCCAGGTTGTTAGGTTTTGCAGGCAGGCGCCTTAACCACTTAGCCATCTCTCTAGCCCGGTTTTTTAATTTATTTGAGACAAAGAGATAATGGGTGTGTCAGGGCCTCCACCCACTGCAAATGAACTCCAGATGCATGCACCACCTTGTGCATCTGACTTTACGTGGGTACTGGGGAACTGAACCAGGATCGTTAGGCTTGCAGGCAGTAACCACTTAGCCATCTCTCGAGACTTAAATTCAGAGATTTCTAACTTTACCTTCCTCACTGTATCTAGTCCACATATCTTACTAAGGTTTGTTACTGAATGCAACCTTTCCAGGAAAGGGATCATTTCTTTTTTGGGGTGGTAGGGCAGGGTTCAAGGTAGAGTCTTGCTGTATCCCTGGTTGACTTGGAATTCACCATTAAGTCTCAGGCTGGCCTTGAACTTACAGCAATACTCCTACCTTAGCCTCCCAAGTGCTGGGATTAAAGGCGTGGGGCACCACACCCAGCTGGAATCATTTCTTGATCACCTCCTAGTTGATGACAGGAGAATAAGAGCCACCTATATTGAAACTGTGGAGCTCCATCATGGCCCTTCCTCTATAGCATGCTTTTCCTTCTGACAGCAACTCCAGTTAGTATAGCTTTCATATATTGTTCCTAGTGAGGTAATGGTTCAAACCTCTGGTCAGGGTAGGGCCTAGGGAATACGACTTCTGGTTTGACAAGATTGGATTGTCATGGTTCTATATTGTAAGGAGAATAATCATTCAGGTGAATACACTGTTCTCCAGGTCCCTTCTACAGTATTCTTACATGGATAAAAGGGAAATAGAATAGGTCTCTACATTTTGTAAAACTACCTCTTACCCTCGGGCTGGAGAAATGGCTTACAGGTTAAGTGCTTGCCTGTGAAGCCTGAGGACCCCCGTTCTGGCTCTATTCCCCAGGACCCACATTAGCCAGATGCACAAGGGGGCGCATGCCTCAAGTTCATTTGCAGTGGCTGGAGGCCCTGGCACACCTATTCTCTCCCTCTCCCTCCCTCCCTCCCTCCCTCTCTCTCTCTGTCTGCCTTTCTGTCTGTGCCTGTCACTCTCAAATAAATAAATAAATAAATGAACAAAAATATTTTTAAAAAAACTACCTCTTACCCTTATCATATCTGTCCCTTCAAAACAAAATGAGTGAAAAAAACTAAGTAGCTATAACAATTGTGATAGGACATACCTGCGTGGCCTTAGGAAGCCCTGGAATCTGGGGAGGCAACAGCTTTAACTTCAGGGGACATGAAGTGGTGGAGCTCATTCGCATTTTTTGTTTGGTTGGTTGATTTGGTTTTGCTTTTGATTTTTCAAGGTAGGATCTCACTCTAGCCCAGGCTGAACTAGAATTCACTATGTAGTCTCAGGGTACCATTGAACTCATGGTGAGCCTCCTACCTCTGCCTCCCAAGTGCTGGGATTCAAGGAGTGCACTACCATGCCCAGCTTTCTTTCTTTCTTTCTTTCTTTTTTTTTAGGTAGGATCTAACTTTAGTTGGGGCTGATCTGGAACTCAGTCTGCAGCCAAAGGGTGGCCTAGAACTCATGGTGATCTGAGTTTCCTGAGTGCTAGGACTGAAAGGTGTGCACCACAACACCTGACTACATTGACTTTTTAAAAAAGATTATTTATTAGAGAGAGAGAGAATGGGCATATTAGGGCCTCCAGCCACTGCAGACTAACTCCAGATGCATGTGCCACCATGTGCATCTGGCTTCTATGGGACCTGGAGAATTGAACTTGCGTCCTTAGGCTTCACAGGCATGCACCTTAACCACTAAGCCATTTCTCCAGCCCCATTGATGTTTTTGTTTCTCAGATTAAGTAGCACAATCTGCAAAATAATCATACAGTATAATTTAGTAGTTCCAGCAAACAGAGTAAAATCAAATTCTAAGCTGGGCATGGTGGCGCTATTATAGTCCACATGAGAGAATCACAGACCACCATACTTTTGTAGCCAATTGAGAGTCCCATTAAGCCAGAGTCTGATAAGGAGCAAATGCTAGAAAATGCTCTCAGTGAAGAAGCTCAGGGGTACAACCACAATGTTTTTTAAAGGCCAAAGACCACAGAAATAATGTTATTCATGTCAGATGTAGGTCTGGGCAGCATTGGAACTACAATTTCATTTATCCAGGAGTTAACTTATATACATATATAAGCCATGTTTAGGGTCACAGGAAGTCTGGAAAGTGTAATCAATGCAGATGTGGACCTCCTAGGGAGTTAGGGAACTTGCAACTGATTTCTTTGAGCATATTTTAATCATTCTTTTGAAATCTTTCTCTGACATTTCTTCTTTTTTATAAATATTTTATTTTTATCTATTTACTTGACAGAGAAAGAGGGAGAGAGGAGAAGAAGAGAGAGAGAATAAGTGTGCCAGGGCCTCCAGCCACTACAAATGAACTCCAGATGCATGCACCCCTTGTGCATCTAGCTAACGTGGGTCCTGGGGAATTGAACCAGGGTCCTTTGGCTTTGCAGGCAAATGCCTTAACCACTAAGCCATCCCTCTAGCCCTCAGGCATTTCTTCTAAATCAGTCTCACTGGAAGTCATTTCTGATGGATTTATAATTTTTGGTTGAATTATACTCTATTTATTTTTTGTATTTCTTATAGAGATTTTTGCATCTTGGATTAATTTGATGCTTGTGTTTTCTAATTATCTGTGGTATTCTTAGATGTATCAATCAATCTGATGTTATATATCTTCAGGGTAGGAGCTTAAGGTGCTAGGTGTGGATCTTAAAAGATCCACAGTGTAACCACAAAAGTGACCCTAGGTGTTGGGTTTGCTTGCTATGTGAATATTCTAGTAGGCTGGGTGGAACAAAATACAGGAAAATTCTAAAATTTAACTGAACAATATACACATTCAATGAAAACCAGCACAGAATATTGATGCAAGAGTAGGTTTTAAAACAAACAGATACTCTAACAAAGTCAAAGTCCTTAAGAATGTTTGTTGCCCCACTTCCTTAATTCTGTCATCTAGGAGGCTGAGATTCCTGGTCTGTGGAGGGTTACAAGGTCAGCTTGTGACTGAGTGAGACCCTTCCCCAGTGAAGGACTGAAGAGAAATCAAAGGCACTATAAATCAGGAAACAACAAATGACAAGCCCAAAATATAGCTTAAGAATGGTAAATCCAGGGCTGGAGGGATGGCTTAGCAGTTAAGGCATTTGCCTGCGAAGCCAAAGGACCCAGATTTGATTCCCCAGGACCCACGTTAGCCAGATGCACAAGGGGGGCGCAAGCAACTGGTGTTTGTTTACAGTGGCTGGAAGCCCTGGCACACCCATTCTCTCTCTCTCTCATTTCTTCTTTCTCTGTCAGATAAGTAAATAAATGTAAAATATAAAAAATGTTAAAAATAAAAAGAATGGCAAATCCAACCACCCATCAGATTTAACACATAATTTACCCTGACATGGACTGTGCAATTAGCACTCCTAATGCAAGCCTATATACCAGGCTTATTTGGCAGGTCCTGATCTGGTATAATCTTGGTTACCTTTTGGGATGGCTTTGGTCTCAGCTATGCTGTGTGCCCACTTGGATCCCTCTTTTGCTATGCTGTGGGCTCAGGTAGGCTGGCTGGGTTGGTGGGTCACTTCTCTGACCACCTGTGCTAGATGCTGTGTAGGTGAGCTCTCTTCCCCAGGTGTCTGGTGCTTGCTGGCACTTGCACTGGTGGTGGGGGAGGGGAGGCTGTGGATGTTGGCTGAAGTTCTCCCACTGGTCCTTGTGACCCTCTTCAGCTGCTCCACTGGTCCCCACTGTCCTCCCCTTCAGGTTTCTCAAGTTTGTGAGGAGGCGGGTGTGAGTGGAGAATCCCCTCACCTGGCTTTTCCTGAGGCTCAGGCCGAGCCTGGCAACTGCAGCCACGTGGACCTGGTGCCGCTGCTGCTGGAGCACTTCTGCCTGCTTCTGTGGTCTCTTGACACTCAGGATCTCTCCTACTTCTCTGCTGTGGTTGACGATTTCTTATACACCTTCACTCTTTAGTAGAAGAATGTATTATGCTGTTTCTTGGGGAGGGGTTGTTTTGTTTTTTACTTTTTCTCCCCTAGCCTGCTTTGGTGTGGCTCCTACTACACCACCATCTTTTTTTTTTTTTTTAATTTATTTATTTGAGAGCGACAGACACAGAGAGAAAGACAGAGAGGGAGAGAGAGAGAGAATGGGCGCGCCAGGGCTTCCAGCCTCTGCAAACGAACTCCAGATGCGTGCACCCCCTTGTGCATCTGGCTAACGTGGGACCTGGGGAACCGAGCCTCGAACTGGGGTCCTTAGGCTTCACAGGCAAGCTCTTAACCGCTAAGCCATCTCTCCAGCCCTACACCACCATCTTAATGCTAAACCTCTGTTACAGTCAGGTTCACATTGCTGGTAGAAATCGCCTGACCTAGAGCAGCTTGTGGGAAAAAGAGGTTTATTTTGTCTTACAGGCTTAAGGGAAAGCTCCATGATGGCAGGGGACAACGATGGCATGAGCAGAGGGTAGACATCACCTCCTGGCCAATATCAGTTGGACAATAGCAACAGGAGAGAGTGCCAAATACTGGCATGGGGAAACTGGCTATAACACCCCTAAACCTGCTCCCAACAATACACTCCCTTCAGGAGACCTTAATTCCTGAATCTCCATCATCTGGGAACCTAGTATTCAGAACACCTAAGTTTATGGGGCACACCTGAATTAAACTACCACATTCTGCCTGGCCCCCATAAACTGATATTCATACATGATGTAAAATACAGTGCATTCAGTACAACTTTAAAAGTCCCCATAGTCCAAGATCTTTTAACTGAGCCATAATACCAAAAAATCCCCATAAACCCATAATGGCACAGAATAAACATTCACACTGCAAAAGGTGGCATTGGGCATAGCAAAGAAATATCCAACCAATACAAGATTTAAAACAGGGTAAACACCAAACTCTGTAGCTCCAAGTCCATTAACTCTAGCCACTGACAAATCTCTAAATCTGATAATCCTAACCAGCAACAAGTCTCTGGCATTCCAATTACAACCCTCCAGCTAGGCTACTCACAGTCCTGGGAAACTTCATCGGGGCCGGCAGCTCCTTGGCAGCCATCTCATGGTCCCGGCATCTCCACTGGGTCTCCACTGCAATCCATGGTTCATCCTCATGGCACCATGGGCTCTCCATGCAGGCATCCAGCAAACCTGCTTCACACTGCCCATGGCCATTTCCAAAACACAAGAGCATGTTGCAAACTCAATGACACTTTCTTTTTTTTTTTAATTTTTATTTATTTATTTGAGAGAAAGAGGCAGAATGAGAGAGAGAAAGAATGGGAGGACCGTGGCTTCCAGCCACTGCAAACAAACTCCAGATGCATGTGCTATTTTGTGTATCTGGCTTATGTGGGTACTAGGGAATTGAATCGTCCTTTGGCTTTGCAGGCAAGTGCCTTAACCGCTAAGCCTTTTCTCTAGCCCTCAATGACCCCTTCTTTCCTGCATTTCTTATACTCCACAACACCAGGTATGCTGCCAATTTATTAAGGGGATAAAGCAGACTTTGAAGAACAGGACACTCCTTGAGCACTCAGGCCCCTCCAAAAGAGTCTACATTCTTCCTGTTGCCCCAGTGCAAGTCAGCTGGCCCAGTCTCAAAGGTTGGAATCTCTCAATTGCAGCTGAATGGGCTACAGTTCACCCAAAGATTTTTCTTTCTGTACCATATCCCTCTGCTCACACCAGTTCATTTCTATGCAAAGCAACCCTGCACAGCTTCTCAGGACATGGGCATAACAGCAAGCTTCTCACAAACTGCTAGCCCAGTCCAGGCAAAGCTCTTTCTCACCCTTATAAGCCAAACCTCACAGTCCATAGTTATTAGTGTATACAGGTCTTTCAACTCTGACCACAACAGTCCATCAAGCTGTACTTACAGTACTGCAAGGCATTTCTTAGGCCAAGGTTTCAAGACCTTCCACATTCTTCTTGAAAATCAGCTCCAAAAGGCTCAATCCCACTCCTCGGTATCACTTTACTATTGCAGGCAGGTGCGGGTTGCTGGTAGAAATCACCTGACCAAGAGCAGCTTGTGGGAAAAAGAAGTTATTTTGTCTTACAGGCTCAAGGGGAAGTTCCTCGATGGCAGGGGACAACGATGGCTTGAGCAGAGGGTAGACATCACCCCCTGACCAACATCAGGTGGACAATAGCAACAGGAGAGTGTGCCAAACACTGGCATGGGGAAACCACCTGTAACACCCATAAGCCTGCCCCTCAACAATACACTGCCTCCAGGAGACGTTAATTCCCAAATCTCCATCAGCTGGGAACCCAGCATTCAGAACACGTAAGTTTATGGAGGACACCTGAATCAAACTACCACAACCACTTTTTAAAATATTTTTTTGTCTTGTTTTGTTTTTTCAAGGTAGGGTCTCACTCTAACCCAGACTGACTTGGAATTCACTATGTAGTCAGTCTCAAAGAGGTCTTGAATTCAAACTGAGCCACCTACTTCTTCGCAAGTTCTGGAATTACAGGTGTGTGCCACCATGCCCAGCTAAAATATTTTTTAAGTATTTATTTTCAAGAGGAGAGAGAAAGAGGCAGATGTGGGCAAAGGACTAGAGAATGGGCGCGCCAGGGCCTCTAGCCATTTATATTTATTTATTTATTTGACAGTGAGAGAGAGAGAAAGAGGCAGCGAGAAAGAGAGAGTAGGCTCCCCAGGGCTTCCAGCCACTGCAAACAAACTCCACACGCGTTGCGCCCCCTTGTGCATCTGGCTAACGTGGGTCCTGGGGACCGTATGGGCCATTTTGTGCAGCTGGTTTACAAGGGTACTGGGGAATCAATCCTGGGTCCTTTGGCTTTCCTTGCAAGCGCCTTCACCGCAGAGCCATCTCTCCAGCCCATGGTACTCTTGTTTTTACTACTGCACTATGTTTATGAGCTACCTGAAAGTTGTCCTGTCTCTACCTGCATTTCTATTGTTGGTGCACTGGGATAGTACTGTGAACGTATCCCAGAAGAGAATGAATTAAGCATCTAACTCAACATCCCAAGTGCTGGGATTTAGGCATGCACTACCATGCCTAGTGTAACTCAATAGTATTATGTGAGATATAATTCACTTGACAAAAAATATATCATCCAGAAATACCCACCCATCAGCCAATACTTGAGGAAAGAGTCTAAGCAAATCAGAAATATACTAGAACAGGAGCAAGTAGTACTAAAGCAGTGCACCACAGACTCCAGCTTCCACATGGAGGCTGGGGATCCAAATTCAGGCACCTGGAGTTGCATGGCAAGTGCTTCACCTACCAAGCCGTCTCCCAGCCCCATTTTTTTAAAAATGTATTTATTTGTAAGCATAGAGAGAAGAGAGACAGACAGACAGAATGGGGGTGCCAGGGCTTCCTGCCACTTCAGACGAACTCCAGATTTATGTGGGTACTGGGAAACTGAACCCAGGACATTAGGCTTTGTAGGCAAGCTCCTTAACCACTGAGAAATCTCTATAGCCCCCAGTCCCATTTAAAAATATTTTTATTTATTTGCCAGAGAGAGAGAGAGAGAGAGAGAGAAAGAGCATGGATGAATCAGAGCGTCTTGCCACTGCAAACTCCAGATGCACATGCCACTTTGTGCATCTGACTTTATGTGGGTACTGGGGAACTGAACCTGGGATGCCAGGCTTTGCAAGCAAGTATCTTTAACCACTGAGCCATCTCTCCAGCCCTAATAATTTTTTCAGTAAGTTGTTTTGGCCAGATGTTGGTGGCGCATGCCTTTAATCCCAGCACTTGAGAGGCAGAGGGAGAAGGATCGCTGAGAGTCCAAGGCCACCCTGAGACTACATAGTGAGTTCCAGGTTATCCTGAGCTAACTTAAGACCTTTAAACAAAACAAAAAAAATTTTTTTTTTGTTTTTCTGAGGTAGAGTCTCACGCTACTCTTAGGCTGACCTGACACTCTGTAGTCCCAGGCTGGCCTTGAACTCACTGGATCCTCCTACTTCTGCCTCCCTAGTGCTGGGATTAAAGGAGTGTGCCACCACACCCGGCTTTTTAAGTTTTTTAATATTTTATTTATTTACTTGAGAGACAGTGTGTGAGAGAGAAAGGCAGATAGAGAGAGAATGGATGTGCCAGGACCTCTAGCCACAGCAAACAAACTCCAGACACATGCACCACCTTGTGCATCTTGTTTTTATGTGGGTACTGGGGAATCAAACTCAGGTCCTCAAGCTTTACAGGCAAGTGTTTTTACCACTGAGCCATCTCCTAAAAATACTTTGGCCAGGACTACAGAGTGGATTCTAGGTTAGCCTGAGCTAGAGTGAGACCCTACCTTGAAAAAAAAATTTTTTTTAAAGAAAGAAAATAAGAAAAATGAAAGGAAAAGTTTTATGGGACAAGCTCTCATGTAGCTTGGACTACTTGTTCCTCTTGTCTCCACTTCCCAACTGTTGGGGTTGCATGTGTGCACTATCACACCTGGATCTATTTTTTTTTTTTCGACGTAGGGTCTCCCTCTAGCCCAGTCTGACCTGGAATTCACTATGTAGTCTCAGGCTGGCTTCCTACTCTCTGATTGGATGGGAGGCTCACTCCACAGAAAGAAATATATGCTTGATACTAAAAATCTAAATAGAAGAGAGACTTACTAGAAAGAAGGGATTCAATGGAGGGTCAATTTGGGAGGGAGAAAATAGGGGTGATGGGTGGGAATTATCATGGTCTACTGTCTACACTTATGGAAGCTGTCATAAAGAGCCCCCCCCCTTTTTTTGTTTGGCTTTGGCTTTTTCCAGGCAGGATTTTGTTCTAGCTCAGGCTGACCTGGAATTCACTATGTAATCTCAGGGTGGCCTCAAACTCACAGCGATCCTCCTACCTCTGCCTCCCAAGTGCTGGGATTAAAGGGCCTCAGCCACTGCAATTCAACTCCAGATGCAGGCACCACCTAGTGGGCATGTGTAATCTTACTCTTGCCTCACTTTTGTGACTCTGGCTTATGTGGGATCTGGAGAGAGATCAAACATGAGTCCTTAGGCTTTGCAGGCAAGCGCCTTAACCACTAAACCATCTCTCCAGCCCAAGGGCCAGGAGTGGTGGTGGCACAGACGTTTACTCCTAGCACTCGGGAGGCAGAGGTAGGAGGATCACCATGAGTGCGAGGCCACCCTGAGACTCCATAGTGAATTCCAGGTCAGCTTGGGCTACAGTGAGATCCTCCCTCAAAAAAACAAAAAATAATAATAATTTAATAATTTAGGGGTATAGCTAAAAGGTAGAAATCTTGCTTAACATGCCTGGCATGCTAACATCTTGGGTTGGATGCCCACTACCACAAAAAAAGAGTTGATCAATAAATAAATAAAATGAAGCAAACTTGTACTGAGAAGGGTGTAGTGGTTCACATGAATTATCCCAGAATTCCTGAGGCTGCAGAAGGAGGACCATGAGTTCATCAAGTCTAGCCTGGACCACATAGCAAGAACTTGTCTCAAAAAAAGGGGGGCACTGGAGAGATGGCTTAGCAGTTAAGCATTTGCCTATGAAGCCTAAGGACCCGGTTCAAGGCTCAATTCCCCAGGAGCCATGTTAGCCAGATGCACAAGGTGATGCATGCATGTGGAGTTCATTTGCATTGGCTGGAGGCCCTGGTGCACCCATTCTCTCTCTCCCTCTCTCTCTCTCTCCCCCCTCCCCTTTATCTCTCTATTACTCTCAAATAAATAAATAAAAATAAACAAAAGAAAAGGGACTGCGGAAATGGCTTAGCAGTCAAGGCATTTGTCTGAAAAGCCTAAGGACCCCCGTTCAATTCCCTGGGACCCATGTAAACCAGATGCACAAGGGGGAGCATGCATCTGGAGTATGTTTGCAATGGGTGGGGGCCCTGGCGCAGTAATTCTCTCTTTCTCTCTGCCTCTCTCTCTCTCAAATAAATAAATAAATTATACACATACATATACATGTATATGGTGGTGCAGGCCTCTAGTCCCAGCACTCAGGAGGCAGAAGTAGGATTGCCATTTGAAACCACCTGAGACTACACAGTGAATTCCAAGGCAGCCTAGGCTACAGCAAGCAAGACCCTACCTTGAAAAACTAAAAACAGGCTGGAGAAATGGCTGAACAGTTAAAGGTGCTTGCTTGCAAAGCTTGACAGCCTGGGTTCAATTCCCCAGTACCCATGTAAAGTCTGTTGGGCACCTTCCTGCTCAGGTAGTGCCGAGGAAAGAACCAGGCCGGCTGGTTCTTCCCTAGGGGTTGAGGGGATGATGAATGTCCCACGACCCAGAAACCTCTCCTGGCCACCAGAGAAAAAACCACACTGAATCTGGAGTCCTTTCAAAGCAGGAGCTCAACTTTATTGTTATAGGCGGGTGTTTATATAATGTTGAGAAAGAAGGCGGAGACTTTAGGGTGGGGTGAGATGTAAGGGCCAATAGCACACTGTGACCTTTTAGATGATTGGTTGTAAGTGGGCATGAGCGGGAGACTCTAACTTCCTGTGCGGAAGTGCCAGGCCAGAGGCCATTTGGCCCCTGCTGAGTTCTAAGTGCCCACAGGCAGGAATTCTAATTTCCTGTGTGGAAATGGCAGGCCAGGGGCCAAGCCCCCTGGCTGAGTCATAGCTGGGCGGATGCAGTTAGGCTCAGGAAGTTCCACTAGGCCTCACATCCGTGCCTCTCAAGGCCCAACAAAGTCAGATGCAGAAAATGACACATGCATCTGGAGTTCATTTGCAGGGGCTAGAGGCCCTGGGGTACCCATTCTCTCTGCTTACCTCTCTGTCTTGTCTGTCTCAAATTAAAAAAAAAAATCCCTAAGGATCAGAGAGTCAAAGCTGTGATTCAAAGTAGGGTCTTCTTTGCATCAAAACTTTAACTTTCAGGCAGGGGTGGTGATGCACTAATCCCAGCACTCAGGAGGCAGAGGTAGGAGGATAACGGTGAGTTTGAGGTAACCCTGAAACTACATAGTGATTCCAGGTCAACCTGGGCTAGAGTGAGACCCTACCTCAAAAAAAAAAAAACTTTCAGGCTGGAAAGATGGTCCAGCAGTTAAGGCGTTTGCCTGCAAAGCCTAATGACCCAGGTTCAGTTCCCCAGTACTCATGTAAAAGCCAGATACACAAAGTAGTGTATGTATCTGGAGTTTGTTTGCAGTAGCTAGAGGCCCTGGCATACTCATTCTCATTCATTCTTTCTCTCTCTACTTGCAAATAAGTAAATATTTAAAAAAAAAAAAATTGTCTGGTGTGGTGGTGCATGCCTTTAATCCCAGCATTCAGGAGTTAGATTGCCATGAGTTCAAGGCCACTCTGAGACTACAGAGGAAATTCCAGGTCAGCCTGAGCTAGAGTGAGACCCTACCTTGAAAAACCAAACTAAGGAAAAAAAAAAAAGTCCAATTTCTTTTGTGATTGCTACATTAATTTACTTTGCAGTCTTAGACAAGGAATTTCCCTGCCCAAACCTATTTTTCTATTTGTAAAATAAAAGGTCTACATGAAATAAGTAGCTAAGGACCCTGCCAGTTATAATGTAAAACCCTATGGAAAAATACCAGGAGCCAAAAACAGCCCCCAGATGCAGACAGGCAAACAATCTTGTGACCATAGCATGACCATTGACCCTGCCTAATGTACTATAGATAACCCTGACAGGATGTTTCCGAGAAGAAAAAAAAAAAAAAAAAAAAAATCCCCACCGACCCCAAGTCTATTAATAAGTAACCAGTGCTGGGACTGTAACCATGCTTCTGCTTCTGTAAACCTGCTTCTGCTCTCCCTAACCCTATAAAAAGAGACCCTTCCCCTTGCCCGGAGCGCTCAGTCTCTCAAAGGACTGGAGTGCCGGCAGGTGCCTGCGTGAACAATAAAGCTGCCTCTTGCCTTTGCATCCAGTGGCTCGGTCTTGGTTCTTGGGCGTGGGTCTCCAACCACGGAAGATTCCCCCCCCCCCCCCGGAATCTTACAATAACACTCACTGATATGTGGCCTATAATCTTTTATTTGTATAAACTAAGCTACCTCCTTCTCCCTTTTCCTAACTTACAAAACCAGAGTTCATGCCAAAGAGGCCAGGGATGGTGACACAAAAACTTTACAATATTCTTTCTTTCTTTTTTGTTTTTTTTTTGAGGTAGGGTTTCACTCTAGCCCAGGCTGACCTGGAATTCACTATGTAGTCACAGGCTGGCCTTGAACTCACAGTGATCCTCTTCCTCTGCCTCCCAAGTGCTGGGATTAAAGACATGCGCCACCATACCCAGCTTGCCCTGATCTTAAAAAAAAAAACAAAAAAACTTGCTTTTTTTTTTTTTTTTTGGTTTGTGAGGTGGGGTCTCACTCTAGCCCAAGCTGACCTGCAATTCACTCTGTATTCTCAGGGTGGCATCAAAGTAATGGCAATCCTCCTATCTCTGCCTACAGAGTGTTGGAACCAAAGGCGTGCATCAACACGCCCAGCTTTGTTGTTTTTGGTTTTTTTTCCACCATCATATATTTTTTTTTCTTTCCATTTTTCTTTTTTTAATTTAATTTTTTTTATATTTTCACAATTTTTATTAACAGTTTCCATGATTATAAAAAATATCCCGGACTGGAGAGATGGCTTAGCAGTTAAGTGCTTGCCTGTGAAGCCTAAGGACCCCGGTTCAAGGCTCGATTCTCCAGGACCAACGTTAGTCAGATGTACAAGGGGGCATACGCATCTGGAATTTGTTTGCAGTGGCTAGAAGCCCTGGTGCACCCATTTGCTCTCTCTCCCTATCCGCCTCTTTCTCTCTCTGTCACTCTCAAATAAATAAAAATGAACAAATTTTAAACTAAATAAATAAATATTTCCCATGGTAATACCCTCCCCACCCCACACTTTCCCCTTTGAAATTCCATTCTCCATCATATTACCTCCCCATCTCAATCATTGTACTTACATATATACAATATCAACCTATTAAGTACCCTCCTCCCTTCCTTTCTCTTCCCTTTATATCTCCTTTTTATCTTGCTGGCCTCTGCTACTAAGTATTTTCCTTCTCACACAGAAGCCCAATCATCTGTAGCTAGGATCCACATATGAGAGAGAACATGTGGTGGTTGGCTTTCTGGGCCTGGGTTACCTCACTTAGTATAATCCTTTCAAGATCCATCCATTTTTCTGCAAATTTCATAACTTCATTTTTCTTTACTGCTGAGTAGAACTCCATTGTATAAATGTGCCACATCTTCATTATCCACTCATCAGTTGAAGTCTAGACTGGTTCCATTTCCCAGCTATTATAAATTGACCAGCAATAAACATGGTTGAGCATGTACTTCTAGGGAAATGAGATGAGTCCTTAGGATATATGCCTAGGAGTGCTGTAGCTGGGTCATATGGTAGATCAATTTTTAGCTGTTTTAGGAACCTCCACACTGATTTCCACAATGGCTGGACCAGATTGGATTCCCACCAGCATTGTAGAAGGGTTCCTCTTTTTCCACATCCCCGCCAACATTTATGATCATTTGTTTTCATGATGGTAGCCAATCTGACAGGAGTGAGATAGAATCTCAATGTAGTTTTAATCTGCATTTCCCTGATGACTAGTGATGCAGGACATTTTTTAGATGCGAATATGATGTTCGTATTTCTTCCTTTGAGAATGCTCTATTTAGCTCCATAGCCCATTTTTTGATTGGCTTGGGTCCTTATTATTTAACTTTTTGAGTTCTTTGTATATCCTAGATATTAAGCCTATATCAGATGTATAGCTGGCAAAGATTTTTTCCCATTCTGTAGGTTGCCTCTTTGCTTTTTTCACTGTGTCCTTTGCAGTGCAAACTCTTTGTAATTTCATGAGGTCCCAGTGATTAATCTGTGGTTTTATTGCCTGAGCAACTGGGGTTGTATTCAGAGACTTTGCCAAGACCAATATGTTGAAGGGTTTCCCCTACTTTTTCCTCTAGCAGTTTCAGAGTTTCAGGTCTGATGTTAAGGTGTTTAGTTCATTTGGACTTAATTCTTGTGCATGGAGAGAGAGAAGAATCCATTTTCATCCTTCTACAGATATATATCCAGTTTTCCCAACACCATTTGATGAAGAGGCTGTCTTTTCTCCAATGAGTATTTTTAGCATTTTTATCAAATATCAGGTGGCTATAGCTACCTGGACTTACATCTGGGTCCTCTATTCTGTTCCATCGATCTACATGTCTGTTTTTTTTTTTTTCCAGTACCATGCTGTTTTTGTTACTATGGCTCTGTAGTATAGGTTAAAATCAGGTATGGTGATACCACTAGCCTTATTTTTGTTACTCAGTATTATTTTAGATATTCGTGGTTTTTTTGTGATTCCAAATGAATTTTTGGATTTTTTCTATTTCCATGAAGAAAGTCTTTGGAATTTTGATAGGGATTGCATTAAATGTGTAGATTGATTTTGTTAAGATTGACATTTTCACAATATTGATTCTTCCAATCCAGGATCAAGGGATGTTTTTCCACTTTCTAGTGTCTTCTGCAATTTCTTGGTTGATAGTTTTAAAGTTCTCATTGTAGAGATTCTTTACTTCCTTGGTTAGGTTTATTCCAAGTACTTTTTTTATTTATTTATTGGATGCAATTGTGAATTCGAGTGATTCTCTGATTTCATGCTCTGTGCATTGGTTGTTAGTATATATGAAGGCTACTGATTTCTGTGTATTTATTTTGTATCCTGCTACATGGCTGTAGGTTTTTATCAGCTCTAACAATTTGCTGGTAGAGTCTTCAGGGTCCTTTATGTTTAGAATCATGTCATCTGCAAATAATGATAACTTGATCTCTTCCTTTCCAATTTGTATCCTTTTTATGTGTGACTCTTCCTTATTGCTATGGCTAAGACTTCCAGAACTATATAAATAAAAGTGGGGACAGTGGACACCTTTGTCTTGTTCCTGATTTTAGTAGAAAAACTTCCAGTTTTTCCACATTTAGTAATATGTTGGCTGTAGGCTTGTCATAAATAGCTTTTATTATATTGAGATATGTTCCTTCTATTCCCAGTCTCTGTAGGACTTTTATCATGAAGGGATGTTGGATTTTATCAAATGCTTTCTCTGCATCTAATGAGATGATCATGTGATTTTTGTCCTTCAACCCATTTACATAATGTATTACATTTATAGATTTGCGTATATTGAACCATCCCTGCATATCTGGGATAAACCCTACTTGGTCAGGGTGAATGATCTTTCTGATATATTCTTGTATTCTGTTTGCCAATATTTTGAGAATTTTTGCATCTATGTTCACGAGGGAGATTGGTCTGTAATTTTCTTTTTTTGTTCTATCTTTGCCTGGTTTTGGTATCAAGGTGATGCTGGCTTCATAGAAGGAATTTGATAGAATTCCTTCTTTTTCTATTTCCTGGAAAAGCTTAAGAAGAAATGGTGTTAGCTCTTTCTTGAAGGTCTGATAAAATTCAGCAGTGAATCCATCTGGGCCTGAGCTTTTTTTAGTTGGGAGATTATTGATAACTGTTTGGTTCTACATGCTTCATATAGGTCTATTTAAGTGATTAATCTCATCTTGATTTAATTTAGGTAGGTCATATAAATCAAGGAAAGCATCCATTTCTTTCAGATTTTCAAACTTTGTGGAGTATATGCTTTTATACTATGTCTCTATGATTTTTTGAATTTCTCTGAAATCTGTTGTGATGTTACCTTTTTCATGTCTAACTTTATTATTGTGTCTCTTCTCTTTCTTTTGGTCAGAATTGCTAAGGGCTTATCAATCTTTTTTATCCTTTCAAAGAACCAACTCTTTGCCGGGCGTGGTGGCGCATGCCTTTAATCCCAGCACTCGGGAGGCAGAGGTAGGAGGATCGCCATGAGTTCGAGGCCACCCTAAGACTCCATAATTAATTCCAGGTCAGCCTGGGCTAGAGTGAGACCCTACCTCAAAAAACCAAAAAATAAAAAATAAATAATAAATAATAACCAACTCTTTGTTTCATTCATTGTTTGGATATTTTTGTTGTTGTTGTTTATATTTCATTAATTTCTGCCCTAATCTTTATTATTTCTTCCTGTCTACTGATTTTTGGTTTGCCTCGTTCTTCTTTTTCCAAGGCTTTAAGGTGAAGCATTAGGTCGTTTACTTGCGACCTTTCTATTTTCTTAATATAGGCACTTAAAGCTATAAATTTACCTCTTAGGGCTGCCTTCATTGTGTCCCAGAGATTTTGGTATGTTATGTTCTCATTATCATTTGACTCTTTAAATTGTTTAATTTCCTTCTTGATTTCTTCATTGACCCATTCATCATTCAGTAGTGCATTGTTTAGTTTCCATGATTTTGTGTATGCTCTATAGCCTTTCTTGCTACTGATTTGTAGTTAAGTTCCATTGTGGTCAGGTAGAATGCAAGGAATTATTTCAATTTTCCTGAATTTGTTTAGATTTGCTTTGTGTCCTAATATGTGGTCTATTTTAGAGAATGTTCCATGTGCTGCTGAAAAGAATGTATATTCTGCAGCATTTGGATGAAATGTCCTGTATATATCTGTTAGGTCCATTCCTTCTATGACCTCATTTAGTCCAGATGCCTCTCTGTTTATTTTTTCCCGGGATGACCTGTCAATTGGTTAGAGTGGGGTGTTAAAGTCACCCACCACCACTGTGTTTGGTGTTATCTGTGACCTTAGTTCTAATAGTGTTTGTTTGATGAATTTGGGAGCCCCCATGTTAGATGCATATATGTTTAGGATTGTAATATCCTCCTGTTGGAGTGTGCCCTTAATCAATATAAAGTGACCACCCTTATCTTTCTTGACTAACGTTGGACTAAAGTCTACCTTGTCAGATATTAGGATAGCAACCCCTGCTTGTTATCTAGGCCCATTTGCTTGAAACATCGTTTTCCAACCTTTCACCCTAAGATAATGTCTATCCTTTGTAGAAAGTTTCTAGGAGACAACAAACTGTAGGATCCTGCTTTTTAACCCAGTCTGCAAACCTATGTCTTTTGGTTGGGGATTGAAGCCGTTGATATTAAGAGATATTATTGAAAGGTGTGTATTTATGTTTGCCTTTTTTTGTGTGTGTGATTCAGGTTCTACCTTTGCTCTCTTGTGTTAACTAGTATTTGAGTATTGCTTGTTTTTTCCAAGTTCCTTATATTTGTGCTTTTCCTTTTCTGCAGCATGGAGGATTCTTTCAAGTATTTTCTGTATAGCTGATTTTGTCTTCAAATATTCCTTTAACCTGGTTTTGTCATGGAATGTCCTTATTTGTCCGTCTATTGGAATGGATAGTTTTGCAGGATAAAGTAACCTTGGTTGACAGTTGTTATCTTTCAGAACTTGGAATACGTCACTCCAAGTCCTTCTGGCTTTTAAAGTTTGTGTTGAGTAATCTGCTGTAATCCTAATAGGCTTGCCTTTGTAGGTAACTTGATTTTTCTCTCTAACTGCTTTCAATATTTTTTCTTTGGTTTGTGTGTTTGGTAATTTGATTATAATATGGCGAAGAGAGGTTCTTTCCAGGTTTTGTGTGGCTGGGGTTCTAAAGGCTTCCTGTATCTGCATTGGCACCTCTTTCCCAATTTGGGAGAATTTTCTTCTATGATTTTGTTGAAGACGCCTACTATGCCTTTGGAGTGTAATTCTTCTCCTTCTACTATGCCTTTAATTCTTATATTTTATCTTTTCACACTGTCCCAAATATCTTGAAATTCCCATTCATAGTTTTCTTTCCCTTTGTTGGACTGTATTACATCTGCTACCTGGTCTTCTAGCTTAGATATTCTGTCCTCTCCTTCATCCATTCTACTGGTGAGATTTTCTATAGAGATTTTTTATTTATTAACTGTGTTCTTCTTTGCTAGTAATTCTGACTGGTTTTTCTTTATTATTTCTATTTCCTTATTTATGTCTTGTATTGCCTTCTTTATTTCATGAAATTGGTGTCCTGCATCTTCTTTGATTCCTTTGTTTTCCTCTTTAAGTTCCTCTTTGACTCCTTTGATTTGTTCTCTGACTTCTTTGAACATATTTACAATCATTCTTTTGAAATCTTTCTCCGGCATTTCCTCTAACTTGTTCTCACTGGAGGTCATTTCTGATGCATTAATACTTTTAGGCGGATATATGTTGTCTTGCTTTTTAGTATTTCTTGTGTTATTATGTATAGATTTTTTCATCTTGGATTAAGTTAATGCTTGGATTTTCTAGCTAGCTGGGTATTCTTAGCTGTATCAATTGATCTGATGTTATATATCTTCAGGGTAGGAGTTTAAGGTGTTAGGTGGGGCTCTTAAGACTTTCAGAGTTTCTATAAAGGTATTCCTACGGGTTGAGTTTGCCTGCTATGGGAGTATTCAAGTAGGCTGAGTGGAATATAATATAGGTAGATTCTAAAATTTAACTAAACACTGTACACATTCAATCAAAAATAGCACTGAGTATTTATGTAACAGTAGGTATTATAACAACCAGATCCTCTATCAACAAAGAGGTTAAGATTTCTGGTCTGTTGAGGGATCCAAGTCAGCTTGTGACCAAGTGAGACTCTTCCCTGGTGCAATCCCAGTTACCTTTTTGGATGATTTAGGTCTCAGTCAAGTTGCTGGCTGGGTTGTTGGGCTGCTGTTCTGATATCTGCAGCTAGGCACTGGCTTTTCCTGCAGGGCAAACTGAGCCTGGCAACTGTGGCCCTGCAGATCAGCACCCCCGCTGCTGGAACTGCTGCTGCTGAAGCTGCTGTGCTGCTGGATCCTTCGCTGCTGCTGCTAAAGCTGCCACTGCTGGACCTGCCACTGCTGCTTCTGAAGCTTCCTCTGCTAGAACTGCCACTGCTACCGCTGAAGCTGCTGATTTTGCTGCTGCTGGGGCCACTGTTGCTGGTTCTGGTGCCGCTGATATTGCTGCCAGACTCTTCTCCTGCTTGGGTCCTGCTGTCAGCTCAAGTTGGCGTGGCTGGTCTTGGGACTGCTGCTCTGTTCGCTGGAGCTGGGCACAGGCGGTTGGGGAGGGGACCGAGCTGCAGCTGCTCTAGTTCTCTCACTGTTCCATGTGTTCTTCTACCTGTGATCTGCTCCTCCATTGTTCACTGCTGCTCTCCCTTCATGTTTCTTGAGTTTGTGGAGAGCTCTGGTGTGAGTGGAAAATCCCCTCACCTGGCTTTTCCTGCGGCTCAAGCCGAGCCTGGCAGCTTTCAGGTGCGCTGCCGCCGCCACGGTCAGTGGACCTGCCAGGGCCACTTTTGCCAGCCTGTGCGGGTTCTGGATGCTCTGGATCTCTTCTACTTCTCTGCTGCCATTTCAATTTCCTATACACCTCGCTTTCTAGTAAAAGTGTCTATTTTGCTGATTTTTTTGGTCTTTTTCTCCCCTAGGCTGCTTTGGCTTGGTACCTACAAGGCCATCTTACCCAGAAGTCTGTTTTTGTTTTTTTGAGGTAGTGTCATGCTCTAGTCCAGTTGGCTTGAATTCACTATATAGCCACAAGGTGGCCTAGAGCTCATGGTGGGATTAAGGCATTTAAAAAAATTTTATTAGCCAGGCATGGTGGCACATGCCTTTATTACCAGCACGTGGGAGGCAGAGCTAGGAGGATCACCTTGAGTTCCAGGCCAACCTGAGACTACACAGTGAATTCCAGATAGGCCTGAGGTAGACCCTTCCTCTGGGGGGGGGGATTTTTTTGACATTTTCCATACATATAAACAATAATATGATCATAGTTCCTTCCCACCATTCTCCCTTCCCCTCCTCCACTGAACCCCTTCTTTCCAACTAGTCTCTCTTCTATTTAGATGTCATCATTTTCCCCCCTGAAATTATGCATTCTTGTGTGTGGCATCGGCCACTAGGATGTCATGAATACCATAGCCATGTTGACATAGATTTCTGATCAAGCTCACTACTTAGTGTGCCTCTCAGCAGAGACAGGGCCAGTATGTCCCACCTCCAGGAGCCAGCAGCATTTTGGGACTTGAAGCATCAGGGCATGTGGCAGAGCTGGGACCTGGCTGCCAAGGTCACTGGAAGATCAGGAATTCAGCATGGCTCTGCTGTCTGGTGGTGGCCGGGCTCAGATGTCAGCATACCTGAAGAGTTCCTCATGCCCATTCCTGAGGGACTGACCTTGTCCCAGGCTGCAGCTATCCCACAGACCTGGCTTACTGCCTTCCAGCTGTTACATTTCTTGGATGAGGAAGTCTCCTGCTCAATCCATACAGGATGGCTTAGCTCCCCAGTAAACCTCAAACCCTAGCAGTCCTCTAGGACATCCCATCCCTCCGCCATTCTACCCTGCAATGCCAATAATGTCATCGACCATGTTAGAGTGGCTTAATATGAAGGCTTGGAATCCATGGAAGGCTTAGAAAATGGCAACAATCATTAAGAAGTCCAGTTTTTGTAGCCTCTCTATTAATCTTCTTTGCAGTCTTGGACAAGGCATTTCCCTACTAAGAGGTTAGAAAATGGCCTGCATATTTCTTAACACACAGCCCAGCAGCAGCCTTGGCACTTCAAATCATGCTGAGCTTCTGTCTAGATCCAGTATGAGAAAAGTTGCAGGCTGAAGGTATAGATCATTGATAGGGTACTTGCCTAGCAGTTCATGGGCCTGGATTATATCCCCAGCACTGGATGAGGGAAAAAAGAATTAAAGCTGGAGATGGGGGGCTGGAGAGATGGCTTAGCAGTTAAAGCACATGTCTGCAAAGCCTAAGGACCCAGGTTCAATTCTTTAGGTCCCACATAAGTCAGATGCACATGGTGGTGCATATGTCTGGAGTTCGTTGGCAGTAGCTAGAGGCCCTGGCATGCCGATTCTCACTCTCTCTCTCCCCCACCCCTCTCTCTAATAAATAAATAAAATGTTTTTTTTTTTAAAAAAAATTTGGAGATGGGAAAAGCAGATGTGGGCAAGGGTGGCCATAGAAGGCTTTCAGGAACAGAGGCACATCAAGTTGCTCCAAGACAGAGTATCAGCCAAATGTGGTGGCGCACATCTTTAATCCCAGCACTTGGGAGGCAGAGGTAGGAGGAGTGCCATGAGTTCGAGGCCACCTGAAACTACATAGTGAATTCCAGGTCAGCCTAGGCTAGAGCGAGACCCTACCTTGAAAAATCAAAAAGAAGAGTATCCAGGTGAAGCCAGCTGCACCACTCAGAGGTGAAGGATGATTGGTGACATCTGGCAAAGACAAGGCTGCTCAGACTGTGCCAGGGCCTCTAGCCACTGCAAACTTTGAATGTCAGGCTGCCTAGAACAACAGGAAAGCCAACAAAGAAGCACTTTTTATTTTGAGAAAAAGCTCCAGCTAGGTATGATGGCACATACCTTTAATCCCAGCACTTAGGGGAGGGGCGGGGGCAGATCGCTGTGAGTTCGAGGCCACCCTGAGACTATAGTGAATTCCAGGTCAGCCTGGGCTAGAGTGAGACCTTGCCTCGAAGGAAAAAAAAAAAAAGAAAAGAAACAAAGAAAAAAGCTCCATTTGGGGAGAAGCTTATTCCCTATTTATGCTCCCTGAAGCAGTGAGACCCGCTGAGGCAGGTTCAGACTGAAGGACTAGCTTCAGGTGATGTCAATGCAAGTAGGGGTTATGCTTGTTTAATGTGTAAATCAAAGATGTGCATTTAGGTGTTAATTCCAAGGTAAAATGTAGGTAGCTAGTAATAACTCTGAAACTTGAATTTCCACATCATCAAAAGCAAAAGCACAAAAAAAATTAAATATACTTCCTTCACAGTGCTCAAGATTTGGTCTAAAGGGAACAGGTATTCCTGTAGTGGGACAGTAGAAATAATCGTTCTTGTGCTTTCTGTCATAGGACATGTGCAGGCTAGAGTGTGCTAATCTACGCAGGCTCAAGCGGTGTGGGCACAGCTGCCATCCAACTGGCTCGGATGGCTGGCGCTATTCCATTGCTCACGGCTGGCTCCCAGCACAAGCTTCAAGTGGCAGAAAAGCTTGGGGCAGCTGCTGGATTCAATTACAAAGAAGAGGATTTTTTTCTGAAGCAACACTGAAATTCACTAAAGGCAAACAACTCTTTCTACAGCTCAGCAGGTGTTAAAAAGATGATTAGATAAAATTCTTTGGCTGGACAGATGCCAGCGGACCCAAGTTCAATTTCCCAGAACCCATGTAAGCCAGATACACATGGTAGTGCGTGCATACGGACTTTGTTTCAGTGGCTAGAGGCCCTGGCACACCCATATTCTCTCTCTCTCTTTTTTTGGCTGTTCAAGGTAGGGTCTCGCTCTAGCTCAGACTGACCTGGAATTCATTATATAGTCTCAGGGTGGCCTTGAACTCATGGCAATCCACCTACCTCTGGCCTCCACAGTTGCCAAAGCAGTGGGTCAGTCTTGACGACTGAATGCTGTACAGCTACCCTGGCCAAATTCATGCATTCCGGTGTTTGACCACTGGAGACTGGCAGCCAGCATTTAGGTCTCAAGTGATTTCTATGTGCCTCCCTGAAACACAGCTGGACATGGAACTCAGGAACTTGTGCATACCAGGCAAGAGCCATACCACCTAACTACATCTTTAGTCTTCTGTGTGTATTGTTGTGACTGATGTAATTCATACATGCTTTAAAAACTGTGTCTGAGCCGGGCGTGGTGGCGCACGCCTTTAATCCCAGCACTTGGGAGGCAGAGGTAGGAGGATCGCCATGAGTTCGAGGCCACCCTGAGACTACATAGTGAATTCCAGGTCAGCCTGAGCCAGAGTGAGACCCTACCTCGAAAAACCAAAAAAAAAAAAAAAAAAAAAAACTGTGTCTGAGCCTTTTATCCCGGCACTCAGGAGGATCACTGTGAGTTTGCAGCCACCCCCAGACAACATAGTGAATTCCAGGTCAGCCTCCGCTAGAGCAAGTCCCTACCTCAAAAAACCAAAACTGACTAACTTCACCAATCTGTTTCTTCTGGAAGGTGCTGGAGTGAACCTTATTCTAGCTGCATAGGTGGATCCTATTGGGAAAAGAATGTGAACTGCCTGGTCCCTGATGGTAGCTGGGTTCTCTGTGGTCTGATAGAAGGAGCTGATGTCAGTGGGCCCGTTTTCAAAGCTACTTTTTAAACGAGGAAATCTGATCACTACTCTTCTGCGATCTAGGGACAAAAAAGTGAGTGAAGAATGAAAAGAAAATGATTACCAAGAAAACTGCTTCATTTATATTTTGCTCAGAAAGGAAACATTATCATAGCCTATGAGGGAACCTGCCACCTTGTGGATAAATAGGTAACTTGTTTTCAGAGAACTGATTCAGATTAGTCAACAGAAGCCTTCATCATAGCCAATATGTGTATATGTATATGTGTATATATGTATATGTATTATATATATGTGTATATACATATATATGTATATATCCAATGAACAGAATAAGCAAGTATTGATCCAATTAGGAAGCCTTTTTGAGGACAGCCTGCAACACAAAGGTTAGGAGAAGGCCTGGTGTGGTGGCTCATGCCTTTAATCCCAGCAGTTGGGAGGCTGAGGTAGGAGAATTTCTGTGAGTTCCAAGGCTAGAGTGAGAACCTGCTTCAAAATAACAAAAATAAAATAAAATAAACTAAAATAAAAAGGGGTGGGGAGGGCTGGAGAGATGGCTCAGTGGATACAGCACTTGCCTGCAAAGCCCAAGGACCTGGGTTTGACTCCCCAGTACCCACATAAAGCCAGATACACAAGGTGGTTCATGCATCTGAAGTTCGTTTGCAGTGGCTGAGGCCCTAGCATACCCATTCTCTCTCTGTGCCTCTTTTACTCGTGCTCTCTCAAATAAATAAATGATTAAAATAAGTTTTTAAAAGGGGGGTAGGGGGCTAGAGAGATGGCTTAGCGGTTAAAGCTTTTGCCTGCCCACGTAAGCCAGATGCACACGGGGGCGCATGCGTCTGGAGTTTGTTGACAGTGGCTAGAGGACCTGGAGCGCCCATTCTCTCTCTCTCTCCCTTTCTCTCTCTCTGCTTGCAAGAAAATAAATGAATTTTTAAAAGGGGGGTTGGGTAGGAATGGGGTTGTGGACTTTGCTTCGCAGAAGAATGCTAGGTCCTGAGTTCAGTCTCAGCATGGGGTGCTGAGGCAGTTTTTAACCTCTGACACCAGTATTCTACACCAGCCTTCAGTCTTTACTGTACAGAACCTCTTAGAAGTGTGCACCCACTTGTTAGAAGTCAAGGAGTGAACTTTTTCAGAGGCTTGGAGAGAGTTCAGGCTAAGCCAGATGGTTTGTGGTAGGTAGGTTATGGCCTTTTTTTTTTTAAAGTCAATGTTCTTTTAAAATTTTTTTAAAACTTTTATTTATTTGAGAAAGAGGTAGATCGAGAGAATGGGCGCTTCAGGGCCTCCGGCTGCTGCAAACGAACTACAAACATATGTGCCACCTTGTGCATCTGGCTTATATGGGTTATGGGGAATTGAACCTCCGTTCTTTGGCTTTGCAGGCAGGCACCTTAAACACTAATCCGTGTCTCCAGCCTATCCAGGCTGACCTGGAATTCACTATGTAGTCTCACGGTGACCTCGAACTCACGGTGATCCTACCTCTGCCTCCCGAGTGCTGGGATTAAAGCCGTGCCCCACCACGCCCGGCTTTCTTTTCTTTAGTACAAACGCTAGTGAAAGCTTTCATAGAGCAAACTACCCTACTTCTCCAAGGACCGATCCCCAACGCTTGGTGCCGATTCTGGATAGGGTTTACCCGGTGACCGAAATCCAAGAGGCCCACAAGTACATGGAGGCTAACAGGATCGTCTTAGAGGAGGTGGTGGCACGCATAGGACCTAGAGAAAACTTGGATTGGATTCAATTCCAGGGACGCCTTGTCAGTTGGTCGGTGTGAAGCTGGTCTAAGGAAATAAAAGACGAGATCGGAAGGGCAGCGTGCTCACTGTGGGGCGGGGACTAGGCATCAGCTGACACGCAACCTGAGGCCCCCGCCATGGATGGGAGTTCCGGTGCAGAATAAACCATGACACTGCAGTCAGACCCGTAGACTCAGCTCACCGCACTTCTGGACGGCCACGACTACTACCGCTCTCTCCTTGACTCCACCCGCTAGGACCCGCCCCTCCGGCCAAGTCCGTTCGACCGGGGCCCGCAGCCGGAACACATCCGGGTTTGAAGCCTGCATCCCGCCCTCTCCTGCCCGGAACACGGAAGCGCCTCGTCCTTCCGCCTTCCGGCCGGACACCAAACTCCAGCTAGTTTTGGCCCGGATGTTTGTGGAAAGTAAGGCTCGGCGTCCCCACGTCCTGGTTTAAGACAGTCACCTCCGGCGGCGCTTTAGCAGCTTCCGGCGCTACCTGTGTGTCCAGAGCCTGGCGGTTGACGCCGCTCGCTCTAGGCCGTCGGACTCCGGCTGTGATCCCAGGAATTCCGTGTGTGCTGCGGTGAAGCTCGTCAGCCCGCCAACATGGCGATGCAAGCGGCCAAGAGGGCGAATGTGAGTACCCGGCCTTCTGCGCCGAGATGGCCGGCCTCGTACCTCGGCTCTGCGGCATGGGGTCGGAGAGGTCTTGCGTCCTCTCTCCGCAAGTGGGAGAAGTCCAGAACTGCCCATCCTTTCGGGCGATTCTGTCCGGGACCCATCCTCAGGGATGGGCGCCTGGGGCGAGTTCTGAATCTCCTAGTGTCAGTGACAACATTAACTCTAGGCCTCCTCTGTCGCTTAACCTGCCTCTGGGACCTTGAATTAGACTCCTCCCCGTGTCTGAAAATCAGTAGCCTTGGGCCGGGCGTGGTGGCGCACGCCTTTAATCCCAGCACTGGGGAGGCAGAGGTAGGAGGATCACTGTGAGTTCGAGGCCACCGTGAGACTCTATAGTGAGTTCCAGGTCAGTCTGAGCTAGGGTGAGACCCTACCTCAAAAAAAATAAATAAATCAGTAGCCTTGGCTGGAGAGATGGCTTAGTGGTTAAGCGCTTGCCTGTGAAGCCTAAGGACCCCGGTTCGAGGCTCGATTCCCCAAAGCGGTTAAGCGCTTGCCTGTGAAGCCTAAGGACCCCGGTTCGAGGCTCGGTTCCCCAGGTCCCATGTTAGCCAGATGCACAAGGGGGCGCACGCGTCTGGAGTTCGTTTGCAGAGGCTGGAAGCCCTGGCGCGCCCATTCTCTCTCTCTCTCCCTCTATCTGTCTTTCTCTCTGTGTCTGTCGCTCTCAAATAAATAAATAAAAAATAAAAAAAATATTTAAAAAAAGGTGTGTGCCAACACATCTAGCTATTAAAAAAAAATTAAAAATCAGTAGCCCAAACGTGCCTTCCGTAAATAATGTTTCTCCTTCCTCCCTACCTCCTGCGTGGGTAAGGAAGAGTATACAGCCTAATTTAGAAAGTGATGATGGTAAGGTTTTAGGAGAGGATAATACGATCTTTTGTAGAGTGAGAAAGCAAATTTACTAGAGAATTGTCTGAGGGTGTTGTTTATAGAAATTTAGCTTTAAAACTAAAACTTTATTGTAATTATTTGTTTACCTTTTTTTTTTTTTACTACTGGTTTGAGGAAAGTGAATAAGTGTTTTATTCTTTCATTAATCAATACTTATCTTAAAGCCGGGCATGGTGGCACATGCCTTTAATCTCAGCACTTGGGATGCCGAAGTGGGAGGATTGCTGTGAGTTTGAGACCAGCCTGCGATTAGAGTGAGTTCCACATCACCCTGGGCTACCTTGAAAGATGAAAAATTATAAGAGTGAGGTACATATTTAGTCACCAGCTTAGAGAAAGAAGAGTATAAAGAGTGAAGAATATTCAGCAGGACAAGAAAAAAAAGTAATGAAGCCTTGTGAAATACTTTAATATGAAAGAAGATTAAGTTGGGCATGGTGGTCCATCCTTTTAATTCCAGCACTCTGGGAGGCAGAGGTAGGAAGATCTCTGTGAGTTCGAGGCCACCCAGAGACTCCATAGTGAATTCCAGGTCAGCCTGGGCTAGAGTGAGCCCCTACCTCGGGGAAAAAAAAAAAAAAAAAAAAAAAGACTGAGAAGCAATAGCAGGAAGCAAAAGGAAATCAAGTTTGTATAAGGGACAGCAGTGTCCAACTTGAACCCTGCAATTCAAAGAGGTTAGTAAGTAGGAGCACCTTCAGATTGTTGGGGTGGAATCTTAGGCTTGAGTATCAAACAAGTGAAGAATGAGTCAGTGAGCATATACTTCATTTTTAAAATATTTTACTTTATTTATTTATAAGAGAGAGAATAGGCACACCAGGGCCTCTAGCTAATACAAACTCCAGACACATGCCACTTTGTGCATCTGGCTTTATGTGGGTACTGGGGAATCAAACCCAGGTCTTTAGGCTTTTCAGGCAAGCGCCTTGACTTCTGAACCATTTCTCCAGCCCTAGATTTTATTTTCTGCATGGTTGACTGAAAAAGAAAAAAGCACAATAAAATAACAAGAAAATAGTTCTCCCTAACACCAGGCTCTGTTGTTTTCTGAAAGAGCATGCCCATTTCGGTAGTATCAGATTATACCAGTCCTTTTCTGGGTGTCTTGGTGGTGTGTATCACTGAGTTCTTCTTAACTGGAGCACTGCTGTATAATGACATACATCTTTCTCATTTTAGATTCGCCTTCCTCCTGAAGTAAATAGGATTCTGTATATAAGAAATTTGCCATACAAAATTACAGCTGAAGAAATGTATGATATATTTGGGAAATATGGACCTATTCGCCAAATCAGAGTGTAAGTTTTACTGAAATCTTTGAAATGTCATTTAGAGAAAATAATTCTGACAGCAAGAATACCCTGTGTGTTATGCATTGTTGTGTCTGAGACTACTAGTCTCACACAGTGTTTATTGATAAAAGCTTCTGCTCTTCTGCCTTAAATTGAACCTCTGTACTACACTGTACTATATTATTTTTAGTCACAGTATTTCTTTTTAAGAAGGTGCCTTTGGAGAGTTCTGAGGTTTGAGCCCAGGGCCTTGTGCATGCTAGTCAGGCACTCTACCTCCATGCTACATCCCCAGGCCATCCCCCCCCCCCCCCCGTTGTTTTTTTTTTTTTTTTTTTTTTTGAGATAGGGTCTTGCTGTAGCCCCAGCTGGCCTGGAATTTACTATGTAGTCTCAGGCTGGCCTTAAACTGTCAGTGATCCTCCCACCTCAGCCTCCCAAGTGCTGGGATTAAAGGCATGCGCCACCACACCTGGCTTTTTTTTTTTTTTTTTTGCGGGGGGGGGGGTGGGGGGGTGGGTCCAGGCAGGGTCTCACTCTAGCTCAGGCTGACCTGGAATTCACTATGTAGTCTCAAGGTGGCCTCAAACTCATGGCTGTCCTCCTACCTCTGCCTCCTGACTGCTGGGATTAAAAGTGTGCACCACTACGCCATGCTAGGCCCAATTTTTAAAAATTATTACTATTTTTTTCTTTTGCCTTCTGTATTTTTTTTTAACTTTTTTTTGTTTGTTTAGTTATTTGAGAGGGACAGACACAAAGAAAGAAGCAGAGAAAGGGAGAGGGAGAGAATGGGCCCATCAGGGCTTCCAGCCACTGCAAATGAACTCCAGACGCGTGCGCCCCCTTGTGCATCTGGCTAACGTGGGTCCTGGGGAATCAAGCCTCAAACCAAGGTCCTTAGGCTTCACAGGCAAGCGCTTAACTGCTAAGCCGTCTCTCCAGCCCTGCCCTCTATATTTCTTAATATGTTTTCTGAGCTGGACATAGTGTGGTGCATACCTATAACCCCAGCTCTTGAGAGGTAGAGAAGATCAGGAGTTGAAAGTTATCCTAAACTATTTAGCAAATTCCAGTCCAGCCTGGAGTACATGAGATCCTGTTTCACAAAAACACAACAAACTAACTTTATAATCTGAGGTGTCTTCCTGGCTTTTAGGGCCATGAGATCCTAAGGCCCACCCTTTGTTGTTTTAGTTTGGTTTGGCTTTTGGAAGTAGGGTCTCACTCTAGCCCAGGCTGACCTGGAATTCACTATGTAGTCTCATGATGGCCTCAAACTCAAGGAAATCCTTCTATCTCTGCCTCCTGAATGCTGGGATTAAAGGCATGCACCATCTGGCGCCCTTTGTTCTTCACATGGACACAGCATGATAAATTGACTGGATTGGTTGTTGGACCTGGTTCAAGTACTGAGCACTTGTAAGTCATGTGAAACTGGAAAGAATATTTAATGTATCTGAGCTTCAATTATGTATAAAATAGTCTTCCTAAGATACCTACCTCAAAAGACTTTTGAATCAGATTACAAAGATCTATGAAAACAGTTTATCATTGAGTCTCTTTCCAGTGTGCATTGGCCACCACTCTCCATAATCCCAATGTACATTCTCTGTTCAACTCTTGCTAGTTAATGCGTGGTTTATGCATGGTGTACTCATCTGCTTTTACTGGAAGCTCTGAGAGCCTCTGGGGCTGGTACCATGTTTTCTGCTTTGTGTTGACAGTATCTGCTTGTGGTAAGCACTCACGTGTGTAATGAACGAATAGAACTAGTGGTAGAATGTTAGACTAGCATACACAAGGCCTGAATTGAGTCCCCAGTAGGAGGGAGGGAGGAAGGGAGAGGGGAAGAGAGGGAAAGAGAAAAGAGTGTGGCTGTGATTAATTTATGAAGGCATTGTAAAATGTACTAATACTACTCAATTCAAAGGTGCTTTTGTGAATGAAGTTAGAGAATGTTGCAGAAGACCAAGTGGAAGAGCCTGCCATGTTGGAACATACTGCAGTCTCAGCCACTTGGGAGTCTTGGTGAGAAGAGTGCTTGCCTAGCATGTGTAAAGCCATGGGTTCAAATCCCAGCACTACGAAAGGAAAATCAAGAAGAGAAAACAAGTACTTAAGGAAGGACATCTGCAGACGACCACAGTAGCTTGGTGCTGGTGTGCTTCTAGGGCTTCTTCCTGGGTTTTTGTCACCAGCTCTCATTTTTGGCCCCTTCTCATCCTGTAGTTTTCAATGTCCCTTCCCTGATGAGCAAGTTTGGGGCACAGGAGTCTGGGTCAGATTTACAGATTGAGAAACATTTATTCTTCTGTTCCCTCATTGAGAGACGCTCTGTTGCCTGTATGGTACCTAGCACTAGGTGACTGTCTTACCCAGTACTGATTTTCTGGCATGGAATTTACATGCTAAAACCTTGCGAGCGCTTGCTAACCAGTATGATAGATAACCCTGTCTCTCTTGGAACAGGGATACTTAGTACTTGGTACTTTTAAAAGCCTTTCATTAAAGTGAAATAGGGTGATATAGTCTGGTGTCACTGTGTGACCTGAAACAACTGAAGCTAGAGACTGTGTTGTATGATGAGGGTTTTTTTCTTTTCCATCTTAATTTGGCATATTCAAAATGCATGCTTTTCAAATTCTATTATTTTTGTTTAGTTTTTCAAGGTAGGGTCTCACTGTAGCCCAGGTTGACCTGGAATTCACTACGTAGTCTCAGGGTGGCAATTCTCCTACCTCTGCTTCCCAGGTTAAAGGTGTGCACCACCACACCTGGCTTATTTATGTTTATTATTTGTTTATTTGACAAAGAAGCACAGAAGAGGATGGGCACAGTGAGGTCTCTACCCACTGCAAACAAACTCCAAATGCATGCACCACTTTGTGCATCTGGCTTAAGTGGGTCCTGGGGAACTGTACCTGGATTCTTTAGCTTTGCAGGCAAGCACTTTAACTGCTAAGCCATCTCTCTAGCCCTTTTTAAATTTTTTGTTGTTGTTGTTGTTTTTATTATTTATTTGAGAAAGAGGCAGATAGAGAGAAAATGGGCACTCCAGGGCCTCTAGGTGCTGTAAATGAACTTCAGACACATGCAGCATTTTGTATATCTGGCTTATGTGGGTCCTGTGGCTTCTCAGGCAAGCACCTTAACCTCTAAGCTATTGCTCCAGCCCACAGGGTTGTTTATTTTTGTTTTAGTTTTTGTTTTTTAATGCAGGAGAGACAGAGGGAGGATTGGTGTACCAGGGCCTCCAGACACATGTGCCATCTTGTGCACATGTGCATACCTACGTGCTTGCATCTCCTTGTGTATCTGGCTTATGTGCAACCTGGAGAGTTGAACATGGGTCCTTGGGTTTTGTAGGCAAGCACCTTAACCTGTCCAGCACCACATATGGTTTTTAAGTGATGTTAATAATTAGACTGGGACACTTGATAGAGTCTTTAAATTGAGATTAGAGACTTTGAATGTAGCTCAGTGAGAAAGAACACTTGCCTGCTATATGCAGGGCCTTGGGTTTGATCTCTAGCACTCAAAAATAAAGGGTTAAGATCTTTCCTTGTCATTCCTAAAAAGAAACAAGAGGAAGACAACTTTCTGAAGAATGAATATATAACAATAGGAGAAATAGATCTTTACCTTTCAGATACATATTAGCAATTGCAGTGTGTGGCTATAGGAGTAAAATGAGGGCCGGGCATGGTGGCACACTCCTTAAATCACAGCACTTGCAAGGCAGAGGTAGGAGGATCGCCATGAGTTTGAGGCCACCCTGAATTATAGGATCCCCTTTGAGCTGGGTGTGGTGAATACCTGTGATCCCAGCATTTGGAACACTCAGCCAGGGGACTATGAGTTTGAGACCAGGCTATACCACATATAGAGACTGGAGAAAAAGAGTAAAAAAATTACCCTTAAAGAACTTAAAATCAGCCGGGCATGGTGGTGCATGCCTTTAATCACAGCACTTGGGAGGTAGAGGTAGGAGGGTCACCATGAGTTCGAGGCCACTCTGGGACTCCATAGTGAATTCCAGGTCAGCCTGGGCTAGAGTGAGACCCTGCCTCGAAAAAACAAAAAATAAAAATAAAAAATGAAGGTATGAAAGTGAGCTGGCGACACTACATTTTCCAGATAGCCTTTTAATAAACGTGGAAGAAGCCAAGCCTGGTAGCTATCCTGGGCTGCATGGTAAGACTCAACTGGACTGGAGTGGGGGAGGAACAGCAGGTGTGGTGACTTAGACCTGTAATGCTAGCACTTGAAAAGCTACACTTGGAAGGTTGGAAGACTACCGTGAGTTCAAGGCCAACCTGGGCTACATAACAAATTCCTGGCACATCTGGGCCATAAAATGAGACCCTGTCTAAACAAAACAAAGTGAATATAGAAGCTATAACTCTTGACATTGGAGTATATCCTGTTTGACTATAAACAGTAATGGTTGACTTTTTCCACTTACCATTTATAATTCTGTCATCATTTTGGTAAGAACTCTTCCTTCCCTAACATACAAAACAGGTCTTTTGTGGATTTAATAAGCCTTAGTAAAATATTGCATAGAAATATTTATATCTTATGACATAGAGACTCTGTCTTTTAAGGATTCAAACTAGGGCTGGTGGGATGGCTTAGGAATTAAGGCATTTGCCTGCAAGGTTCAATTGCCCAGGACTCACATTAGCCAGATACACCAGGGGCGCACGCATCTAGCATTCATTTGCAGTGACTGGAGGCCCTGACACGCCCATTCTCTCTCTCTCCCTCTTCTCTGTCAAATAAGTTAATAAATATATTTAATAAAAATCAAACTAGCCAGACATGGTGGTATATACACTTTAATCCCAGCACTTGAGAGGCAGATGTAGGAGGATCACTGTGAGTTCGAGGCCAGCCTCTTGGAACTACAGAGTGAGTTCCAGGTCCACCTGGGCTGGAGTTACCTTACCTTGAAAAACCAAAAAGAAAGAAAGAAAAAAAATCATACTAGCTGGATGTGGTGCACACCTTTGATCCCAGCACTTGAGCAGCAGAGGTAGGAGGTTCACCATGAGTTTGAGGTCAGGCTGGGCAAGAGTGAGACCCTCCCTCAGGAGGGAAAATAAATAAAGAAAACCTCAAACTGCATGTTGGGCATGGTGATGCACATTTGTAATCCTAGCACTTGGTAGACTAGAGCAAGAGGATCCTGAATTCAAGGTCAGCCTGGGCTGCCAGTCTTTAAAAATTAAAATAAAAATGCAGCAACAAGTTGAGCATCTTTAATCAAAAAGTTATAAACTGGGGGTTGGAGAGATGGCTTAGCAGTTAAGGCACTTGCCTACAAAGCCTAATCTCATATTCAAATCTCCAGATCCCACCTTGGGTAGCCAGATGCAGTGTTGCAGGTGTGCAGTGTCACAGATGTGCACAAGGAGGCGCATGCATCTGGAGTTTGTTAACAGCTGAAAGTCCCGGCATGCCCATTCTCCCTCCCTCTCTCCCTTCCTCTCCCCTTCCCCTCTCCCTCCCCCCACTCACTCTCTGCCTCTTTCTCTCAAAATAGACAATAATAAAAAAGTTAAACTAGGATGAGGCAGAAAAGTAACTAGAAACAAAGGACTTCCCTTGCTAACTAACAAGCGTTTACTCCTCCTCAGTACTGTATTTTCTAGTTCCAGTCTGAAACGTTATTGCCTGGAGAAACAGGAAAGTCTACAATAATGAACAGAAAAGAGTGCTACTTTGCTACCAGTGCTTAAGTAGCTGTGTCTCAGTATTCTGAATGTAACAGTAGGTTCAAACTGTATTGTTTTGCTTAAAACAAAATTACCAAATTCAAAAAGTTATAAGCTTATCCAGTACATACATGATTATTTTCTCTGATGGCTTTCAGATTGATTTCATGGGTTCAGGATCCAGCACTGCGAGGTGGGGGATGTTCAAAGATAATTCCATTTTTTAAATTATCAATGTGTGAGTAAATATATATTTTAACTATTTTGTAGAGGAAATACACCTGAAACTAGAGGAACTGCCTATGTGGTCTATGAAGACATCTTTGATGCAAAGAATGCATGTGACCATCTGTCAGGATTCAACGTGTGTAACAGATACCTTGTGGTTTTGTATTACAATGCTAACAGGGTAAGTATAGTAAATTTTCAGAGCTGTACTGTGGTGGGACAAGTGTGCTGGGAATTTTCTCTCCTGGCTAGTGCCATTGATGAGATCCATTTAGGTATAGTTTGGTACAGTACCTGTTAACTTTGCTGCTTGTCACCTTTCCAGGCATTTCAAAAGATGGACACCAAGAAGAAGGAGGAACAGTTGAAGCTTCTCAAGGAAAAATATGGCATCAACACAGATCCACCAAAATAAGCTTCTGTATTTTCGTTCTGGACTAAAACCTACAAAGGCCCACTTACTTTCTTTTTTCTATTCTTTAAATGATACTGAATATTGTTTTGTTTTTTTTATTTTTAAGACAAAATGAATGACTTGCTTAAAGCCATGCACATTGGCTTATGCCATTAATCTCAACATTTGAGAGGCTGAGATAGGAGGATCAATGTGAATTTGAGACCATCCTAGGTCTATAGAGTGAGTTAGCCTGGGCTAGGGTGAAACCCTACATTGAGGAAAAAAAAAAAAGACAGGGAGAGACTTGCTTGAAACTCTCATACATACTAGAATATATTATGTTAATAAACTTGTAGCTTTTTGTAAGCCATGTCAGTGTTTTCTCTTCATCGTTCTACACTTTGATACCAAGAAGAAACAAAACAGGAAAGTACATTAAAGATTGTAGGTGAGCCTAGGGACTCTGAGCTTATTAAGAGCAGGAACTTGTAGACTTATCAATTACAGAATAATGAGCTTTTCATAACAACCCATGAGGTAGGCAGCTACATGTCACAGATGAGGAAATAGAACATCTTGGTGGAATTAATGCTTTCATACAAAACAAGTGCCAGGGGCTGGGGAGATGCTCAGTGGGTAAAGTGTTTACCATGCAAGCATGAGAACTTGAATTTGGATTGCTAGAACCCACATAAAAATGCCAGGCATAGTAGTGTGTATCTTTAATCCCAGCACAAGGAGGCAGAAATACGAAGATCCTTGGGACTTGCTGGTCAATCAGTGAGCTCCAGGTTCAGTGAGACCAAAGTGGAAAGCTATTAAGAAAGACCTGGTGTGCCTCCATGTGCACATACACGTATGAACATGCACACACACCACACACGTGTGCAAAAATACACAAACAAGGCCAGGCAAGGTGCTGGAGAGATGGCTCACTGATGAAGGGCACAGCCTAACAACCCAGGATTGATTCCCCAGTACCCACATAAAGCCAGATGCACAAAATGGCACATGCACCTGGAGTTTGCTCACAGTAGCTAGAGGCCCTGGCATGCCCATTCTCTGTCCCCTCTCTCTCTGCAAATATTTAAAAAGCCAAACAATACAACAGGTGATTGTACCATATATATGTATGTATGTATGTGTATATGTATGTATGTATGTGTGTGTGTGTGTGTGTGTGTGTGTGTGTGTGTGTGTGTATATATATAAATTTTTTTTTCTTTTTTTTACTTGAAATAGTCTTCCAGATGTGGTTGTACACACTTTAATCCCAGCACTTGGGAGGCCAAGGTAGGATCATCATAAGTTTGAGGCCACTGTGAGTGTATAGAGTGAATTCCAAGTTAGCCTAGGCTAGATAGAGCAAGACCCTACTTTGAAAGAACTAAGAAAGATAGAATAGTCTGTTGTCATTTTTATGCAGACTGAAATCTGAGAAATCACAGGCATTTAGACCAAGGAAAGTGAGGAAACAAGACATTCCAAAGGCAATACCCTCGGCTACTCTGGTCCCACAGTGGAGTGGGCCACATTGAATGATTAAAAGCAACCCCCCCTTTCCATTATATATTCTTTTAAAAATATTTATCTGCAGGAAGAGAAAGAAAGACTGGCCAAGAGCATCTCTCAAATTCCTGCCACAGTGTCCCTGGCCCCTCTGACCCCCTTAACAACCCACTCCAATGAGTACTGATTTTCAAACCTTACTGGAGGGTTCCAGTTACAGAAAACTCAAGTAGTATAGGGGGAATGAGAAGATGGCTTAATGGTTAAAGCACTTGCTTGCACAGCCTGCTTGCCCTAGTTCAATTCCCAAGCTATCCACATAAGGTGGGTGCAAAAAGTGATATAAGCAAGCTTGGCCTTGTGGCACACACCTTTAATCCCAGCACTCGGGAGGTAGTGAGTGGTAGGATTGCCATAAATTCAAGGCCATCATGAGAATACACAGTGAATTACAGGTCAGCCTGAGCTAGAATAAGACCCTGACCAAAAAAAAAAAAATGCAAGCATCTGGTATTTTACAGTGTTCAGAGGCCCTATTGTGTGCCACATGCATGCACACAAAGCAAGTACTTATTCCCCCACCCAAAAAAAAATTCAGAGGTAACTCCTCAGGGTAAGTTAGGGCAAGCAAATCTGGGTGAAACTAAATGATGCATGGGCAAAACAAGCCTATAGTTATTAGTTCTTTTCAAAAGCCACTTCCTAATGTTAGTGTGTGGCTTGCTTAGATGTATTCGGTGCTTGCCTCTAGTGATGAGAACTCATTCCTCACCTAGAGATGAAATTACAGGGTCATCTTAGGGGCTCACATCCCATAATGGATTGTTAGGCTGTGAGATTAGTTAGGCAGAGAATTCTGAGCCTGTGAGATCAGTAAGGTAATATCTGACTTGCAAAGTTGTTCGGAGTAGTGTTAGTGATTTTATTTAGTGTAAAGGGCCGGGCATGGTGTCAAACGCCTTTAATCCCAGGATTTGGGAGGCAGAGGTAGGAAGATTTCCATGAGTTCAAGGCCACCCTGAGACTACATAATAAATTCCAGGTCAGCCTAGGCTAGAGTGAGACCCTACCCGACCCCCCCCAACACACACACACAAACAAAAAAAGTGTAGACAAAACCAGAGATAATGGTACATACCTATAATTCTACCATCAGAGACTAAGAAAGGAAGATCATGAGTTCCAGGCCAGCCTGGTCTATGAGACCTGTTTCAATCACCATATAAATCACATATGGAACAAAGCTCAACATGAACAGTTATGCTCACAATATAACGTACTTCTTTTTACTCTCCTAGCCACTTGGAAGTCTTTCTACTCTTCACAGACAATTGGCTTGTTTGGTTCTTAGAGTACTTCTTCCCCACAAGAAGGATAGACAGGAAGATGTCAAGCACAGAGCTTTTATTTGACATATTATTTCCAAAGAGGACACTTTAAGTGAGCAGCCAACAATTTATATGAGAAAGTGACAGCAAAGGTAACTGGCTCAAGTCCCTCTGTGTTGCCATATTAGAGCACCTTATGTTTCCGGCTTAAGTAAAGGTAAGGCAGTAAGGATTGTGCAAACAAATCTGCGTTCTGTGATTGGGATTGGCTAATACATGCATCATACAAATATGCAATCTGAAATGCTTTGATCTGCAACTGAAGTTTTACTCAAGCAAAGTTGTGTGTGGACAATGACAAACACATACAGAGCAACTTGGGCAGAGAGAATGGATAGACAGTGAAGTTAGCACACTGATCCAGAGCCCCACACATGAGCCATCCCAGGGGCAGAGCAGGCTAGGGAAGCAGCAGCCATCTCCAGCCACCTCAAGTTCCTTCCTGCCTTCACTCTAAGTTGAGCAGCTCCACGTCAAAGATGAGGGTGGCATTGGGAGGGATGACACCAGGGTGGCCCGTGGCTCCATATGCCACATCAGGGGTGCAGGTCAGCTTCGCCCTCTGCCCCAAACTCATCTAGCAGGGATAGGGGCAGATGGGGAGAGGAGAAAGAGGACCCAGCTTGATTTAAAAGAAAAAAGTAAGATAACTATGGCATTTTTCCAAACCATAATATGTCTAAAGATCTGAGATGCATTTTTATGTGACACATTGAAATCCCAGTAAGAGTTATAACAGAGATTGTCTCAAAATAGAGCCTTAACTATGGGGAAGTAACAGCCATGAAGTAGTCTCAAGTTCATTTCATGCATCAAACATTACTGGTGACCGGCCAGGTGTGGTGCTCACCTTTAATCCCAGTACTTGGGAAGGAGAGGTAGGAGGATCACTGTGAGCTCAAGACCAGCCTGAGACTACATAATAAATTCCAGGTCAGCCTGGGCTAGAGTGAGACGCTATCTCAAAATATTTTTTAAAAAAATTAAAAAATAAATATATATTAAACATGCCTGGTGACCCATTTTGTGTATGACTGAACTCTTCTATTTGCTCATAATTGTTCCCTCTTCCAAAGAAGCCCAACGGGAATGTATAAAACACTTGGGTGAAGGGACAACAGGACACAGAAGGGTGGCAAGGGCTAAGAAATCAGGGATGGAGTGCCGTATGATTTCACAGACAAACTTCAGAAGAGTTAGAATCAGGGCTCATGATACAATTGTTAAGAACTCGGCATTAGTGAGCTGACTGAAATCTGAATTTCAAATAATTCCAAAGATTTGAATGATTGGTTAATATTCTTGTAACAGTGTTAGTGTTCTGGTTTTGATTACTGTGCTGTGGTTATGTAAGATTATGTATATTATAGAAGGTTAACATTTGGGGAGGCTGGGTAAAAATATGTAAGAGCTTTACTATTTCTCTAATATTTTTTTAAGTCTGAAAACGTTTTTAAAGGGCTGGAGAGATGGCTTAGCGGTTAAGTGCTTGCCTGTGAAGCCTAAGGACCCCGGTTCGAGGCTCGGTTCTCCAGGTCCCACGTTAGCCAGATGCACAAGGGGGCGCACGCGTCTGGAGTTCGTTTGCAGTGGCTGGAAGCCCTGGCTCACCCATTCTCTCTCTCCCCCTCTATCTGTCTTTCTCTCTGTCTGTCATTCTCAAATAAATAAATAAATAAATAAACGTTTTTAAAAAGGAAAGCACTAGCCAGGTGTGGTGGCACACATCTAAAATCCCAGCACTCAGGAGGCAGAGATAGGAGGATCACTGTGAGTTCAAAGCCACCCTGAGGCTACATAGTGAATTCCAGATCAGCCTGGACTAGAGTGAGACCCTACCTCAAAAAATCAAGGAAAAAAAAAAATAAAAAGGAAAGCACTTCTTTGCCAGTCTTAATGTAATTCTTCTGTTGTCTCCAGCCCAAACAGTTGGCCAGCTTTTCAACTAGGTCCAAGCAAGCCTTGGGAAGAGAAGCCCCAGTGACACAATAGGCATGCCAGCAGTGGAGCCAGGAGCAAGCTGTAGGTGGCGTCTTTGGGCCTTAGTGGCAGAGTCAAAGCAGTTAGTGATCTATAGTAGGTTCAGGGTGGAGGGCAGATACCCCACTCCTTAACAACCCTTTTGGTGGGTATCTTCAAGCCTACCTGGGCAGCACCCTCTTCAAAACCTTTGATGACCTCCTGCTTGCCAATTCTGAACTTGAAAGGTTTGTTTCTGTCTCTGGATGAATCAAATTTCTTCCCATTTTGTAGCATCCCTGTCAAAGCAAGAAGAGGGTAGACCAGAGCTATAGCTGGGAGTTAACAACCTTTGGGATTCAGCAGTCTAAAGTGAATTTCTTTTTTGCACAAACCAGCTCCTCTTCAACTCTCCCCACCTGCCCTGTTGCCCAAGCAGGTAACCTGGACATGCCCCTCTGTCTCATCACACATATAACCTTTGGAATTGACCTACTTACTTTTTTTTTTGGGGGGGGGGGAGTGTTAAGGTAGGTCCTTGCTCTAGCCCAGGCTAAGCAGAAATTCACTATGTAGTTTCAGGCTGATCTTGAACTCAGTGATCCTCCTACCTCTGGCTCCATGCCCGGTTGATTTACGATCTACTTTCTCCATTTCTGACCCCACCACTCTGGTCCTGCTGGGTTACTATGGACAGGAACATCCTCCTGACTGGCTTTTATATTCTGATTCTTCATTCTGCACCCCTACAGACTTTTTTCCTTTACTTTTTTTTTTTTTTTTTAACTTGGGAGTGGTGGTGCACGCCTTTAATCCTAGCACTCCAGAGGCAGAGGTAGGAGGATCGCCATGAGTTCAAGGCCACCCTGAGACCGTCACATACTGAATTCCAGGTCAACCTGAGCTAGAGTGAAACATCTACTTTGAAAAACCAAAAAAGCTGGGTGTGGTGGTGCACGCCTTTAATCCCAGCACTCGGGAGGCAGAGGTAAGAGGATCACCGTGAGTTTGAGGCCACCCTGAGACTCCATAGTAAATTCCAGGTGTGCTAGGGCCTCCAGCCACTGCAAACAAACTCCAGGAGCAAGCTGTAGGTGGCATCTTTGGGCCTTAGTGGCAGAGTCAAAGCAGTTAGTGATCTATAATAGGTTGAGGGTGGAGTGCAGATACCCCACTCCTTAACAACCCTTTTGGTGGGTATCCTCAAGCCTACCTGGGCAGCACCCTCTTCAAAACCTTCAAAACTCCAGGTGCATGCACCCCTTATGTACCTGGCTTACATGGGTCCTGGGGAATCAGACTGGGGTCCTTTGGCTTTGTAGGCAAATGCCTTAGCCACTAAGCCATCTCTCCAGTCTCTCCTTAAATTTTTTTTTTTTTTATTTGTTATTTGAGAGAAAAAGAGGCAGAAAGAGTTAGTATGGGCATGCCAGGGCTTTCTGCCACTGTAAACGAACTCCAGACACATGCACCACTTTGTAGATCTGCCTTTATGTGAGTGATGGGGAACTGCACCCAGGCTGTCAGGCTTTGCAGGCAGTATCCCATTCAGGTTACACCTTTTTCAGATTCCTGTGCACTTTGAGTCACGTCTAAGCCTCTTATCCCAAGTATGTCAGCCTTAGGTTGAGTCCTCACCTAACATTCTAAGGTGACTTAGCCAATCAGTAGTAGCTTCCAGACCCCTACAAACAGGGCTATTTGAGTCCATAACAACACCCAGGTTCTGTCTCCAGGAGTTTGGATCCCTGACCTTCTAACTGCAGGTAACTGTTCATCCCTGAAGTTCCCATGTTATCTCAGTCCAGCAGTCAAAAGCCCAATGGCTATTTTTTCTTCTTCTATTTCCACTTTTTGCTGAATATGCTGGGACATGCCTTTAATCCCAGCACTTGGGAGGGTGAGGTAGGAGAGTCTGTGAGATTAAGGCCAGAGTGAGTTCCAGGTCAACCTGGGCTAGAGTGGCCCCTGCCTAGAAAACTAACAACAGCAAGGACTACATGCTACTCTGACCTTCTTCCTGCACCCGCTGGCCCATGACATAAAGCAATTTGGGACCACAGTAAGAGCTGGCCTGTAAGTTCAGTGACTAGGTTCTTTTTGTTTTTATTTTGGGGTTTTGTTTTGTTTGAGACACTCTGTAGCCCCAGCTAGTCTCAACCTCTTGATAGTCCTCCTATCTCAACCTCCCAAGTGCTGGGATGATAGGTGTGAACCACTGTGCCCAGCTGAGACTGGGTTCTAACTTTATTGGGTGATATTGGGCAAGTCACTTCCACTAGAGAGATGCATAGCAGTTAAGGCGCTTGCCTGCCAAGCCAAAGGACCCAGGTTCAATTCCCTAGGGCCCACATAAGCCAGATGCATGGGGGGGGGTGCATGCGTCTGGAGTTTGTTTACAGTGGCTAGAGGCCCTGGCATGCCCACTAAGTTTTAGAAAAAGGAAAAAAAAAAATTAAGGGAAAAAAGAATTTCATAAGTAACATAAGAAGCTATACTCAGTGTAGTACCTGAGCACATATTATTTCACTTCTGAGTTCCTACAGCTTCAATGTGTTCTAGAGTCTATTCACCTACCTCCTGGGTAAGACAGAACAGACTCTTGCTCTGGTTCTAAATGAGGCGCAGGAGAAAACCATTCTGGCTTACATGGTGATAAACAGATGGATACTAAAAAGATCAAATACAAACTCATGCATACACACGTTACTAAGATATTCAGATACAGATCTATTTATGCACACTTTGGAGGGAAGCCCCGATGGCCAAACAGATGTTAAGAAAATATTTAGATACATATACTCACACAGGCTTGTACTCAGAAAAATACACACTTGAGATCTGTGCACACCCACACTCCATTTATACACTTGCATTCTCATCCCCCATGTCTTCAGGTTTCATACATTTAAATCTACTTAGGAACATATACAGTTATCTATCCAAGTTTGGCCAAAACTGCACAGTGCAGAAATAGACCCACCTAAATATGCTTACTTCATTTGATAAAGATAGCACTACAACACATCATGTGAAGGATGACTTTTTGGATTAACACTGCTGAGTCAACTGTATCTCCATATTGGGGGGGGGTTTAAAAAATTGAATCTCAAAGCCTCACACAAAAATCAATAGACCTAACTGGGCATGATAGTACATGCCTTTAATCCCAGCACTTGGAAGGCTAAGGCAGGAAAATTGCCATAAAATCAAAGCCAGTCTGGGTTACAGAGTGAGTTCTAGGTCAGCCTGGACTAGAGTGAAACCCTGATTTAAAAAAAAAAAAAAAAAAAAAGGCTACATAGTGAATTCCAGGACAGCCTGGGCTAGAGTGAAACCCTACCTCGAAAAAAGAAAAACAAAATTGGGATCTGGGCATGGTGGCACGTGCCTTTAATCCCAACACTCGGGAAGCAGAGATAGGAGGATCACTGTGAGTTTAAGGCCACCCTGAGACTACATAGTTCCAGGTCAGCCTGGACTACCTCAAAAAACCAAAAAAACAAACAAACAACAAAAAAAAACCAGTGCTAACATATGGAATTAATTTAATTTACAGCAGCAAGAGACCCTGGCACACACCCCACCCTCCACACATGCAAATATTTTGTTGTTTTCACTCTAGCCCAGACTAGCCTCGAATTTACAATGATCCTCTTATCTCTGCTTCTTGAGTGTTGGGATTAAATACATATACCACCATGCATAGCCTACAATAAATAATTTTTTTCATCTTGCTTTTTTTTTGTTTTTCTTTTTTAAAATATTTTATGTACTATTTTATTTATTTACTTGAGACAGAGAGAGGGAGTGAGAATGAGCGCACTGCAAATGAACTCCAGATGCATGAGCCACCACGTGCATCTGACTTACATGGGACCTGGAGAATCGAACCTGGGTCCTTAGGCTTCAGCCTTAACCACTAAGCCATCTCTCCATCCCTGTATTTTTTTTTTCAAAGTGAGGTTTCATTCTAGCCCAGGTTGACCTGGAACTCACTCTGTAGTCCTAGGCTGGCCTTGAACTCACAGTAATCCTCCTACCTCTGCCTCCTAAGTGCTGAGATTAAAAGCGTGCATCACCATGCCCAACTGTGTTTTCTTTTGAGGCACAGTCTCAGTGCACCCACCTCTGCCAAACCCTGCAAGACTAAGGTTACCACTGTGCATGGCCATGCCTAGCTTTTTAGATGGGTACTGGAGAGTCAAACCGTGGTTTGTCCCTCATGCTTTAGCAGCAAGTGCCCTTAGCTGCTAACCCATCTCCCCAGCATTCAACATTTACTTTATAACGTTTTTCAAAAGTCCCATACATGAGCAAGGCGTGGTGGCTTACGCCTTTAATCCCAGCACTTGGGAGGCAGAGGTAAGAGGATAACCATGAGTTCAAGGCCAGCCTGAAACTACACAGTGAATTCCAGGTCAGCCTGGCTAGAACAAGACCCTACCTCAAAAAAAAAAAAAAAGTCCCATACAGTCTCCTGCAATGATTCTTCCCCTACCATAGCTATTCTTAGCTGTTAGTGTTTAATACATGTATACTGGAGAAAGACTTTGCAAAAGGATGTTGTGGTTCCAGTAACCTGATAAACAATACTCTGCAGCCTGGGCTAGAGCAAGACCCTACCTTGAGAAACAATACTCTGTCTACAGCAAGTGGAACAGATAAATCAATTGCCCAGATCAAAGGCCCCATGGTAACTGGGCCACATCGCCAGGAGATAAAACAGAACTCCTGCATTGGAGAAGTGGCTTTGCAGTTAAGGCACTTGCCTGCAAAGCCACAGGACCCACTAGTTCGAACTAGAGGCTAGTTCGATTCTGCAGGACCCACGTGAGCTAGATGCACAAGGGGGCACATGCATCTGGAGTTCTTTGCAGCAGCTGGAGGCCCTGGTGTGCCCATCCTCTCTATCTCTCTCTCTAACAAGTAAATAAAATATTTTTAAAAGGAAAACACAACTCCCATTCATTGACATCAGCGACTGCTAGGAAACATATACATCAACGGATAGAACCAACCTGGTGGTTCACACTGGCCCAGAGAACTGCTAAAAATGGCCCATCTGAGTATGTCTCAGGAATTAAGCTGGCCTTGCTGTATGCTAAATGGCTGTCACCCACAGAATTAGCCACATTAGGAAGCAGGTCACAAGGTGGAGTCCTCACACCTCTTAGAACAGACACCTGCTCCTGATCTTCCTGCAGTCCTGAAAAACTCATTAGAATGCCCCCTTGCCCTGACCTTCAATTACACAGCATCCAGGAGGGGGCAGCAGAGATGTGGGGCCCTCCTCCCCCCTTTCCCCTCCCCCTCATCCCAGCACCAGAAGGTAAGTGCTGCCACCACTCCACCCCTCTCCATACATGGGAGTCTCCCAGTGAAGGCATCACCATTTGCCTCATGAATGCAGGGAACCAACCCTCCTTTCTCAACTCTGTCTCAGGCACACAGCCCAGAACCTTGCACAGTTGGTGCCCAATTTCAGGAGTAGCTATTTCTGAAAAGAGAACCAAAACTCTGGCCAGTGGGGGGGGACACCCACTCCTGTATCCCAGCACTCTGGAGGCTGAGCCAGGTAGCCCTTTGAGTTTGAAGCCAGCATAGGTAACAGAGTGAGAGTCAGTCTCAAAAACACAAACAAGGGCTGGAGAGATGGCTTAGCGGTTAAGCCCTCACCTATGAAGCCTAAGGACCCCGGTTCGAGGCTCGGTTCCCCAGGTCCCACGTTAGCCAGATGCACAAGGGGGCGCAGGCGTCTGGAGTTCGTTTGCAGAGGCTGGAAGCCCTGGCGCGCCCATTCTCTCTCTCTCCCTCTATCTGTCTTTCCCTATGTGTCTGTCGCTCTCAAATAAGTAAATAAAAAATGAACAAAAAAATTAAAAAAAAAAAAAACACAAACAAACACAACAAAGAAAGGAGAGTAGAAGGGAGGAGGGAGGGAGGGAGGAAAAGAAAGTAAGTTAATTCTGAGGTGGCCAACCTCAATTACCACTACAGGATAGGGGCTCTTTCAAAGAAAGTCCCAAACATCAGACAGAACTGGGAAGATTAGGCCATCCTGCCCACCATGAGAGAAGATACTGGAGATGCTAATTTTACTAAAGGCTAGCGCCACAGACAACCTTGGTGAGCAGAGTAAGGAAAAGTGGTCACAAGAGACTAGGCTGCCCTGGATTTTGGAGCTGATCCAGGGACAAACTCAGAAGAAAAGCTCAGAGGACATCCCTGCTTTGGAAAGGTTGAGAGAGTGTAACCTACCTGTATAGTGCACCACACATGTCTGACCCTTCTTGGGAAATGTCCTTCCTGTAGTGACACAAGGGTAAAGGGGGGGGGGGTAGGGTATTAGAAAGACTCACCCAGGACACCCATGTGTAATGAGACCCAGAGCTCAGGCCCACATTCCCCTTCAGACCACCGATGTACGTGCTCCCAGCTCTTATTCTGGCTCTGTGCCAAAACTAATCCTGCCCCCTTTCCAGGTTGGATATGGACTCAATACCATTAGTGTCCTCACTCACCAGTGTTTTTTTGTTTTTAAATAATTTTTACTTATTTATTGGAGAAAGAGAAAGAGGCAGAGAGAAAAAGAGCGCGAGCACCAGGGCCTCCAGCCACTGCAAACGAACTCCAGATGCATGCGCCCCCTTGTGCATCTGGCTTACAGGGATCCTGGAGAACTGAACTGAGATCCTTTAGCTTTGCAGGCATATGCTTTAACCGCTAAGCCATCTCTCCATCCCCTTGTTTTGTTTTTAAAACAGGGTCTCATGTATCCCAGGCTGACCTCAAACTCACTATGTAGCTGAGGATGGTATGTGTCACTCTACGCAGACTTACGCAATGCTGAGGCCTGAACCCAGGGCTTTATGCATGCTATGTAAGCATTTTACCAACTGAGCTACTGAGCTATATCCCTGCGTGCTCAATCTTTTTTTTTTTTTTTCCTATTGCTCCATTATTTCTTCACCTATTCTGCACACACTCCTGGTCAGCTTACTACATGCCAGGTTTCACTAGATTCCGGAGATACAGCACAATATATGAAGCCATGAAGTAGTTATGGACTCATAGATCCTGGATTACAACAGTAGTGGCTGCTATCAAGGATGAATGAGTCATCATATGCTGAGTACCTACTGAGTGTCAGGCCAATGTCTGAGTCCAGCAACATAGAACAACACAGAAAAATTTCCCATTGTTTTTGAGGTTTATTGTTTTTTGTTGTTGTTGTTTGTTTTTTGAGGCAGGGTTTCACTCTAGCTCAGGCTCACCTGGAATTCACTATGTAGTCTCAGGGTGGCTTCGAACTCAGAACAATCCTACTACCCCTGCCTCCCAAGTGCTGGAATTAAAGGCTTGTGCTACCATGCCCGGCTTGGAGTTTACATTTTAATGAAGGGAAACAAACAATACTTATGACCAATAATTATGGATTGTGATGAATCTTCTAGAGGAATAACAGAATGCTGAATTCAAGGAAGACAGTGATCTGACAATTTTAGAGGCAGGAGAGTCTCTTGGAGGAAGTGATGTTTGAGCTGAGACATGAGGGGAGAAACAGTCCACAGACATGAAGACAGCAGGGTGACAGGAAAGAAGGGAGGGAGGACAGATGTAGGAAAGAGACACATCATGCAAGTTTGCAGAGCCGGTTTTAATACTCAGTGCAGTAGGAAATCACTAGAAAGTTTTAAGCAAGACAATGACACAATCTGAATTAAGATTTTATAAGATCATTCTAGCTGCTGTGGGTGGGACGGGATGGTAGGCATCTGTTGCAATAATTCAGAAATCAATGATAGAGTGAATTAAGGTTTTGGCTGCAGAGAAGAGAGTGAAATAGATATAAGACATATTTTGGAAGTAGAGCCAACAGGGCATGCATATGGATAGGAGATGGTGCCCAGGATGAGGGAAATGCTGAAAATAAGAATGATGCTTGCTGCCGGGAGTGGTGACGCATGCCTTTAATCCCAGCACTCGGGAGGCAGAAGTAGGAGGATCGCTGAGTTCAAGGCCACCCTGAGACTACATAGTGAATTCCAGGTCATTCTGGACTAGGGTGAGACTCTCTGCCTTTCTAAAAGAAAAACAAAAAAACAAAGCCTGGTGTGGTGGTACACACCTTTAATCCCAGCAGGCTGAGGTAAGAGGATCACTGTTAGTTTCAGGTCAGCCTGGGTCAAAGCAAAACCCTACCTAGAAAAAAAAAAGGAAGAAAGAAAGAGAGAGAGAGAGAGAGAAAGAAAAAAGAAAGAAAGAGAAAAGAAAAGAAAAGAAAAGAAAAGAAAAGAAAAGAAAAGAAAAGAAAAAGAAAGAATGATGCTTGGGTTTTTTGGTTCAGGAGAATGGAGGGGTGGTGGAGCTGCTTCCTGAGATGGGAAAGACTGGAGAGGAACAGATTTGTGCGGGTGGTAATTTTCAGATGCTATTAGACATGTGAGTATATACTGCAAGAAAGCAGATACAGAGTCTACAATGAAGGCATAAAATATGGACAGAATTTAAAGCTATGGTGTTTGATTATGAACTTGGGAAAGGTAACAACCCAGCCAACAGACGACCGTGGGAGCCAGAAAAGGGAACAACTTAGGACCAGGAGAGCCAGGGAAAGAATCATGGAGTCTTAGAAGATAAGTAGGCGTCCGCTGGAGGAAGTATAGGGATACAATCTGGGGAGGGAACAGCATAGAAAGCCTGGAGTCAGGATCTGGGGATGAGGCTCAATGGCACAGCACTTGCGTGGCATCTGAAAGGCTCTGACCTGGACCCCAGCACCAACACTGAAAGAGAAGGCCTAGAATCTGAGTCCAGCTGTAGCGCTAAGCCCTGTCTGTTTCACTCCTGTAACCCGAGGGTCCAGTACATGTTCCATAAATACTTGCTAAATGAATGGCATGTTTAACAACTTGCAGGCAGCCTGGCAGAGATGGAGAAGTCGGTGGTGGGCACAGTGCAAGAACAGTCACGAAGGAGGAAAGCGCACTGCGGAAGGTGAGGACAGCCCCCATCAACAAGGGGCACAGTGTATGTAAGAGGGGAAGAAGCCTTAAATATTTTCTACCTTGAGGGAGGGGCCTGCTCAACTCTTGCATTTTAAAAAGAGGCTGTGGTGCAGAAAAAATTAGGTAGTGGCAATATGCGACAGGTTTCCTGGACCCTAGCACCAAGATTCTCTGCATGGACAGAGAAGCCTGTACCCCAGGAGTGTTCCTGGTGCTGGCTTTGTTTCTCCTTCTCGAACCAAGCTCTCAAATTTTCTGGGAATATCTAACAGAAAGTTTGCCTCTTAAACCCTGCAGACCTGGGGCCTTTGGGTCTGAAAATTTTTTTTTTCTTTTAAAATTTCCTTTAAAGAAAGAAATTGCTATTTTTTGCACATCCACACCCAATTATGTGGGGGCTTGAGAAAGTGAGTTGGTGCTGGTCCCTCGACAAGGGACAAGGAACTCAGAGGTGGACTCTGAGGTGCACAAGGTGGGGAGCTCTGGATTGGCTCTGTCGCATCTTGTACCAGGCAGGTGGAGCAGCAAGCCCAATGGCTGGGCTTCCAGGTTTAGGGTGGAGGGGCATAGTCGTGGACAGGGAGGCTTAGGGAGACAGGGACCGAGAATGGGCAGGCAGGCGGCGGAAGGAGTGCGGTTTCCCACTCTGGCCCAGTCCCAAAATCTAACCACTGTCCATTCAGCTCTGAGCACTGCCTGACCCGAGCCCGGCGGCATGGGGGCGCGTTAGCAGGAGGTTCGCCCCGCAGCAGGGACCCCGCACCCCGCCCCGCAAAGCAAGCCCTTTCCCGGTTTCCAAAGCTCATTCCGCAGGGCAAGGAAAGCGGAGCTGAAACCCAGCCGCCGGGAGCCAGCAGCGGCGATACGGACAGTTCCTGGGCAGACAGTGGGGCGGCGCTGGCCCCGGTGGCGGGACGCGGACCCCAGCTGGAGGCCGCCGTCTTCGCTCCCCAGGCGAGCGGGCGCGCCAGGGGACGTAGGAGGAGCTCCTAGACCCCCGGAACCCCTGGGTCCGCCGACTCCCCGGAGTCAGACCCCGCCCGCGGGCCCCGCCCCGGGACCCCCGCTCGCCCGCCCCTCTGCCCGGTACCGTCTCCCGGGGAGATGGTCTCGATCTCCACGCCCATGTCGCGGTCCCCACCGGCCCCCTCCGGGGTCCTCGCCGCAACGACCCGACTCCGCAGGCCCGGCCCGCAGGCACTCCGGCCGCCCAAGTCGCCACTGCAACGCCGAGCCGAGCCGAGCGGCGGGAGCCGGGACCTGCGCGCCGCGGCGCCGGGCGGGCGGCGGGGTGGAGCCGCCGCAAGGTGGGGTCGGCGGGGCGGGGCGGGACGGGCGCGGACCCTGCGGGAAGCTCCAGCCCGCCGCGCTCTCGGCCCGCTGCATGGGGGCGGGCACGCGTCCGTCCACGCGCCCGCTCACGGCGCTTCTATTTAGCACCCGCTCGCTGCTGAGCCTTGGGGAGTCAGCCGGGTCCCACGGACTAGGAGGAGGAGGCGGTGAGACCCACGCTTGAGTCGGTTGCCCAGTGTCCTGGGGCACCCTCGCCAGGCTCCTGTAGAAGCAGCGCCGCGGGAAGGGGCCAGTTACTGCTGATTCTGCCCTCGCCGCATTGAACCCCGGTCCATCGTCCCTCCAAGTTCTACCCCTAGCGTTTGTATCGGGCTGTCCCTTTCCAGGACAAAAATCAGCGTCCCGCGGGGATCAACTTGATTAAAACAGGACCGCCGCCCTACAGACGCGAGCGCACAAGTCACGGCGTGCAGGGACCCGAGAGGAGCTGCGGGAGGAGAGACAGTTTCTTCCTTCTCACCTCCACTCAGGACAGACAGGCAGGCAGGACTCTAGAAAGATATTTTTGTTCCTCCTTCCCCACTTGGTGATGGGAATTGAGCCCAGGGTCTCTTCTCACAGGCTAAACTGGTAACTGCTAAAGCTCCAGCCTTTGGGAAGATACACAGGAGAAAGTAACATTAGCATGCAGGAGACTTGAACAAATGTAAACTAAGCGCAGTGGCTTCGGTTTAGAACTCAGGAGGACCGCCATGAGTGAGGTCTAGGTCAGCTTCAGTTATAGTGAGACCTCTGCCTCAAAAAAATTAAAACTTAGGGCTGGAGAGATGGCTTAGTGCCTTGGATCCCGGTTCGAATCTCCAGGACCCACACAAGCCAGAAGCACAAGGGGGTGCTTGCATCTGGAGTTCCTTTGCAGTGGCTGGAAGCCCTGGGGCGCCCACTCTGTCACTCTCAATCTCTCTCTACTTACATAGACAGACAGACAGACATATCAAATAAATAAATACAAAATACATGAAATATTTAAAATAATTAAAAATTAGAGGTCCTTGCCTGTGAAGCCTAATATATAGTGCTCAAATCTCCAGGTCCCATGTAAGCCAGAATGCAAAGTGACCCAAACGCATAGTGTCGCACATGTGCACAAGGGAGCATATGCCTCTGAAGTTTTTTTGCAGTGGCTGAAGGCCCTGGTGCGCCCATATTCATTCATTCTCATTCCTTCTCTCTCTCTCTCTCTCTAAATAAATAAAAAAAGAAAAAAGAAAAAAATTAAGGGCTGGAGAAATGGCTTAGCGGTTAAGGTGCTTGCCTGCAAAACCAAAGGACCCAAGTTCGACTCTCCAGGACCCACATAAGCCAGATGCACAAGGTGGTGCATGCGTCTAGAGTTTATTTAAAGTGACAGGAAGCCCTGGTGCAACCATTCTCTCTCTATCTGTGCCTGCCCCTCTCTCCCTCTCTCCCTCTCTCTCTCTCTCTCTCAAATAAATATTTTTATATTTTACTTATTTAATATATTTTATTTATTTGTTTGAGAAAGTGGTAGAGAGAGAATGGGCACACCAAGGTCTTCAGCCACTGCAAACTAACTCCAGATGCATGCGCCCCCTTGTGCATCTGGCTTACGTGGGTCCTGGAGAATTTAATTGGGATCCTTTGGCTTTACAGACAAGCGCCTTAACCGCTAAGTCATCTTTCCAGCCCAAATAAATAAGCGTGGTGTGGCACACCTTTAATCCCATCACTTGGGAGGCAGAGGTAGGAGGATCGCTGTGAGTTCAAGGCCACCCTGAGACTACATAGTGAATTCCATGTCAGCCTGAGCTAGACTGAGACCCTACCTCAGGAAAAAAAAATAAAATTAAGGGAGTGGAGAGATGGTTTAGCAGTTAAAGCCCTTGTCTTGAAGCATAAGGACCTAGGTCAATTCCCCAGTACCCACATAAGCCAGATGCACAAGGGGTTGCATCCGTCTGGAGTTTGTTTGCAGTGCCTAGAGGCCCTGGCATGTCCATTCTCTCTCTATCTATCTTGCTCTAACTCTCTCACACTCAAATAAATAAAATATTTTTAAAAAATAAATTTAGGGCTGGAGAGATTTTACCTGAGAAGCCAAAGCACCCAGGTTCGATTCCCCCAGGGTCATGTCAGCCAGATGTACAAGGGGCACATGTGTGTGTGATGATCATTCACAGTGGCAAGAGGCTCTGGAGTGCCCATTCTCTCTCTTTCTGTCTCTCTTCTCTCCTCTCTCTTTCTCCTTGCAAATAAATAAATAAATATAAAAATATATTTTAAAGATAAAAGTTGGGCATGGTGGCACATGCCTTTAATCCCAGCACTCAGGAGGCTGAGATGAGGTAGGAGAATCACCATGAATTCCAAGTCAGCCTGGGCTAGAGTGAGATACTAACTCAAAAAAAGGAATATAGGGCTGGAGAGATGGCTTAGAGGTTAAGCGCTTGCCTGTGAAGCCTACGGACCCCAGTTCGAGGCTCGGTTCCCCAGGTCCCACGTTAGCCAGATGCACAAGGGGGCGCACGTGTCTGGAGTTCGTTTGCAGAGGCTGGAAGCCCTGGCGCGCCCATTCTCTATCTCTCCCTCTATCTGTCTGTCTCTCTGTGTCTGTCTCTCTCAAATAAATAAAAAAAAATAAATTAAAAATAAATTAAAAATAAAAAAAATAAAAAAGGAATATATATATATGATATTATATAAAATAGAATATATATTATATAAGGCTGGAGAGTTTGCTTAGCAATTAAGGCACTTGCCTGCAAAGCCTATGGACACAGTTTCAATTCTCCATGTCCCACATTAGCCAGATGCACATCATGGCACATGTGTATGGAGTTTGTTTGCAGTGTCTGGAGGCCCTGATGTGCCCATTCTCTCTCCCCCCCCCCTTTCTCTCTCTCTTTCTCTCCCCCTCTTTCTATCTGCTTCTCTCCTTCCCTCTCTCTCTCCCTCCCTCTATCTCTCTCTCAAATAAATAATTTTTTTAAAATATTTTTTGTTCACTTTTTATTTATTTATTTGAGAGAGACAGACACAGAGAGAAAGACAGGTAGAAGGAGAGAGAGAGAATGGGCACGCCAGGGCTTCCAGCCTCTGCAAACGAACTCCAGACGCGTGCGCCCCCTTGTGCATCTGGCTAACGTGGGACCTGGGGAACCGAGCCTTGAACCGGGGTCCATAGGCTTCACAGGCAAGCGCTTAACCACTAAGCCATCTCTCCAGCCCTCAAATAAATAATTTTTTAAATTAAAATATAAACTAGACATGGTGGCACATGCCTTTAATCCCAGCTCTCAGAAAGCAGAGGTAGGAGAATCACCATGAGTTCGAGGCCACCCTGAGACTACATAGTGAATTCCAGGTCAGCCTGAACTAGAGTGAGATCCTACCTCGAAAAACATCATTAAAATATAAAATAAGGCTGGAGAGATTGCTCAGTGCCTGCAAAGTCTAACAACTAGAGTTCAATTCCCCGGTACCAATGCCAGATGCACAAAGTGGCACATGTATCTGGAGTTTTGTTTTTTTTTTTTTCCTCTGCAAAGGCTGGAGGCCCTGGTATGCTCATTTTCTCTCTCTCCCTGCCCAGCTTGATGGTGCACACCTTTAATCCCAGCACTCAGGAGGCCATGGTAGGAGGATCGCTATGAGTTCCAAGCCAACCTCAGACTACATAGTGAATTCTAAGTCAGCCTAGGCTAGAGCGAAATCCTACCTTGCAAAAACCAAAAATAAATAAATAAAATAACCACAAAAAGAAGGAAAGAAACTTTCTCATCTTTCTCCTCATTCTCCATTGTTACAAAATCTAACACGAATTTAATTATAACAAGTGACACTGGAAAGTGAGTATGGAAAGAAAGGCTTGATCAAAGAAGCCCAGAATGGGACCTTGAGGTGTTCTTCCTCCATTATTTCATTTCCACTCTCACAGGCAGCAAGGTCATAAAATGAAATTATAGTCATACCTGAAGGTGGCCTGACTTTGGTGCACAGGTAAGATGATGCTCAATTCTTTGTGTGCAGATCAGGATCTGATTGATTGATTATTTATGAGAGAGAAAATGGGTACACCAGGATCTTCTGCTGCTGCAAACGAACTCCAGATGCATGCATCACTTTGTGTAACTGGCTTTATGTGAGTGCTAGGGAATTGAACCTGGGCGGTTAGGATTTGTAGGCAAGCGCCATTAACCACTGAAAAATGTCACCAGTCCCAGGGTAAGGATCTGAAATCCCCTATGGGCTGCTCAAAGATGTGACCCAGCGTCTTCCAAGACCAAAGAAGGATAGAGACCTCTCTTTTCTCTGTCCCTGCTTATAAGTATATAAATAATTTAAAAAAAGAAGTCTAGTGACACATCAACGCCATAGGCTACGACCATGAGCAGGTACATTTGGAGTAGTGTAGAAAAGATGTGTAGCTTGGGGATGCCAAGGAAGGAGCTTTAGGTGAATGCACACTACAATGTGTATTACAAGACCTTTTTTTTTTTTTTTTGAGGTAGGGTCTCACTGTAGCCCAGGCTAACCTTGAATTCATTAAGTAGCCTCAGGGTGGCCTCGAACTCACAGCAATACACCTACCTCTGCCTGCCAAGTGCTTGATATATATTTATTTATTTTGAGGGAGCAAGGGTGAGGAGAGAAAGGCAGATAGAGAGTATAGGACGGGGCTTCCAGCCACTGCAAACAAACTCCAGATGCATGTGACCCTTTGGGCTTTCGTGAGTACTGGGGAATGGAACCTGGGTCTTTAGGCTTCCCAGCCAAACGCCTTAACTGCTAAGCCATCCCTCCAGCACAGGAACATTTTGGGAGGGATAATTTATAGCATTTTAAAGGTGTCCCTGAGTCCCTTCCCCTAAACAAAAAAATTAAGAAAACAGAGGCTTGGGGAGACGGCTCAGAGGTTAAATAAGGCGCTTGCTTGCAAAGCCTTCAGGCCCAGGTTCAGTTCCCCAGCCACCCATGTAAAGCTGGACAAGAACTCCTTTGCAGCACTAGACATCCAGGTATGCACACACGTGCACACACACGTGCGAAGCAAATACATAAGCTCTTTTTTAAAAAAGGAACCGGTGTTTAGCCCGGAGCTTTATCTTTTCCTTACACTAAAAGAGGCTATGAGAAGTGTGACAGGGAGCTAAAAGCACTAGAAGGATTAAGTGTGATTTACGGTCTGTGATTTCACAGGAACCACATTTCCCAGACACACTTGCGGCAAAACCCGAACCTATTGGCTACTGGGAAGGACCCAACCCTAGAGTGTCATATGGACTAGCCAATCATCTTCCGTAGTACGGCCAGGCCAGACTTCGTTCACCTATCAGAGGACCGGGGGGATGATGCTTCCGTTAGCTGCTCAGGATTTCTGATTCACGGTGCGGTGCCTCGGTCAGCCTTGGGACAGTTTTTTCTTCTTTTGTGTGGCAGTGAGACTAAAGGTATCTTGTCTCCTTTGCTGCCGGGCCTGTAGGGTGTGGGGAGCCGGGGATGACCCAGTACCTCTAGTTGGGGAGAAAGGAAAAGGGACCGAGATGGCCGGCGTGGGGAGACAGTGAGGAGAACGTGTCTGGAGGATGGAAGGGGTTAAGCGACTGAGTATGTGTCTAGCCCCTCTCAAGTGATGCACCCTCAACCCTCAGGAGCTCGTCCAGGATACGAAAACTATCTTATTTTATTTTACTTATTGATTTTTTATTTTTTTGGATTTTTGAGGTAGGGTTTCACTTTGGCCAAGGCTAACCTGGAATTAAATATGTAGTCTCAGGGTGGCCTCCAACTCAGAGTGATCCTCCTACCTCTGCCTCCCGAGTGCTGGGATTAAAGGCGTGCGCCACCACGCCCTGCACGAAAACTATTTATATGCAAAGGCCTTTATCACAGCCTTATTCAGAGCGGGATAAAGTGCAACCAGGTGACTCAAAAATAACCTTAATAAATTGCATAATTTCGCCGTTCAAAATTAAAAAAAAAAATTAATGTTTTTGGTTTTTCGAGGTAGGATCTTGCTGAAGCCAAGGCTGACCTGGAATTCACTATGTAGTTTTAGGCTGGCTTCAAACTCACAGAGATCCTCCTACCTCTGCCTCCTTAGTGCTGCGATTAAAGGCATGTGCAACCATGCACAGCTCAACTTTAAAATAATAGGAAAATGGGGCTGGAGAGATGGCTTAGCTGTTGAAGTACCTGTCTGCAAAGCCAAAGGACACAGGTTCAAATCTCCAGGACCCATGTAAGCCGGATGCAGAAGGTGGTGCGTGTGTCTGGAGTTTGTTTACTGTGGTGGAGGCCCCATTCTTTCTCTCTCTGTCTGTCCCTATCTGTCTTTCTCATAAATAAATGAAAATTTAAAACATTAAAAATAAAATAACAGGGGGCTGGAGAGATGGCTTAGTGGGTAAGGCGCTTGTCTGCAAAGCTAAGAACCCAGGTTAGATTCCAGGTAAGCCAGATGCACAAGGTGGCCCATGCGTCTGGAGTTCATTTGCAGCGGCTGGATACCCTGGTGTGCCCATTCTTTCTGCCTTTTTCTCTCAAATAGGAGAGGGAAAAAAAAAAAAACAAAAAAAAAAAAAACCCAGGAAAATCCTAATAGATAATTTTAAGGGGAAAAGATCAAATACAAAGTACAGTGTTAAATAAAATTGTAGGAAGTATTGACTTAGGACAAAACTCCTGCACTGGACCCAACAGAACCAACTCATAGTGTAATCATGGTTGTTGAGCTGCAGTTAATTACAAGACACTGTAACCACTTAAGTAATTTATTGTAGCCAATGCATTGTCTCTATGCCTCACTTTCCTTTTGTTTTGTTTCACTTTTGAGAGAGGGTCTCATTTTGTTCCCCAGGCTAACCTGGAATTTATTTAGCTCAGGTTGGCTTTGAACTCATGGTCATCCTCCTGCCTCAGTGTCCTGAATGCTGACATCATATGAGTGCCCCAACATACTGGGCTTGGCTCCATAATTTTTCTTTCTTTTACTACTATTATTATTATTTTTTGTTGTTTTTGGTAGGGTCTCACTCTAGCCCAGGCTAACCTGGAATTCACTATGTAGTCTCAGTGTGGCCTCGGACTGAGTGCTGGGAATAAAGGTGTGCGCCACCACACCTGGCAAGAGCCTTTTTATTTATATATTTATTTATTTATGAGCGACATGAGTGAGAAACAGGCAGAGAGAGACAAAGAAAGAATGGGCACACCAGTGCCTCCAGCCACTGCAGACTCCAGATGTGTGCACCCCCTTGTGCATCTGGCTAATGTGGGTCCTGGGGAATCGAGCCTCAAACTGGGGTCCTTAGGCTTCACAGGCAAGCACTTAACTGCTAAGCCATCTCTCCAGCCCAAGACCCTTTTTATATGTACATCCTTTGTATAAAAGTGAGTTTCTTGGAGGCAACAAACTGGAGGATCCCGCTTTTTAACCCAGGTCTGCAAACATATGTCTTTTGGTTGGGGCATTGAGGCTGTTGATATTAAGAGATACTATTGCAAGATGTGTATTTATTTTTGCTATTTTTTGTTTTTTAGTTCTTCTGGTTTTGCCTTTGTTCTCTTGTATTAACTAGTGTTTGAGTATTGTTTGTTTTTTCCCGGTTCCTTATATGTGTGCTTTTCTTTCTCTTCAGCATGGAGGATTCTTTCAAGTATTTTCTGTAGATCTGGTTTGTCTTCAAATATTCCTTTAACCTGTTCTTGTTGTGGAATGTCCTTATTTCTCTGTCTATTTGAGTGGATAGCTCTGCAGGATAAAATAATCTTGGTTGACAGTTGTTATGTTTTAGAACATGGAATACATCACTCCAAGCCCTTCTGGCTTTTAAAGTTTGTGTTGAGTAATCTGCTGTTATCCTGATGGGCTTGCCTTTGTAGGTAACTTGATTTTTCTCTCTAGCTGCTTTCAATATTTTTTCTTTGGTTTGTATGTTTGGTAGTTTATTTATAACATGGCAAGGAAAGGTTCTTTCTAGGTTTTGTCTGGTTGGTGTTCTAAAGGATTCCGGTATCTGCACTGGCACGTCTTTTCCAATTTGGGGCAAGTTTTCTTCTATGATTTTGTTCTAAACACCTACTCTACCTTTGGAGTGAAGTTCTTCTCCTCCTACTATACCCTGAATTCTTATGTTTTGCAGGGCTCCCCCGGCAGGTAGTGCTGAGGAAGGACCAGGCCCGCTGGTTCCTCCCAAGGGGTTGAGGAGGAGGATGAGTGTCCATGGCCAGGAACACACCACCAAGCCGGGAGTCTCATCAATGCAGGAACTCACTTTATTGTAACAGGCGGTTGCCTATATAATGTTGAGAACAAGTGTGGGGATTCCAGGATGGGGGAGAGGTAAGGGCCAATAGTATACCGTGACTTTTCAAATGATTGGTTCTAAGTGCACACACTCGTGTGGAAATTCCAATTCCTATGTGGAAGTAACAGGCCAGAGGCCATTAGGCATGTTGCTGAGTTGTAGCTGGCCAGAGGCAGATTGCCAAACATTTGCTAGGCTCAGGAAGTTCCACTAGGCCTCATGTCTGGACCTTTCAAGGCCCAACATCTCCCCATTTTGTTTTTGTAAGAGCATTAGTCACCATGGCCCCTGTCTTAGGTTGTCCCCCTCTGGGGATCTTACCCATCACTGGGTACCAGGTGTTTAGCTTGCTGAGAACCCCCTCCTTGGCCTGTCTTAGGTTGTCTCAGGCAGTCTGAGATCTTACCTGTCATTGGTCACATGGAGGGCAGAGGAGGTGGCAGTGGGTCATCTGAGGAACTTAATTCCTGAGTTGCCAGCCTGTGATAATGTATCTCAACCTGATGGATTTTTATTGCCCCTAGCCACTGGTGAATGAATTGTGTAATTTTGTTAATTACACAAGGCCCGACAGTGAGGAGAAGGAGAAGGAGGGGCCCAAGTAGAGGGAGGAGGTAAGGTAAGAAGCCATGTAGGCCTGTCCACAGTGGGTTGTCCTGGAGGTTCTGCCATCTCTTATCCAGGTCTTCTCGAAGTCTTAATTTTGTCCTGAATGATTCCTGATCTATTGGGGTAGAAACAGCATTTTTCTTATAAAAACAAACATATACCTCCCCTTTCGGTAGCTAATAGGTCTAGTCCCCTCCTGTTTTGTAGGACTGCCTCAGCCAGGGAATCTAACTGTTGTTGGAGATCGAGGATAGTGTTGGACATGGCTTTTATGTCCCTGATCAACTAGAGAGAGAGCTTTCTGTGGAGATGGGCTGCCATACCCATCCCGGCTGTTCCAGTGGCCATGCCTCTGGTTATTCCCATCCCAACGAGTAAAGGTATCATTTGTACAGCTCTCTTAGATCTCCCTCTGATATAATCAAAAGAGGGCATAGGGAGGGCCTCATTTCCAGGAATGATATCTACATCTGGGATTAAGGTGGCTGGGGCACAAAGGCCCGTCCAATTGGTGGGCAGAAAGTCAAGGCCTTTCTGCCTCCACAAACATAAACCATTCCAGAAGGCGGGCAGCGTTGAGCACTGGACTCAGTTGTGTTAAAGGTATAGAAGGAAGGATGAATGTATCCCACATCTACACTGGAATTATTAGGGGAAGGTGGGGCCCAAATGCAAGTTCCAGAAGGAGACATTGTGAAAAGCTGGGCAGGGATAGGGAAGGTGGCCAAACAACTTTTTAGGGTCGTATGTGCAACTGTAGTTGTATCATTGGTGATTACTGCAAGCAGCAGGGGAGGCCTAGATTGGAGGCCAAGCCAGCAATCCTCCACAAGGGAGGGAGTTTGGTTTAGCAGGGTGAAGACCATTTTAGGACTAGTCCTCAGGGGTGGGACACTCACTGGAGAAGTGATTGTCAGTGTCCCCTTGTTGGGGTAAATATTTTAGGTCCCTCACTGGGATCCAAATGGATCTATTTTCATCTTGAGGGAAGACGCACCCAAACCCTCTCCCTGCTGTGAGGAGTGGGTGTGGTCCTCTCCAGGCCCCAGTAAATGAGTCTCTCCATTTGACCTTAATCAACCTGTATGTGAAAGAAGATGACCAATGTTTTTGAAATGGAGACTTTTTTTCATTTCTAGAAAAATTTAAAATATTTAAGGTGAATAATGCATTCTTTGGCTGATCAAGGAGGGGGTAGTGATTCCCCTTTTGTTTTTGTAATTATGATTTAAGTGTTTGGTTATATCTTTCCAAGATGGCTTGGCCTCAAGGGTTATGGAATGCCTGTGGCATGTTTAATTTGCCACGTCTGGAGGAAACTTGTAAAGTTTTGACTTACAAAGCAGAGGCCATTATCTGTTTTTACTTGATCAGGCAGCCCAAGAATGGCAAAACATTGAAGCATATGACTAATGGCATGTTTAGATTTCTCCCTGGCATGTGCAGATGCCCAACAGGCACGGGAGAAAGTATGAACTGATAAGAAGATATATTTTAAGTTTTCCAAAGGGGGAATAATGAGTAACATCTACTTGCCAAAGATGGTTGGGGCGAAGGCCCCAAGGGTTACTCCCAGAAGTTTGGAGGGGGAGAACCTGGAGGAAGGGTTGGCAAGACTTGCATGTCCTAATAATTCTTTCAAGATTTTTATTTGGTATTTGGGGGAATCTTTGTTTAAGGCCTCTCCAGTTGGTGTGGGTTAGGGAATGAAATTGGATAGCCTCTGAACAGTGTGACAGTGAGCCACAGAGGCCAACTGATCAGCCAAGCTGTTTCCTTCAGACAAGAAACCTGGTAAATTCTGATGGTCTCGAAGATGTTGTATGAAGATAGGGTGGACTCTTTGTTTGAGTAGGGTGCAAGCCTGGATCATTAAGGGGGATATAGGGTTGGAATCAAGTCTGATGTGAGCTTCAATAAGATTGGGCAGTAGGTTTACCACATAGAGGCTGTCAGAAAATTAGTTGAACAGCTCCTAAGTAGTATGTAGAGCCAGAACAACTGCAAAAAGCTCTTTGTACTGTGCTGATCCCTCTATTTCCTGAGAGATAGACTTGATGGGCTCAGGTTTGACCCCCAATTTAAAGGAGGGATATACAACCAGGGAAGCCCCCAGGCATCCCCCATCTGTAAAGGCGATGAGGAAGTTAGGGTTGGGTTGATGTAGGAAAAGCCTGGGGGTTCTCCACTCCAACCTGGAAAAAGAGCTCATCCACTCATGAGGGTCATAATGGCAGTCGATGTTACCCAGAAACCCTTCAAGTACCATAGTAACCCTTACATTATTTCTTTGGAGCCAAATGAAATCAGTTATCTTTTTTTTTTTTTTTTTTTTTGGTTTTTTGAGGTAGGGTCTCACTCTAGCCCAGGCTGACCTGGAATTCACTATGGTATCTCAGGGTGGCCTCGAACTCACGGCGATCCTCCTACCTCTGCCTCCCAAGTGCTGGGATTAAAGGCGTGCGCCATCACGCCTGGCTGAAATCAGTTATCTTATATGGGGTAATAATGGAGTGAGACTCAAAACCAAAGAGTCTAATGGCAGTTTCCCTTCCTTTAATGATGCAATCAGCTACTTGGTTACTTAAAGAATATACCTTAGGGCCCCCACCAATCGAGAGGTGAATAGGCTCGCCCTTTTGAGCCAACAGAGCAATGGTCAGGATCTCCCCAAGGAAAAGGTAGAAGGAAAGAAGGAGATCAAGTCGAATCATTTGACATTAGATTTATCTATGACTTCCTGGACTCTAGGAAGGAATTATCTCTGCCCAGGTGTTAGGGTTACTTGGGATGAAAGATCAAGGCCCTTTAGGAGGTCGAACAAGGGGGATAATTCCTCAGTGGTTGTAGGTATCCAGAGCTTCCTCCAGTTACTTTCTTCCAAGAGCTTCTGGAGTTGAGGCAAGGTGTAAGAATCCTGAATATAAAGTTGTGGTTTTGCCGGGCAGTGGTTACGCATGCCTTTAATTCCAGCACTTGGGAGGCAGAGGTAGGAGGATCACCATGAGTTCGAGGCCACCCTGACATAACATAGTGAATTCCAGGTCAGCCTCGGCTAGAGTGAGACCCTACCTCAAAAAATAAATAAATAAGTAAATAAATAAAATAAAGTTGTGGTTTAACAGGTGAAACTGTATCGAGGGTAAGGATCAAGCCCAAGATCTTAAAGGGAGGCACGGTTTGAACTTTCTCAGGGGCTACTTTAAAGCTGTATGAAGGATAGACATTGGTGGGTAAGGTCATGGAGTGAGGAATCTAGGCACCCAAGAATAATATCATCCATGTAAATATAAAACAGAGTATTGGGAAGATTGATAAGAGAAGAGAAAATGGATGACAGGTAATATTGACAAATGGGTGGGCTATTAGCCATGCCCTGAAGTAAGACAGTCCACTCAAATCTCCTATCTGGGCCACAAAAATTAACAGCGGGTATAGAGAATGCAAATTTCTCCATGTCTCCTGGATGGAGAGGGATAGAGAAGAAGCAATCTTTAATGTCAATGATAGTGAGATGGTATATATTGGGAATAGCTGGGATCCATGGGAGTCTCCTCTGGGGGGTCCTGAAGGGGATCATGCGTTCATTGATCCTCCTTAAATCACGTAAAAATCTCCAGGACCCATTAGGCTTTTTTATGACAAGGACAGGAGAGTTCCAGGGACTAGTGGAGGGATGGATATGTCCGGCCTCCAACTGTTGATCAATAAGTATGTGGAGTTGGTGTAACTTAGAAGAAGGGAGAAGCCACTGCTCAACCCATATAGGATCTCCCCGTCTCCACTGGATTTCAAATGGGTGGGGGCTGGGCAGTGGCCCTTAGAATTGGGGGTGTTCATTGGAATACTTTTGTCTGAGTTGCTCAAAGTAAGGGTTATCTCTATAATTGGGATGGCATTCCGTCCCTTCCTCAAACTGTTGTTGATATTCTTCTTCATCTAACAAATCATTATAAAAGGCTTATTATGGTCAGTAGTGATGAAAGCCTCAGTATCTCTAAGGATGTCTTGCCCCAGTAAGTTAGCAGTGAGCCTAGTCACCACGAGAGGGTGGACTTCTCCCCTGCCCCCACCTAGGTCAGTCCAGGGGAGCCGCATGGCAGTCTCCCAGGAGGTGGACTGCCCGCCAACTCCTAGTAGAGGAGGGCCGGGCACAAGCTGCCAGGAGGGGGGCACTTCCTCCTTTCTCAGGACTGTTAGGTCCACTCCAGTGTTGATGATAAGTTTGAATCTTTTATTGCCAATATTTAAAATAATTTTGAGGTTAAGGCCGGGGACCAGAGGGTCAGTCCAATGGGCTTTGATGGTCTCTTTCCCTTATTTAACGGGGCTGGGGGGAGCCCCGGGAGGAGTTTAAAGGCTTTCCCTGTATGTCAAACTTCGACCGTCACTCCCTAGCCCAATGAAACCCCTTCTTGCATTTAGGGCAGCGGGTGGGAGGGGTGTTGGTCATCCTCCCATAGGGCTGGGGAGGCTTTGTCTTGTTGGGGTACTCCTTTTTAAAGTGGCCTTCATCCCCATACCCGAAATATGTTGAATTTTTAGGATTTAACTGTAATGCACAGATTGTAGTGGCCAAATCTCTCTGTTTATTTTCCTGAAGGTTGGCAGGCATGGTCCTAGCCTGATGGGAGATAGTGCCAACATCCTTGGTGGCTACAATCCATCTACTCATGGAGTTGTCCTTGAGACCCACACAGGCAAGGTGGTGATCAGCCCTCATCCCTTCCCAGACCATTTTAGTAAACTGATCCTGTAATGCCCCTGGGGGAAATTTTCTTTGGAGACTTTTTCCACCCTATCTATAAATGTAGCCAAGTCCTCAGATGGTTTTTGAGTAATACCCATAAGGGGGCGGGGGTTCAGAGGGTCCCTCATTAAGCCTTTTCCATGCCGCCAAGCCCAGTGTCCTGACCTGGTCCCTGTACGGGTTAAGTGCCTGTAGCATCAGAGGAACCAGAGAGCATCCCAAAAGTTATTGGCACAGGGGGCTGTGGACTTTTGTTTCGCTCTGCCTGTGTATGGCACTCATCTTTAAAAACAGTCACAGCACTTAATGTATAGGGGACCTGACAAGACAGCCCTGACTACATTTTTCCAATCTTGGGTTGTACAAGGTTGATGGGCAAGTTTGTGTAACAGGGTCTCAGCCCAAGGAGAGGTAGGTCCATCCTCTGAGACTGCCTTTTTAAGCTCCTTAAAGTTCTGAGCTTCCCACAGATACCAGGCAGCAGGGTGATTGCCCCCAGGATTTAGATTGATGGAAAATAAAAAAGTTACTTTATTTTCTGGCATCTTGGCAGCTGAATATGAAGGAGGGGCCAAGGGGTTCCAGAAAGGATTAGTCGATGGAGAAGGTGGAGGAGGTCCCCCGGGAAGGCCAGGAAGCACTCTCAATGAGGTCGAGTGAGGTGTATAAAGATGTACCCTTTTCTGGGTTTTTTGTTTGTTTGTTTGTTTTGTTTTGCAAGGTAGGGTCTCACTCTAGCCCAGCTGACCTGGAATTCACTATGGAGTCTCAGGGTGGCCTCGAGCTCACAGCCATCCACCTACCTGTGCCTCCCGAGTGCTGGGATTAAAGGTGTGTGCCACCATACCTGGCTCTTTTTCTGGGGTTTTTAAAGCTGTATCTCCAGGAGGAGTAGCCGGATCAGGCTGTATACTATCTTTTTCCTCTGTCTTTTGTTTTTGTTTGGTTGGTCTTGGAGGGAAGCAGCCCTTAAGGGCTGAGATCATAGGGAGGACCCCTATAGGGGGTATCTGACCCTTCTCCACATGTGCCTGACAAACAAGGGCCTCCACCCTGTCCCAAGTGCCCCAGAGAGATTTCCTTCTGGCAGCCATGGCACCATCTTAAGAAGGCAGTCCCAGGTCTGTCGAGCCTGATTATCAGTCAAATCAAGCCCTCTACTCTTCAGGAGTGTCCTGAGAGATTCTAAGGCAGGGTTGGATTTAAATGTCCGTAAAATAGGGCAATAGCAACTCACAGACACACGACTACAACACAAGCACAAGGACCCAAAAGATAGGTAAATATGCTGTAGAATTAAGTTCAGATTTAGATCCGTGATACCCAGACGAGTCTGTCCTTAGGGGACAGCTCAGTGATACCAGACATGGTGCGGATGGGAGCAGGTCTCCCCAGCAGATTTGCTTCGTCTCCTGGGATGGAGCCCTCACTCAAATGCTGGGGCAATACGCCTTGAGTCTCCTCCAGTTCTGCCCTCCTTTGGCTGTTACATTCTTTCTTCCAAGTCTTCCACAAAGGACCGTAAGCCTTGGAAGGTGTGATAGAGATGTCTCAGAGCTAAATACTGCACTGTCACTTTCTATCAGCACTGTGGTGATTTTTAATTTATTTTATTCTGACTTTTTATTAACAACTTCCATAATTATTAAAAATACCCCATGGTAATACCCTCTCTCCCCCTACTTTCACCTTTGAAACTCCATTGTCTATCATACCCCCTCCCCATCTCAATCAGTCTCTCTTAATTTTGATGTCATAATCTTTTCCCTCCTCTTATGATGGTCTTATGCAGGTAGTGTCAGGCATTGTGAGGCCATGCATATCCAGGCCATTTTGTTTCTGGAGGGAGCATGTTGTATGGAGTCCTACCCTTCCTTTAACTCTTACATTCTTTCTGCCACCTCTTTCACGTTAGATCCTGAGTCTTGGAAGGTGTGATAGAGATATTGCAGTACTGAGCACTGCAGTCATTTCTTTCCATCACCATGATACCTTCTGAGTCATCCCAAGGTCACTGCCATCTGAAAAGAGAAGGTTCTCTACCAAAAGTGAGAGTAGCATTAATATAAGGGTATGAACATTAAGAGAAGTGCTTACTGGGCAGTTGGATAAGCATAGTATATACATTTAACCAGACAACAGCAGACATTGCACCCCTAGGGGTCATGACTACCCCGTTTTAAGTTTTCAGTATCAGGGATGTATTCCTTCCCATGGAGCGGGCCTCCAGTCCAATTAGAGGGCAGTTGGTTTTCCCCATAACAGACATGCCACTATTGCACCTGTTGGCTCATTTGGCCTGGCTGGCCAATTATAAGGCTTGCAGTGTCCACTGTTGAGTATCTTCACAGGTGATTTCTCTTTCTCTCATTGAACTGCATGCAGAGTGGCTTCTTCCAGCTTTCTGTCAGCTGGTCTACATGGAGGAGGTTATCAGCTCAGTTCCAAGCAGGATTTCTTAGTGGCCTTGCAGCCCAAGTATGTGGAGTCTTCAGCAATAGGGTCTTAACTATGGTGACTTTTGAGTCATCCCAGTGGTCACTGCCATCTGAAAAGAGAAGCTTCTCTAGCCAAAAAGTGAGAGTATAGGCCTGGAGAGATGGCTTAGCAGTTAAGGTGCTTGCCTGTGAAGACTAAGGACCCAGGTTCAATTCCCCAGACCTTATGTAAGCCAGATGCACAAGGGGTCACATGTGTCTGGAGTTTGTTTGTAATGCATAGAGGCCCTGATGTGCCTATTCTCTTTCTTTCTCCCCCTCTTTCTCTCAAATAAATAAAAATATTTACTTTTTTTTTTTTAAGTGAGAGTAGCATTAATATATGGGTATAAACATTAAGAAAAGTGCTTAGAAGGAGCTGGGCATGGTACCACATGCTTCTAATGCCAGCACTTGGGAGGCAGAGGTAGGTTCTTCTTCTTCTTCTTTTTTTTTTTTTTTTTTTGTTGGTTTTTCAAGTTAGGCTCTCACTCTAGCCCAGACTAAACTGGAATTCACTATGGAGTCTCAGGGTGGACTCAAACTCATGGCGATCCTCCTACCTCTGCCTCCCGAGTGCTGGGATTAAAGGTGTATGCCACATGCTCAGCTGGGAGGCAGAGGTAGGAGGATCGCCATGAGTTCGAGGCCACCCTAAGACTCCATAGTGAATTCTAGGTCAGTCTGGATTACAGTGAGACCCTGCCTCGGAAAGCAAAACAAATAAACAAACAAACAAAAAAAAGTGCTTAGAGGGTAGTTTGGTGGGTATAATATGTGCATTTTAGCCAGCGAACAATAGGGCTCATGACCTCTTCAGCCATAGGCTTTTGACCAGGCTTTCAGCATTACCAGGCATGTATTACCTCCCACAAAGCAGGCCTCCAGTTCAATGAGAAATTAGTTGGTTTCCCCCACAACAGACATGTCACTATTGCTCTAGCCCAGGCTGACCTGGAATCCACTATGTCATCTCAGGGTGACCTTAAACTCATGGTGATCCTCCTACCTCTGCCTCCCTATTATGTGCCACCACACCCAACAGTATTATTTTTTTCTATTTCAGTGAAGGATGCCATTGGAATTTTGATGGCGATTTCATTAAATGTGTAGATTGCTTTTAGTAATATTGACAATTTCACAATATTGATTCTTCTAATCCAAGAACATAAGAAGTCTTTCCATTTCCTAGTGTCTTCTGCAATTTCTCTCTATTTTTTCCTTTTTATTGACAGCTTCCATACTTACAATAAACCATAATTCCCTCCCCTCCCTAACTTTTCCCTTCACAAGTCCACACCCATTATATCCCCTACCTCCTTTAGTCTCTCTCTTATTTTGACGTCATTTCAGCATCTTTTCCTCCTATTATGAGGGTTTTGTGAAGGCAGTGTTAGGCACTGCCAGGCCATGGATATCCTGGCCAATTTCTATCTAGATGATTGCATTGTAAGCAGCCCTACCTTTCCTTCGGCTATTACATTCTTTCCACTACCTCTTCTGCAATGGACACTGAGCCTTGGAAGATGTGATAGAGATGTTTCATGCTGAGCACTCCTCTGTCACTTCTCAGCACTATAGTGCCCTTTGGATCATCCCAGTGGTCACCACCATCTAAAAAGAGGAGTTTCTCTAACCAAAAGTGAGAAAACCATTAATATATAGGTATGAACATGAAGTTAAGTACTTACAAGGCAGTTTGGTGGGCATAATATATTCATTTAGCCAGACAGGAGCATGAGGCTGTTGATTAGGTTTTCAGTACCAGGCAGGTATTCCATCACATAGAGTAGTTCTCCAGTCTTATTAGAGAGCAGTTAGTTTCCCTCATAGCAGTCATGCCACTATTGCACCCATTGGCTCATTTGGCCTGGCTGTCCAAACTTGAGGCTTGCAGTGTCCACTGTTTTTACCATCGATGGCGTCTGTCTCTCATAGGACTGTATGCAGTACAGCTTTTTCCAGCTTCCTGTCAGCTGGTCTACAGGGAGGAAGTTTTCAGCTCAGCTACAGTTTGATTTTCAGTGACTTTGCAGCCCAGACATATGGAGTCTTTGGCAATAGGGTCTTATCATCTATTCCTGGTGGGAAACCAAGAGCTTTGGCAATAGCCTGTAATGTTTTGGGAGTATCAGGGAATTCCCTGGCCAACCATTCCCTGGAAAATATCCCATCCCTGGCACTGAAATTTTTCTAGTAACAGTCTGTGCCTTCTGCGTGTGCAATTATCCTAAAAAGTAGGTTATCATATGGCTGATTCATAATATCCTGAATTTTGACTAACCCTTCCCCCCTCCCTTATTTTACTCAGTGTCTTCCCCTGACCTTGCTTAGGCCATTCTACCCGCAGTAATCTGTTCATCTACTTACATACATACAATACTGTCTCCTTAAGCCCACCCCTTTCCTCCTTCCCTCATAGCCTTTTTCTAGTTTACTAACCTCTGCTACTGAGTTTTACTCCAACTCACACACAAAGTCTGAACATTTGTAACTAGGCATCACATATTAGAGAGAATATGTGGCACTTGGCTTTCTGGGCCTGGGTTACCTCACTTAGTAGGATCCTTTCCAGATCCATCCATTTCCCTGCAAATTTCCTAATTTTGTTTTTCTTTACCACTGAATAGAATTCCATTGCACAACTTCATTATCGATTCATCAGTTGAGGGATACCCAAGCTGGTTCCATTTGCTAGCTGTTGTGAATAGAGTGACAATAAACATGGATGTGCAAGTATCTCTAAGCAGTGAGAAGAGTCCTTGGGATTTATGCCTAGCAGTGGTATAGTTGGGTCATATGGTATATCTACTTTTAGCTATCTCAGGAACCTCCACACTGATTGCCACAATGGCTGTGATTACCTGATTATATTCCCACCAACAGGGTAGAAGAGTTCCTCTTTTTCCACATCCTCACCAATATTTATTGTCCTTTTTTTTTTTTTTTTTGGTTTTTCAAAGTAGGGTCTCACTCTAGCCCAGGCTGACCTGGAATTCACTATGTAGTCTCAGGGTAGCCCCAAACTCATGGCAGTCCTCCTACCTCTGCCTCCCGAGTGCTGGGATTAAAAGCATACATCACCACGCCCAACTTTTTTTTTTTTTCTTTGATGATAGGCATTGTGACAGAAGTGAGCTGGAATCTCAAAGTAGTTTTACTTTGCATTTTCCTGATGGCTGAAGATGTAGAACATGTTTTTAGATGTTTATATGCCATCTGTAGTTTTTCTTTTGAGAACTCTGTATAGTTCCTTAGACCATTTTTTGTTGTTGTTGTTGTTTTATTTTTATTTTTATTTTGAGGTAGGGTCTCACTCTAGCTCAGGCTGACCTGGAATTCGCTATGTAGTCTCAGAGTGGCCTCAAACTCTTGGTGTTTGATGTCTTCATAATGTCTTGAAATTCTCTTATCATACCTTCCTATTAGTTTGTCTTTCTCTTTGTTGAACCATTCTAAATCTGCCACCTTGTCTTCTAGTTTAGGTAAGTCTGTCCTTTCCTTGATCTATTCTATTTGTGAGACTTTCTACAGAGTTGTTTGGTTTTCTGAGGTAGAGTCTCACTCTAGCCCAGGGTGATCAGGAATTCACTATGTAGTCTCAGGGTGGCCTTGAACTCATGGTGATCCTCCTACCTCTGCCTCCAAAGTACTAGGATTAAAGGTGGTGTGTGCCACCATGCCTGGCTCAGAGTTTTTTCATTTGCCTCACTTTTTCATTTCTAGTATTTATTTTTTCTTTTGCTTTTTTCTGATTGGTATTTCTTCAGTATTTCTATTTCTTTACTCATGTATCAACCTCCTTATTTTGTTAAGTTGGTTTCCTGTGTTCTCCTTCAGGAGTTTGTTTTTTTCTTTAATTATTTTGATTTCTTTGAACACAGTTATAATTATTGTTTTGAATTCTTTGTCATGCACTTCATCTAAATTAGTTTTACTAAAGGTCATTTGTGATGAGTGTATAATTTTTGGTGAAATTATGTTTTCTTGGTTATTTTGTATTCCTTGTATTATAATATAGAAATTTTATAAATGTTTTATTTTATTTTATTTATTTGACAGAGAAAGAGGGAGAGAAAATGGGCATGCCAGGGTCTCCAGCACTGCAGATAAACTTCAGATTCATGTGCCCCTTTATGCATCTGGCTAATGTGGTGGGTCCTGGGGAATCAAACCTGGGTCCTTTGGCTTTGTAAGCAAACACCTTAACCATTAAGCAATCCCTCCAGCCCTTATGTAGAGATTTTTGCACCTTGAGTTAATTCAATGCTTAAGGTTTTCTCTCTTTTATTTTTATTTTTTTATTTTAAATTTTTATTAACATTTTCCATGATTATAAAATATATCCCATGGTAATTCCCTCCCTCCCCACCTCCACACTTTCCCATTTGAAATTCCATTCTCCATCATATTACCTCCACATTACAATCATTGTAATTACATATATACAATATCAACCTATTAAGTATCCTCCCCTCTTCCTTTTTCTACCCTTTATGTCTCCTTTTTACCTTACTGGCCTCTGCTACTAAGTATTTTCATTCTCACGCAGAAGCCCAGTCATCTGTAGCTAGGATCCACATATGAGAGAGAACATGTGGCGCTTGGCTTTCTGGGCCTGGGTTACCTGACTTAGTATAATACTTTCCAGGTCCATCCATTTTTCTGCAAATTTCATCACTTCATTTTTCTTTACTGCTGAGTAGAACTCCATTGTATAAATGTGCCACATCTTCATTATCCACTCATCTGTTGATGGACATCTAGGCTGGTTCCATTTCCCAGCTATTATAAATTGAGCAGCAATAAACATGGTTGAGCACGTACTTCTAAGGAAATGTGATGAGTCTTTTGGATATATGCCTAGGAGTGCTATAGCTGGGTCATATGGTAGATCAATCTCTAGCTGTTTTAGGAACCTCCACACTGTTTTCCACAATGGCTGGACCAGATTGCATTCCCACCAGCAGTGCAGAAGGGTTCCTGTTTTTTGCACATCCCCGCCAACATTTATGATCATTTGTTTTCATGATGGTAGCCCATCTAACAGGAGTGAGATGGAATCTCAATGTAGTTTTAATCTGCATTTCCCTGATGACTAGTGATGTAGAACATTTTTTTAGATGCTTATATGCCATTCGTATTTCTTCCTTTGAGAACTCTCTATTTAGCTCCATAGCCCATTTTTTGATTGGCTTGTTTGATTCCTTATTATTTAACTTTTTGAGTTCTTTGTATATCCTAGATATTAATCCCTTATCAGATATATAGCGGGCGAAGATTTTTTTCCCATTCTGTAAGTTGCCTCTTTGCTTTTTTCACTGTGTCCTTTGCGGTGCAAAATCTTTGTAATTTCATTAGGTCCCAGTGGTTAATCTGTGGTTTTATTGCCTGAGCAATTGGGGTTGTATTCAGAAAGTCTTTGCCAAGACCAATATGTTGAAGGGTTTCCCCTACTTTTTCCTCTAGCAGTTTCAGAGTTTCCAGTCTGATGTTAAGGTTTTTAATCCATTTGGACTTAATTCTTGTGCATGGCGAGAGAGAAGAATCTATTTTCATCCTTCTGCAGATATATATCCAGTTTTCAAAACACCATTTGCTGAAGAGGCTGTCTCTTCTCCAATGAGTATTTTTGGCATTTTTATCGAATATCAGGTGGCTATAGCTACTTGGGCTTACATCTGGATCCTCTATTCTGTTCCACTGATCTACATGTCTGTTTTTGTGCCAGTACCATGCTGTTTTTCTTACTATGGCTCTGTAGTATAGGTTAAAATCAGGTATGGTGATACCACCAGCCTCTTTTTTGTTGCTCAGTTTTATTTTAGATAATCGAGGTTTTTTGTGATTCCAAATGAATTTTTGGATTGTTTTTTCTATTTCCATGAAGAAAGCCTTTGGAATTTTGATAGGGATTGCATTAAATGTGTAGATTGCTTTAGGTAAGATGGCCATTTTCACAATATTGATTCTTCCTATCCAGGAACAAGGGATGTTTCTCTACTTTCTAGTGTCTTCTGCAATTTCTCGCTTGAGTGTTTTAAAGTTCTCATTGTAGAGATTCTTTAATTCCTTGGTTAGGTTTATTCCAAGGTACTTTATTTTTTTTGATGCAATTGTGAATGGGAGTGATTCTCTGATTTCGTCCTCTGTGTGTTTGTTGGTAGCATATATGAAGGCTACTGATTTCTGTGTATTTATTTTGTGTCCTGCTACATTGCTGTAGGTTTTGATCAGCTCTAACAGCTTGCTAGTAGAGTCTTTAGGGTCCTTTATGTATAGAATCATGTCATCTGCAAATAATGATAACTTGATTTCTTCCTTTCCAATTTGTATCCCTTTTATGTGTGTCTCTTGCCTTATTGCTATGGCTAAGACTTCCAAAACTATATTAAATAAAAGTGGGGACAGTGGACACCCTTGTCTTGTTCCTGATTTTAGTGGAAAAGCTTCCAGTTTTTCCCCATTTAGTAATATGTTGGCAGTAGGCTTATCATAAATAGCCTTTATTATATTGAGATATGTTCCTTCTATTCCCAGTCTCTGTAGGACTTTTATCATGAAGGGATGTTGGATTTTGTCAAATGCTTTCTCTGGTCTAATGAGATGATCATGTGATTTTTGTCCTTCAACCCGTTTATGTAATGTAAATAGATTTGCGTATGTTGAACCATCCCTGCATCTCTGGGATAAAGCCTACTTGGTCAGGGTGAATGATCTTTTTGATATATTCTTGTATTCTGTTTGCCAATATTTTGTTGAGAATTTTTGCATCTATGTTCATGAGGGAGATTGGTCTATAATTTTCTTTTTTTGTTCTATCTTTGCCTGGTTTTGGTATCAGGGTGATGCTGGCCTCATAGAAGGAGTTTGGTAGAATTCCTTCTTTTTCTATTTCCTGGAAAAGCTTAAGAAGCAATGGTGTTAGCTCTTCCTTAAAAGTCTGGTAAAAAAAAAAAAAAAAAGTAAAAAAAAAAAACATAAAAAAAAAAAAGTCTGGTAAAATTCAGCAGTGAATCCGTCTGGGCCTGGGCTTTTTTTAGTTGGGAGATTATTGATAACTGTTCGGATCTCCATGTTTGTTATAGGTCTATATGAGTGATTAATCTCATTTTGATTTAATTTAGGTAGGTCATATAGATCAAGGAAATCATCCATTTCTTTCAGATTTTCATACTTTGTGGAGTATATGCTTTTATAGTATGTCCCTATGATTTTTTGAATTTCTCTGGAATCTGTTGTGATGTTACTTTGTTCATCTCTGATTTTATTAATTTGTGTCTCTTCTCTCTTTCTTTTGGTCAGATTTGCTAAGGGTTTATCAATCTTGTTTATCCTTTCAAAAAACCAACTCTTTGTTTCATTAATTCTTTGGGTTGTTCTTTTTGTTTCTATTTCATTGATTTGTGCCCTAATCTTTATTATTTCTTCCCGTCTACTGATTTTTGGTTTGCCTTATTCTTCTTTTTCCAAGGCTTTAAGGCGAAGCATCAGGTCGTTTACTTGCGACCTTTCTAATTTCTTAATATAGGCACTCAAGGCTATAAATTTACCTCTTAGAACTGCCTTCATTGTGTCCCAGAGATTTTGGTATGTTGTGTTCTCATTATCATTTGACTCTATAAATTTTTTGATTTCCTTTTTGATTTCTTCATTGACCCATTCATCATTTAGTAGTGTATTGTTTAGTTTCCATGATTTTGTGTATGCTCTATAGCCTTTCTTGCTACTGATTTGTAGTTGTGTTTGGAAGTTTGATTATAATATGGCGAGGAGAGGTTCTTTCTGGGTTTTGTCTGGCTGGGGTTCTAAAGGCTTCCTGTATCTGCATTGGCACCTCTTTCCCAATTTGGGGGAAATTTTCTTCTGTGATTTGGTTGAAGACGCCTACTATGCCTCTGGAGTGGAGTTCTTCTCCTTCTACTATGCCCTGAATTCTTATATTGGATCTTTTCATAGTGTCCCGAATATCTTGAAATTCCCACTCATACTTTTCTATAAGTTTGTCTTTCTCTTTGTTGGACTGCATTAGGTCTGCCACCTGGTCTTCTAGCTTAGATATTCTGTCCTCTCCCTCACCCATTCTACTGGTGAGATTTTCTACAGAGTTTTTTATTTCATTAACTGTGTTCTTCATTGCTAGTAATTCTGACTGGTTTTTCTTTATTATTTCTATTTCCTTATTTATGTCTTGAATTGCCTTCTTTATTTCATGAAATTGGTATCCTGCATCTTCTTTGATTCGTTTGATTTCCTCTTTAAGTTCCTCTTTGACTCCTTTGATTTGTTCTCTGACTTCTTTGAACATATTTACAATCATTCTTTTGAACTCTTTCTCAGGCATTTCCTCTAACTCTTTCTCACTGGAGGACATTTCTGATGCATTAATACTTTTAGGTGGGTTTATATCGTCTTGCTTTTTAGTGTTTCTTGTGTTATAATGTATATATTTTTGCATCTTGGATTAAGTTAATGCTTGGATTTTCTAGCTAGCTGTGTATTCTTAGCTGTATCAATTGATTTGATGTAATATATTTTCAGGGTAGGACCTTAAGGTGTTAGGTGTGGCTCTTAAGACTCTCAGAGTATCTACAAAGATGTTCTTAAGGGTTGAGTTTCCCTGCTATAGGAGTATTCAAGCAGGCTGAGTGGAATAAAATACAGGTAGATTCTAAAATTTAACTAAACACTGTACACATTCAATCAAAAACAGTCCCAAGTATGTATGCAAGAGTAGTTATTATAACGACCAGATCCTCTATCAACAAAGAGGTTAAGATTTCTGGTCTGTTGAGGGATCCAAGTCAGCTTGCGACCAAGTGAGACCCTTCCCTGGTGCAATCCCAGTTACCTTGGATGATTTTGGTCTCAATCAAGTTGCTGCCTGGGCCGTCGGGCTGCTGTTCTGATTTCTGGAGCTGGGCACTTGCTTTTCCTGTGGGGCAAACCGAGCCTGGCAAGTGTGGCCCTGCAGATCAGCACCCCTGCTGCTGGAACTGCTGCTGCTCAAGCTGCCCCTGCTGGGACTGTAGCCCCTGCTGCTGAAGGTGTTGCTGCTGGACCCACCCCTTCTGCTGCCTCTGCTGCTGCTGTAGCTGCCACTGCTGGAACCACCACTGCTGCTGAAGCTGCTGCTGCTGTGTCCACTGCCGCTGCTCCCCCTGAAGCTGCTGCTGCCGAGTCTGCTGCTGCTGCCACTCTTGGGTCTGCTGCTGCTGGGGCCGCTGTTACCGGTGCTGGAGCCGCTGATGTTGGTGCCGAACTCTGCTCCTGCTTGGGTCCCGCTGTTGGTGTGGCTGGGTCCCGGGCTGCTGCTCTGTTCCCCGGAGCTGGGCTCAGGTGGTGGGGGAGGGGAGGGAGCCGCAGCTGCTCTAGTTCTCTCGCTGCCTCACGTGTTCTTCTACCTCGCGGTCTGCTCCTCTGCTGCTCATTGCCGCTCTCCCCTCACGCACGTTTCCCAAGTTGTGGAGAGCGCAGTGTGAGGGAAAGCTCTGGCACCTGGCTTTTCCTGCGGCTGGAGCCGAGCCTGGTGGTTTTCTGGTGCGCCGCGCTGCCGGAGCCGCTTTTCCCGCCTGTGCGGGCTCTGGATGCTCTGGAACTCTTCTACTTCTGCTGCCGCTTCAATTTCCTATACACCTCACTTTTTAGTAAAAGTGTGTATTTTGCTGAGGTTTTTTTTTGGTCTTTTTTCCCCCCTAGACTGCTTTGGCGTGGTACCTACGCCGCCATCTTAACCGGAAGTCCCCTCTTTTATTTTTAATAGTTGCATTTATTTGCAAGCAGAGAGAGATAGAACAGAGTCAGATAGAATGGGTGCACCAGGGCCTCCAGCCATCGCAAACAGAGTCTAGATGTAAGCACCACTTTGTGCATCTGGCTTTACATAAGTACTGGGGAATTGAGCTCAGGTCATTAGGCATTCAGGCAAGTGCCATAACCACTAAGCAGTCTTTCAAGCCTATGTTTTCTAATTATCTGCTGTGTTCTTAGACATGTAAATCAGGAGTTATGTATTTTCAAGATAGGAACCTAAGGTGCCAGGCTCTTATCTTACTCCCAGAGCAGCAGCAGAAGATTCTCAAGGTGTTGGATTTGCCTTGCAAATACTCTAGTAGACTGAGTGGAGAAAAATACAGGTGCATTCTAAAATACAACTAAGCACTATACACACACAAAGAAAACCAGCATGGAGTATGTATACCAAAGTCCCTAAGGGTGTGCGTTGACTCACCCTTAATCCTGTGAACTGGAAGCTGAGATTACTGGTCTGTAATGGGTTTCAGGTCAGCTTGGGCCTGATTGAGACCCTGCCCCAAGAAAGAAGAAAAAGACAAAAAGGCCCTATAAATCAAGAAATATGAAAAGCAACAAAAGTCACCCCAAAACACAGCTTATTTTTTTTGTGTGTGTTATAACATCTTTATAAATAGAAAGTGCAAGAAATAATTTTTCTTAGCCAGAATACAGTTAACAAAAGTTCTCATAACCTAATATGCCAAGAATTTGAATTTTAGAATAACAAAATGCTCCTATGATGGATGAGTAAATATATTTATAAACATACATTTATGAAAAAAGATATTAAAAAAATAGCTAAACTCCCCACAGAAGTTAATTTGCATGAACTATCTTTAGCATATCATTTTGAGTATAATGCACATGCAGATACAGTTGAATTAGTGTTTCTTTTTTTGTTTTGTTTTGTTTTTTTTTTGTGGTTTTTCGAGGTAGGGTCTCACTCTAACCCAGGCTGACCTGGAATTCACTAAGTAGTTTCAGGGTGGCCTGGAACTCATGGCAATCCTCCTACCTCTGCCTCCGGAGTGCTGGGATTAAAGGCATGCGCCACCATGCCCAGCATAAAAAACACAGCTTATTTAAGAATGGCAAATCTAGGGCTGGAGAGATGGCTTAGCAGTTAAGTGCTTGCCTAGGAAGCCTGAGGACCCCGGTTTGAGGCTCAATTCCTCAGGACCCATGTTAGCCAGATGCACAAGGGGTCGCATGCGTCTGGAGGTCATTTGCGGTGGCTGGAGGCCCTGGCGCACCCATTCTCTCTCTCTATCTGCCTCTTTCTCTCTCTCTCGTTCTCAAATTAAAAAAAAAAAAATGACTTGCTACTTTAACAACAACAACAAGAAGACTGGTAAATCTGGGCCTGTTGTGGTGCACACCTTTATTCCCAGCACTGGGAGGAAGTGATAAGAGGGTTGCGTTGAGTTGAAGGCTACCCTGAGACTACATAGTGAATTCCAGGTCAGCTTGGGCTAGAGCAAGACCCTACCTCAAACAAACAAACAAAAAAGAATGGTGGGCTGGAGAAATGGTTTAGTGGTTAAGCACTTGCTTGTGAAGCCTAAGGACCTCAGTTCAAAGCTCGATTCCCCAGGACCCATGTAAGCCAGATGCTTAAGGTAGTGCACACATATGGAATTTGCAGTTGGTGGAGGCCCTGTTGTGCCCATTCTCTCTCTCTCTCTTTGTCTGTCTGTCACTCTCAAATAAATAAATAAAAATAAACAAAAAAAATTTTTTTCAAGGTAGGGTCTCACTCTAGCCTAGGCTGACCTGGAATTCACTATGGAGTCTCAGGGTAGCCTCGAACTCACAGCAATCCTCTTACCTCTGCCTCCTGAGTGCTGGGATTAAAGGTGTGCACCACCACACCCGGCAAAAATGAGCAAAATTTTTAAAAAAAGAATGGCAAAGCTGACCAAAGGTACATTAATTAAATCTAACACATCAAAATGCTTGTGTAAATGGACTAGGTATGAATCCTTTTCTTTCCTGGGCCTTTTTTTTTTTTTTTTTTTTTTTTTTGAGGTAGGGTCTCACTCTAGCCCAGGCTGACCTGGAATTTACTATGTAGTCTCAGGGTGGCCTCAAACTCATGGCAATCCTCCTACCTCTGCCTCTAGAGTGCTGGGATTAAAGGTGTGCACCACCACACCTGACTCTGTGTGTGTGTGTGTGTATTTTTCGGTAGGGTCTCTAGTCCTAGCTGACCTGGAATTCACTATGTAGTCTCAGGCTGGCCTCAAACTCAGTAATCCTCCTACCTCTGCCTCCCAAGTGTTGGGATTAAAGGCATGTGCCATCAGACCTGGCCTGCTATATTTTTAATAACACCACAATATCAAATTTTTTGGTCCCGGGGATTAAAGCTAGAGCCTCATATGCTAAGCTTGTACTCTACCACTGATCTACATCTTTAGCTCACAATATCTTTTAATATCCATTCTATATTCAAATTTCTCCAGACAGAGGGAGGGAAAGAATGGACATGCTACAGGCTCCAGCCACTGCAAATGAACTCCAGATGGCCTGTGCCACTTTGAGCATCTGGCTTTACATGGGTACTGGGGAATTTAATGAACCCGGACTAGCAGGATTTGTCTTTAACTGCTGAGCCATCTTTACGGCCCCTTTCTTTGCTTTTTATGAAATAGCAGTCTCAATTCACTCTCTGTTCTTTAATCAGTCAATCCCTCAACAGTATTAACCTGTGCAGGGTCTAGGTCTGTTCTCTCTCTCTTTCTTTTTATTTATTTGACAGAGAAAGAAAAAAAAGCAAAAACAGGCAGATAGAAAGAGAGAATGGGCACCAGGGCCTTCAGCTGCTGTAAATGAACTACAGATGCATGAGACACTTTGTCACCTTGTGCATCTGACTTATGTGGATCCTAGGGAATTGAACCTGGGACCTTTGACATTGCAGACAAGTGCCTTGACCACTAAGCCATCTCTCCAGCCCTATTATCTCTTTTTTATTTTGAGAGAGAGAGAGAGAGAGAGAGAGAGAATAGGCACACTAGGGCCTGCAGCAAACAAACTAAAGATACATGTACCCCTTTATGCATCTCGTTTATGTGGGTCCTGGGGAAGTGAACCTGAATCCTTTGGCTTTGCAGGCAGGTGCCTTACCCGCTAAACCATCTCTCCAGCCCTTTTTGTTCTCATTTTTAAAATTTTGATTGTTTTTTCATGGCATGACTTTCCTTTTGAATCATTTCAGAAAGGATGGAGCTGGGAAAAGGAAAACTTCTTAGGACTGGACTGAACACATTATATCAAGCAACACACCCAACCTATGGCCTTGCCTGGACTGATGGGAATCAGGTAGTCCTGACTGATTTACAGCTTCAGAGTGGACAGGCCAAGTTTGGGGACTCCAGAGTCATTGGACAATTTGAACATGTCTGTGGGCTTTCCTGGGCACCACCTGGCATAGCTGACCTGCCCACTCTGCTTGCTGTCCAGCACAAGAAGCATATCACTGTGTGGCAGCTGGGTCCCAGCACTGTGGAGTCAAGTACATTGTCTCAGACCTGTGAAATCATTGAGTCACACCCTGTCCTTCCTCAGGGCTGTATGTGGCACCCAAAACATTCTGTCCTGACTGTTTTGACTGCGCAAAATGTCTCCATTTTTCCTAATGTTCACTGTGACAATTCCCGAGTAAATGTGGATATCGACACCCAAGGCCGCATTCACTGTGCATGTTGGACCCAGGATGGCCAGAGGCTGGTGGTGGCAGTGGGCAACAGCCTTCATTCTTACATTTGGGACAGTGCTCAGAAGACTCTTCACAGGTGCTACTTCTGTCCAGTGTTGGATATGGACAGCTATGTTCGCTCCATCACAGCTACTGTGGACTCGCAAGTTGCTCTGACCACTGAGCTCCCCCTGGATAAAATTTGTAGCTTAAATGCATCTGAAGCTATTGATGTTCCACCTCATGGTGATGTTTCTGATCAGCACACCCTTCCTGTGATGGGCGACATGCCCCCTGTGGATAAATGGGCAACTGTTTCTGAAATGAGTTCTGGAATAGCAATTTCACCTTCCTTTTCTGAGCCCCTAGATCTAACTCATGTACGTTTCAACCAACCTAAGGATGAAGAGAATTTTCTTATTTGTCTAAGAAAACAGGATTACTTGACAGGTACTGGTCAGGATTCTTCTCATTTGGTCCTTGTAACCTTTAAAAAAGCTACTACCATGACCAGAAAAGTCGCTATCCCAGGCCTTCTGGTTCCTGATCTAATAGCATTTAATCTTAGAGCACAGATAGTAGCAGTGGCTTCCAATACTTGTAATATAATTTTGATCTATTCTATTATTCCATCTTCCATGCCAAACATCCAGCAAATTCAGTTAGAGAATAGTGAAAGACCAAAAGGCATATGTTTCTTGACAGACAAATTATTATTAATTTCAGTAGGAATACAAAACTCAACCGAAACTGCATTTCTTCCTTCTTCAGAATCTGATCAGTATAACATTCGCTTGATTGTTAGAGAAGTAATATTGGGAGAAGAATGTTCAGTAACATGTAAGAAAAGACAGAGTGCTTATTCAGCTCTTAACACTCAGTTAAATAAAGCAGAGAGAGAAAAGTTAATTGAAAGTCTTTCCCCAGATTTTGGTTTCCACACCAGACAGCTTCTGTTAACAGCCAATACCAGTAGTCAAAGTAGACTGTCTGAAAGACCCCTTATTAAAGAAATCAAAAGTCCTTCATCTACTATCTCTGATGGTTCCATTGTCCTGGACACACTCCATAGACCCTCCTGGGTCTGGACGACATTGCCCAGACCCAGCAGAACACCAGACCACACTAGCACACCAGATCTTCCTAATTTGCCTCAAAGAGAGAACTTTAAAAAGGAAAACGAAATTTACCAGCTATCTAAAGAAGTGGAAATTTTAACTAGGAATCTCATTGAAATGAAGCAGTATATTTTTGAACTCCTGGATTTCATACATACTGAGAAGAAATCCTCTCCTGTCTACCCACTCTCTCGGGATCCTCCTTATGTTCACCTCATTTACCAGGTAACTTCCTTGTCAGGGAAATTCTGCTAATATGTGAAAATTACACTCAGTGAGCACTGCCAAACACTGAGGAAGAGGTGTCAGTTAAACATCACTGACCTGGGCGTGTTATGGTATGCCAAAGTGTTTTTGGACGTTAGGCTGCCTGCCAGATGAGCACACACGCTAGTGCATACCATGTTTCATTGTGTCCAGGTGTGAGTGAATAATCCAGGCTGACCTGGAATTCACTATGGAGTCTCAGGCTGGCCTCGAACTCATGATGCTCCTCCTACCTCTGCCTCTGAGAGCTGGGATTAAAGGCGTGTGCTACCACACCTGCCATCAATAAAATGCATATTTATAATTTGTTTTCTTTTTCGAGGTAGGGTCTTTCTGTAGTCCACCATGCCCAGCTCTCAATAAAATATTTTTAAAGAAAATACTGCTGGGCGTGGTGGTGCACACCTTTAATCCCAGCACTTGGGAGGCAGAGGTAGGAGGAGCACCATGAGTTGGAGGCCAGCCAGAGACTCCATAGTGAATTTCAGGTCAGCCTGGACTAGAGTGAAACCTTACCTTGAAAAAACAAAAATAAATAAATAAAAATGTTTTATTTGTTTGACAGAGAGAGAGAGAGAGAGATGCGGGGGCGGAGGGTTGGAGAGAACGGGCACACCAAAGCCTCTAGCCACTGCAAACAAACTCCAGACATATGCTCCGCCTTGTGCAGCTGTCATATATGGGTACTAGGGAATCAAACCAGCATCTTTAGGTTTCACAGCCAAGGACCTTAACTGCTAAGCCATCTCTCCAGCCCAAGGGAAATTTTTTTTTTCCTTATTTAATGAAACAGAGCAAATTGGCACACCAGGTGTTCGGGCACTGTAATGTGCGGCACCTAGTGTGAATGTGCGACCTTGCATCTCACCTTAACCATTAAGCCATCTCTCTAGCCTGGGAAAAATGTATATTTTTAAATATTTTATTTATTTATTTGAAAAAGAGAGAGAGGAAGAGGCAGAAAGAGAAAGAGAGAATGGGTGCCTTCCAGTCACTGCAAACAAACTCCAGACACATGTGCCCCCTTGTGCATCTGGCTTATGTGGTTCCTGGGGAATTGAACCAGGGTACTTAGGCTTTGCAGACAAATGCCTTAACTGCTAATCCATTTCACCAGCCCTAGAAAACATTTTTTTTCCAAATTTTTATTAACTTCCATGATTACAAAAAATACCCCATGTTAATATCTTCCCTTCCCCCACTTTCCCCTTTGAAACTCCATTCTCCATCATATCCCCTCCCCATCTCAATCAGTCTCTCTTTTAATTTTGATGGCATGATCTTTTCCTCCTCCTGTGATGGTCTTGTGCAGGTAGTGTCAGGCACTGTGGGGCCATGGATATCCAGGCCATTTTGTGTCTGGAGGGAGCACGTTGTAAGGAATCCTACCCTTCCTTTGGCTCTTACATTCTTTAGGAAACATGTTTTTAATTGCAGTAATTGTGAAATCTTTTCCTTACACACTGGGAATATTCTTTGTTTTTTTAATGTGCACATATAACTTTTAAAAATTACTTATTTGTTTGCAAGCAGAGACACAGATAGAGAGAATGGATATACCAGGGCCTCTAGCTGCTACACATGAACGTGCCACTTTGTACATCTGGCTTTCTGTGGGTACTGGGGAATCAAACCCAGGTCATTATGCTTTGGAGGCAAGTGCCTTAACCTCTGAGCCATCCATCTCTCCAGCTCATATAAAATGTGTTTTTTTTAAAAATATTTTATTTTATTATTTTTCAGAGAGAGAGAGAAGTAGATATATATAGAGAGAATGGGCCCACCAGGACCTCTAACCACTGCAAACGTACTCCAGATGCATGTGCCACCTTATGTTTCTGGCTTATGTGGGTACTGGGGAATTGAACCTGGGTCCCTAGGCTTCTTCTCAGGCAAGCACCTTAATCGTTAAGCCATCTCTCCAGCCCCATATAAAATGTTTTGAAGGGTTGGAGAGATGACTTAGCAGTTAAAGTGCTTGCCTGCAAAGCCTAATGTCCCAGGTTTGATTTCCTAGTATCATGTAAGCCAGATGCACATGGTGGCTCATGCATCTGGGGTTTATTTGCAATGGCTAGAGGCCCTGATGCACCCATTTTTTCTCTCTCCCTTTCTCTCATACATAATTGTTTTTGTAATAAATAATGTTTTGAATATATCTGTATTCATGCAGATGCACATACACTATCATACATGTTTTTATCCTGGACATTTCTTTCCACATGGAGTGTGGCTCTGTTCCATCTTCTCCATATCCCACTCTAGTGGCACATGCATCTGGAGTTCATTTGCAGTGGCTTAGAGGCCTAGGCACACCCATTCTCTCTCTCTCTCTCTCTCTCTGTCTCAAATAAATAAATAACTATAAATAAAATCTTTAAAAATAATAAATTATTAGTTTATGGGATGGAGAGATGGCTTAGGAATCTCAAAGCAAGTGCCTTTACTGCTAAGCTATCTCTCCAGCCCATATAGTAAAAGCATTGCCATGAGTTTAGGCCATCCTGTGACTATATAGTTAATTCCAGGTCAGCCTGGGCTACGCAGATGGCTCAGCAGTTAAGGCGTGTACCTGCAAAGCCTAATGACCTGGTTCAATTTCCCAGTGTCCATGTAAAGCAAGATGCACAAAGTGGTGCATGCATCTGGAGATCTGGAGTTCTTTTGCAGTCAGGGGGTCCTGATGTGCCCATTCTCTTTTCCCTCTCTCCTTCTCTGTCTCTCTTTCAAAGTAGGATATCACTCAAGCCCGGTTAACTTGGAACTTACTCTGTTTTTCTAGGCTGGCCTTGAACTCACCGTAATCCTCCTACTTCTGCCTACTGAGTACAAGATGAGAGGTTCCACCACATCTAGCTTCCCTCTCTCCTCTCTCAAAAATTAGTCAGTACTATTAGCATAATCTTTGATTAATAAAATGAAGTATAATTTCTCTTTCAAGTTGGAATTATGCTTCTTAGCATTCAGAAATGAACTCAGCTGTCTTCTAGACATGAAGTAGCCATGGTATGCATGTCCTCACAGTGGCTGCCACTCACAAGACATGCACAGTATTCAGTTCATTAACATGTTGTCATGGATGATGGAGGAGGACAAACTAAATGGCGTCAAAATAGAAGGGGTTCAGTGGAAAGAGGATGGCGGGGGAGAAGGGACACAACAAAGTAAAAAATAAAATATGCTGTGTATGTGTATGAAAATTGTCAATGAAAATGTTAAAAACATGAGTTCACACCAAACATGGTGGTATATACCTGTAATTCTAGTACCAGTACTCAGATGCTAAAGCAGAAGTATTATTTGACGCCATCCTGGGATACATTGTAAAACCATGTCTCAAAAAGCAAATGGGAGCTGGGAAGATTGCTCAGTGGTTAAAGACACTTGCTTGCAAAGCTGGCCAGCCCAGGTTCCATTCCCTGGTATCCAAGTAAAGCCAGATTCAGAGAGTGGCACATATGTCGAATTTGTTTGCAGTGACAAGAGTCCCTAGCACTAACATTCTCTTTCTCAAATAAAGGGCTGGAAAGATGGCTTATCCATTAAAGGTACTTGCTTGCAAGGCCTGACAGCCCAGGTTTGATTCCCTAGTACCCACATAAAGCCGAATGTACAAAGTGACACATACATCTGGAGTTTGGGTGCAGTGGAAGGAGACCCTGGCATGCCTATTCTCCCTCTATCTGCCTCTTTTACTTTCTCTCAAATTAAAAAAGAAAAAGAAAAAAAAAAAGCCTTGTATGGTGGCATATGCCTTTAATCCAGCACTGGGAGGACAGAGGTAGGAAGAGTGCCATGAGTTCAAGGCCAGACTGGGACTACAGAGTGTATTCCATTTCAGCCTGGGCTTGAGTGACACCTTACCTTGAAAACAACAAAAAAAGAAAAAGTTGTGACAATTTTTGTTTGTTTATTTTTGGTTTTTCCAGGTTGGGTCTCACTCTGGCCCAGGCTGACCGGCAATTCACTATGTATTCCCAGGGTGGCCTCAAACTCACAGTAATCTTCCTACCTCTGCCTCTTGAGTGCTAGGATTAAAGGTGTGCACCACCATGCCTGGCTTATAATAATTTTTAATAGATAGATAGATATAGATATATATTTTTTATTGTTGCTAATTTATTTTTCTGTGTATGTGTGTGTGTTGCAAACAAATACCCATGTAGCTTTACATGGGTGACTGGTAAATTGAGTTGAGGCTGACAGTCTTAAAGGAAAGCACCTTTAATCACTGAACAATTTTCCCATTTCCTCTTCAGTAATTTGGGAGGGTGGTGTTGGAGGTAGGGTCTCACACCAGCCCAGGCTGACCTGGAATTCACTATGTAATCTCAGGGTAGCCTCGAACTCACGGCGATCCTCCTACCTCTGCTTCCCAAGTGCTGGGATTAAACGTGTGTGCCACGACATCCGGCTATGTTTGGTATTTTTAAAATAATTTCCTTTGTACTTTTTCGCAGCTAGATGAATTCTGACCACTGCTTGCTTGCATTATTTGAGTAGACCCTCAGATATCCCACTACTTAGGGCATTCTTGTCATTTTTCTCCCAATAAAGCAAGCATGAAAAAATTTGGCAGCATCTAAAACAGCCAGCAGTTTTTCCTCACCATCTTAGTCCTGGGACAAGTTCCTGGTGTTAGACTTAATCTTGAGGAAGAAAGGAGTCAGTGAGGAGGTGTATCTTGTTCTCATCTTAGTTGTGTAAGAAGAGTTTTTTATTTAAAATTGAACTCTAGCTGGACATAGTGGCACATGCTTTTAATCCCAGCACTTGGATGGCAGAGGTAGGAGGATTGCTGTGAGTTCAAGGCTACCCTGAGACGACAGAGTGAATTCCAGGTCAGCCTGGGCTACAGTGACACCCTACCTCAAAAAACAAAAACAAAACTGAACTCTATGCCATGCGAGGTGGCACATGCTTTTAATCTCAGCACTTAGGAGGCAGAAGTAGGAAGATCTCCATGAGTTCAAGGCCACCCTGAGATTACATAGTAAATTCCAGGTCAGCCTGGACTAGAGTGAAACCCTACCTCAAAAAGCCAAAAAAAAAAAAAAAAGAAAGAAAGAAAAGGTCTGGGGATAGGGCTTAGCAGGTAAGGCACTTGCCTGCAAAACCAAAGGACCCAGGTTCTATTCCTGAGGACCCACGTAAACCAGATGCCAAAGGTGGTGCATGTATCTGAAGTTCATTAGCAGTGGCTGGAGGCCCTGGCACGCCCATATTTTCTCTCTCTCTCTCTCAAAGTTTATTAAAAAAAAAAAAGCCCAGCGTGGTGGTGCACGCCTTTAATCCCAGCACTCAGGAGGCAGAGGTAGGAGGATTGGCATGAGTTTGAAGACATCCTGAGATTACATAGTTAATTCCAGGTCAGCCTGGACCAGAGTGAGACCCTACCTCAAAAAAAAAAAAAAAAAAAATCTAGTTCATTGCGGGTTCTTCTTTGAGACAAGATTCCCTCTGTAGCCCAAATTGACCTTGAATTTGTGATCCTCTTACTTCAGCCTCCCTAGTGCTGGGATTACAGACATGTACCACCAGGTCTAGCTCTAGGCAGGTGGTGTGGACCCATGAAGGACCAAAGACCAAGTAGTAATAGCCACGTTGGTAATATTTCATTATACTGGAACAGACACAGATGGATCAAGAAATATTAATTCCATTGTTTTTGCAATCTGTTTAAGAACTTTTGTTTTTTGTTTGAAGAAACCTTGTTCTGTAGATCCTGCTGAAAAGAAAACAGTCCTTCTCTGTGATGGCAAACTACGGCTCAGTACAGTTCAGCAGACCTTTGGCCTCAGTCTCGTTGAAATGCTGCATGGTAGGTTAAATTCCAAACACTCTTTCTTCTACTACCTATTTTATAACTTCCACTGGGAATGAAAATGAGATCGTCCAACCATTCTGTGATTCACTAGATAGCTAACAAGTAGGAGTAATTACCTGGTGTCAACCCAATTCTATCAGACATGCTTAGCATAGAAGATTTAGGTCCCTGCCTGAGAGAACTTACACACTAGCTGGAAAAAATAAAATTACTTTAATCCCAACACTTGAGAGGCAGAGGTAGGAGGAGCACCATGAGTTCAAGGCCAGCCTAAGGCTACATAGTGAATTCCAGGTCAGCTTGGGCTAGAGTAGGACCCTATCTCAAAAAAACAAATAATGGGGGCTGGAGAGATGGCTTAGCGGTTAAGTGCTTGCCTGTGAAGCCTAAGGACCCCGGTTCGAGGCTCGATTCTCCAGGACCCACTTTAGCCAGATGCACAAGGGGGCGCACGCGTCTGGAGTTCGTTTGCAGTGGCTGGAAGCCCTGGCGCGCCCATTCTCTCTCTCTCTCTATCTATCTATCTGCCTCTTTCTGTCTCTGTCACTCTCAAATAAATAAATAAAAATGAACAAAAAAAATTAAAAAAAAAATAATGGGACTGGAGAGATGGCTTGGCAGTTAAGCACTTGCCTGTGAAGCCTAAGGACCCCGGTTCGAGGCTCGATTCCCCAGGACCCACGTTAGCCAGATGCACAAGGGGGCACATGCGTCTGGAGTTCATTTGCAGTGGCTGGAGGCCCTGGCGTGCCCATTCTCTCTCTTTCCCTCTCTCTCTCTCTCTCTCTCTCTCTCTCTGCCTCTTTCTCTCTCTGTCACTTTCAAATAAATAAAAAATGAACAAAAATTAAAAAAAAATAGTTAAATTATTATTATTAAAAATAAAGTTAAATAGATAAATAATAGTTAAATCTAAAATGTTGGTTTATTTATTTTACTTCACAGATTCCCACTGGATCCTTCTTTCTGCTGATAGCCAAGGCTTCATCCCATTAACTTTCATAGCTACCCAGTCAGTTGTGGTGAGAGATGGCAGCCTGTCCAGATCAGAGGTCTCTAGGGACTCCTCACAATCCTGTTCCTCCTCCTGAAGCCTTTGGGGACCTTGCCACCGAGAAGTTTACATACACCTGGCTGTTCTAGCCATTTCAGTGTGCGGCCTGATGGCAGTTTGCAGTGTTTGCTGCCTCACTTTCAGATGCACCAGTAACAAGCAAGACTGTTGTGCCACATGGACTCTCACTGTTGAGGTCTGTGCTGTCACTCAGGTGAGGCTGCTGTGCTTGGCTCTGCCCTTTCCATTGGGCTGAGTTGTGCTGCTGCTTGGCAGAGCTCAGTCTTTGTTAGCTGGCTTGGAGAGCATTTGTTATGTATTTATGTATGTGTTATTTTGTCCTTCCTAAAGCTGAACAGTACTGTGGTGCCATATGGTTTGTGTTTCTTAATGGCTTTGTGTCTAAGGAGCACACAGGTAACATTGATGGGGATGGGGACATTATTCAATGGTTAAAGGCACTTGCTTAAAAGCCAGTAAATGTGAGTTCAGTCTTCCCCAGAACCCACTTAAAGCTGGTGACAGACAAAAAGTGGCTCATACATCTGTAGTACCAAGTTCCCTAAGAGAATGGGAGGCGGAACCATGAGAATCTGAAGCTTGGGCTAGCTTGCAACAAGAGAGACTGACTCAAGGAGGGAGAGCTGACATCATACAGATCCCTTAGAACACTCCACCTGACAAAGGAAGAAGCGCTTGACAAGAGGGACCAACAGGAAGATGAGCATCATTTGCATAAGGGGAGTAAAGAGGGAAGTGGGCACTGCTATACCCCCCCCCCATCCGGGAGCTTTTGTTCATAATAAACCTGTTACCTTTGTTATTTCTAAACTTCTATCTGTCCTGGGGCATCCAGTTCTTTGCCCTAAGGAATCTAGGGGACCCGGAACCCCCAGGCAGCATGGCAGCAGAGGGTCCCCTTAGCCAAGTGTTCCGCCACTGCCTAATTTTCCACTTTAATTTTGGTGTTTTTCTTTCTCTCTTTTTTTCTTTTTTTTTGTTTTTGAGGTAGGGTCTCACTGTAGCCCAGGATGACCTAGAATTCACTATGTAGTCTCAGGGTGGCCTCAAACTCATGGTAATTCTACCTCTGCCTCCTGAGTGATGGGATTAAAGGCGTGCATTACCATGCCCGGCTTCCTTTAACTTCTTTTAAAATTCGTTTGTTTTGTTTGTTTGTTTGTTTGAGGTAAGGTCTCACTCTAGCCCAAGCTGACCTGGAATTCACTATGGAGTCAGGGTGGCCTTGAACTCACAGTGATCCTCCTACCTTTGCCTCCTGAGTTCTGGGATTAAAGGCGTGCGCCACCATGGCCAGCTTCTTTTAAATTTTTGGAGACCAGCATAGACTGCATTTCAAAACTCTGAAAATTTCTCATAGAACCTAAGACAGTTCTAAAAAGCACTAGTTTATTTATGCTTGTAGGTACATTAGTAGCTTATTATAATGGAAAAACCAGAATCCCTTTAGTTAAATATACGTATCACTTCTGTCTGAGCCTTCAGACAGAATCACAGAGCAGTTGCTGTAGCAGAGCACATTGATCAGGGTGTGGCCACACAGCACATCTGCAGACAATTGTCCCAGCCCTAGATGTTCCATTAAACACATGCATTCTCCCTTGCCTCTAAGATTATCCAAACAGGAAATATTTTGTGCCCTGAGGACTCCTGTCTGTCACAGTTTATGAAGATGGAGCTGGGCTAGGAAAGAAGTGAAGGCCATTTTGTGGTTCAGATGCATTAGCCAGTGGCTGGGATAATGGAAGAAGAGGCCACTTATTTATAGTCAGCCGCCTGAGTGTTTGGCTCCATTTGCAACGGAAGTGTCTGGGGTCTGATGAAATCACTACTATTATAAACCCTGAAAAGAAAGACTAAGGGACCCTTGGGTAAGGTCAGTATGGATGCTTCAAGATGTATTTTATAATCACCATTTTTCAGGGAAAATAGCCTGAGTCTTTAATAATAAAAATCACAAATGGCAATTGTTGCTGTCTTGAATGTTTTGTTGGCATGTTCCTTTGGCTGTTACTGGTATAGAGAAATGTTCTGGATTTTACATGCATGTCATGTTGTCTTTATATATTGTTTTCTTCTAGTGGACATAGTTCAGAAAGTAAATTGCTTCTTTGGTTTTTCCGAGGTAGGGTCTTAATCTAGCCCAAACTGACCTGGAATTCTCTATGTAGTCTTAGAATGGCCTCAGACTCATGGTGAACCTCCTACCTCTACCTCTCAAGTGCTGGGATTAGAGTACTGCACCCCCACGCCCCACTTCCATCACAACTGTTATACAAAGGATGTTTCCTTGGATTCTGCTGCTGCTATTGTCATTGGAACAATAGACGTCAATCCAATATTTATTGGCTTTGGATAAAGGGAGAGAGGCAATAGTTCTTTAAATTGTTTAATGTTACATTGAAAATATTTTATAAACACAGATATATACAAATCTTATTTGGTGCCCAAGATTTTTTCAATTTTTAAATGGTGTTCATATATAACATGTATTGGATACATAATACATATTTTGTTATAAAGGTACATGGTGTATGTACTTCTGTATTATATGGATAGCTTAACAATAAAATATGCCACCTACCATCTAGAATCTAAAATCAGAACATTATCACAAACCCTTCAAGCTCCCAGAGTCCCTCTTTAATCCTGTCTCCATAGCACCAGAGGTAGCAAATGCCTTGATTGTTGTAATTATCACCACTTCATTCCTTTTTTCTCTCTCTCCCCCCATCCCACAAGGTAGGGTTTCACTGTAGCCCAGTGACCTGGAATTCACTATGTAGTCTCAGGGTAGCCTTGAATTCACAGCTATTCTCCTACCTATGCCTCCTGAGTGCTGGGATTTAAGGTGTGTACCACCACGCCCAGCTCTTTTCATTTTTTAAATGTTTTTATTAATATTTTATTTATTTATTTTGAGAGAGAGAAAGAGAAAGGCAGAGAAAATGGGTGTGCCAGGACCTCCAGCCATTGCAAACAGACTCCAGATGCACGCAGCACCTTGTGCATGTGGTTTACATGGATACTGGGGAATCAAACCTGGATCCATAGGCTTCACATGCAAGTGCCTTAACTGCTAAACCATCTTTCCATCTCCCCTTTTCATTTTTTTTAAAGGAGACTCACCACCACATAAACACACTGGTTAGGCATGAAGTTTATTTGTTCTTGCTTTTGAGCTTTACTTAGCTGTTATTATATTATGTGCAGTGTTGTGTGTACCCTGCTTGTATCCATACAATGTTATTTCTCAGATTCTTCCTTGTCTTGTGTATATTATTTTTACTATTTTGAGTTACCAGAGTCTACACACATTCCTATCCCATATTTGTTTGAATTGTTTCCTGATTTTATTTTTGAAGTTATGCCATATTGCTTTGAATACTTTTTTTTTCCCCTTTCAGTTTTTTGATGTAGGGTCTTGCTATAGCCCAGGCTGACCTGGAATTCACTATGTAGTTTCAGGGTGGCCTCGAACTCATAGTGATTCTCCTACCTGTCTGCTAAGTGCTGGAGTTAAAGGCATGTACCACCATGCCAAGCTTTCTTGGATACTTTTTAAAAATGAAGTATTTAAAAAAATATATTTATTTGCAAGCTGAGAGAGACAGAGAGAGAGAGAGAGAGAGAGAGAATGGATGAGCCAGGTCTCTAGCTGCTGTAAATGAATTCCAGAAGCATGCACTACCTTGTGCATCTGGCTTTATACAGGTACTGGGGAATCAAACCCAGATCATTAGGCTTTACAGGTAAGTGCTTTAACTGCTGAGTCAAATCTCTAGTCCAGAAGTCTTTAATTTACTTCTTTTATGTTCTTGATTTTTAAAATACCACATTTTATTCATATCTTACAAAGGAGTGGGGTAGGGAGAAAATTGGGAGGTAAGGGAGGATAAAGTGGGGAGAAGAGAAGCCCATGTAGGCCGCTTGTAGCCCAGGAGCCCAAGTAGCTGAACATTGATCTTAGGAAAAAACATGAGAAGGGATTTAAAAAAAAACATGCACATCCAAGAAAGATGAAAAGTGAAGACAGAGGCCAGACGTGGTGACGCACACCTTTAATCCCAGCACTCGGGAGGCAGAGGTAGGAGGATCACCATGAGTTTGAGGCCACCCTGAGAAGTAAAGACAGTACCAAAAGGAAAAAAGTGTCCTTCCCACCCTGGCAGGGGTGCCGGGGTGGGAGAGAGCTATTTATTATTTTTTATATACACTTTTTTCACTGGTAGTCTTTCTTTTCCTTTTTTTTAAATTTTTTAAAATAGTTTTTATTTATTTACTTGACAGAGAGAGAGGGAGAATGGGCATGCCAGGGCCTCCAACTACAGCAAACGAACTCCAGATGCGTGTGCCCCTTGTGCATCTGACTAACATGGGTCCTGGAGAATCGAGGCTAGAACCAGGGTCCTTAGGCTTCACAGGCAAGAGCTTAACTGCTAAGCCATTTCTCTCACTATTTATTTTTATTTTTGTTTTTTCAAGGCAAAGTGTCACTCTAGCCCCTGTTAATCTGGAATTTACTCTCTATTTGCCTCTTTCTTTCTCTCTCAAAAATAAATAAATAGGGCTGGAGAGATGGCTTAGCGGTTAAGTGCTTGCCTGTGAAGCCTAAGGACCCCGGTTCGAGGCTCGATTCCCCAGGACCCACGTTAGCTAGATGCACAAGGGGGCGCACGCGTCCTCTCTCTCTCTCTCTCTCTCTCTCTCTCTCTCTCTGTCTATCTGCCTCTTTCTCTCTGTCACTCTCAAGTAAAATAAATAAAAATGAACAACAACAACAAAAAAATTTAAAAAAATAATAAATAAATAAGGAGCCGGGTGTGGTGGCACAAATCTTTAATCCCAGAACTCAGGAGGCAGAGGGAGGAGGATCACCAAGAGTTTGAGGCCACCTTGAGACTATGTAGTGAATTCCAGGTCAGCCTGAGCTAGAGTGAGACCCTACCTTGAAAAACCAAAAAAAAAAAAATAATAATAATAATAATAATAAAACTAAAATAATATTTTTTAAAATTTAATTTATTAGTTTTCTTTTCAGCAAATACAGGCAGTTTGGTACCATTGTTTAGGCTCATCTATGATCTACCCCCTCCCATTGGACCTTCCTTGTTGATGTAAATGGATCATGCATTGTGGAGTTAGCCCACAGTTATTGGTATGATAAATGTCTCAGCAAATCATGACCCAGCATATGACTCTGACATTCTTTCCACCCCCTCTTCCACAAAATTTCCCTGAGCCATGTTGGGTTCATTTTTGGTCTGCTTCAGTGCTGAGGTGTTGGAGGCCTCTGAGGCTCTGGCTCTCTGATTTGGTAGGAGTTGATTTTTCTCTGTGTTGGTCTTCTTCCCCTTTGTGCTGGTATCCGGTTCACAGGAAAACATCACCCTTGCTTATTTCGCCAATTGTCCTTAGTTTCAGTTGGGCCCCTTTTGAGGTATGTTGGGGCAGCTCTGTCCGTAGGATCTGCATCTATCTGAAAAAGAGAAGCAGATTCTCCAATGGAGAGTAAGTTAGCATCCAGAAAATTGAGATAACACTTACTTTTTTGATAGAGAGTTTGATAGGTGTAGGCCCTCTTGTACCCCATGATTGATGGTAGCTTGATATTGGAGAGTGGGCTTGTGTTTGGGTATGGTTCTGACTTGTTTCCCAGCTCCAGCTATGGGTCTAGTACCACTGAGGGGATCAGTTAGCCAAATCAAGAGCAGTTGGTTCCTCACCATGGCTGTGTGCCACTATTGCACTTGTGTGGGCATCACATCAGGTTATTTGTTGCTAATTAGGTTAGACAATGAGTTGCTTGGACAGATATTGGTCATTTCATCCAGTCGCCCATGTAGCACCTTCTGGCACTAGACACACTGACTGTCTGGGGACTGACTCTCTCCTGGCTTCCAGCCATGACATTCCATTTTATGTGTCAGCTGCGTATGGAGTCTTCAGCAATAGGGTCTTACCACTGGCCTTTGGTGGGTCATCAAGTACTCTGACAGAAGTCTGTCATTGTTTTGGGAAACCTTGTAGGTTTCTGTGATCAAAAGCTCATTGTGGATGATAGCCCCAAGCTGGAAGTGGGGGTTACAGGTCAGTGCCCACTAAGAAATTGTGGAAAAACATAACTAGTATACAACAGTTAGAGAGGAGAGAGAGAGAGGGGAGAGGGGGAGAGGGAGGGAGGGAACATGTAGAAGATTTAGGTTAGACTTGATCCTACCCTCTCCAGTGTCTTGTGGTTCAGGTGTTTCCTGTAAGGGTCTAGTGAAGGTTCAGCCATTTGGTCTGTCTTTTAGGAAGTAGAATTTTATGGTACCATTGCCGTTTGGGTCCAGATTACTGTTTTCCACCCTTCGATGCCCTCCCTGACCTCCCCATCCATCCTATTGTCTAGTCCATGAGGTGCTTGCTGGGTATGTAAGGTATCTTGGGTAGATTCAGGTTAGGTGTTGTAGATGAGTGAGACTATGTATCGATTTTTTTTCTGTGACTGGGTAAGTTCACTGAGAATGATCTGTTCCAGGTTCAACCATTTTTCCTCAAATTTCTTGGTGTCATTTTTTTCTTACTGCTGTATAGAATTCCATTGTGTAGATATACCACATCTTTGTTATCCATTCTTCTAATGATGGACATCTGGGTTGATTCCAGCTTTTAGCTATTACGAATTGAGCCGCTACAAACATGGTTGAGCAAACCTCTCTGGCCTGTGGTTCGAAGGTTTTAGGGTAGATGCCCAGTAAGGGTATAACTGGGTCTGTTGGTATATCTATAGTCAGCTTTTTCAGGAGTCTCCATATTGCTTTCCAAAGTGGTTGTACCATCCTGCATTCCCACCAACAGTGAATGAGTGTCCCTACTTCTCCACATCCTCGCCAGCATTTATAAAATAATTTTTTTTGTTGTTGTTTTTGTTTTTGTTTTTCGAGGTAGGGTCTCACTCTAGCCCAGGCTGACCTGGAATTCACTATGGAGTCTCAGGGAGGCCTTGAACTCACGGCGATCCTCCTACCTCTGCCTCCCGAGTGCTGGGATTAAAGGCATGCGCCACCACGCCCAGCTTAAAATAATATTTTTAAAAAGAATGATATTTAGCCAGGCATGGTGGCACATGCCTTTAATCCCAGCACTTGGGAGGCAGAGGTAGGAGAATCATCATAAATTTGAGGCCAGCCTGGGACTAAATAGTGAATTCCAGGTCACTGCCTACAGTGAGACTGTACCTTGAAAACCCAAAAAAGATTTATGGAGCAGGGTATGGTGTCATATGCCTTTAATACCAGCACCCAGGAAGCAGAGTTAGTTCTAGAACAAACAGACTGGGCTAGAATGAGACCTTCCTCAAGAAAGAAAGACAGGGGTGGGAGGAAGGGAAGGAAGGAAGGAAGGAAAGAAAGGAAAGGAAAGGAAAGGAAAGGAAGGGGAAGGGAAAGGGAAAGGGAAAGGGAAAGGGAAAGGGAAAGGGAAAGGGAAAGGGAAAGGGAAAGGGAAAGGAAAGGAAAGGAGGAAGAGATGCCAGGCATGGTAGCACACACCTTTAATCCTAGCACTTGGGAGACAGAGGTAGGAGGATCGCCATGAGCTCAAGGCCATCTTGAGACTACATAGTGAATTCCAGGTCAGCCTGAGCTAGAATGAGACCCTACCTCAAGAAAACAAAAACAAAAAAAGAAAGAAAGAAGTGAAATGATGGGCTGGAGTTAAGGCACTTGCAGCAAAGCCAAAGGACCCAGGTTCAATTCCCCAGTACTCAGGTAAAGCCAGATGCACAAGGTGGCACATGCCTCTGGAGTTGACATTTGTAGTAGCTAGAATTTGTGTGTGTGTGTGTGTGTGTTTTGATCTTTGTTTTTTCGAGGTAGGGTCTCACTCTGGCCCTGGCTGACCAGGAATTAACTATGTAGTCTCAGGGTGGTCAATTTTTTTTTAATTTTTTGTTTATTTTTATTTATTTTTATTTATTTATTTCAGAGCAACAGAGAGAGATAGAGGCAGATAGATAGAGAGAGAATGGGCACCCTAGGGCCTTCAGCCATTACAAATGAACTCTAGAAGCATGCACCTTCTTGTGCATCTGGCTTACGTGGGTCCTGGGGAATCAAGCCTCGAACCAAGGTCCTTAGGCTTCACAGGCAAGCACTAAACTGCAAAACCATCTCCCCAGCCCAATGGTCAAATTTCTTTTTAATGATACTGTGGTAGTTGGAATCTATGTCTACCAATAGACTCAGTTGTTATTAAAATTGAGTTTGCAGCTTCTGCCCCTAGCAGGCTGACTCCTGCTGGGTTGGGGGCTGTGTCTCTGGGGGTGGATCTGAATTCCAGCCTAAGATATAGAGCTCTGATGGGTTACCTGCTGTTTGGCTGTGTTTTTATTTATTTTACTTATTTTTCTCTTGCTTGTGGTGCTGGTGGTGGCTTTTCTCTCTCTGCATGGATCTGTGTGTGAAAGGGTCCAGCTTCTGCCATTATGCAACATTCCCTGGATCTGTAAGCCTGAAATAAATCCCTTCCTCCTATAAACTTTGTCTGGTTTGAAGGTTCACCCCAGCAGCATGGAGATGACCGCTACATAACTTTATGGGGCTAGGCTGAAGAGATGGCTTAGTGGTTAAGGCACATGCTTGCAAAGCCAAGGGACCAAGGTTCAGTTTCCCAGGATCCACGTAACCCAGATGCACATGGTGGCACATGCATCTGGAGTTCGTTTACAGCAGCTGAAAGTCCTGGTACGCCCATTCTCTCTCTCTGAATTTCTCTCTAAGAGATATAATAAAATAAAGTTATAAAAAAGAAATTTATGGAGCTGAGGAGATGGCTCAGTGGTTAAAGGCACTTACTTGCACAGCCTGCCTGCCTGGTTCAATTCCCTAGCCACCCATGTGAAGAGAGAATTTGGTGTTGGTTTGCAGTGCAAGAGATCCTGATGTGCATGTACACAGAAAGAAGAAAGAAGGAAGGAAGGAACGAAGAGAAAAAGAAAAAGGGAGGGAGGGAGAGAGGAAGGAAGGAAGGGAAGGGAAGGGGAAAAGAAAGAAAACAATATTTGCTTTAGTTGAGTATCATGGTCCAAGCTCATAATCCCAACATTCACTAGGCTGAGCCAAGAAGATGATGAATTTGAGGCCAGCTTGGACTATAAAGCAAGGCCTTGGCTCACAAACACACAAAAAAGGACATTTACTATAGGATTTTGGTATATATTTTTTCCAGGCTAAAACATTTCTTTTTTTTTTTTTTTAATTCTTTTTGCTAAGAATTCTTTTCCTTTCTTTTCTCCTCCCTTCCTTGCTTTCTTTCTTTTGGATTTTGAGATAAGGTTTTGCTGTAGCCAAGGCTGACCTGGAATTCACCTCAAACTCAGGGTAATACTCCTACCTCAACTTCCCAAGCATAGAGATTAAAGGTGTGCACCACCATGCCATGACCAGTGAACAATAGCTGTTTTTTCTTGGCACGGGGGTGGGGGGGTTGAGGTTGGGTCTCATTTTAGCCCAGGCTGACCTGGAATTCACTCTGGATTCTCAGGGTGGCCTCAAACTCATGGCAATCCTCCTACCTCTGCCTCCTGAGTGCTGGGATTAAAGGCATGCACCACTATCCCCAGCTTAGCTGCTCTTTTTTTAAAAAATAATAATTTGTTCAATTTATTTGAGAGAGAAAAGCACAGGTGGAGAGAGAGAGAAAATGGGTGTGCTAGGGCCAGTAGCCACTGCAAATGAACTCCAGATGCATGTGCCATAATGCCTATCTGACTTACGTGGGTACTGGGAAGTCAAACCTGGGTTCTTGGGCTTCTCAGGCAGGTGCCTTAACCCCTAAGCAATCTCTGCAGTCCTTGTGCAAGTTTTTTGCAAATAATAACAATGGCTGCTAAGTACTTTTTTTTTTTTTTTTTCGAGGTAGGGTCTCACACTAGCTCAGGCTGACCTGGAATTCACTATGGAATCTCAGGGTGGCCTCTAACTTATGGTGATCCACCTACCTCTGCCTCCCAAGTGCTGGGATTAAAGGCGTGTGCCACCATGCCCAGCTTGCTAAGTACTTTTTAAAATTTTTTATTTGTTTTTATTTTATTTATTTTTGAGAAAGAGGGAGAGAGAGGTGGATATATAGAGAGAAAATGGGTGTACCAAGGCCTCCAGCCACTACGAACAAACTCCAGACGCATGTACCACCTTGTGCATCTGGTTTACATGGGTCTTAGAGAATTGAACCTGGGTCCTTTGGCTTTGCAGGCAAGTGCCTTAACCACTGAGCTGCCTGTCCAGCCCAAGTACTTAAAAAAAAAATAAGTATTTGCTGGCTGTGGTGGTGCATGTCTTTAATCCCAGCACTCAAGAGACACAGGTAGGAGAATAGGTGTGAGTTTGAAGGCAGCCTGAGACTCCTTAGTAAATTCTAGGTCTGTCTGAGCTAGAGCAAGACCCTATCTTGACAAAAGAAAAAAGAAAAAGGCTGGAGAGATGGCTTAGTAGTTAAGGTGCTTGCTTGATTATAAAGCCTAATGAGTTCTCCAGTACCCACATAAAGCTGGATGCACAAAGTGGTGTGTGCATCTGGAGCTTGTTTGCAGTTGCTAGAGACCCTGGAGTGCCCATTCTCTCTCTCTCCTTGCATTAATTTTTTTTTTTAACTTATTTGAGAAAGGGAGAGACAGAGAGAAAGAGGTATAGCCAGTACAGGCTCACTAGGGTGTCCAGCCACTGCAAGCAAACTCCAGACACATGAACCACTTTGTGTACCTGGTTCCATGTGTGTGCTGGGGAACCTAACCCAGGCCATCAGGCCTTGCAATCAAATGCCTTTAACTGCTGAGCCATCTCTCCAGCCCTGCTAAGATGAATCCTGTTTGGATACATATTGTAAATGTCTGGGAATGCTCAGGGAGGCAGTGGGGCCTAGGGATGTGACACTCAACAGAGCTCTGGGATAGAGGTGGAATCTGCAGCGGTGTATTGGTGGGGGTGATGAATGAAACCATTCTGCCTTGGGAAGTCCCAGAGTTTGGAGAGGGGTGTGTGTGTGTGTGTGTGTGTGTGTGTGTGTGTGTGTGTGTGTGTTTTGATAATGAGCTCTAGCTCCTAGAATTCACTATGTAGTCTCAGGATTGCCTTGAACTCATGGTGATTCTCCTACCTCTGCCTCCCAGTGCTGGGATTAAAGGCGTGCGCCACCACACCCAACAAAGTTCCAGAGTTTTAAGGCACACCAAAGGAAAAAGAAACAGAGGAGGGCAGCAAATGGTGGAGAACAAGCCACAGGAATGTAGGATTTGGACATTAGGTCATCACTTATTCACTAGCATTGAGGCTTTTCTTGGCCTGCTACTGATCAGGTATTTATTTGATTGGCATAGTCAACTGAGATGTACATGATATACTTATTCAAACAAGAAATGGCCAATAGAGGGCTGGAAAGATGGCTTAGCAGTTAAGGCATTTGCCTGCAAAGCCAAAGGATCCTGATTCGATTCCCCAGGACCCACATGAACCAGAAGCTCAAAGGAGCACATGCATTTGGAGTTCATTTGTAGTAGCTAGAAGCCCTGGTGCACCCATTCTCTCTCTCTCTCAAATAAATAAATTAAAAATATATATATATATATTTTTTTAATTTGAGAGTGAGAGCGACAGACATAGAGAAAGACAGATAGAGGGAGAGAGAATGGGCGCGTCAGGGCTTCCAGCCTCTGCAAACGAACTCCAGACACGTGCGCCCCCTTGTGCATCTGGCTAACGTGGGACCTGGGGAACCGAGCCTTGAACCAGGGTCCTTAGGCTTCACAGGCAAGCGCTTAACCGCTAAGCCATCTCTCCAGCCCATAAAATATATTTTTAAAAAGAAAAAGAAATGGCCAATGGGACTGGAGAGATGGCTTAGTAGTTAAGGTGCTTGCCTGAGAAGCCTAAGGACCCAAGTTCAATTCCCCAGTACCTACCTAAGCCAGATACACAAGATGGCACATGTATCTGGAATTTATTTGCAGTGGCTGGAGGCCCTGGTGCACCCACTCTCTATATATCTGCCTCTTCCTCCACCTCAAATAAATTAATTAAATATTTAAAAATAAGAAAAAAATGTAAAAAAAAGTTGTTTTTTAGTATTTTTTTGGTTCATTTTTTATTTATTTGAGAGCAACAGACAGCGAGAAAGGCAGGTAGACAGAGAGAGAGAGAGTGGGTACACCAGGGCTTCCAGCCACTGCAAACGAACTCCAGATGCATGTGCCCCATTGTGCATCTCGCTAAAGTGGGTCCTGGGGAATGGAGCCTCAAACCAGGGTCCTTAGGCTTCACTGGCAAGCGCTTAACTGCTGAACAATCTCTCCAGCCCTAAAAAAAGTTTTTTTTATAAAGAGTCTGGTGTGATGGCTCATGCTTTTCATCCCTGCACCAAGGAGGCAGAAGTAGGTGGATCCCCGTGCATTTGAGGCCACCCTGAAACTAGATAATAAATTCCAGGTCAGCCTACACTAGATTGATATCCTACCTCAAAAAACAAAATAGGAAATGGCCAGTAATTTAAGAAACTTTGGGGGCTAGAAAGATGGTTCCATGGTTAAAGACTCTTGCTTGCAAAGCCTGACAGTCTGGGTTCAATCCCTTAGTGTTAGGAAGAGCAGGAAAAGAAAGGAGTGGGAAGATTTGGCTCAATACCAGACTTTATTCTGGGCATCCTGAGAAGGGCTCTGACCAGGCAGGTCAAAAAGCCACCCTCCTTACAGACTAGGGAATATTTATGGGGCAGTGGGGTCATTGGAATTCTTTGCTGGGTGGTCTGCCTTGCCTCCGGACTTGGGCCACTCTAGGGAAATCATAATCAGACAGGTGGTCTGGGCCATCTCAGGAAAGTGATAATGAGAGGGGTGGTTGGGTCAGTCTTGGAAAACAGAGCTGTTACAATGAGAGGGCAAAGTCCAAAGATGGAGTCATTGTGGTTCTAACCATAGCTTTTCTGATACCCCCATGATATTTCAACCCCACCCATGACCCCAGTATCAACATGCCACCATTGTAAGTGCCTTGGGCCTCTCCAGAGTCTCAACTTTGTCTTTTTGAAAAAAATTTTTTAATTTTTATTTATTTATTTGAGAGTGACAGAGAGAAAGGGGCAGAGAGAGAGAGAATGGGTGTGCCAGGGCCTCTAGCCTCTGCAAACAAAATTCCAGACGCATGCACCCCCTTGTGCATCTGGCTAACATGGTTCTGGGGAATCGAGCCTTAAACCAGGGTCCTTAGGCTTCACAGGTAAGCGTTTAACTGCTAAGCCATCTCTCCTGCCCCTTTGTGTCTTTTTTAAAGGTTAGGAGGAACCAGTTCCTACATGGTATTCTTAATTAAGGGAATACATATCAGGGATATATGATATATGGCTGGAGCACTAGCCAGGTTTAAGATAGTTTTCTTTCTTTTCTTTTTGTTTTTTGAGATAGGATCTGGCTCAGGCTCAGGCTGACCTGGAATTCACTGGGTAGTCTCACACCGGCCTGGAACTCAAGGCAATCAATCCTCCTACCTCTGAGATTAAAGGCGTGAGCCACCATGCCCAGCTAAGATAGCCTTTTTTCCTCCAAGGAACTCCAGCCTTGGGAGGTAAGGTAGTCCACAGTCACAGGAAGAGAAACTCTTCATTTAAAAATATATTTTATTTATTTGTTTGAGAGGGAGAAAGAATAGGCATGCCAGGTCCTCCAGCCACTGCAAACAAACTCCAGATGCTTGCATCCTCTTGTGCACCTGGCTTATGTGGGTCCTAGAGAGTCGAACTGGGATTCTTTGGCTTTGCAGGCAAGTGCCTTAACCACTAAGGCATCTCTTCAGTCCAACCCTTCATTTTTTTTGTGTGTGTTATTTATGTTTTATTTATTTGAGAGAGACAGAGAATGAGAGCACCAGGGTCTCCAACCACTGCAAGCGAACTCCAGGCATATGTGCCACCTTGTGCATCTGGTTTACATGGGTCCTGAGAAATTGAACCTGGGTCCTGTGGCTTTACAGACAAGCGCCTTAACCACTAAGCCATCTCTCCAGCCCTGTGTTGTTTTACTTTTGAAACAGTTTCATGTGACCCAGGCTAGCCTCAAATTCACCATGTCGTTGAGGCTAGCTTTGAACTCAGTCTTACTTCTATCTCCCAAGTGCTGGTATTATAAGCATTTGTTTTTGAAAAAATAAACCTCAGTGGATCTTCCTCAAAGACATGACCTCAAGAAAACCATAATTCCTATAGAATAGAACTTGAGAACAATATTTCCCACTTAAAAAAAATGATTGTCTTTTTGCAGCTCATGCCAGCCTCTGTCTACTGATAAAAGCAGTGTTGTCAATTCTGGGGAGCTCAGCAAAATGTTGGCGAGACATCCACATGCCAGGGTGGGCTGTACTGAGTCTTTTCCCCACTGCTATCCCCATTCTCTCCCCATTCTCTCCTCATGGTTAGTCTCTGAATCTACCGATATGTCTCAGAAATGTCACTGTCCAATCTGCCCATTCATGTGGTGCCTCGGGCCCTCTGTGTGGAGCCTGGGGGCAAGCAAACCTGTGTGTCTTGTCTTCCTGTGTGGGAGCTTTCCCATCAAGGTCTGGTGCTCCCACAGAAGTGCAGGCCAGGCTGGGAGGAGCTTGCTGTTTACAAAAGTAGTTGCAGTAGGCTGCTTTCCATGTCTGAGGCTGCCTGACAGTCATGGAAACCAGCCTGAGAGGCTCTGTGATCAACAGGCAAGAGATTCAGGCCCCTCCCTTCAGAAGATCACTAAGTCTCCATGCCACAGCAGAAAGTGCTGATGCTAAGCTGCTACGTATGTGCTCAAGGACTGAGGACAGATGGCCCAGAAGGCGCAGGCTCCCACTCTTTCCCAAAACTTCAGGCAAGACTGTAGCTGGTCCTCCTGTGGGAAGAGAAGAAGCCAAGAAGAAAGATGGGGGTGAGACTAGGTCTCTGCCATGACACAGAGTTCCACAGACGTTTCAGTTCCTTATCTTGCCAGCAATTCCCTCCTTCCTAGTCCTGTTAAAGCTCCACCCCTTCCTCCACATCTTATCAAGCAAGTCTCCATTGTGCATTGCTGGAGTGATACTCTGCTGAAGTCTGATGTCATCAGCTCTGAGAAGTGAGGAGCTAATGATTCAACTTAGTGCCACCTTGGGTGGACTTGTGTACGATGGACATGTGCTCCTGTATTTCTCAGTTAAGAACATCTGTGGTACTGGGCATGGTCAGTTTGAGGCCATCCTGTGGCTACATAGTGAATTCCAAGTCAGCCTGGGCTACAGCAAAATCCTACCTGAAAAAAACTTAAGAAGAAAGAAAGAAAGAAGGAAGGAAGGAAGGAAGGAAGGAAGGAAGGAAGGAAGGAAGGAAGGAAGGAAGGAAGGAAGGAAGGAAAGAAAGAGGAAAGGAAAGGAAAGGAAAGGAAAGGAAAGGAAAGGAAAGGAAAGGAAAGGAAAGGAAAGGAAAGGAAAGGAAAGGAAAGGAAAGGAAAGGAAAGAAAAGGAAAGAAAAGGAAAGAAAAGGAAAGAAAAGGAAAGAAAAGGAAAGAAAAAGAATATCTGTGAGCGTGGTGTTGATATGGCAGCACATGCCCCCTGAGTACTGACTTGGGCTCTGTGCAGCGCTCTTGGAATATAAGCATGAATAAAATATAGCCCCAGCTTGCAAGACCCCATGCTGTCCTGGGGAAAGCAGCCAGCACATTCTTCCCAGGCAGTGGCATCAGCGCTCTGGTAGGGGAAAGACAAGGTTAGAGAGCTGCCAGGCTGCCATGGGAAGGATGAGCAGGAAGCTCCCAGGTTTTGGCACCAGGACAGATAATGGTACCATTCACCGAGGTTGAGGGGGCACAGAAAGAGAAGCTGAGCTCAGTCATGGGCTGTGAGCCTGGCTGACATGCCTGTGGGGCAGTAAGTGCAGATGAGCGTTGAGAGTTGTCCACATGGAAGTGGAACTGGAAGGTCGCACAGGGTGGAGGCAGCTTTAGGAGCCACAGATGTGAGGTATTTTAGGGTACAAAGGTAGACAGAGGACCCAGGGAGATACGGGGACCCACCAGGTAGTCCAAAGACTGAGAAATCAGGCGTTAGAGAGTATGAGAAAATCTAAGAGCAGGCCAGGCTTGGTGGCACTCATTTAATCCCAGCACATGGGACGCAGAGGTAGGATGGTCACTATGAGTTCAAGGCCAGACTAAGGCTAAGTCGTGAATTCCAGTTTAGAGTGAGTTCCTACCTCGAGAAACCAAAAAAGAAAATCTAAGAGCAAATAATGTCACTGAAGCTAAGGCAAGTCCCCAAAGGCAGGGCAGCTCAGCTGGAGTACAGCAGACATGCATAATCATTAGGCTTTGATGTACATGTGTGTTGCCCTGGAGCTGGGAGCCCTGCCTGTGTGTACCCAAGTACATGCATTGCCCACCTCCGAAGTTTTAGCTGGCAAGGGATGTCCTGGCTTGGCACCCTAGGAGAGGGGCCAAACATGAGGATACACAGACCAATAATGATCATGCAGGTGGGCACAGCTCCAATGAGGACTTTGAGAGTGAATACCACCTCCTCTGTCTGCTGGCAGGCGCCTGCTTTATATCCTGTAAACCTGGAGAAACACCACCCCATCCATGAGGTCAGTCCTGAGTGTGATGCCTTGGGTATAGGAATCAGGCATGCCATCCCCCCCACCCCCAACTCTACCCTCTCCTGAAACTTCATTTCTTGGTCAGTTCTGCCTAGTTCTGCAGGAGGGAGTATGGAGTAAACCCAGAGTTGGGGCCTCCAAAAGGACACAGTCCTCTCCAGAAATCCCCCTCAGTCATGTGCACAGGGCAACCTAGGGAGGTGACGTCTCAGACTGCACAGAATGGAGCCTGTGCTCCAGACTCAGGGTGCTTTCTAGCTGGTAGAGTGGGGGCTTTATCCTTCCCTTCCCACCCTACTGGTTCTTTTGCATCTCCTTCTTGTGTCCAACCCTGGTACTGACTCCAGACTGAGGGTGGAGATGCCCAGGGCGCCTGCGCCTGCAAGCTTAGTAAAAAAGACATAGGATGAGTAGAAGATGGTCTCCACGCCTGGGCCGTGCTGCTGCTGCTGGAGCTGGAAGTCATCCACCACGTTTGGCAGCATGGACCTGAGGACAGACGCATGGAGCTAGCTCTTTTTATCTCCTTGAAAGCTTGTGAGCCCTTGGGGAATGGAGACTGGGTCGGGATCTACTCTGCCCAAGACCAACCGACATGTAGCCAGCTATGTCTGTGTTCCCCACCATTCTTACTGTTGGAGCCCAGATGGAGAGTGCCCTTCATCTCCTGCACAGGCTAGCCCGGGAGAATGGGACATCAGGTTATATGGAAGCAAGTGAGGTTCCCATCCCATCCTCCTTTCCCCTCATGCAGCCTACCAGGGTAGCAGCAAGGACACGGCAATGCTCACGCCAGAGAAAAAGGCCACGACGTAAGCCACGGGCGCTGAAGGCACAGCCACCAGCAAGACTGAAGCAGGCACCATCACCTGCGGAGGCAGACTTATAAGCTGGTCCGTGTACTTCTTTCCTACTTTGCTCATTCATGGACACACTCATCTCATGAATATTAAGAGGCCCTGCTGCTGGCCCTGTGCCAGGCCTGGCAGACACAAGGGAACACAGTGCCATGGCTACCTCCTCAGCCCCCCAGGCATCACCCCCTGCCTCACTCACACAGATCCCAAATGCTGATGTCCTCTTCCCAAATCGCTGAAGAACCCACTCCCACAGTGGGGTGCTCAGTACAGCTGAGACCTGTGAGCAGATAGCATCATCACACTAGGACCTGGTAGCCAGTGCCTTCTTCCAGGATCTCAAAGTTCTTGCATTTAAAAAAGCTCCTGGGAGGCACAGGTAGGAGGATTGCCATGAGTTTGAGGCCACCCTGAGACTATATAGCGAATTCCAGGTCAGCCTGAGCAACAGTGAGACCCTACCTCAAAAAGCAAAAAATTAAAATTAAAATACAATAAAACGGCTCCTGGGCTGGAGAGGTGGTTAAGGTGCTTGCCTGTATAGGCTAGGGACCCAGGTTCGATTCCCCAGTACCCACCTAGGCTAGATTCACAGGGTGGTACATGCATCTGGGATTCATTTGCAGTTGCTAGAGGCCTTGGCACACCCATCTCTTTTTCTCTCTTTTCCTCTGTCTACCTCTCCAATTAAAAATAATAATAATAAATGAATAAGGCTCCTTTCTTGGTTTGAACCAGTAGCTACTGACTTTGACCCTGGCCCCAGCTCCACCTTCTACTGGAGTAAAACCAAAGCAGAGACTAGAATGTGACCTCCATAACTCTGGCCACACATGTACCCAACTCAGGCCCCCACAGGTCCTGGCTTTCACACCCAGTCCCCCTTACCAGGATGGTAAGCACCAGGTTCTGGATGTGGTCGTGTAGTCGGGATGCGTGCATACAAAACAGGACAAAGTAGCTCTCCTCCACCTGAGGAGGTGGACAGGAAGTGGGCATGTGCAGGGAACAGCAGAAACTCAGAATCAAACGCAAGGATGGGATCACAAGTCTGATTTCTTCCTCGTGTCCTTGAACTAAATACCTGCTGCCATGCAGTTTCTCCCCACAGAGGATTGTCCCCATCACAAATATATGACCATTCTAGTCCCCCGTCACTCCTTGCACAGCTAAGATTAAGTGAAATGCTGTGCATGGTGGCATATGCCTGTAATTCCAGCAATTTGGAAGGTGGAGAAACTTATATAGTAAGTTCAAAGCCAACTAGAGTCTGTCACACACACATCCTCCCTCCCTCTCCCTCCCTCCCTCTCTCTGTCTCTCTAAAGCAGGTAGACTTCACTAACTTCAAGTAACATAAGAGGATACCTTCCCAGATTGGGCTTCCTAAGAACCCCAACCCCACAATGCTGGAGCCTGCCAGCTGAAAGGGTTTGGCCTGATGGGGAATGAGGATTACAGAAAGACAGGAGAGCCAGGCGTGGTGGCGCACGCCACGCCTTTAACCCCAGCACTCGGGAGGCAGAGGTAGGAGGATTGCCATGAGTTCAAGGCCACCCTGAGATGACAGAGTTAATTCCAGGTCAGCCTGGACCAGAGTGAGACCCTACCAAAAAAAAAAAAAAAAAAAAGTCAGGAGAAAGAACAAAAGTAAGGACTCCAGTCCAGGACTGAACCCTGGTTTATTTCTCAGCAGTCCTTTATTTTATTTATTTATTTTTTTTTTATTTGAGAGCAACAGACACAGAGAGAAAGACAGATAGAGGGAGAGAGAAAGAATGGGCGTGCCAGGGCTTCCAGCCTCTGCAAACGAACTCCAGATGCGTGCACCCCCTTGTGCATCTGGCTAATGTGGGACCTGGGGAGCCGAGCCTCGAACCAGGGTCCTTCGGCTTCACAGGCAAGCGCTTAACCGCTAAGCCATCTCTCCAGCCCTCAGCAGTCCTTTTTAATATCTTCTTACAAACAGTTTTCCTATGGACAAAAATTCCATGACCTTCACACAGGTTTCTATCAAGAAAACTCCTTTCTGTTACAGAGTTTTTGCACTTCAATCACTTCTCAGTACAAAAGATTACCCCAAAGTTGGGAAACAAACAAACCCTTTGATCCCAGCAACACAAACATAGATCTTAAGGAAATGGCCAGCTCTTATCAGTTTCACTGAATAAACGTAATCTTGCTTACATGTAGGTGCTAAAGTCTTTCTGCCAAACGGCCCAGAGTTATGGAGACAAGGCCAGCCAAATGACTCCCCAACACCACAACCCCACTCAGGCCTCTGCTCCCAGCACCAGCTCTGAGTGCGGGAGGGTGGGGGGGGGGAGATGAGTCAACAGTTAAAGGCACTTGCTTGCAAAGCCTGACAACCTGGGTTCAGTTTCCCAGTACCCACATAAATGCAGATGCACAAAGTGGCACATGTATCTGAAATTCATTTGCAGCAGCAAGAGACAGGTATTCTCTTTCTCCTTTCTTCCTTCCCTCTGCTTACAAATAAATAAAATTATTTAAAACATACACACACAGCCCTAAACTGGGCATGGTAGTACATACCTATAATTCCAGCACTTAGGAAGTAGAGGCATGAGGAGCAATATATTGTTCAAGGCCAGCTTCCGCTACATAGCAAGTTCAAGACTAGCCTACGCTACATGAAACCCTGTCGCAAACTCCTCCCTTGCCCCTCAAAAGAAAAACCAACCTCAAGCATAACTGTTAGGCTGAGGGGCTGCATGCTGAATGTGTATGCAAGGTCAGCACAGCTTGACATACCTGGACTGCAGCAGAGATGAGCAGGAAGGAGACTACCAGACTCAAGTAGGGCGGGTGCCTGACAGTGATGCCCAGCCCAGCCAGGAAGCTCAGGCCCTGACCTGAAGCTGGGGCAGAAGAGTCTGCAACACAGGAAGGTCACACCATGGCTTGGCAAAGTTCAGAACCCACCCCCAGGAGAAGCCCAGCTTCTAGTGTCTGCCTTGCACACCCGCCATACCTGGTGGCTCTTTCACTCCTAGGCAGAGCAAGCCGCCACACACAGGGTAAGTCATAGCAACCACAGCAGCTGCGATGCAGTAAAGACGAGTCTGTAGGGCAGGGAAGAATTGGGTTGGCCTGATGTCTCTAACCATGGAGGCCATCAGGGGTACCTCCCAGTGCTGGCAGAGGAACCTCATGTTATATCCAAGGATGCTGGGTTCTCCTCTGGGTCGGTCAGTAGATAGGTCTAAGAGTCCAGAAAAGTCCTGCTACCTACGTGCCTTTTTCTGACTCTTTGCTTTCTCTGTTCAAAAGGGTTCAAAAAGGTTCAAAGTGTTTGCTGTCCTATCTTACTCAGCAAACCTGGATAACTGCTGACTTTGGTGCTCTGGACCCTGAAGTTATAATGATATGGCTGTCCCCTCCCATTGCCAATAAGGGGCTGGGTAGAGGGCAACTCCATAGCATTGTGACACGTGGTGGCCCAGATGAATTCAGAAAGCAGAACAGTACAGTATTACTTGTTGTTCAGAGAGAATACAGCGGTTACAAAAATACAGATAAAGGGCTGGGGAGATGGCACAGGAGGTTAAAGGCTCCTGCTTGCAAAACTTGATGGCCAAGATTTGATTCCCCCATACCCATGTAAAGCCAGATGCACAATGTAGTACATATGTGTAGTTTGTTTGCAGCAGCAAGTAAATAAATAAAACATTTATTTATTTATTTGAGACACACAGAGAGAATGGATGTGCCAGAACCTCTAGCCACTGCAAAGGAACTCCAGACACATACATCACCTTGTGCATATGGCTTATGTGGGTACTGGGGAATTGAACCTGGGTCCTTAGACTTTGCAGGCAAGTGCCTTAACCACTAAGCCATCTCTCTAGCCCTAAAACAGTTTTTAAAATGCATGGTGCTAGGCTGGGTATTGTGGCTCATGCCTTTAATCCTAGCACTAGCACTTGGGAGGCTGAGAGAGGATATCTGTGAATTTAAGGCCAGCCTGAAGCTACAGAGTGATGGTAAGCCTGGGCTATTGTAAGACCCTACCTCAAAAAAAAAAAAAAAAGAAAGGAAAAGAAAAGAAAGAAAGATGCAGCCAGGTGTAGTGGCACACACCTTTGATTCTAGCACTTGGGAGGCAGGTGTAGGAGGTTCTCTGTAGGTTTGAGGCCAGCCTGAGACTACATAGTGAACTCCAGGTCAGCTTGGGCTAGAGTAAGACTCTACCTGAGGAAAAAAAAAAAAAAAACAAGCCAGGCGTGGTGGGGCACACCTTTAATCCCAGCACTCAGGAGGCAGAGGTAGGAGGATCACTGTGAACTCAAGGCCACCCTGAGTGAATTTCGGGTCAGCCTGAGCTAGAGTGAGACCATACCTTGCAAAAAAAAGATTCTGGACCTGTGCTCACATGAAACTCCACCTCCCAGAAATGAGGGCCTGGAGTGGGTAGAGAGAGTTTCAGGAGGGGCTTCTAGCCCCAACAAGGCGGTACTATGGTACAGTCAGAGGGCAACTCACCCATCCTAGCTAAAGGCACAGAGAAGACACCTACCTGGTGGGTCCCAGGGCTGGAGGCTGCAATGTTTTGATTGGTGCAGGGCCTAGTGGGGAAGTGAGTTAACATCCTACATTTGCTTTCTTTTATCTTTTTATTTTTATTTATTATTTATTTATTTATTTTTGGTTTTTCAAGGTAGGGTCTCACTCTAGACCAGGCTGACCTGGAATTCACTATGTAGTCTCAGGGTGGCCTTGAACTCACAGTGATCCTCTTACCTCTGGTTCCCAAGTGCTGGAATTAAAGGTGTGTGTCATCACACCTGGCTTCATTCTTTCATTTATTTATTAAAAATCTTTGTTTTATTTTGTTTTTGAGAGAGACAGAAGGGCAGACAGAAAGAGAGAGAGAGAGAGAATGGGTGTACCAGGGCCTTCAGCCATTGCAAACACACTCCAGATGCATGTGCCTCTGGCTTATGTGGGTCCTGGGGAATCTAACTTGGGTCCTTTGGCTTCACAGGTACCTTAACTGCTAAGCCATCCCTCTAGTCCCAGAATTTGCTTTTCTACCATGTTCCCAGACACAGGGACCCCACTTTGAGAAGAATAACTTGATGCCTCCTTATAAATCTGAAATATTACTTTAAAGGCAAGGAAATAAATTGGGTGTGGTGGCACACATCTATAAGCCTGGCACTTGGGAGGCAGAAGGATCAGTAGTTCAAGATTATTTTTGGCTAGGTAGGGATTTTGAGGCTAGCCTAGTTTAGACACACTGTCTCTAGATAGAACAAATGATAGGTGATAGATAGGTAAAAACAAACAGGCAAAAATGCCAACATAAGGAAATTTAAAGAGGTCCACAGCTAAGCCAGGGGAGGGGCAGCCTGTGCCACATCCTTAAGGTGAGGGTTTCCTATGTTCAGATTCTTGACAGTAACCCCTGATGGCTGAGGTATGGTGAGGGACTGGATGCTATGTCAGAGGCTGAGGGCGGGGTGAGAGAGGATGGTAGAATGGCCAGGGTATGGCAGTGTGATATAGATAATTGAATCAATTCTAGCAATTTCTGGTCTGAAAAACGGACATATTGGTAGTAGACTGGGGGGGGAGGGTTGAGAAGGAGGAAGGAGTAAAAGGACCCCCAGGACTGCAGAATAATGTCATGTGCTTAAAGAAGAGGAAATAAGTGATGAACTTGATGGATAAAGTAGCTGTGTGTCCTGCCATGGCTGAAGAGGAGTCTGTTCTGAGGGAGGGAAAGAAGCCTCTTCTGTTTACCCTCTCCTTTCACCACTTCACACTGCCTTGTTGTGTTCAGGACACAACAAGCCTCTATCTTCTTCCTTCCCACAGGCCCCTCCTGCCCTGCCTGGTGTCTCCCTCACTTTGTCCCTTCTCTGGAGTGTGCCACCTCCCTGCAGATGGCCTGCGGATCTGTTGTTCTAGTTTATGTCTAGACCGAACCAGGAGGAGACAGACTGAGCAGAGAACCTGCTGGGATGTGAGGCTCATTAACTCAGCTAAAGCAGCACAGAAGGAATGAGGGTGCAGTGAGGCCCTCAAAAGATAAGGAGGGGCTAGGGCCTCTGGGCCAGAGCAGCCCCAGAGGAAAGAGACGATGACCCTTCAAAGGAGGTCACTTCAGGCACTCACCGCATCTGGAGAGACAGCCGCACTCCTGGGGAGCACAGCATCCTCACACTGCTGAGACTGGTGAGCACCCGACACGATGAGCCCATGGAGGGTGGCTCCCATCAGCGTCCCTGCCATTTCCATGGTCATCCCTGAGACACAGCATGCAAAGGTGATCCACAAGGGCTAGGTGCAGGATCCCAGGGACAGTGCCTCCCATTGGCCTCAGGCCTGCACTTACGGTATGCAGTGGCAGAGTCCCGTTCCCTGGGGCTGGGGGTGAGGATCATAGTGAGCGCCGTGTAAGGTACCTGGAAGAACTATGGTGGCCCAACAGAGCTTAGTATGGCCCCTACACTCACATTGATGAGTGTGGAAAGTCTCCCTATTTTGTCATGCTAAGGCCAGCCATCACCTTGTCCCACCCAGGCACCCAAGTGTCAATCTGGCACATCCCTATGGATCACCTAAAGGTCAGAGTTAAGAGTCTCAAAAGCAAGAGCCCTAAGCAGAGTCACCATAGCTGATGACAGGTTCCAGGCACTGATGACCAGGTAAGAGCAGTAGGTCTGTGGCCCCCAAAACCCTTACCACCAATAGTGACCACAGCCAGCAGTGGAGCTCACGAGAACCAAGCCCAGGAAGGGAGGCCTCCTGCTCACCGTAGCCAGGGCCTGGAACAGGCAGAAGAAGGTGGTGTACCAGAGGCCTCGCAGGCTGGTGAAGGGGGGCAGGAACCACAGGAAAAAGTAGGCCACAGCGATGAAGGGCATGCAGCCCAGAATCCTGCAAAAGCACAGCTGAGCTATAGTGTCTGCAGCACCAGGACTCGAAGGGCCTGACCGGGTTAGGGTTACCCTTACCCCTTCCCTGCCCCTTGAGAGGCCCTGGCCAAGGCTCTCACAGTGGAAGCTAAGGAGACAGGCAGAGCAGAGTAGTGGAAGGGGCATTCACTGCTGGGGTACTTGGTACTTTGTGACACCTGTATTTTGATACTGGAGGGCTACAAGCATCACTGGGTGGTAGACCACTTGGGTCGTGTGCATAAAGGCCCTGAGTTCAGGCTCAGCACTGCCTTCCCCTGCAACACTAAGGGCAGAGGAACCAGCACAAGGAAGTTGTAGTCCTCTGAGACCTGCAATGGCCTCTAGCCCAGACTGACCACACTGACTCACAGGCTAGACCTTGGGAGTCCTGGGGGCTTCATAGCCTCGTCTCAATGGCTGAGAGTCCCTGAGAGTGTTCTGAGCTATTGCATGACACAATTGACCCTAGCAATACTGTCCAGGCTTAACTCCTAACTGTCCATACAGGGTGTCCATTAAGGAGCTGGAGGAATGGCTTAGTGATTAAGTCATTTGCCTACAAAGCCAAAGGACCCAGGTTTGATTCCCCAGAACCCACATAAGCCAGATGCATAAAGTACAGCATGCATCTAGAGTTGCTTTGCAGTTACTGGAGGCCCTGGCACTCCCATTCTCTTTCTCTCTCTCTTTGCCTCTTTCTTTCTGTCAAATAAACAAACAAATTATATGTATATATATGAAGCAGATTATGGGGCTGGAGAGATTGCTCAGTGGTTAAGGCACTTGCCTGGAAGCCTAAGGACCCATGTTCTACTCTTCAGATCCCATGTTAGCCAGACGCACAAAGGTGAGGCAAGTGCAAGGTTGCATGTGCCCACTAGGTGGCGCCAGCGTCTGGAGTTCGATTTCAGTGACTGAGGCCCTGGCATGCCAATTCTGTCTTTCCTCTCTGTCTCTCTCTCTCTCTGAAAAGAAAAATAAAAAAATAAAAATAAATCAATAAAAAAGAAGCAGGTTATGAGTTAAAGAGATTGCTTAGTTGTTAAGGTGCTTGCCTTGGAAGCCTAAGGGCCCAGGTTTGATTCCCCAGTACCCACATGAGCCAGATGCACAAGGATGCACATGTGTCTGGAGTTTGTTTATAGTGGCTGTAGGCCCTGGTATGCCCATTCTCTCCACCTGACTCTCTCAAATAAATAAAAAAGAATATTCCTAGAAATCCATAGTAATTACCCTTTAAAAAGGTTTTTTTTAGAGGTCTGGAGAAATGACTTAGTGGTTAAGGTGCTTGACTGTGAAGTCTAAGAACCCAGGACTGGTTCGATTCCCCAGTACCCAGGTAAGCCAGAGGCCCTGGTGTACCCATTCTATCACAATGTGCCTCTTCCTCCCTCTCTCCCTCTCTCTGTTTTTCTCTCTCTCTTTCTATCTCTCTCTTCCTCAATCTCTATCTTAAATATTTTTTTTGAAAGAAGCAGGTTATGCTGCACATGGTGGCACATGCCTTTAATCCTAGCACTAGGGAGACAGAGGTAGGAGGATTGTCATGAGGCCACCCTGAGATTACATAGTGATTTTCAGGTTAGCCTGGGCTAGAATGAGACCCTACCTAAAAAAAAAAATAAAAAAAAAACAGAACTGGGCATAATCCCAGCACTTGGGGGATAGAGGTAGGAGAATCTCCATGAGTAAGGCCATCCTGAAACTACATAATGAATTCCAGGCCAGCCTGGGCTAGAGTGAGACCCTACCTTGAAAAACCAAAAAAGGAAGAAAGAAAGAGGTTATAACAAGCTGACATCAGGCTCAAGGTGGGTCTTAAGCACCAGGAGGCTGCTCACCAGGGTCTGAGCTGGCCAGACCCAGTCCTCCTGCTTCTGTTGATGAGGAAGCCAGCAACAGGGTCAGCAACTGCCCCAGACACCTTCCCTCCAAACAAGGCAAGTGACACTTGTGCAGCAGGGATCTGAAATGGACAGGGAGGAGGAGAGCACAGTTAAGGCCACAGAAGAGTCAGAGAGGTGACTTAGGGTGACAGAGGTAGACATCTGGGTTCACAATAAAAATGTTTCACTGATTTTTCTGACTGCATGAACAATACACTCAACAGAGCACATTCCATAGCATGGATTCAGATCAGCACTGTGTGTGTACAACACGTGTGCTAGATGTGCATACATGTCTGGTGTATGAATGGTTTTTGTTAATAATAACAGCAACAACTTCTTTTATTTATGTATTTTTTTAAGTTCTTTCTGGTTTATTTTTATTTATTTATTTGAGAGTGACAGAGAAAGAGAGAGAAAGAGGCAGATAGAGAGAGAGAATGGGTGCGCTGGGGCCTCCAGCCACTGCAAACGAACTCCAGACGCGTGCGCCCCCTTGTGCATCTGGCTAACGTGGGACCTGGGGGACCGAGCCTCGAACCGGGGTCCTTAGGCTTCACAGGCAAGCGCTTAACTGCTAAGCCATCTCTCCAGCCCATGATGTATGAATGTTTGTAGATATGCACATCCAGTGTGCATGATGACGTCACTGGGGTCAAAAGCATGCATAGCCTGGCTTTTTACATGGGTACTGGGATCTGAACTTAGGTTTTCATGCTTTTGCAGTTCTCACTCATTGAGACAAGCTCTAACTCTCCAGCTCTAGCCCGTAAAACTGATTTCTGGGGGCTGGGGAGATGACGCAGCAGCTAAAGGTGCTGCCCTTGGCTCAGCTACCTAGCACCCATGTAAAGCTCCTCAAGGGCCAGACTTGTTTGTAGCAGCCAGATTACCCGTCTCAAAGGTAGGACAGACAGCCTCTGACCTCTTCTCCACATGCTCTGGGCTGTGTGCACCCACATACATACATACACACATAAATAACTACTTTTTTTTTTTTTTTGGTTTTCGAGGTAGGGTCTCACTCTAGCTCAGGCTAACCTGGAACTCACAATGTAGTCTCAGGGTGGCCTCAAACTCATGGCAATCCTCCTACCTCTGCTTCCTGAATACTGTGATTAAACGTTTGTACCACCAAGCCCAGCTTCTGATTTTTTTTTTTTTTTTTTTTTGAGGTAGGGTCTTGCAGTAGTACAAGCTGACCTGGAATTCACTATGTAGTTTCAGGGTGGCCTCAAATTCACAGCAATCTTTCTACCTCTGCCTATCGAGTGCTGCGATTTAAGGTGTGCACCACGACCACTCCTGGCCTTTTTTTGTTGTTTGTTTGTTTTGGTTTTTCAAGTCAGACCGTCGTTCTAGCCCAGGCTGACGTGTAATTCACTATGTAGTCTCAGGGTGGCCTTGAACTCCCAGCAATCTTTCTACCTCTGCCTCCCCAGTGCTGGGATTAAAGGCGTGCACCACCACGCCCCACCATTCTTGCTTATCCTTTATCATCTATCATTCATCCTGCAGCTGACATTAAAAACTTACATAATTTTCTCCACACTTGTATTTTAATCATGTATAGCACATACCTATGTGCACACATATACAAAGTTTCTCTGTTTTCTTAAAATGGGATCTTTTAATATTTATTTATTTATTTTTTCGAGGTAGGGTCTCACTCTAGCCCAGGCTGACCTGAAATTCACTATGGAGTCTCAGGGTGGCCTCGAACTCATGGCATTCCTCCTACCTCTGCCCCCTGAGTGCTGGGATTAAAGGCGTGCGCCACCATGCCCGGTTTACTTATTTATTTTTGAGGCAGAGACTCACTGTAATCCAGGCTGCTCTATAATTCACTCTGTATCCCAGGCTGGCTTTGAACCCACAGAAATCCTCAGTCTTCCCAGTCTGGAATTAAAAGCATGTGCTTTACTGTAGCTTTTCTCTTGACAGTGCATCAGGAAATATCTCAAAGTCAATTGGTATAAAGTATTCTTTTGATGACTGTACCATAGTTTATTTTGTGGATACAGTACCATTCACTTATCTAGAACTGCTTATATCATTGAACATTTTCTTTTCTCTTCCTTCCTTTCTTCCTTCTTCCTTCCTTCCCTCTCCCTACTCTCTTTCTTTTTCATTCTTTCTTTCTTTGGATAGGTTCTCTGGTAGGTGGCCTTGGACTCACTGTGTAACTGAGACTGGCCTTAACTCTTCCTGCCTCTGCTTCCCAAGTGCTTGGACTATAGATGTGGACCACCACGATTTCTCATTTTCCCAGTATAAACAGGCTGCAATGATATCCCTGAAGACGTTGTCCTTCACAGCCTTCTTTGCTTGTTAAGCTTAAGTCAAAGAGCTGTCTACCAAGGCAAGAGTGGGCCCGTGGAGCACGTAGGGGAGAAGAAAGACCAGACATCGAAGAAGATGTGAGCAGGGGCCCTGGGCTACTGCCCACACTCACCTGTGCCACATCAAGTAGGAAGAGCTGCAGATAAAAGGCTGAGGCACTGGAGGCCACCTGGTTGGGGACTCCACCAATACCATAGCACACCTTCGTACAGAATGAGAGGCGACCAGCTCCGCTGTCCTGGGGGAGACACAGGAATTAGTCCCTACCCATGAGACACAAAACAGCTCCCTATACCCCTAAGACTTATGTAAGCATCCCATGTCTTGTTCCCTATGATAGTACGAAGCTTTTCTTGCAACTTTGCTTCATTTTGCCCCAAATAATCCTAGAAGAAAGTGAGAGATAATTAAAAACAGAGAGAGAGAAAGAGAAAGAGAAGAAAAAACAGGGTTGGAGAGATGCTTAGTGGTTAAGGTGCTTGCCTACAAAGCCAAAAGACCCAGGTCCCACTCCCCAGGACCCACTAAGCCAGATGTACAAGGGGCGCATGCATCTGGAGTTGTTTGCAGGACTGAAGGCCCTGGCATGCCCATTCCCTCTCCCCCCATACATAAATAAATAAAATACATTTTTAAAAAATAGGAAAGAAAAAACATTCTAAACTCTGGCCTCTGACCCTTTCCAGGGAATTTTTTTTTTTTTCTTGTATTTCCTCCAATGCTTCCTGCTAGAGCCAGCCTCTTTAATTTACAAAGTCAGCAACTGGGATGAGCTTTGAGTCCTTGAAAGAAATCTCTCTCTCTCTCTCTCTCTTTTTGTCTTTGCAGACCTTGTTTTCCTCATCTGTCAAATGCAGCATTCCTGCCACCTTCACAAGGTTGCTGTGATGGATAACTGAGAAGGTGGCCTCAATAACTGTTCAGTGTTCAGAGTTTCTATGAGCTACTTGGTGAGCCCCTGGCAGCCTGTAATAAGCTGTGGTGAGAACACTTACCCCTCAGACACCAGTAAGCATTTCAAACCAGAGCCTTTCTTCCTTCCTTCCTTCCTTCCTTCCTTTCTTTCTTTCTTTCTTTCTTTCTTTCTTTCTTTCTTTCTTTCTTTCTTTCTTTCTTTCTTTCTTTCTTCCTATTTCTTTCTTTCTTCCTTGACAGCACTGACACAATGTCAGGTATATAAGTGTGGAGTATGTATATAAATATCACAATCCCTAAGCCATGCAGTGGACTCCTAACTCAAATTTTCCTGCCTACTCACAGTCCCACATGGGTGCTTTGACAACAATCTAAGCATAACATGATCAGAAGACATCCAACTGCTAAACCAGCTCCTAACCCTGTTTGCCCCATTGTGTTAAATGACAGTTTGCTCATTAGGCCACAAACCTAGAAGCCATCCCTGGTTCCTCTTGAAGAGTTAATAATCTTCCCTGTAAACTAAAGGGAACTAAAGAGTTAATAGCTATCCCTAAAGCTTGAAGGCAATAAAGAAGTTTGACACCCTTCCCTGATTGAGGTACTTTCCTTAGCCTAGATGGCCTTGAAGGACCAGAGACCATCTGAGCATCCTCCCTTAGACATTCCTGGCTGAAGAAGCCTATTCTGAACAAGGACACAAACAGCTACAATTTTCTTATCAACTGCACCTGGTCCAGTCTGGTTTTCTTAGGATCCTCCTTATAAATTTACACCCCATGTAACATCTGCTGTTGTCTGGCTAAATATATATATTATGCTTATCAAAGTGTCCAGTAAGTACTTCTCTTAATGTTCATACCCTTATATTAATACTACTCTCACTTTTGGTAGAGAATCTTCTCCTTTCAGATGGCAGTGACCTTGGGACAACTCAGAAGGTATCATGGTGATGGAAAGAAATAACCACAGTGCTCAATACTACAATATCTCTATCACACCTTCCAAGGCTCAGGGTCTAATGTGGAAGAGGTGGCAGAAAGAATGTAAGAGCCGGGCTGGAGAGATGGCTTAGCGGTTAAGCGCTTGCCTGTGAAGCCTAAGGACCCTGGTTCGAGGCTCGGTTCCCCAGGTCCCACGTTAGCCAGATGCACAAGGGGGCGCACGCATCTGGAGTTCGTTTGCAGAGGCTGGAAGCCCTGGCGCGCCCATTCTCTCTCTCTCCCTCTATCTGTCTTTCTCTCTGTGTCTGTTGCTCTCAAATAATTAAATAAAAAAAAAAAAAAAAAAGAATATAAGAGCCAAAGGAAGGGCAGGACTCCATACAACATTCTCCCTCCAGACACAAAATGGCCTGGATATCCATGGCCTCACAAGTGCCTGACACTACCTACACAAGGCCATCATAAGAGGAGGAAAAGATCATGACATCAAAATGAAAAGAGAGACTGATTGAGATGGAGAGGGAGTATAATTGAGAATGGAGTTTCAAAGGGAAAAGTGCGGGGAGGGAGGGTACTACCACAAGGTATTTTTTATAATCATGGAAGTTGTTAATAAAAATTTGCAGCAAGCCGGGTGTGGTGGCGCATGCCTTTAATCCCAGCACTTGGGAGGCAGAGGTAGGCGGATTGCCATGAGTTCGAGGCCACCCTGAGATTACATAGTGAATTCCAGGTCAGCCTGGGCTAGACTGAGACCCTACCTCAAAAAGACCAAAAAAAATAATAATAATAAATAAATAAATAAATAAATAAATAAATAAATAAATAAAAAATTTGCAGCACTTGGGAGACAGAGGTAGGAGGATTGCTGTGAGTTCAAGGCCACCCTGAGACTCCATAGTGAATTCCAGATCAGCCTGGACTACAGTGAGACCCTACCTCAAAACAACAACAACAAAAATTTGGAAATAAATAAGTAGAAAAAAAAGTTTACACCCCAGCCTGGCTCACTGCTTCAGCCTTCATCGTGGGAAAGCTGAGGCCCCTTGCTGTTTTCTGTAAATAATAGTCTTGTCTGTAGAGATCAAATCCGGTGTTCTCTTTTGCTTTTCTCTTACACTTTCCGTACATTTCTGGTGCTGCCACTCGGATACCCTTCTGGGGCTTCTGGGCTGCATGTTCCCCCACCGCCACCTTCCTCTCTCCTGCCAATGTTTCACTGGCTCAGGAGTAGAAAACCTCACTGTGCTCATTACTCTGAACTGAACAACTGCCTGCGACCTGAAATCTTCAGTCCCTCCAGCTTGATACCTGGGGCTTCTTCCTTTTCTTCTTCTTTCACCTTCTCCCCCTGGACTTTTGAACTCCAGACTAGAGGCCTCTCGCCATGTGATCCACTGCATCCACACCCTCATCAAATTACAACTTCAGGACAAGGACAAGGTATTTGTTCTTGGTCTGTGGCGGAGAGCCCTGCCTCCGACCTTAGAAACTCTGGGAGTTTCTCACTTTCGGGCCATGGATGATTGGAGACTCTGGGAGCCTCCCATGTGTCCTTCCACCAGACACCCCAAGCTTTAGGAGTGTGAGGATGCTCCCTCCTAAACCTTGGGTTTTGTTTGCCCTCCCTAAGCCTGGACGTCCCTGGTGTTGGGACTGGCCACTCTAATCTTTGTCCTCTAAAATGGGCTCTAAATTATCTGTTCCAAAAAATACTCCTTTGGCATGTCTCAAGCCTAACTTAAAGGAGCTCAAACTTTCTGAGCTCCTGCCTGCCAAATTACTCCCACTCTCTATTCAAATTTGGCTATAATATTCCTTAGATAATGGCCACCACTGGCCTAAATTTGGTGCTTTTGATTTTAGTATTCTTATTGATCTTGATAACTTCCCCAGAAGACATGGTGAGTGGTCCGAGGTCCCCTCCTTCACGGCTTCTTTGTCTCGGTTCCCACCCTTCCCTTTGTACTTCTTGTTCTACCTTCCAAATTCTCCTCGGTCACCAAAACCCTCTAAAATCCTGTCCCTTCTAAAACTCTACCTCTCACACACAGTTCTGACTTCTGACTATGACTTTCCAGGGTCTCTCCCTCTCACTCCAAATTCAAGCCATCTCACTAAATCAAATTCAAACTCTACCCTTAAAAAAAAAAAAACTGCCCGGTGTGGTGGCGCACACCTTTAATCCTAGCACTGGGGACGCACAGGTAGGAGGATCACCAGGAGTTTGAGGTCACCCTGAGGCTACAGGGTGAATTTCAGGTCAGTCTGAGCTAGGGTGAGACCCTACCACGAAGAAAAAAACCCTCCTGTCTTTACTGGGCCTCTTTAACTTCTTCTACATATGGATATCTAATTTTTCTCTCCTTGCTAAAAGTTAAATTCACTAAACAATTTCTTGGGTTTTTCCTTTCTTTCCCTTTCCCCCCTTCTTTTCATTACAAGCCACACACACACACACACACACACACACACACACACACACACACACACAAACGTCAACTTAAAATTCAAACCACTGGCTGGTGCCCCGTTAAGATTAACTTGTCACCAATTTAAAGTATAACTAAGGGGACTGGGGAAATGGCTCAGCAGTTACAGCATTTGCCTATAAGCCTAAGGACCCAGGTTCAATTCCCCAAGAGCCATGTAAGCGATGCACAAGGGGGCACATGTGACTGGAATTCATATGCAGTGGCTAGAGGCCTTGGTGTGCCCATTCTCTTTTTCTATCTGTCTCTTTCTCTCTCATAAATAAGTAAAATATTAAATATATATATATATACATATATATACATATATATAAAAAACTAAAATCTTAAAAGGATGTCTCTCCATGTTTCATGTTGTCATGTCTAATGTTGGCTAACAAGGTCATGTCATGTATTCTATATTTCATGTAGTCTGTTCTTATGTATGACTACATTTATGATTATTAATTGTTCCAGTGCTTATGGTCATTAAATGTTCTGATACTCATATATTTTAAGATGATATTAAATTATTAAAGCCAAGTTTACAATATATTTGAAATACGGAACCTCTATGTTTTTGATAACATGCCTGTTCATACTTACTACAATAATAGATATATTTGTATACCAAATTCTAACCTTGCTTCTACAAAAAGAGATATCCGAAAAGACTTTATAAGGTAAAAGACTGTTGCTAGGTATGTCATTAAAAGGATATAAAAATGATATGAAAAGGTTATAAGACTTACACTGAAAAAGGTTTGGGTTGCCTATGATAAAATGGGTTAACTTAAAAGTTTTCATTCTTCATATTTTTTCTCAACTTAATTGTTCATATAGGTCAGATTTTAGTTTTTGTAATAAGTTGATAAATTTATTTATATTGTAATGTCTCAAATCAAAGTTAAATTGAGCTATACCTATATTTCCTACTGTTAAAACTCTGACTACGGGGCTGCAGGGATGGCTTAGTGGTTAAGGCGTTTGCCTGCAAAGCCAAAGGACCCACATAAGCCAGATGCACAAGGGGCACACACATCTGGAGTTCATTTACAGTAGCTGGAGGCCCTGGCATGCCCATTTGCTCTCTCTCTCACTCTTTCTCTGCTAAATAAATAAATATAAAATATTTAAAAATACAAATAATTTAAAAACTCTAATTACTAAAAAAACTAAATGTTTAAGATCAAGATTCACTTTTAAAATTTTTTTTAAAATTTCATTTATTTAAAAAAATTTTGTTTATTTTTATTTATTTATTTGAGAGCAACAGAGAGAGAAAGAGGCAGATGGAGAGAGAGAAAATGGGCGTGCCAGGGCCTCCAGCCATTGCAAATGAACTCCAGACACGTGCGCCCCTTGTGCATCTGGCTAACGTGGGTCCTGGAGAATTGAGCCTCGTACTGGGGTCTTTAGGCTTCACAGGAAAGTGCTTAACCGCTAAGCCATCTCTCCTGCCCCAAGATTCATTTTAATGAGTTTGTTTGTTTATTTAACCTCATCTAAATGTAACATAAAAACCAAAATATCAAATTAATATAACTGACCTTCTAAATATTAAAAAAGAAAGAGATAAGTCTATGGGGACTATTGACCTAGGAAAATGGGAAGACGGACAATCAGAATCCAGACAGTCTATTTCTAATTAACCACAGGGACAAAAAAATATATATATACATATATATATATGCAGAAGTTAGAAAAAAACTCAAATGGTCATATTAAAAGTCCTATGGTAAGAAAGTTCTCGTTGGTAGTCATGAGATGAACTGACTAAGGAAGATAAACTAGAGAGAAAACTTTAAATGTTAATAAGTATGTAGACGAAGGTATGAGTAAACTTAAACAGAAAGTTAAAGACAAAGTTGATTAAATCTTTTTAAAAATATTTTTTATTTCTTTATTTATTTGAGAGAGAGAGAGAGAGAGAGAGAGAGAATGAGCATGTCAGGGTCTCCAGCCACTGCTAACAAACTCCAGATGCATGCGCCCCTTGTACATCTGGCTTACGTGGGTCCTGAGAAATCAAACCGGGGTCCTTAGGCTTTGCAGGCAAACGCCTTAACTGCTAAGCCATTTCCCCAGGCATTTTTTTTTTCGAGGTAGGGTCTCACTAGCCCAGGCTGACCTGGAATTCACTATGTAGTCTCAGGGTAGCTTTGAACGCACGGTAATCCTCCTATCTCTGCCTCCCAAGTGTTGGGATTAAAGGCGTGCACCACCATGCCCAGCAAAGTTGATTAAATCTTAAAGTACTTGATCAGATTACAGACTCCTTGAGATACATAAAATGACTATTAACCTAGGGCTTATATCAGACTAATAAAGGATGGCTCTGACTGATAACAGGATGCTATAATGTTCAGGTGGTAAACTTAAAAACTTTAACTCATTGATCTGGTCATGATGATGGTTGTAAAAGACTGACTTAAAAGTTCTCAACCAAGTTTTCTATGTTCCTCTATTTGTCAACCTTTTATTATTTAATAAGATTATTATATCTTAAAAAAGATCCAAACAAAAAATGTTAACCGTAAGGTGGTTCCTGTCCTGTTCATGCTGGGTGATTTTCACTGAGATTATTGTTTAAGTCTTATAGAAGGTGATTCAGTCATTGTAACTTTGTTCTTAGGGAAACTAAAGAAACTAATTCTGTCCTAGAAAAGCCTGCAATATACAAACAATGTTAATATAGTTTGCGCAGGCCTTATATATTCTGCTATTCATAAATATTGCCTTGTGTTAAACTTAGAAAATGGTTCAATGATTAAAGGTAATTGATGAAAAAAATCACTTTATGTCTATCATAATGTCTCTAATGTATGTTAAAATCAGACTAATTTAGCTCAACACTGACCAGGTTTGGCCTTTTTTTTTTTTGGCTTTATTCTTAAGCTATGTATACTCAGTCTCAATCAAGGTTTTTACTTAAATAATTGTCTCATTTCTTGTATCTTAAGTTCATTGCTTATAGATATATTGATACTTAAGACATGTTCCCTGCTAGAGAAAGATGATCTTTAAATGGTGCTGTTCTGTTTCCAGTTTGTGGGGTAATTGGTTCCCACACAGGTATCTAAACTAATCAAAGATGTTACCAAATACAAATGCCAAAACTTTATGCTGACATGTTCTTCCTGTAGTTATAACTAATACACATTTTAAAAATAAGATGGGCCTACCTTATAAAAAGCTGCTTCTCAGCCTGCCATGGTGGCGCAGGCCTTTAATCCCAGCCCTCAGGAGGCAGAGGTAGGAGGATTGCCAAGAGTTGGAGGCCACCCTGAGACTCCATAGTGAATTCCAGGTCAGCCTAGGCAAGAGTGAGATCCTACCTCAGAAAAAAAAAAAAAGCTGTTTCTCTGTATTTCTCTTGCCTTAATTGGTTACACAGTTCAAACAATTCTCTATAATAAGGTGATAAATTTATAATATCATACCTCATATTATGATAAAAGAAAAGTTATAGGCCTCTGACACACAGTTATGTCTTGTACTGTAATAAACTTTCATGCTAATTATGTTCCATACTACATAGTCTTTTGTACTGACACTGTAGTTTTTGTACTGTTTCCAAGGCCATACTTTGTATTACAACTTCTGACCAGTACTAAAATTATCTTATGTTTTGTCTTAACTCCACAACTCAGCTGCAGATATCTCTCTATTAATTAACCCTTCACCTCCTTTCCAATCACCCTGTCAGTCAGAGCCTCCTCAGTGACGTCTCTGCTTTTACTTATGTTCCACTCTTGACTCAGTAGTCAGAGCTGGGGCATAGCTCAGTTGGTAGAGTGCTTGCCTCTCCAGTGGAGGGCATGATGGTGCTTCCTGTAATTCCAACACCACAGAGGTAGAGACAGGAGGATCAGTAAGTAATTTAAGGTCATCCTTGGCTACATAGTGGTGAGGCTAGCCTGGTGTCTAAAATAAAGCACCACACCAACCTGGCCGGGTGTGGTGGCTCACACCTGTGATCACAGCACTTAGGAGGCTGAGGTAAGATTCCTGACTTTGAGGCCAGACTGGACTACAGAGTGAATTTCAGGTCAGCCCGAGCTATAGTAAGACCCTGACTCAAAAAAAATTCATTAAAAAATAATTATATTCTGGGCTGGAGAGATGGTTTAGCAGTTAAGCGCTTGCCTGTGAAGCCTAAGGACCCCGGTTTGAGGCTCAATTCCCCAGGACCCACGTTAGCCAGATGCACAAGGGGGCACATGCATCTGGAGTTCATTTGCAGTGGCTGGAGGCCCTGGCATGCCCATTCTCTCTCTCTCTCTCTGCATCTTTGTCTGTCACTTTCAAATAAGTAAATAAACATAAAACAAAAAAATTTTAAAAAGAAAAATAATGATATTCCCTCACACCCTGTGGCTCTTACATTCTTTCTGTACTACCTGAGCCTTGGTGGGTGAGCTTTAAGTCTACTTCAGTGTTGTGCTCTCAGTAGATCTGAGATTTCTGCTTTGGTGTATCTTGAGTATCCTCAGTGTCTGTCTCCATCACCCTGGTGCAGGCATTGCCCCCATCCCACAATGATTGACTGCTGCTCTCACAACTCACAGCCCACAACTCTGTGGTTGAATACCAGCAATCCCAGTAAGGAGGGCCATAAGTGGAGTGCGGGTAGTGAGGAGGGAAATGATGGTACCAACACATGATGTGTCTGTACAAAGTTTCTACTTAACAATAATTTTAAAAAATAACTAAAACAATAGGGTCTGGCATGGTGGTACATGCCTTTAATCCTAGCACTCAGGAGGCTAAGGTAGGAGGATCACTCTGAGTTCCAGGCCAGCCTGAGACTACATAGTGAATTCCAGGTCAGCCTGGGCTACAGTGAAACACTACCTCAAAAAAAAAAAAAAAAAACAGTAAATAAGGGCTGGAGAGATGGCTTAGTGGTTAAGGCACTTGCCTGCAAAGCCAAAGGACTGTTTCCAGTACCCACATAAGCAGATGCACAAGGTGGTGCATGCATCTGGAGTTCATTTACAGTGGATGAAGACCCTGGCATGCCCATTCTCTCTCTCTTTCAAATAAATAAAATAAATAATAAAATAAGGGACTGGAGAGATAGCTAAGTGGTTAAGGCATTTGCCTGCAAAGCCTAATAACTTGAGTTTCCCAGTACCCATGTAAAGTCAAATGCAGAAAGTGGCACATGCATGTGGAGTTTGCAGTGGCTAAGTGGCTAGAGACTCTGGCATGCCCACTCCTGCCCCCCAGCTTTCTCTATTGCTGTCTTTCTTCTCTGTCTCTGTTTGCAAATTATAAATAAATAATTAGTTTTAAAAATTTGGGCTGGACATTGCCGAGGCCCTTGGTTTCCCACAAGGAATAGATGGTAAGACCCTATTGCTCCACATACTTGGGCTGCAAGGCCACTGAGAAATCCTGCTGAAACTGAGCTGATAACCTCCTCCATGTAAACCAGCTGACAGAAAGCTGGAAGAAGCCATTCTACATGTAGTTCAATGGGAGAAAGAGAAATCACCAGTGAAGACACTCAACAGTGGACACTGCAAGCCTTATAATTGGCCAGCCAGGCCAAATGAGCCAATAGGTGCAATAGTGGCACATCTGTCATGGTGGAAACAAACTGCCCTCAAATTGGACTGGAGGCCCACACCATGGGGGGGGGGTGGAGAATACATCCCTGATACTGAAAACTTAAAACAGGGGTAGTCATGAGCCCTGTGGGTGTAACATCTGCTGATGTCTGGATAAATTGATATATTATGCTTATCAAACTGCCCAGTAAGCATTTCTCTTAATATTCATACTCTTATATTAATGCTACTCTCACTTTGGGTAGAGAATCTTCTCTTTTCAGATGGCAGTGACCTTGGGATGACTCAGAAGGTATTGTAGTGCTGGAAAGAAGTGACTGGAGTACTGAGTAACATCTCGATCACACCTTCCAAAGCTCAGGGTCCATTGCAGAAGAGGTGGCGGAGAGAATGTAAGAGCCAAAGGAAGGGTAGGACTCCTTACAACATGCTCCTCCAGACACAAAATGGCCTGGATATCCATGACCTCACTGTGCCTGACACTACCTACACAAGACCATCATAAGAGGAGGAAAAGATCATGACATCAAAATAAGAGAGAGACTGATTGAGATGGGGAGGGGATATGATGGAGAATGGAATTTCAAAGGGGAAAGTGGGGGGAGAAGGATATTACCATAGGATATTTTTTATAATCATGGAAAATGTTAATAAAAATTAAGAAAAAAAAAGGGACTGGAGAGATGGCTTAGCAGTTATGGCATTTGCCTACAAGCCAAAGGGCCTCAGTTCAATTCCCCAGGACCCACGTAAGCCAGATGCACAAAGTGGCACATGCTTCTGGAGTCCATTTGCAGTGGTTGGAGGCCCTGGCACGTCCATTCTTTCTCTCTCTGTCTCTCTCTCCTCTCTCTCTGCCTCTTTCCCTCTCTCAAATAAATAAATAAATTTTAAAAATTTAAAAAAAAAAAAAAAAAACAAGCCAAAGGGCCCAGGTTTGATTCCCCAGTACCCACATAAAGCCATATGCACAAGGTGGTGTGCATGTGTCTGCAGTTCATTTGCAGTGGCTGTTCTCTCTTTCACTCTCAAATAAATAATTAAAAAAAAAAAAAGATGTATCTAGCTAGGCATGGTAGCGCACGCCATGAATTCCAGGTCACCCTGGGCTAGAGTGAAACCCTACCTTGAAGAAAACAAACAAAAATGTATCCTTTGAAGCAGTAAGTGTAAAGATGCGAGGATTCATTTTTCAGCCTTTGCTTGGGGACGGAAGTGGGGTAGAAGAGGATTACACGCTGCCTATTTCAGTATCTTGCAAACACCACAAACAGTCTGTTTGGAAGGAAAGGTCTTCCTAGATAAAAGTTTTATCACTCTCTACACACGTTTCCTACCCCTAAAAGAAAACCACACACTCCACAAATTCATTCTTTTTCTGACATTTGTGAACATTTACTTAACTTCTAGAAGAACTTAATAGGCAGAACCCTGCATGACTGAATTTATGTCCTATACAAAGTCTCTTTATTAAATGAATCTATCATGTTTTTAGAACTTAGAAGGACAACCAGAGAAAATCCAGCTCAAAGTGGGATACAATACAGCCTTGCGGTCTTCATCATGACAGTTTTGTCTACTTTGGTCATAAGCTTTTCACAGTCCGCTGAGTATGCTTCACAGACTAGCTGTGTGACCTCGGCCTGGTAGTTAGCCCACTGAACTTCCATTTCCAGATACACAGGATATATGTACTTCACAGGGTTGTTAGAATTAAACATTGGTGCTTCATGGGCAATGTTAGTTTTCTTTCTTGCCATTAATCTCACCCTAAATTTCCCCGCAAAGCGAGAATCCCCAGGGCTTGCCTGCGAAGCCTAAGGTCGAGGTTCGATTCCCCAGTACTCACATAAACTAGATGCACAAGGTAGCGCATGCTTCTGGAGTTCGTTTGCAGTGGCTAGAGGCCCTGGGGTGCCCATTCTCTCCCTCGTTCTCTCTCTCATAAATAAGTAAAAACTAATGTCTTTGTTTTAAAACAAGAGAGGCGGGCTGAGGTGATGGTCAACCGAAGCCCCAGAATGCCCCACTGTGGCGCTGAAACCAATCTTTAGCATGACTCCCTTTCTCTCCAGCACAGTCTCAGCAAGAGCCACAGCCCACCGCCCACAGGGGATGCAAAGGGAGCGAGTACCCTCACCTCACTTGTGGAGCACACTGCCAAGTCATCCCTGCAGACAGTCTCCTCATGAAACTCTTGCTGCCTGGGTGGCATCGGGTTTGAGAGAAAGGGGCTAAATGCACAGGATCTGCCTGAAGCGTCTCCGGTATCTAGATGCCTGCAGCGGGCTGGACAAGGACCCTAGCCTAGGATAAGGACATCAGAGACTGTCCTGACCCTACTGGCTAGGACTGAGGTTCCCGTCCTGTTCTCTCGGGGGTGCCCCACTACCCTTAGACACTCTCCACTCTGCCAAACTGGGGAAAACGGTGTCACAGCCGGCTGTGAAGCCCCCTGGGTCTGGGTCGGCAGGTGCCTCTCCGCCGCCCTGCTTCCCCGCCGCTCCTCACCGAGCTGGGCTCCCGCGGCCCGGGCTCCGGCTCCGGCTCCGGCTCCGGCTCCGCAGCGTGCGCCTCCGCCGCCCGCGCCCCTGCGCGCGAGGACGCCATCGCCGTGGCCGTGGCCGTGGCCGTGGCCCGCGCGGCCGGCTCCTCGCGGCGGGCGGGGCCCAGTGCTATCGCGGCGGGGCGGGCCGAGCCCCAGCCCCCGCCCCGCCAGCCCCAGGAACCCGCCCCGCCGCGCCCGAGAAACCCACAAACCGCGGTTTCTTTTCTCCAGGGAGGAACATGCCTGGGGGAGAAAAAAGCTGCCAAGAACCCCATTCTCTCCCTGGGCCAAGTGAGTAAGCAGAAACACTGTGGCTAAATCTCCAGGGGGCGGGGGAAACAAGCAGGTAAATTTACTTTTAAAATCAGGTGATAGAATTGACGTATTCACGCTGACAGTGTAGCTGAATAGGCTTTCACTACGCTAAAAGTTGATGCCTCAGATACACATGTTCTAGCCTCTGATATAGATAACTGCGGTATGGCTATGGAACCCAGTCCTGGCTTGTGAATGAGAACAGAGTAGTGGCTACAATATCCCAGAAAGGGCTTTGAGAGGAAAGAGGCCGGGCTGGAGGGATGCTTAGCGGATAAGGCATTTGCTAGCAAATCCAAAGTACTCAAGTTCGATTTCCCCAGTACCCGTGTAAAACCGGATGCACAATATGGTCCATGTTGTCTGGAGTTTTGTTGCAGTGGCTAAAGGCCCTGGTGCAACCATTCTCTCTCTCTTTCTCAAATAAAATAAATATTTTTTAAAGTAGGAGGCCACACTATATCCACTGGCAATACACCCCTAGACCTTAGTGCTAACAATACAAACTCTTACAATAAGAGCAATCTACATCTTAGGTTAAACAATTGCTTCTTAGGACACAGGCACAAGCTGCACTCCAGCAAAATGGAAAACTGTGCTGTAAATAACTCAAAGTGTGAAGACTTGCCAGACATGGGCATGGTGGCTCACGTCTTTAATTCCAGCACTTAGGAGGCAAAGGTAGAAAGAATGCCATGAGTTCAAGGCCACCCTGAGATGACATAGTGAATTCTAGATCAGCCTGAGCCGGAGTGAGACCCTAGCTAGAAAAACTTAAAAAAAAAAAGATGTGGGGCTGGAGAGATGGCTTAGCGGTTAAGCGCTTGCCTGTGAAGCCTAAGGACCCCGGTTCGAGGCTCGGTTCCCCAGGTCCCACGTTAGCCAGATGCACAGGGGGGCGCACGCGTCTGGAGTTCGTTTGCAGAGGCTGGAAGCCCTGGAGCGGCCATTCTCTCTCTCTCCCTCTATGCGTCTTTCTATCTGTGTCTGTAGCTCTCAAATAAATAAATAAAAAATGAACAAAAAAAATATTTAAAAAAAAAAGATGTGCACTGAAAAGACTTGTGTTCTTGCATTCTCCCACAAGGCAGGAGAAGATACTTACAGAAAGTGTAAGCATTTGTATTGGGATATATAAATGACTCTCACAACTTAAAAACAGAAAACTAATCCTTTTTATTTTTGAGAGCGGCAGAGAGAGAATGGGCTCTGTGACCGAGCTCCAGATGTCGGCGCCCCATGTGCAACACTGCATGCTTGCGTCACTACTCACTACTACACATGGCTATTTTATAATCATGGAAAATGTTAATAAAAATTAAAAAAAAAATCCCATGGTAATTCCCTCCCTCCCCCTTGACACTTTCCCCTTTGAAATTCCATTCTACTTCATATTACCTCCCCATCTCAATCATTGTACTTACATATATAGAATATCAACCTATTAAGTACCCTCCTCCCTTCCTTTCTCTTTCCTTTATGTCTCCTTTTTAACTTACTGGCCTCTGCTACTAAGTATTTTCCTTCTCACGCAGAAGCCCAATCATCTGTAGCTAGGATCCACATATGAGAGAGAACATGTGGTGTTTGGCTTTCTGGGCCTGGGTTACCTCACATAGTATAATCCTTTCAAGATCCATCCATTTTTCTGCAAATTTCATAACTTCATTTTTTTTTTACTGCTGAGTAGAACTCCATTGTATAAATGTGCCACATCTTCATTATCCACTCATCAGTTGAGGGACATCTAGGCTGGTTCCATTTCCCAACTATTATAAATTGAGCAGCAATAAACATGGTTGAGCACGTACTTCTAAGGATATGAGATGAGTCCTTTGGATATATGCCTAGGAGTGCTATAGCTGGGTCATATGGTTGATCAATCTCTAGCTGTTTTAGGAACCTCCACACTGTTTTCCACAATGGCTGGACCAAATTGCATTCCCACCAGCAGTGTAGAGGGGTTCCTGTTTTTCCACATCCCCGCCAACATTTATAATCATTTGTTTTCATGATGGTGGCCAATCTGACAGGAGTGAGATAGAATCTCAATGTAGTTTTAATCTGCATTTCCCTGATGACTAGTGACGTAGAACATTTTTTTAGGCGCTTATATGCCATTTGTATTTCTTCCTTTGAGAATGCTCTATTTAGCTCCATAGACCCCCCCCCCTTTTTTTTTTTTTTTGGTTTTTTGAGGTAGGGTCTCACTCTAGCCCAGGCTGACCTGAAATTCAGGATGGAGTCTCAGGGTGGCCTCGAACTCATGGTGATCCTCCTACCTCAGCCTCCCGAGTGCTGGGATTAAAGGCGTGAGCCACCATGCCCGGCAATGGCCCATTTTTTGATTGGCTTGTTTGATTCCTTATTATTTAACTTTTTGAGTTCTTTGTATATCCTACATATTAATTCTCTATCAGATATATGGCTGGCGAAGATTTTTTCCCATTCTGTAGGTTGCCTCTTTGCTTTTTTCACTGTGTCCTTTGCAGTGCAAAATCTTTGTAATTTCATGAGGTCCCAGTGATTAATCTGTGGTTTTATTGCCTGAGCAATTGGGGTGGTATTCAGAAAGTCTTTGCCAAGACCAATATGTTGAAGGGTTTCCCCTACTTTTGCCTCTAGCAGTTTCAGAGTTTCAGGTCTGATGTTAAGGTCTTCAATCCATTTGGACTTAATTCTTGTGCATGGAGAGAGAGAAGAATCTATTTTCATCCTTCTGCAGATATATATCCAGTTTTCCCAACACCATTTGCTGAAGAGGCTGTCTTTTCTCCCATGAGTTTTTTGGGCATTTTTATCGAATATCAGGTGGCTATAGCTACTTGAGCTTACATCTGGGTCCTCTATTCTGTTCCACTGATCTATATGTCTGTTTTTGTGCCAGTACCATGCTGATTTTGTTACTATGGCTCTGTAGTATAGGTTAAAATCAGGTATGGGGGCTGGAGAGATGGCTTAGCGGTTAAGCGCTTGCCTGTGAAGCCTAAGGACCCCGGTTCGAGGCTCGGTTCCCCAGGTCCCACGTTAGCCAGATGCACAGGGGGGCGCACGCGTCTGGAGTTTGTTTGCAGAGGCTGGAAGCCCTGGCGCGCCCATTCTCTCTCTCTCCCTCTATCTGTCTTTCTCTCTGTGTCTGTCACTCTCAAATAAATAAATAAATAAATAAATATTAAAAAAAAAAAATCAGGTATGGTGATACCACCAGCCTCTTTTTTGTTGCTCAGTATTATTTTAGATATTCGAGGTTTTTTGTGATTCCAAATGAATTTTTGGATTGTCTTTTCTATTTCCATGAAGAAAGCCTTTGGAATTTTGACAGGGATTGCATTAAATGTGTAGATTGCTTTAGGTAAGATTGCCATTTTCACAATATTGATTCTTCCAATCCAGGAACAAGGGATGTTTCTCCACTTTCTAGTGTCTTCTGCAATTTCTCGCTTGAGTGTTTTAAAGTTCTCATTGCAGAGATTCTTTACTTCCTTGGTTAGGTTTATTCCAAGGTACTTTATTTTTTTTGATGCAATTGTGAATGGGAGTGATTCTCTGATTTCATCCTCTGTGTGTTTGTTGTTAGCATATATGAAAGGTACTGATTTCTCTGTATTTATTTTGTATCCTGCTACATGGCTGTAGGTTTTGATCAGCTCTAACAGCTTGCTAGTAGAGTCTTTAGGGTCCTTTATATATAGAACCATGTCATCTGCAAATAATGATAACTTGATCTCTTCCTTTCCAATTGGTATCCCTTTTATGTGTGTCTCTTGCCTTATTGTTATGGCTAAGACTTCCAGAACTATATTAAATAAAAGTGGGGAGAGTGGACACCCTTGTCTTGTTCCTGATTTTAGTGGAAAAGCTTCCAGTTTTTCCCCATTTAGTAATATGTTGGCTGTAGGCTTGTCATAAATAGCCTTTATTATATTGAGATATGTTCCTTCTATTCCCAGTCTCTGTAGGACTTTTATCATGAAGGGATGTTGGATTTTATCAAATGCTTTCTCTGCATCTAATGAGATGATCATGTGATTTTTGTCCTTCAACCCGTTTATGTAATGTATTACATTTATAGATTTGCATATCTTGAACCATCCCTGCATCTCTGGGATAAAGCCTACTTGGTCAGGGTGAATGATCTTTTTGATATACTCTTGTATTCTGTTTGCCAATATTTTGTTGAGAATTTTTGCATCTATGTTCATGAGGGAGATTGGTCTGTAATTTTCTTTTTTTGTTCTATCTTTGCCTGGTTTTGGTATCAGGGTGATGCTGGCCTCATAGAAGGAGTTTGGTAGAATTCCTTCTTTTTCTATTTCCTGGAAAAGCTTAAGAAGCAATGGTGTTAGCTCTTCCTTATAAGTCTGGTAAAATTCAGCAGTGAATCCATCTGGGCCTGGGCTTTTTTTAGTTGGGAGATTTTTGATAACTGTTGGGATCTCCATATTTGTTATAGGTCTATTTAAGTGATTAATCTCATCTTGATTTAATTTAGGTAGGTCATATAAATCATCCATTTCTTTTTTTCTAGGTTTTTTGGTTTTTTTTTTTGAGGTAGGGTCTCACTCTGGCCCAGGCTGATCTGGAATTAACTCTGTAGTCTCAGGGTGGCCTTGAACTCATGGCAATCCTCCTACCTCTGCCTCCCAAGTGCTGGGATTAAAGGCATGCACCACCATGCCCGGCTAAATCATCCATTTCTTTCAGATTTTCATACTTTGTGGAATATATGCTTTGATAGTATGTCCCTATGATTTTTTGAATTTCTCTGGAATCTGTTGTGATGTTACCTTGTTCATCTCTGACTTTACTAATTTGTGTGTCTTCTCTTTCTTTTGATCAGATTTGCTAAGGGTTTATCAATCTTGTTTATCCTTTCAAAGAGCCAACTCTTTGTTTCGTTCATTTTTTGGATATTTTTTTGTTTCCATTTCATTAATTTCTGCCCAAATCTTTATTATTTCTTCCCATCTACTGATTTTTGGTTTGCCTCGTTCTTCTTTTTCCAAGGCTTTAAGGTGAAGCATTAGGTCGTTTACTTGCGACCTTTCTAATTTCTTAATATAGGCACTTAAGGCTATATATTTACCTCTTAGAACTGCCTTCATTGTGTCCCAGAGATTTTGATATGTTGTGTTCTCATTATCGTTTGACTCTATAAATTTTTTGATTTCCTTCTTGATTTCTTCATTGACCCATTCATCATTTAGTAGTGTATTGTTTAGTTTCCATGATTTTGTGTATACTCTATAGCCTTTCTTGCTACTGATTTGTAGTTTAATTCCATTGTGGTCAGATAGAATGCAAGGAATTATTTCAATTTTCCTGAATTTGTTAAGATTTGCTTTGTGTCCTAATATATGGTCTATTTTATAGAATGTTCCATGTGCTGCTGAAAAGAATGTATATTCTGCAGCCTTTGGATGAAATGTCCTGTATATATCTGTTAGGTCCATTCCTTCTATGACCTCATTTAGTCCAGATGCCTCTCTGTTTATTTTTTCCCGGGATAACCTGTCAATTGATGAGAGTGGGGTGTTAAAGTCACCCACCACCACTGTGTTTGGTGTTATCTGTGAACTTAGTTCTAATAGTGTTTGTTTGACGAATTTGGAGCCCCCATATTAGGTGCATATATGTTTAGGATTGTAATGTCCTCCTGTTGGAGTGTGCCCTTAATCAATATAAAGTGACCATCCTTATCTTTCTTGACTAACGTTGGACTGAAGTCTACCTTGTCAGATATTAGGATAGCAACCCCTGCTTGTTTTCTAGGCCCATTTGCTTGAAACACTGTCTTCCAACCTTTCACCCTAAGATAATGTCAATCCTTTGTAGAAAGGTGAGTTTCTTGGAGACAACAAATTGTAGGATCCTGCTTTTTAACCCATTCTGCAAACCTATGTCTTTTTGTTGGGGCATTGAGGCCATTGATATTAAGAGATATTGTTGAAAGGTATGTATTTATGTTTGCCATTTTTGTATGTGTGTGTGTGGTTCCGGTTCTATCTGTGCTCTCTTGTGTTAACTAGTATTTGAGTATTGCTTGTTTTTTTCTAGGTTCCTTATATGTGTGCTTTTCCTTTTCTTCAACATGGAGGATTCTATCAAGTATTTTCTGTAGAGCTGGTTTTGTCTTCAAATATTCTTTTAACCTGCTTTTGTCATGGAATGTCCTTATTTCTCCATCTATTTGAATGGATAACTTTGCAGGATAAAGTAACCTTGGTTGACAGTTGTTATCTTTCAGAACTTGGAATACATCACTCCAAGCCCTTATGGCTTTAAAAGTTTGTGTTGAATAATCTGCTGTAATCCTGATGGGCTTGCTTTTGTAGGTAACTTGATTTTTCTCTCTATGTGCTTTCAATATTTTTTCTTTGGTGTGTGTGTTTGGAAGTTTGATTATAATATGGCGAGTAGAGGTTCTTTCCAGGTTTTTTTGTGGCTGGGGTTCTAAAGGCTTCCTGTATCTGCATTGGCACCTCTTTCCCAATTTGGGGGAAATTTTCTTCTATGATTTTGTTGAAGACGCCTACTATGCCTTTGGAGTGGAATTCTTCTCCTTCTACTATGCCCTGAATTCTTATATTGGATCTTTTCATAGTGTCCCGAAAATCTTGAAATTCCCACTCATACTTTTCTATAAGTTTGTCTTTCTCTTTGTTGGACTGTATTAGGTCTGCCACCTGGTCTTCTAGCTTAGATATTCTGTCCTCTCCCTCATCCATCCTACTGGTGAGATTTTCTACAGAGTTTTTTATTTCATTAACTGTGTTCTTCATTGCTAGTAATTCTGACTGGTTTTTCTTTATTATTTCTATTTCCTTATTTATGTCTTATATTGCCTTCTTTTTTTTTAATGGGAAACCAGCTCACATTTAATTGTGATATTTTAAAATTGTACAAGTTTTTGACATCAGACTTCCCACCTTCTATTTAGTCTTTAAAATGACAGGTAAACATCATCAATCACAGGTTAATGGGTTTAATAAGTTTATCCCCCTTCAGTTCCTATTTGCAGTACCCAATATTCCTTTGAAATACCAATCAGACCCAGCAGTGGCCAACAGTAAATTTTCATCTTCCAGAGTTGAAAAGTTCAGATTCTCCAAGCATTCTGTATTCCAGTGGCACTTGTCCAGAATTGGTATCTCCCCTAGCTGGGGAATTTTAAATGTATCAGTGAAAAAAAAGCTTTTTCCCTTCAAGGGGAGAAAGAAAATTATTCCTCAGCAGCCAGCCAATCTGGCTGTGAGATCTGTCCTGTCCCATCTCTTCAGGCTCTCTCTCTCTCTCTCTCTTTTTTTTTTTCTTCTTTTTGCAATAGAACAAGAGACCAAAACCTAACCTGAGTTACAAGAAACAAGACAGTGATGGCTAGTAAGGGAGTCAGCAGGAGTAACTGAGATACTCCTTCACCTCCCACATCCAATGTATGTGCTTCACAGAAAAACAATAACAACAAATTCACAAAATACAACAGTTAGGATTACAAAACCCATTCATCCGAGGGTGCTGGAAGGCAGCAAAGAGAGGTGGAAGGGTAATGGCACAGGGAGAAAAACCAATTCTTCAAATCTGTCCAGGCACAGGGGCTGGTAAATGCTAGAAAAAAGCTGGAAAACCTGTGGTCTTTTCAGACTCATGGTGGTGGTAAAACTCCACATACTGGGTCAGGACGATCCTGCCTTATGTGCACCAGAGACAAAGATTCCAATTCCTCAAAGAGAAGGGGATATGCAGAGGGCCTTAGCAGTGGGTCCCACCTTCCCTGGTAGGGAAGGAGAACAGGAAAAAGAGCTGCCACAGCCTCCATCCAATCCCACGATCTCCTTTGGACAGCAGGAAACTCAGCGGCCTGCAGCAGCCTTCAGTTTGGCAGGAGATGGATGCAGTGAGGGGAGCTTCTCTGTGGAGGTTGAGCTGCTTAGGGCTGACTGCAGGTAGACTGTCTTGTGGAATAGTCTGTTGCTTAAGAAGACCACCAAGGAGAAGAGGCGCAGCTGGAAAAGGTATGCTTTCCCAGGAGTCTTTGCTTCATTGGCGCTGATGATGAATAAAGGAAACAGGACAGAGAAGAGGCAGCCACTGATGGTGTAGGAGTACTGCATTGCTGTGAGGAGCGCCAAGGGCAAGCCAAATCCAAAGTAATAAGGCCAATTCCTTTCTATGTTTGACAATCGCTGGTGCATTTCAATTCCTTTATTGAACCAATGATACTCAAAGCAGTACAGTGAGTAAAGAAGTGACATATGCAGCAGACTAACCAGCTGGCCAACGAGATGGATGGGGAAGAGACTCACAAACATCCCCTGGATAAGGAAAAGAGCCTGTAGCAGAGGGTTGAAGAGCATGTCAGCAATTATTTTGCTGACACTGGGGAATGGATGAGGCTTCCTCCCTGATACCTCAAATGCCAGGTCAGCTATATCCTGAAACCAAATGGCATTCACAACTTTGCTAAGCACAAACAGGGGGAGCACCCAAAGAGCACTGAAAATGGAGGTGAGAAGAATTACAGCCACGACCAGACATCTCCATGGAGCGATGGGTCACCAATGATCCGGGCTGTTACTGACTGAAGCGCAGGAATAAACACTCGGTAAAACAAGAGGAGACTGAACCAGAATACTCCACCATTCCAAGCACAACACTGGAAAATTCGACTAACAATGTGTGGCTCACCTGCCAAGGTCCTGGAGAAAGGTTTTAACACTGTCCGCCATCTCCTCATCGCGCAGACTATCAATTACTCAGAGAGGGAAGTACCCCTGAAGTTCTCATCATGAAGACCCCGCAGCCCCGCTGGGCCGCTGCCGCTCAACCCCCGCGGCCCTGCTCGGCAGCTCTGCGCCAGCTGCCCGCTCTGCCCCGGCACTCCAAGGGGCCGGGGCTATGCCCGCACTCGCCTTCTTTATTTCATTAAATTGGTGTCCTGCATCTTCTTTGATTCCTTTGATTTCCTCTTTGATTTCTTTTTTGATTCTTTTGATTTGTTCTTTGACCTCTTTGAACATATTTACAATCATTCTTTTGAACTCTTTCTCAGGCATTTCCTCTAACTCGTTCTTACTGGAGGACATTTCTGATGCATTAATACTTTTAGGTGGATTTATATCATCTTGATTTTTAGTGTTTCTGATGTTATAATGTATATATTTTTGCATCTTGGATTAAGTTAAAGCTTGGATTTTTCTAGCTAGCTGGGTATTCTTAGCTGTATCAATTGATTTGATGTTACATTTTCAGGGTAGGAGCTTAAGGTGTTAGGTGTGGCTCTTAAGACTCTCAGAGTATCTACAAAGGTGTTCCTAGGGGTTGAGTTTCCCTGCTATGGGAGTATTCAAGCAGGCTGAGTGGAATAAAATACAGGTAGATTCTAAAATTTAACTAAACACTGTACACATTCAATCAAAAACAGTCCCAAGTATGTATGCAAGAGTAGTTATTATAACGACCAGATCCTCTATCAACAAAGAGGTTAAGATTTCTGGTCTGTTGAGGGATCCAAGTCCGCTTGCGACCAAGTGAGATCCTTCCCTGGTGCAATCCCAGTTACCTTGGATGATTTTGGTCTCAGTCAAGTTGCTGCCTGGGTCATCGGGCTTCTGTTCTGATTTCTGGAGCTGGGCACTGGCTTTTACTGCGGGGCAAACCGAGCCTGGCAACTGTGGCCCTGCAGATCAGCACCCCTGCTGCTGCTAAAGCTGCTGCTGCTGGGCCCACCGCTGCTGCTTCTTCTGCTGCTGTAGCTGCCACTGCTGGAGCCACCACTGCTGCTGAAGCTGCTGCTGCCGCTCCTGGGTCTGCTGCTGTTGGGTCTGCCGCTGCTGCTGCTACTGGATCTGCTACTGCTGGGGCCGCTGTTACCAGTGCCGGAGCCACTGATGTTGCTGAACTCTGCTCCTGCTTGGGTCCCGCTATTGGCTCAAGTTGGCGTGGCCGGTCCCGGGACTGCTGCTCTGTTCGCTGGAGGGGCTCAGGCGGTGGGGGAGGGGAGGGAGCCACAGCTGCTCTGGTTCTCTCGCTGCTCCATGTGTTCTTCTACCTCGCGGTCTGCTCCTCCGTTGCTCACTGCCGCTCTCCCTTCACGTTTCCTGAGTTGCGGAGAGCACTGGTGTGAGGGGAAGCTCCCGCACCTGGCTTTTCCTGAGGCTGGAGCCGAGCCTGGCCGCCGCGGTTGGCAGAGCTGCCAGGGCCGCTTTTGCCAGCCTGTGCTGGCTCTGGATGCTTGGATCTCTTCTACTTCTCCACTGCCTCTTCAATTTCCTATACACCTCACCTTTTAGTAAAAGTGTGTATTTTGCTGAGCTTTTTTGGTCTTTTTTCTCCCCTAGGCTGCTTTGGCGTGGTACCTATGCCGCTATCTATAAATAATTTTTTTTTTAATGCTTGTTATTGCTGATGACAGTTCTCTGTTAGAACCTCTCCTTGGAAAATCCAAAAAGTAGGCTTTTAAGTACCTCAGAAACACTCATGAGCAGCCCTACATAAAAATACAGAAAATCAGGCCAGGCATGGTGGCACATGCCTTTAATCCCAGCCCTTGGGATGCAGAGGTTGGAGGGTCACCATTAGTTCACGGCCAACCTAAGACTACACAGTAAATTCCAGGTCAGCCTGGGCTACAGAGACCCTACCTTGAAAACAACAAACAAAATACAGAAAATCAAACATTGGTTATAATTATGCAAATAAAAATGCTTCATGATAGGCCTATATGAAACATTTTCTTGCAGAATCCTGAACATGTTAACAACCATCATAAGTTATTTTCTGTATCTGAAAGGTAAGTTCACTGATTTTTTAATTCTCTTTTTTGGTAAAAAATGTCATTACTTCTGTTTCACTAGAGGGCTCAACACTGTCATGTAAATGTTACTGAGAAAAAATATTTATTTTCCTTTATATACCTACTCATTTCTCAGGTAAAATACAAAATGAGGGGCTGGAGGGATGGCTTAGCAGTTAAGGCATTTGCCTGCAAAGCCAAAGGATCCTGGTTCAATTCTCCAGGACCCACATAAGGCAGATGCACAAGAGGGCACGTGCTTCTGGAGTTCCTTTGCAGTGGCTGAAGGCCCTAGCATGTCCATTCTCTCCCTCTCTGTGTCACTTTCTCTGTATCAAATAAATAAATAAATCATATATTAGGAACAAAAGGAACAGACTTTTCTTAGACCTTTCACTCTTAATTAAAAAAAGGTACTGCTGGGTGTGGTGGTGCACACCTTTAACCCCAGCACTTGGGAGGCAAAGGTAGAAGGATCACTGTGAGTACAAGGCCACCCTGAGACTACATAGTGAATTCCAGGTCAGCCTGGGTGAGAGCTAGACCCTACCATTAAAAAAATAATAAAATTAAATTAAAAAGGTCCTGGCATGTGGAAAGCCTCCTTAGAAAGCAAAAGGAAAGGGTAAGCCAGGACTTCTAATTCTGAGTAGTTTTCTTTTGTTAGTCCTGAGCCTTGAGTAAAAACTTCAAACATTCCAACCCTGTCTCACTGTGTTGCAAAAGACAAGGCACAAGTATGATATTAGTGCAGGCTAAAAGGGAACAGCTTGAGTACACTGTGGGTATGAGGCAAAGCTGAGAGGTGTAGTAGCTGCACTTCAATGGACTTTTCTACTGTCCATAGTGAAGCACACAGGATTTACTTCCACAGAGCAGAGGAAAAGACAGAATTTTATGAGCAGTGTTATTTTTACATCTCCACCAGTCACTCAAGATTATAACTACAGTTGTCACCCATTTCAGATACAATGAATCAGAATGTGGGAGCATAGGTTGATCTTGGACTCATGGAAGTCCTCCTGCTGGGATTTTAGGTATGCATTATCAAGCTTTCCCAGGAATAGAAATTTTCAAGATTCCCAAGTGACTATTGTACTAAGGCTTGCACATCATGAACTATTAGATGTTTTGGTCCTAGAGGCCTCTAGGGGTCCCTGAGACCCTTTCAGGAAGTCTGCAATGTCAAAACTTGTTCAATTACATAATGTATTCTTTTTCCTTTTCAGTAATGTATAATGGTATAAAGCTATTTTCAGAAAAAGAAGCAAAATGCTACTTGTCGCACTAGATCTTTTGCACTGGAAGTTAGTATTTTTAAGAGACAGGGTCTGGCTAGAAGTTCAGGCTAGCCAGAACTTCTAGGCTCAAGTGATCCTCCCATTTAAGCTTCTTATAGCTGCAAATACAATCCTACAAACACTGTACACTGGTTAGAAGTTGGCCTTCAACTCACTGAAGTAATTTTTACATAAGTAAATATTTGAAAACAGATCTTTTTTTAAAAGCAAGCCACAGACTTTTTTTTTATTATATATATATTTATTATTTATTTATTTATTTGAGAGCGACAGACACAGAGAGAAAGACAGATAGAGGGGGAGAGAGAGAGAATGGGTGCGCCAGGGCTTCCAGCCTCTGCAAACAAACTCCAGACGTGTGCGCCCCCTTGTGCATCTGGCTAACGTGGGACCTGGGGAACCGAGCCTCGAACCGGGGTCCTTAGGCTTCATAGGCAAGCGCTTAACCGCTAAGCCATCTCTCCAGCCCCCCCCCCTTTTTTTAAATGCAGGAGAGGGAAAGGGAGAATGAGAGCGAGAGAGACTAGTGCACCAGGGCCTCCAGTCACTGTAATTGAACTCCAGACGTGTGTACATGTGCAACCTTCAGCACTGTGTCACCTTGTGTGTCTGGCTTACATGGGTCCTTAGGCTTCGCAGTTAAGTGCCTTAACCGCTAATCCATTTCTCCAGCCCCAAAACATTTTAATACATACACAAAGCCCACAAAAACAAACGGTTTGTAACATACATCTAGCATCCTATGAACATTCCTCTGGTATGGGCACTTAGTTATTGGCCCAATGTAACTGCATTTTTCTCTCTTTTATTTTTTAGTTTTTCCAGGTACTGTCTCACTGTAGCCCAGGCTGACCTAGAATTCACTGTGTAGTCAGTCTCAGGCTGGCCTCAAACTCACAGCTATCCTCCTCAGTCAACCTTATAAGTGCAAGGATTAAAGGTGTGGGACACCACACCTGGGGGGGGGGAGGGAGGAAGAGAGGAGGACACGAATATGAACGAGAATGGGCCCGCCAGAGCATCTAGCCACTACAAATAAGCACCAGACACATTTGCCACTTTGGACATCATGTTTTGCGTGGGTCCTGGGGAATGGAACTCCAGCCATTAGGCTTCATAGGAAAACATCTTAACTGCTGAGAACCTTTCCAGCCTGTGCCTTCACTTTTATTACTTGTTTAGATCTTATTTATTTGAAAGAGAGGCAGAAAGAGTGAGTGGGTGTACTGGGCCTTCAGCCGCTGCAAACTGTAGACATATGTGCCACTTTGTGTATCTGGTTTATGTGGGTCCTGAGGATTTGAACCTGGATTCTTTGGCTTTGCAGGCAAATGCCTTAACCACTAAGCCCTCTTTCAGCCTGCCTTCACTTTTTAAACTTGTCTGACTAAATATTGTACTTACGAAACTGTCCTCTACACATTTACTTTTATGCCCATATACTACTACTCTTACTTTGTTTTGTCAAGGTAGGGTTTTAGTCTGGCACAGACTGACCTGGAACTCACTATGTAGTCTCAGGGTGGCCTTGAACTCACAGCGATCCTCCTACCTTTGCCTCCTGAGTGCTGGGATTAAAAGCATGTGCCACCATGCCTGGCTACTCTCACTTAAAAAAAAAAATTTCCCCATTTTCTCTTTTTGTCTTTCTCTTTGCTTCTTTCTCTCTGTATCAAATAAATAAGAATAAAATATTAAAAAGAGATAGGGCTGGAGAGATGGCTTAGTGGTTAAGCGCTTGCTTATGAAGCCTAAGGACCCCGGTTCTAGGCTCGATTCCCCAGGACCCACAGTAGCCAGATGCACAACGGGGCGCACATGTCTGGAGTTCGTTTGCAATGGCTGGAGGCCGTGGCACACGCATTCCCTCTCTATCTGCCTCTTTCTCTCTCTGTTGCTCTCAAATAAGAGAGAAAATGGGTGCGGTAGGGCCTCCACCATTGCAAACAAACCCTAGATGCATGTGTCACCTTGTGCATCTGGCTTACATAGGTCCTGGGGAATTGAACCTAGGTCCTTTGCAAGCAAGCACCTTAACCACTAAGCCATCTCTCCAGCCCCTCTTTCTCGCTCTCTTAAATAATACATATTAAAAAAGTATTTCACTTTTAAGTTAATTTAACCAATCATGTGCAAAGAGATCCTTAAGATTATTTCCAAATCCTCACCCCTCTGACACAAAACAAGGCGGCTAGGTGTAGTGGCTCACATCTTGAATCTCAATACTTGGGAGGCTGAGGCAGGAGTATAACTATAAATTCAATGCCAGTCTGATCTACAGAGAAATTCCAGGTCAGCCTGGGATAGAGTGAGGCCCTGCCTCAAAAAAAACAAAAATATTATTTCCAAGCAAGGGGATTTTATTGAAATTCTTAAGTCTAACTGATTTTATTCAAAATTATTTAAGTGTATGTATATGGTTGTGCCAGGGTCTCTGGCTGCTACAAATGAAAGCTCACCTGGCTGTATGTGTGTGGCTAGGGAATGGAACCCAGGCCAGTAGGCTTGGCAAGCAAGCACCTTTAACTACTGAGCCATCTCTCTTGCCCTGCTAACTGGTTTTAGTAAAAATTCTCTAACATACAAAGCAGCTTTTCCTTTGTGATGTCTTTAATTGGTTTTCATGGTAGGGTCTCACTCTAGCTCAGGCTGACCTGGAATTCACTATGTAGTCTCAGGGTGGCCATGAACTCATGGCAATCCTCCTACCTGTCTCCCGAGTGCTGGCATTAAAGGCATGTGCCACCATGTCTGGCTATTGGAAGTGAATTCTTACTGTATGTGATGGAGGCCCTGGCATGCCAGTTCTCTCTCTTCCATTAAAAAAAAAAAATGATAATGCTGGGCATGGTGGTGAACACCTTTAATCCCAGCACCCGGAAGCAGAGGTAGGAGGATCTCTGTGAGTTCAAGGCCACCCTGAAACTACACAGTGAATTCCAGGTTAGCCTGGACTAGAATTAAACCCTACCTCAATAAATAAATGAATAATTAAATAAAGAGTCAGGTATGGTGGCACACACCTGTAATCCCAGCACTCGGGAGCAAGAGATAAGAAGGATCTTTGTGAGTTCAAGGCCACCCTGAGATTACACAGTGAACTCCAGGTTAGCCTGAGCTAGAGTGAGACCCTACCTTGAAAATCCAAAATAAATAAATGAATAAATAAAAATAAAATTAAAAAGGCCAGTCTGTTGGGCTTGCCACACACAAAAAAAATCATAAATTAGGTTGGAGCATGGCTCAGTGGTCAAGGTGCTTGCTTGCAAAGCCTAATGACCCAGGTTCAATTCCCCAGTACCCACATATAGCCAAAACACATGTGTCTGGAGTTTATTTGCTGTGGCTAGAGACCCTGGCATGCCCATTCTCTCTCTCTCTGCTTGCAAATAAATAAATATTTTAAACCATTCATAAATTATTAATGTGACAATATAGGTATTAGATTCTAATTTTTTTTTGTTATTTTTATTTATTTGAGAGTGACAGACAGAGAGAGAAAGAGGCAAATAGAGAGAGGGAGAGAGAATAGGTGTGCTAGGGCCTCCAGCCACTGCAAATGAACTCCAGATGCGTGTGCCCCCTTGCATCTGGCTAACGTGGGTCCTGGGGAGCTGAACCTAGGTCCTTTGGCCTTGTAGGCAAACACCTTAATGGCTAAACCATCTCTCCAGACCACGAATTTCTTTTCTTTTTGTTTAAGGTAGGGTTTCACTCTAGCTCAGGCTGACCTGGAATTTACTATGTAGTCTCAGGTCTCAGGGTGGCCTTGAACTCATGGCAATCCTCCTACCTCTGCCTCCCAAGTGCTGGGATTAAAGGCGCCACCATGCCCAGCAAGAATTTCTTCAAATTATGTATTTGAAGGATTTTTATTTTTGGTGATGCTAGGATTTGAACCCAGAGCCTCATACCTCATACATCCTAGGTAAGTGCTCTACCATTAAGCCATAATTTCAGCCTGTAAAATTATACATTTGGAAGACAGCAATGTGTGTAGGAAGATTAATACTGACATTATACTAAGCTACACAATTGTTTCCCTAAACTATAATATACCTTAAGATATGTTGCCAAATTATTATTTGAATATATCTTGCCAGCACAAGTGAAAACAATGCTTTGAGGTTTAAGACACAGCCATGGAGAAATAGTTCCTCCAAATCTTTATTATATCTAAGTTATAAAATAATTACACTAATGCTTTTAGCCTGCTATGTATCACCATTTAAAAACCAAGACAGCTAATATTTGTAGAAATACCTGTTGTCTGAGAATGATGTTTGAATGTTAACGTGAATATTTTTGCTATTTTAGACCATATTAAGATCCTAACAGCTATTTAATATATATGATGTCTTGATTAACTAGAATCTGAAAATAAGTGTATCTTTTCCAAGTAGTCTTTTGGGAAAAGTACATGAAAAGAGCAGTTATAAGTCATTCTCCTAACTTGTGATTATTTTAAAACCCCCTCATCTGGAGTTAAAACAGCACTCAACCCAAAAGTCCAGTAACAATGACTTCTTCTATCTCCCACTTTGCATGTCCATTTGCAACCTTCCCTGAAAACTTTCCACTTAGTCTTTCAAATATTATGAAAGTTTTCTAAGAGGTTCAGCAGTTTTCTTGAGTCTCTGAATGATGACAGTGTTCTGTAAGTTGGCTTCTTCCAGTGTGAGTGTCTCATCTAGCAATCTGAGCAAAGGCAGAGCTGTTATCAGAGAAAAGGGAGGACTGCTTTGAGATCCTTGGTATTTTTCAATGAAGTCTTTGATGTGGCGCACCCTGCAAAACATTACCAATTATTAATACAATTTTATGAAGATTTCATATAGTTAATTTTAAATTAACATCAATTTGTATAGGCATTTCAAATGTTAAAACAGTCAGGTGTGGTGGCATATGCCTTTAATCCAGCACTTGGAGGTCAGAGGTAGGAGGATCACTGTGACTTTGAGGAATTCCAGGTCAGCCTGGTCTAGAATGAGACCCTACCTTGAAAAACCAAATAACAACAAAAAAAAGTTGAAATAGAAATATTCGATAGACTGAATTTTTTATTTTTCTATGACACTAATCACTTGGGATAATACATATGGAGGTCAGAGGTTAGTATTGAGTATCCTCTTCTATTATCCTCCACCTTTAAAAAATTTTTTTAAAAATCTTACAAAAATACCTTATTTGGGTTGGGTGTGGTGGCATACACCTTAAAATGCCAGCACTTGGGAGACAGAGGTATAGGATTGCTGTGAATTCAAAGCCACCCTGAGACTACATAGTGAACTCCAGGTCAGCCTGGGCTAGAACAAAACCTTACCTCGAAAAACCAAAATCTTTTATTTGTAAGCAGGGAAAGAGAAGGAGAGGAAAGAATGGGCCACCAGGGCCTCTAGCCACTGCAAATAAACTCCCGATACATGCACCACTTTGTGCATCTGGCTTGATGTGGAAACTGGGGAACAGAACTCGAATAGTTAGGCTTTGCAGGCAAATGACGTAACCTCTGGACCATTTCTGTAGATCTCCATCTTACTTTTTTTTTTTTTAATTTATTTATTTGTTTGAGAGAGAGAGGGAGGGAGAGGGAGAGACAGAATGAGAATGGGAACACCAAAGGCTCCAGCCACTGCAAATGAACTCCAGATGCATGTGCCCCTTGTGCATCTGGCTTACGTGGGTCCTGGAGAATTGAGCTGGGGTCCTTTGGTTTTGCAGGCAAATGCCTTGACTGCTAAGCCACCTCTCCAGATCACCTTACTTTTATTTTTCATTTTTTTGGTTTTTCAAGGTAGGGTTTCACTCTAGCCCAGGCTGACCAGGAAATCATTATGTAGTCTCAGGCTGGCCTCTAAGTCAAGAGTGATCCTCCTACCTCCACCCCCTGGAGTGCTGGGATTAAAGGCATGAGCCACCATGCATGGCCACCTTAGTTTTTAAGATAAGGTCTTTCATTGAACCTGAAGCTCACCTATTTGATTTGGCTAAATTAGATAGCCAGCGAGCCCCATAATCTTTCTGTCTCCACTTAGGGAGTAGACATTCAGGTGAACACTGCAATGCCCAGTTTTTAGATGGTTACTAGGTATTCAAACTCAAGTTGTCATGCTTGCAAAGTAAGCAATTTTAGTGACTGAGCCATCTTCCCAACCTGTATCTGTTTTTCCCCCCTCAAACTCACTATGTAGCTGAAGATGACCCGGAATGCCTGATCTTCTTGCCTCTAGTTCTTGACTACTGGGATTTCAGGACTGAACCATAATGCCCAGTTTATGTGCTGATGGAAATGGAACTCAGGACTACAAGCACTATGCCAACAGAGCCATATAAAACTGTGCAATAAAAGTTGTGCTTATTTCTGTGTGTCTTTAAAGGAGACTGTAAATGCAACTGATTAAAACTAAGAAGTCACTGGGAGCATATACCTTTAATTCCAGCAATTGGGAAGCAAATATAAGAGAATTGCTAAGAGTATGAGGCCACCCTAAGACTACATAGTAACCTTACCTCAAAAATACAAAAGAAAAAAGAAAAAAGGAAACTATGACAAAATACTTTCTTTTCTTTTTTTTCTTTTGAGGCAGGGTCTCACTCTAGCCCAGGCTGTCTTGCAGTTCACTATGGAGTCTCAGGGCAGCTTTAAACTCATGGCAATCCTACCTTTGCCTCCCAAGTGCTGGGATTAAAGGTGTGCACCACCATGCCCAGCTCTCCTTTTTTTTTTTTTTTTTAAATTTTTTATTTATTTGAGAGTGACAGACACAGAGAGAAAGACAGATAGAGGGAAAGAGAGAGAATGGGCGCGCCAGGGCTTCCAGCCTCTGCAAACGAACTCCAGACGCGTGCGCCCCCTTGTGCATCTGGCTAACGTGGGACCTGGGGAACCGAGCCTCGAACTGGGGTCCTTAGGCTTCACAGGCCAGCGCTTAACCGCTAAGCCATCTCTCCAGCCCCCAGCTCTCCTTTTGTTTAAAAAAAAAAACAACTTTTTTTTGTACTATTTTATTTATTTATTTATTTACTTGAGAGAGAGGAAGAGGCAGAGAGAGAATGGGCACACTGGGACCTGCAGCCACTGCAAACAAACTCTAGACACATGTGCCCTCTTCTGCATCTGGCTTATGTGAGTCCCTTGGGAATCGAACCAGGGTCCTTAGGCTTCGCAGGCAAATGCCTTAACTGCTAAGCCATTTCCCCAGCCCTCCTCTTTTTTTTTTTAATGGCTCAGGAATCAAGCCTAGGGCAATATACATAGTTTTTTCCATGTGCATCAGGTATTAGTAATATAAAAAACTTTGTATTGTTTTCAAGGTGGGTCTCTAGCCCAAGCTGACTTGGAATTCACTATGTAATCTCAGGCTGGCCTCAGACTCAGTGATCCTCTTACCTTGGCCTCCAGAGTAAGAGGCGCTGCAAAAGAATGCCAGATGCATGTGCCACTTTGTATATCTGGCTTTACATAAGTACTGGGGAATCAAACTCAGGTTGTTAGGCTTTATAGGCAGGCACCTTAAACACTGGGTGATTTCTCCCGCCCCCCTTTTTTTCTTCTTTTCTCTTTTTTTCTTCGAGGTAGGGTCTCACTTTAGCTCAGGCTGACTTGGAATTCACTATGTAGTCTCAGGATGGCCTTGAACTCACAACAATCCTTCTACCTCTGTCTCCCAAGTGCTGGGATTAAAGGTGTGCACCACCACACCTGGCTCCCTTTCTGTATTTTTAAAAAAAATTTTATTTTGTTGGCGGGGATGTGGAAAAAGAGGTACCCTTCTACATTGCTGGTGGGAATGCAATCTGGTCCAGCCATTGTAGAAATCAGTGTGGAGGTTCCTAAAACAGCTAAAGATTGATCTACCATATGACCAGCTATAGCACTCCTAGGCATATATCCAAAGGACTCATCTAATCTCCTTAGAAATACGTGCTCATCCATGTTTATTGCTGCTCAATTTATAATAGCTGGGAAATGGAACCAGCCTAAATGTCCCTCAACTGATGAGTGGATAATGAAGATGTGGCACATTTATACAATGGAGTTCTACTCAGCAGTAAAGAAAAATGAAATTATGAAATTTGCAGAGAAATGGATGGACCTGGAAAGGATTATACTAAGTGAGGTAACCCAGGCCCAGAAAGCCAAGCGCCACATGTTCTCTCTCATATGTGGATACTAGCTACAGATGACTGGGCTTCTGCGTGAGAAGGAAAATACTTAGTAGCAGAGGCCAGTAAGTTAAAAAGGAGACATAAAGGGAAGAGAAAGGAAGAGAGGAGGGTACTTAATAGGTTGATATTGTATATATGTAAGTACAATGATTGTGATGGGGAGGTAATATGATGGAGAATGGAATTTCAAAGGGGAAAGTGTGGGGGGTGGGGAGGGAGGGAATTACCATGGGATTTTTTTTTATAATCATGGAAAATGCAAATAAAAAAATAAGTAAAAAAAAAATTTTATTTTTTTGAGAAAGAAAGAGAGGCAAATATACTATGAACTGAACTTAAAGCTGTGCATGGTAGCAAGCCATACATCACTGAAACAAACCCTCAGCCTCATATAAAATTACTATAAACTTAGAAAACTATTTACTAAAGCCCATCCTTCATTACTTCTCAAAAAATACTCATCTAACTTTTTTGTTTTTCTTTCTTTCGAGGTACAGTCTCACTCTGGCCGAGGCTGACCTGGAATTCACTATGTAGTTTCATGGTGGCCTCAAACTCACGGCAATCCTCCTACCTCTGCCTCCCAAGTGCTGGGATTAAAGGCGTGCGCCACCATGCCTGGCTTCATCTAACCTTTATAGAAGAAATGAAAATTAAGTGTGGAAAAAAAATCAAACACAGAAAAATGGAGTACTCACCTATGAGAAATATTAAATTTCTGCACAATCCTTTTCCCATTAGCTAACCAGATCTGTATATTAGTGATGGGTTCCAAGTTGTTCAGTGAGACAGCAGACAAAGCATTTTTATTTCCAACTTCAATACTCTTTTTTCTAGAAACAATTTTGGGGGTGGCACTAAGAAAATCCAGACAACAAAAATCAGATACATATTTTTCCATCATTATTTAAAAAAAATTTATAGCCAGGCGTGGAGGCGCACGCCTTTAATCCCAGCACTCGGGAGGCAGAGGTAGGAGGATTGCCATGAGTTCAAGGCCACCATGAGACTACATAGTGAATTCCAGGTCAGCCTGGGCTAGAGTAAGACACTACCTTGAAAAAACAAAACAAAACAAAACAAAACAAAACAAAACAAAACAAAACAAAACAAAACAAAAGCAGAGACATTTATTTGAGAGAGAGAAAAAAAATGGGCGTACCAGGGCCACTAGCTACTGCAAACCATTAAGCCATCTTTCCAGCCCTCCATTATTATTTTTATAATCATAACTACTTCTCAATAATATCATAAATGTTAGTTTTAGCTGGGCGTGGTGGTGCACGCCTTTAATCCCAGCACTTGGGAGACAGAGGTAGGAGGATCGTTGTGAGTTCGAGGCCAACCTGAGACTACACAGTGAATTCCAGGTCAGCCTGGGCTAGAGTGAGACCCTACCTTGAAAAACCAAACAACCAAACAAACAAAGTGTTAGTTTTGTTCACAATAAATAATGGTTCCAAAAATTTTATGACATTATATATGTCCAATAAATCTGTAAGCTGACAGAATGCTATATAACTTAGCTTTACCTATTACCCAGGATGAATTTTTTAAAAGAAATTAGATGTTTGGGGGCTGGAAAGATGGCTAAGAAATTAAGGCGTTTGCCTACAAAGTGTAAGGACCCAGGTTCAACTCCCCACAATACATGTAAGCCAGATGCAGAAGGTAGCACATGCATCTGGAGTTCACTGGTAGTATCTAGAGGCCCTGGTATGCTCCTTTCCTTTTCTTTTTTCTTTTCTTTATCTATCTGCCTTTCTCTCATAAATTAATTTTTTAAAAAAGAAATATGAGAGAGATCTCATAGAAAGCAACATGACCCCATATCTAACCTCTGCATTCTTTCATAGGGCAGTCAGACATGAAGATGGAAAACCTGAAATAAGTAAAGGCTTTCGATGGATACTAACATTAGTCCTATGTTTGTTTGTTTTATTTTGAGACAGGATCTCATGATGCTCTGGCTGGACTCAAACTCACTATGTAGCTAAGAATGACCTGAATTCCTGATTTTGTCCACTTCTACCTCTCAAGTGCTTTGTTAGTGCTAGGAAGGTACTCTACCAGTTGAGCTATATCCCCGTCCCCTTATTCCTATTATTTATTTGCTCAAGTGTGTATGGTCATGCCATGGCCTTTTGCTACTGGCAAAGGAACACCAGGCACTTGTACCACCTTTTGTGTCCAGCTTTCATGGGTGACTTGGAGATTGAACCCAGACCAAACAAGCACCTTTAGCTGCTGAAACATCATTCCAATTTCCTTTTTCTTTTTCACTTCTAAAATGGGAGATAAAATAAAGTAAAAACTGTTGAGGAACCCCACAGCCTACTTACTTATCTATTAGATAATTCAAGGTCTCAAGGGTGGCTTAACATAAGGAAAATTACTATATCCAATGGAAGAGGGAAACTTCAGGTTGTGAGAGCAGTTATTGTGCATGGCTGCATGACAGACTAGTCCAGGAGAGAGGCAGGTAGACTGAAGCTGTACCATGAGACTTTTGTTTTTTTGAGGTAGGGTCTCACTCTAGCCCAGGCTGACCTGGAATTCACTGTGTAGTCTCAGGTTGGCCTCGAACTCACGGCAATCCTCCTACCTCTGCCTCCCAAGTGCTGGGATTAAAGGCTTGCACCACTACGCCCGGCTTTTTCTTTTCTTTTTTACATAGGGTCTTACTATAGACCAGTCTGGCCTAGAACTCACTCTGTAGCCCAGGCTGGCTTTGATCTCATGGTGAATCTCCTCTCAGCCTACTTAGTGCTAGAATTAAAGGCATATGCCACCATGCATGGCTTTGTACCGTCAGAGTTTTAAGTCAGGTGCCAAATACTATGGGCTAAATATTTGAAACACATCAACTTGAATGTGGGATGAGTAGTTGGAGGGCCTCTTGGGACTACCTAGGGCTTAAAGAAATGCCATAGTCGCAATATATGTCTCATTAAGTCTGACAATTAACTTTGGCAATCCCAGCCATGGGCATTTAAAAAAAATATTTATTTACTTATTAGAAATGAGAGAGAGAATATATGAATGAGTGCGCCAGGGCCTCCAGCCACTGCAAACGAACTCCAGACGCATGTGCCGCCATGTGCATCTGACTTACATGGGACCTGGAGAATTGAATGTGGGTCCTTAGGCTTCACAGACATACATCTTAACCACTAAGCCATCTCTCCAGCCCAGCATGGGCATTTTTTAACTGTGCATACACGAATGAAAAGCATATTAAGCTTCTAAAAGCCATTAGTTCCGCCAGATGTGGTGACACACACCTTTAATCCCAGCACTTGGGAGGCAGAGGTAGGAGATCACTGTGAGTTTGAGGGCACCCTGAGACTACAAAGTGAATTCCAGGTCAGCCTGGGCTAGAGTGAGACCCTACCTTGAAAAGAAAAAAAAAGTAATTAGTTCCAAGGGAAGGGAGAAATCAGGACAGAAAGAGCAGGCTTGATTCCCACAGAGCCAAGGGCAGGGCAGTAGGTCTGGGTTGCAGAACTGGCATTCAGATGGCATGTTGGGATCAACACTGCACATTTGTTCTTATTTTCAATTAGCTCAAAATTTAGATACTGTCAGAAAACTAACCTTAGACACTAGAAACCATAAAAAGTATGTATTTTTTCTGGTGCTGAGGAAAAAGTAGGACTTTAATACTCAAAAGCTAGCAAAGGTACTCAGGCATTAATATGGCAAAGCTCCAGTGATGAAGCTAGTGAGAAAAAATGATAGATATGATTTCATCAACAATGGGCATTGTTATCTGATAAAACCAAAAACATGTCCTTACCTCAAAAAGCACAAAACAAAAAAATAAGGAAAGGATGTGGAGATGTAGCTCAGTTGGTAGAGTGCTTGAGTAGCATGCACAAAGCTGTAGGATTGATTCCTGGCACTGCATGTAAATCGCATGGGAGGTGGAGGCAAGAGGATCAGAATTTCATGGACATTCTTAACTATACAGTGAATTTAAGACTGGCTTGGGCCTTGAACATGAGGCCCTGTTGGAAAAAAAAAAAAAAACAACCCACAAAAACAAATAGGGCTTGAGAAGATTGTTCAGTGGTTAGAGGGGGCTTGCTGGCAACCTGCCAGCATGGATTTAACTCCTCAACCATCTACATAAAGCCAGACAGGCATTCCATTGCAGTGGCAAGAGATCCTGGCATGTGCATGTGTGCACACACTCACACAAACACGTATGCAAAAATAATTTTTTTTTTTTGAGGTAGGTTTTCACTCTAGCTCAGGCTGACCCGGAATTCATTATGTAGTCTAAGGTTAGTCTTGAACTCAAGGTGATTCTCCTACCTCTCCCTCCCAAGTGCTGCAAATAAATAAATTTTTATTTTTATTTTTTTTATTTTTTTGGGGGTTTTTTCAAGGTAGGGTCTCACTCTGGTTCAGGCTGACCTGGAATTAACTCTGTCATCTCAGGGTGGCCTTGAACTCATGGCAATCCTACCTCTGTCTTCTGAGTGCTGGGATTAAAGGCGTGCGCCACCATGCCCGGCTCAAATAAATAAGTTTTTAATAAAGATTTGTATTAGGCTAGAGAGATGTCTTAGCAGTTAAGGTGCATGTCTGTGAAGCCTAAGGATCCAGGGTTTGGGGTTTTTTTTTTTTTTTTTTTGAGGTAGGGTCTCACTCTGGTCCAGGCTGACCTGGAATTCACTCTGTATAGCCTCAGGGTGGCCTCGAACTCTTGGTGATCCTCTTATGTCTGCCTTCTGAGTGCTGGGATTAAAGGCATGTGCCACCATGTCCAGCTAGGATCCAGGTTTGATTCTCCGGGTCCCATGTAAGCCAGATGCACATGGGGGTACCTGTGTCTGGAGTTCGTTTGCAGTGGCTGAAAACCCTGGCACCCCCATGCTCATATCTCTCTCTGATAAAAATAAATCTTAAAAAAAAAAAAGATTTTTATTTAGCCAGGTGAGAGGGCACAAGTCTTAATCTCAGCACTCAAGAGGCAGAGTAGGAGGATTGCCATGAGTTTAAGGCCACCCTGAAACTCCTGAGACTACATAGTAAATCCCAAATCAGCCTGGGCTAGAGTCAGACCCTACCTGGGGAAAAAAAAAATTCTAGCCAGGCCTGGGGGCACATGCCTTTAATCCCAGCACTAGGGAGCCAGCATTAGATAAATTGCTGAGAGTTCAAGGACACCATGAGACTACATAGTGAATTTCAGGTTAGCCCTGGCTAGAGAGCAAGACCCTACCTCAACCCCCTCCCCCAAAAATTTTAACTTCTGGCCTAAGAATGCAACTCTGTAGTAAGCACTTGCCTAAAATCCTCCCCCCTACCCCTAGGTAGGGTTTCGCTCTAGCTCGGGCTGACCTGAAATTCACTATGTAGTCTCAGAGTGATCTTGAACTCATGGTGATCCTCCTACCTCTCTGTCTCCCAAGTGCTAGGATTAAAGGTGTGCACCACTAGAACTTATTTATTTTATACATTTTTTTATGCTTATTTATGAGAAAAAGAGAGAGAAAGAGAATGGATGTGCCAGGTCCTCTAGCCACTGCAAATGAACTCCAGACACATAAGCCATCACATGCATCTGGCTTACGTGGGTTCTGGGGAGTCGAACCTGGATCCTGAGGTATGCAGGCAAGTACCTTAACCACTAAGCATCTCTCTAGCCCTTGCCTAGAATTTATAAGACTCTAGGTTTGAGCTATAGCATCAGAAAAAAAATAAAATACTAATACTCCTACTTCTAAAAGTTCTACATGGTTAGAAAAATGAGTACTGGTCAAGCTTTTTCTATGAGAAACATAAACAAACATACCTTCCCAGTCTATGACCCTGTCCTGAGAAGGGCTGGAAAACAGGCTTTGTAGACATACATATTTCATTTTTCTTATCTTCAACTTTAACATCCACCTCCTCTTTATCAAAAATTCCTTGTAATTCTGAAGGTAATTCCCTTAGAATGAAAAAACAAACCAATAATGTAATAGCTATGTTTTTTCTCTGAAAAACACATTCTGTGAGCAAAAATATTGGCTAATATATGAAAATATATATGTACTGGAGATGTAATTCAGCTGGCTGAGTGCCTGACTAGTATGCCCAAGACCCTGGTCAATCTCCAACATTACATAAATTGGATATATAGTGGTACATGCCATTATTCCCAGCACTCAGGAGGCTGAAGCAGAAAGAGCAAGAGTTTACGGCTATCTTCAACTACATAGAGTGAGGCCAGTCTGAGCACATAAAACCCTGTCTCAAAAGAAAGAAGGGCTGCCAGGTGTGGTGGTGCACACCTTTAATCCCAGCACGTAGGAGGCAGAGGTAGGAGGATCACAGTGAGTTCAAGGACAACCTGAGACTACATAGATAATTCCAGGTCAGCCTGAGTTAGAGTGAAACTCTACCTTGAAAACCAAAACAAAACAAAAAGAAAAGAAAGAAGGGGTAGAGCAAGACCCTACCTCGAAAAACAAAACAAGACAAAACAAAAAAAGGGGCTGGGAGTGGCTCAGCAGCTAAAGCATTTACCTACAAAACCTAACAACCTGGGTTCAATTTCCCAGTACCCACATAAAGCCAGATACACAGTGGTGCATGCAGCACTTGTAGCAGCTCTAGGCTGTGACACACCCATTCTCTCTCTCTCTGCTTTTAAATAAATAAATGAAACCTTTTAAATTGGGCGTGGTGGTGCACGCATTTAATCCCAACACTCGGGAGGCAGAGGTAGGAGGATTGCCATGAGTTTGAGGCCACCCTGAGACTACATAGTGAATTCCAGGTCAGCCTGAGCTAGGAAAAGAAAAAAAATTTAAAAAGAAATCACATACATAGAAATAATATTCTCTGTCATTAAATAAAGGAACATACTTAAAGTAATATGAATAATACAAAAGACCAAGAAGAGTCAAGTCCGTAATCTAGTACTTGGAAAGCTGAGGCAGGAGAATTGCCATGAATTCAGGACAGTCTTAGAGTGAGGTCCAGGTTGGTTTTTGCAGAGTGACACCTTATCTCAACAAAACACCTGACATTTACATTTTTTAACAATTTTATTTTTATTTACTTATTTATTAGGTATGGGGACAGAGAGAATGGGGCCACTGCAAATGAACTACAGATGCATGTGCCACCATATACATCTGGCTTACATGGGACCTGGAGAACTGAAGCTGGGTTCTTAGGTTTCACAAGCATTCGCCTTAACTGCTAGGTCATCTCTCCAGCCCCAACATTCATAATTTCTAAGCACATAAATTCAGTTTTATAGTACTCTCAAGAATAGTGGGGCTGGAGAGATGGCTTAGTAGTTAAGGTATTTGCCTGTGAAGCCTAATAAATGACCCAGGTTTGACTCCCTAGTACTCATGTAAGCCAGATACACAAGGTGGTGCATGCGCCTAGAGTTTGTTTGTGGTGGCTAGAGGCCCCAGTGTGCTCATTCTCATTCTCTCTCATTAATAAATAAAAATGAAAAAGAATAAAGAATGGTATTAGCTGTGCTGGGCATGGTGGTACATGCCTTTAAATCCCAGCACTTGGGAGCGCAGGTAGGATAGCTATGAGTTTGAGGCCAGCCTGGGCTAGAGTGAGACTGTTTCAAAAAAACAAAATAAATAAATATATAAATAAATTCATGAAATATTAGCTAATTATAGTTTCATTATTTTAATTTTTTAAAAATTTATTTGCAAGCAAAGGGAGACAGAGAGGAGAGAGACAGAGATAGAGAATGGGTGCACCAAGGCTTCTAGCTGCTGCAAACAAAATTCAGATGCATGTGCCACACTGTGCATTTAGTTTTACATGTGTACTGGGAAATCAAACCAGGGTAATTAGGCTTTGCAGGCAAATGCCTTAACTGCTGAGCCATCTCTCCAGCCCTATTATTATTCTTTTTAAACTTTAGAGAGACTTTATTAAGTTAAGTAAAGGAAAGAGCGCTGGGCGTGGTGGTGCATGCCTTTAATCCCAGCACTTGGGAGGTAGAGGTAGGAGGATTGCTGTGAGTTTGAGGCTACCCTGAGATTCCATAGTGAATTCCAGGTCAGCCTGGGCTAGAGTGAGAACCTACTTCGAAAAATCAAAAAAGGAAAAGAGGTTGGGTATGGTGGTGCACGCCTTTAATCCCAGCACTTGGGAGGCAGACATAGGAGGATCCTTGAGAGTTCAAGGCCACCCTGAGACTACATAGTGAATTCCAGGTCAGTCTGGGCTAGAGTGAGACTCTACCTTGAAAAACCAAAAAGAAAAGAAAAGAGTAAAAAGAGCCCATGGCCCATGAGAAGGCAAGAGAAGTTACAGCTCCCCCTCCTTTTTAAAATTTGTGATTTATTTATTTAATAGAGACAGAGAGATGGGTTGGAGGAGGGAGGGGGGAGAGTGCACCAGGGTCTCTATCCATTGCAAATGAACTCCAGACGCACATGCCACCATGTACATCTGGCTTATGTGGGATCCGGAGAACTGAACCTGGGTCCTTAGGCTTCGTAGGCAAGCGCCTTAACCGCTAAACTATTTCTCTAGTCCCCCCTCCTTTATTTATTTATTTTTTTAAATTTTGGTTTTACAAGTTAGGGTCTTGCTGTACTCCAGGCTGACCTGGAATTCACTATGTAGACTGTCCCACGGTGGCCTTGAACTCACAGCAATCCTTCTACCCTTGCCTCCTGTTGTAGTCAGTTTGGCATTGCTAGCAGAAATCACCCAACCAAGAGCAACTTGTGGGAGAAAAAAAGCATTTGTTTTGGCTTATAAACTTGAGGAGAAGCCCTATGATGGCAGGGGAAAACGATGAAATGAGCAGAGGGTGGACATCACCCCCTGGCCAACATCAGGTAGACAACAACAACAGAAGAGTGTGCTAAACACTGGCAAGGAGACACTGGCCATAATACCCATAAGTCCGCCGTCCATCAATACACTGCCTCCAGGAGGCGTTAATTCCCAAATCTCCATCAGCCAGGGGAACCTAGCATTCAAAACACCTAAGTTTATGGGGGACACGACACTTGAATCAGATTACCACAGTCTGCCTCTTGCCCCCGTAAGTCCAACAACTGTAGGCAGTGAAAAGTCTCCAAGTCCGATAATTCTAACCAGAAACAAGTCTCTAGAATTCCAATTCCGCCCCTCCAGCTAGGCTACTCCCAGTCCTGGAAAACTTCATCCAGGACAGGCTGCTCTCCTTAGCAGCCATCTCGTGGTCCTGGCATCTCCACTGGGTCTCCACTGCAACCCACGGCTCATCCTTACAGTGCCATTGGGTCTCCATGAAGGCATCCAGCAAACCTGCTTCACACTGCCCATGGCTGTTTCCAAAACACAAGATTGCATTGCAAACTCAATGACTATCTCTTTACTGCTTTTTTTGTTGTTTTGAGGTAGGGTCTCACTTGAGCCCAGGATGACCTATCTTCCCTGCATTTCTTATACTCCACAATACACGTAGGGTGCCAATTTGTTAATCCAGAGGGAAATAAAACAGATCTTGAAGAACAGGACACTGCTTGGGCATTCAGGCCCCTCCAAAAAGTGCATTCTTTCTATTGCCCCAATGTAGGTCAGCTGGCCCAATCTCAATGGATGTAGTCTCTCAATTGCAGCTGAACGGGCAGCAGTGTTATCCAAAGATTTCATTTTTTCTGTGCCATATCTCTCTGCTCATACCAGTTCATTTCTACACAAAGCAACCCTGCACAACTTCTCAGGACATGGCCATAATAGCAAACCTCTCACACAAACTGCTTCTAGCCCAGTCCAGGCAAAGCTCTTTCTCACCCTCATAAGCCAAACCTCAGAGTCCATAGTTCTTACTGCACTCAGGTCTTTCAATTCTAACCAGAATAGTACTTATAGCACTGCAAGGCATCTCTTAGGCCAAGGTTTCAGATCCTTCCACATTCCTCTTGAAAATCAGCTTCAAAAGGCCAAAGCCACACCACACAGTCAGGATTCTAGCAGCAATGCCACTCTCAATACCAACTTTACTGTTGCAGTCAGGTTCATACTGCTGGCAAAAATCATCTAACCAAGAGCAGCTTGTGGGAAAAATGGTTTATTTTGGCTTATAGACACAAGGGGAAGCTCCATGATGGCAGGGAAAAATTATGGCATGAGTAGAGAAGGGTAGACATCACCCCCTGGCTCACATCAGGTGGACAACAGGAACAGGAAAGTGTACCAAACACTGGTAAGGGAAAACTGGCTATAATATCCATAAGCCCATCCCCAGTAATACACTGCCTCCAGGAGGTATTAGTTCCCAAATCTCCATCATCTGGGAACCTAGCATTCAGAACACCTAAGTTTCTGGGGGACACCTGAATCAAACTGCCACAACTCCCAAGTGCTGTGATTAGAGACATGTGTCACCATGCCTGGCTCATTTTTTAAAAAATATATTGATTGATTTGAAAGAGGAGGAGGGGAAACAATTGGTGCGCCAGGGCCTCCAGCAACAGAAAGCACTACAATCAGATGTGTGTGCCACCTTGTGTTCATGCATCTTGTACATCTAGCTTATGTGGGTCCTGAGAAACCAACATGGGTTCTTCAGTTGTGCAGGCAAGTACTAAACCACTAAGCCATCTGTCTAGACCCCTTTTTTTTTGTTGTTGTTGAAAGATTTATTGGCCATTTGTATTTCTTTTTAAAAAATATTTTATTTTTATTTATGTATTAATTTGACAGAGAAAGAGGGAGATAGTGACAGAATGAATGAGTGTGCCAGGGCCTCCAGCCACTGCAAATGAACTCTAGACACATGCACCCCTCGTGCATCTGGCTAACATGTAGACCCTTATTTTTTAAATGAAAAAGTTTATATATATATATATATATATATATATATATATATATATATATATATATGTCTGTCTGTCTGTCTGTCTTCATACGCATGTGTGTGGAGGCCAGAGGCTGGCATCATGGCTTCCTTGATTGCACTCTATCTTACCTACGAAGGCTGGGTTTCTAAGAACCCCAAAGTTTATAGTATATATTCATCCTGACTACTGGTTTTATAGGCAGCTGGCAGGCCCACCTGGCATTTATGTGTGATTTGGGGATTTGAACACTAGTGCTCAAGATTGCATGGCAAGTGCTTTATCCACTGAGCTGTCTTCCCAGCCTCCAGTTTTATCATTTTTACAGGTAACTAAATAGGATAAAAATGAACAAGAGCCGGGGCATGGTGGCATTCGCCTTTAATCCCAGCATTCGGGAGGCAGAGGTAGGAGGAGAGCCATGAGTTCGAGGCCACCCTGAGACTACATAGTAAATTCCAGGTCAGCCTCAGCTACAGTGAGACCCTACCTTGAAAAACAAAAACAAAAACAAAAACAAAAACAAAAACAAAAACAAACAAAAAAAAGAACCAGAAAAATCAAGCCCTTAGGGTTTTTTTATTTTTTGGCAAGGTCTCCCTCTAGAATTACCTGACCTAGAACTTACTCTGTAACCTTGAACTGGCCTCCACCTCACAGGAATTCTCTTACCTCAGCCTTCTGAGTGTTGTAATGGAGGGTGTGAGCCACCACAACTGAATGCTTTTGTTGTATTTTTGGTTTTTATTCGTTTTAAGGTAGGGTCTCATTCTAGCAGTCCAGGCTGACCAGGAACTAACTCTGTAGTCCTTGTTGGCCTCGAAGTTAGATCCTCCTACCTCAACATCCATGCTGCAGGATTTTTTTTTGGGGGGGTGGGGTGGAGGGGTGAGGTTTGAGGTAGGGTCTTTCTCTAGGCCAGGCTGACCTAGAATTCACTATGTAATCTCAGTCAGGCCTCTAATTCACAGGGCTCCTCTTAACTCTATAACTCATGAGTGCTGGGATTAAAGGCATGCGCCACCACACCTGTTTTTTTTTTTTAATTTATTTACAAGAGAAAGAGAAAGAACGAGTGTATGTTTGAGTATGGGAACACCAGGGCTTCTTGCTACTGCAAAGGAACTCCAGACACATACACCACTTTGTTTAATGTGGGTACTGGAGAACTGAATTGAGGCTGGCGGGTTTTACAAGGAAGAGCCTTTAACCACTGAGCCATCTCCCAGCTTTTTAAACTTTTTATTTTATTTTTTCGAAGTAGGATTTTACTATAGCTCAGGCTGACCTGGAATTCACTATGTAATCTCATGGTGATCCCCCTACCTCTGCCTCCTGAGTACTGGGATTAAAGGCGTGCAGCACCACACCTTACTTTTTTTACTTTTTAAAAATTTATTATTCATGTTTGCAAGTAGAGAGAGTGGTAAGAGGGGGGCAGAGGGAGGGAGGGAAGGAGGGAGGGAATATGAGTATGATAGGGCCTCTAGCCACTGTATGCACCACTTTGTGTATTTGGCTTTATGTGGGTACTGGGGAATCAAACCTGGGTCATTAGGCTTTGCAAGCAAGCCATCTCATCAGCCTTTTTTTTTTTTTTTTTTTTCTTCCAAGGTAAGGTCTCACTCTGTCCCAGGCTGACCTGGAATTCACTATGTAGTCTCAGGGTGGCCTCAAACCCATGATGATCTGCCTCCTGAGTGCTGGGATTAAAGGCGTGTGCCACCATGCCTAGCTCCTAAAATATTTTTAACACAAGCTTTCTACAACCACACTTGGCTTAATTTTTTGTTTGTTTGTTTTTGTTTTTGGAGGTAGGGTCTCACTCTAGTCCAGGATGACCTGGAACTATGTAGTGTCAGGGTGGCCTCAAACTCATGGCAATCCACCTACCTCTGCCTCCCAAGTGCTGGGATTAAAGGTGTGTGCCACCATGCCCAGCTCATTTTAGTTTTTAACTACAAACACAGATTAACTTTTGGAATAATAAAAGTTAAATATACACATTTGAGTTTTTAAAAAATTTTCAGCCATGCTGGGCATAGTGGCACATGCCTTTAAATGCCAGCACTCAGGAGGTAGAGGTAGGAACATCACCATGAGACTACATAGTGAATTCCAGGTCAGCCTGAGCTAGAGTGAGACCCTACCTCAAAAAAACAAAAAAAGAGGCAGAGAGATAGGAGGGTAGTTGTGAATTTCAGGTCAGCCTGGGCTAGAGTGAAACTTTGAACAGAATAGATGGCTTCCAATATATTCAGTTGTTTATTTGTTTATAGTTTGCATTCTGCAGCCACCTGGCTGGAGGCAATGTCACTGGGTGGATCTTTAGGTGTGGTGGTGGGTTTCAGATTTCAATCTAAAGATATGCAAAGCGTGCCTCCCTAGAGTTCCTAAAGTGTGTTGTGGCTTTTGACTTTTGGCTTATACGCCTCTCTCTTTGCTTGGTCCTGTGAAGGCAGGCCAGTTTCTTCTGCCATTATGGAACTTCCCCTGGATCTATAAGCTTCAATAAATCTCCCTTCCTCCATAACTGTGCCTGGTCTGGAAGTTCATCTCAGTGAACCTGAAGCTGTCTGCTACAAAATTTGGTACCAAAGAGTGGGCTGAGATGAACCTGGTCATGTGAACGTTGATCATTTGGAACCTTTGTTTTGGAGGAATAGGCATAGATTTGATGCTTGCAACTGAAGATGCCTTCTGGAGTGGCGGCTTGCCACTCCAGAAGTTTTATGGACTATTCTGATGAAAGTCTAAGAATGCTAAGTACAGATAGCATTTGAGCTTTGAGGCTTGGTTAATGAGCTTTCTAATTGGAAGGAAAGACTACAGAGGACTTTATTGAAACTGGGCTACTGGCATAAGGGCTGGCTGCGTCCTGCTGCCCAGGCCCAGAGAGTTTGATCAAGGTTAAATCTGTAATGGACTGATGTGCTTGTCTACAGATATTGGACTGAGAGATTTAAGATTTTAAGCTGGAAAACTTTAAGCAAGTTAAATTTACTGGCACAGAGACTGGCTTTAGATTACTAAAGCTGCTATTGTCAAACAAATTAGCAATCTTAAAGGAAGATGGTCCAATTGTTTTACCATGGAAAGGATGCCTGAGGAAAGACTATCATAGAAATGCAAACACTTTTGGAAAGAGTTGACTAGAGAAGGAACCTGCTTTTCAAGGCTATGATTTGTTTTGTCCCTGAACTAAGAATATGGCTATGTCTTGTATACCTGGTAATGGTTTCAGAAGCATGAAAAATGCAAGAAGTGGTCGTGAATTGCACATGTTTCCAGGAGCTGCCACTAAGATGCAGCATGAGGTAGGGCCTGAAGCCCTGATAGGCTGAAAGAGCCTTTGGAAAATGTGAGGAGTGGTCATGAATTGCACATGGTTCCAGGAGCTGCTGCTGAGATGCGGCATGAGGTAGGGCATGATGCCCTGATAAGCTGAAAGAGCCTTTGGAAGATGGATCATGGCTTGCATGAAGACCTGAAAATGTTTTGTATATACCAGAACTGTGCAAGGGCTACCATAAAGTGCACTGTTGGCCTGAGATGGAAGTGTTCCCTGGCTAATCTGCCCAGCTAGAGGGACAGAATTGGAAAATGTGGAGACTGTCTTTGGTTGTATTGGACTTGAACTGCAGAAGTTTGATGTTTGATGGTGGTTGAGTTTGCATTGTTTTAGTCTCTCCTTACTATGCTTTATACCAGTTGAAAATGTTTACTCTGTGCCTTTCTGTGTTAGAAGTTATTTAACTTGTTCGATTTTTACAGAACTTAGTATCTTAAATTGGTCAAGGCTGTGGGGACCTTTTTTAATTAATCTGAGTACAATTTATAATGTGTGATGGTTATAAATCTATTGGGGGCTAGGGGGCGGAATGTGGTGGTTTGCATAGAAGAGATGGCCCCCAATAAATTCAGTTGTTTGTAGTTTGCATTCTGCAGCCACCTGGCTGGAGGCAATCACTGGGTGGATCTTTAGGTGTGGTGGTGGGTTTCAGATTTCAATCAAAGATATGTAAAATGTGCCTAGCTGGAGTTCCTGAAGTGTGTTGTAGCTCTTTGCTTGGTCCTGTGAAGGCAGGCCAGTTTCTTCTGCCATTATGGAACTCCCCCTGGATCTGTAAGCTTCAATAAATATCTCTTCCTCCATAACTGTGCCTAGTCTGGAAGTTCATCTCAGTGAACCTGAAGCTGTCTGCTACACCACATAAAACCAAATGTACAAAAGGGTATGTGCACTGGAGTTCATTTGCAGTGGCAGGAAGCTCTGGCATGCCCATTTATTCTGTATGTCTCTCTTCTCTCTGTGTTTGCAAATAAATATATATTTTTTAATGCCAGACAAATGTTTGGACTTGTATGGGAGTTGGGATAAAATCTGGTAGCAGGGCTGGAGAGATGGCTTAGCAGTTAAGGCATATGCCTGCAAAGCCTAAGGACCCTGGTTCAATTCTGCAGATCTCATGTAAATCAGATGCACAAGGGGGTGCATGCTTCTGGAGTTCGTCTGCAGTGGCTAGAGGCCCTGGGGCGCCCATTCTCTCTTCCCCTCTGTCCCTCTCTCTGTGTCTAATAAATAAATAAATAAATATAAATAAAAGCTTTTTTTAAAAAAATCTTGGTAGCAGAGGCCATTAAGCTAGAAAGAGGCTATAAGGCAGGGAGAGGAGGGGAGGACTTAAGGGGATGGTATTGTATATATTTAAGGAGAAAAACAAATTATTTATGGTGGAAAGGGCTATGCAAGGTAGGGTGGAGGGATGGTTAATCAAAATCTAAGAGGGTATGAGCAAGTCATATGGAAACCTAGTTTTTTGGACAATGGTGCAATGAGAAGCCATAGACTGTCAATAGAAATTTTCACTGCCAGTGATGGAATACCTTCCAATGAGTTGTTGGCCAGGGAGGTCCCTGATGCCCCAAAACATTATAGGCTACTGCTGAGCTCTTGGTTTCCCACCAGGAATAGATGGTAAGACCCTATTGCTGAAGACTGCACATTTGAGCTCTGAGGTCATGGAGAAATCTTTATGAAGCTGAGCTGAAAACCTCCTCTGTGTAGACCAGCTGACAGAATGCTAGAAAAAGCTATGCTGCATGTATTTCCTGGGAGAGAAGTCATCAGTAGAGATAAACAGTGGACACTGCAAGCCTTAAGTTTGGCCAGTCAGGCCAAATGAGCCAATGGGTGCAATAGTGGCATGTCTGTTATAGAGAAAACCAACTGCTCTCTAACTGGACTGGTGGCCCATTCCATGGGAGCGGATATATACCTGATAATGAAAAACTATGATGGGAGAAGTCATGAACCCTAGGGGTGTAATGCCTGCTGGTGTCTGGCTAAATGCATATATTATGCTCACCAAACTGCCTGTAAACACTTTTCTTAATGTTCATACCCATATATTAATGCTATTTTGGTTAGAGAAGCTTCTCTTTTCAGATGGCAGTGACCTCTGGGATACTCAAAAGGCACCACAGCCAGGAGTGGTAGTACACTCCTTTAATTCCAGCACTCAGGAGGCAGAGGTAGGAGGACTGCCATGAGTTCGAGGCCACCCTGAGACTACATAGTGAATTCCAGGTCAGCATGAGCTAGAGTACAAAGAAACCCACAATGGAAAAGCCAAAAAGAAAAAAGAAAGAAAAGAAAGAAAAAGGCACCATAGTGCTGAGAAGAAGTGTGGGGCTGGGGAGATGCTTAGCGGTTAAAGTGCTTGCCTGCAAAACCTAAGGACCCAGGTTCAAATACCCAATACTCATGCAAGCAAGATGTGCACGGTGGTGCATGCATCTAGAGTTCATCTACAGTGGCTAGAGACCCTGGTGTGTACATTCTCTCCACCCTTCAAATAAATAGAAATAAATAAATAAATAAATAGAAAATGCTTAAACAAAGAAGACATGGTATTAAGTAATAATTGGCAAAATGAATTAGATTATGTAAGATCTAGCTGCTTAGAATTCAAATCCATAAACTTCCTTTAAAATTATACTTGCAGGGCTGGAAAGGTGGCTCAATGGTTAAGGTGCTTGCCTTCAAAGCCTAACAACTCACGGTGATCCTCCTATCTCTGCCTCCCAAGTGCTAGAATTAAAGTGCTGGATTTGATTTTCCAGTACCTAGTTAATGCAAGATGCACAAAGTAGTACATGTGTCTGGACTTCATTCGCAGTGGCTGAAGGCCCTGGTGTACCCCTTCACTGTCTGCCTCCCTCTCTCTGCTTGCAAATAAATAATTTTTTTTCAAACATTACATTTGTGACCTGGGTGTGGTGGTGCATGCCTATAATCCCAGCCCTCAGGAGGCAGAGGAGAGAGGAAGGATCAAATACACATAGCAAAGTTAGGTGTGGTGGCTCATACCTATAATTCAGCCCTTGGGAGACTGAGGCAGGATGACTAGGGGTTCAAGCCTGGGATAGATGAGACAAAAAAAAAAAAAAATTAGTATCACTGAAGACTCCACATACTTGGGCTGCAAGATCAATGAGAAATCCTGCTGGAGCTGAGCTGAAAACCTCCTCTGTGTAGACCAGCTGACGGAAAGCTGGAAAAATCTACATTGCATGCAGTTCCATGGGAGAGAGAGAAATCACCCGGGGGGATAAAAAAAAAACAAAAAACAGTGGACACTGCAAGCTTTAAATTTGGTTAGCCAGGCCAAATGAGCCAATGGGTATAACAGTAGCATGTCTGTTATGGAGAAAACCAACTGCTCTCTAGTTGGACTGGAAGCCCACTCCATGGGAGGGAATACATACCTGATACTGAAAACCTATGACTGAGGAAGTCATGTCATGAGCCCTAGAGGCATAATATCTGCTGGTATCTGGCTAACTGTATATGCTATGCTCATCAAACTGCCCGATGAGCACTTCTGTTAATGTTCATACCCATGTATTAATGCTACTCTCACTTTTGGTAAGAGGCTTCTCTTTGCAGACGGAGGTGACATCTGGGATGGCTCAAAAGGCACCATAGTGCTGAGAAGAAGTGACAGAGGAGTGCTCAACACTGAAACATCTCTATGACACCTTCCAAGGCTCAGGGTCCACTGCAGAGAGGTGGCAGAAAGAATGTAAGAGCCAAAGGAATGGTAGGACTCCTTATAATGCACTCTTCCAGACACAAAATGGCCTGGATAGCCATGACCTCGCAACCTCGCAGTGCCTGACACTACCTACACACGTAGTGCAGGAAGAAGGAAAAGATAACAACATCAAAATAAAAGAGCTGGGTGTGGTGGTACACACCTTTCATGCCAGCACTTGGGAGGCAGATGCAGGAGGATTGCAGTGAGTTTGAGACCAGCCTGAGACAACAAAGTGAATTCCAGGTCAGCCTGAGCTAAAGTGAGACCCTACCTCAAATAAATAAATAAATAAAACAGACACTGATGAGAGGGGAAGCAGATATGATGGAGAGTGGAGTTGCAAAGGACCCACGTTAGCCAGATGCACAACGGGGTGCAAGCATCTGGAGTTTGTTTGCAGTGGCTGGAGGCCCTGGAGCGCACATTCTCTTTCTTCCTCTTTCTCTGTCAAATAAATAAATATATGTTTTTAAATAAAGAAATTTAATTTAATTTAAGCTGGGCGTTGTGGTGCACACCTTTTTTTTTTTTTTTTAATTTTTTTTTTTTTAATTTATTTGAGAGTGACAGACATAGGGAGAAAGACAGATAGAGGGAGAGAGAGAGAGAATGGGCGCGCCAGGGCTTCCAGCCACTGCAAACGAACTCCAGACACGTGCGCCCCCTTGTGCATCTGGCTAACGTGGGACCTGGGGAACCGAGCCTCGAACCGGGGTCCTTAGGCTTCACAGGCAAGCGCTTAACTGCTAAGCCACCTCTCCAGCCCTGTGGTGCACACCTTTAAATCCCAGCACTCGGAAGGCAGAGGTAGGAGGATCACTGTGAGATCGAGGCCACCCTGAGCCTACACAGCAAATTCTAGGTCAGCCTGGGCCAGAGTGGAAAAAAAAAAAATTAAGATTTCTACTTACCCCTTTTTGATCGAGTTCAGAAACTGCTGACTTGCACCATCAGAGTAACTTCTAAAGTCATCGTTAACTGTGAATCCATTTTTCCATAATTTTATATTTAGATCTACCTGTAATGCAACAAATTAAGAAATGGGCTGTTAATAAAGTACGGATGGGCTAGAAAGATGGCTTTAGCAGTTAAGGCGCTTGCCTGCGAGCGTAAGGACCCAGGTTCAATTCTCCAATTCCCACATTAGCCAGATACACAAGGTGGTGCATGTGTCTGGAGTTCATTTGCAGTGGCTACAGGCCCTCGTGTGCTCATTTTCTTTCTCTCTCAAATAAATAAATTAATTAAAAATATATTAAATCAGCTAGGTGTGGTGGCTATCTTAGCTGGGTGTGGTGGTGGATGCTTTTAATCCCAGCACTCAGGGGGCAGAGGTAGGCGGGAGAAGCTGACACAAAATGGAGCAAGCATGGAGTTTACTACTGTAATTGTAATACTCATGTGCCTACAGCAATGAAAGATCGATCCAGGTGAATCCCCAAAGCTCTCAGGACAGCTATACTGGCCTTCCTAGCAACAAAACAAAAAAGGTCCTGAAATTCTAAGGATCCTCCAACCTGCCTCCCAAGTGCTGGGATCAAACTCAGGTTAGCAGATGTGACAACCAGCACTGGGCCATCTCCCCAGCCACCATCCCCGGTATATTAACTGAAAGTAGCATTTATTTTCCTTGTGAATACAAGTAAATGCAACAGTTGGCTGGGCATGGTGGGGGCAGGTCTTTAATCCCAGCACTCTGGAGGCAAAGGTAGGAAGATTGTTTTAAATTCAAGGTCAGCCTGGGACTACAGAATGAGATCCAAACCTGGGCTAGAATGAGACCCTACTTCAGAAAAACCAAAACATTAACAACAGCAGCAACAAAAAAAATACAACAGTTGCCACTGTCTTCATCCTATCATTCCAGATGAGATAACAGCAGTTTTACCACTATGGTTTTTGCAATATCTATGTATGCTTAACACAGTGAAAATGGCAAGTGATACATTTACTATCATGAAAATAGCCAAAACTGCTTAGGGATCCTCAGAAAAGTCAACGTTGTGAGAAATACAAGGAGGAAAATAATAGATGTTTACCTGTTTCTTATGTTCAGAGGGGGACAAGCATTTGGCACCAACCTTCTGAGCTTCTTCAAAAAGGCTGTCAACAAACTGTTCAGAACTCCTTTGTTGATTATCAGTGAGAGGATGATTGTCAGATCCTGCTTCACAAACCCTAAACAAACAAACAAACAGGGCTTGAGAGATGGCTTAGTAGTTAAAGTACTTGACTAAGAACTCATTTTTGACTCTTCAGGTCCCACATAAGCCAGACACAAAGGTGATGCAAATGCACAAAGTTGCAAATGCACACAAGATGCTATACACATCTAAAATTCTAGTGCAATGGTCAGAGGCCCTGGCATGCCAATTCTCTCTTATACATTAAAATAACAACAAAAAAAGCCAGTCTTCTGGGCTTGCCCCAGAAAAATAAGTTCTCTAAAAATTTCTATTTCTTTCTAATTGAAGAATGTTGAATTTCTAATTAAAGGATGTTACATTCAAGCCTGTAGTTAAGGGCCTGGTCTAAATTAACAGGTATGTGACCTTGGGGAAGTCATTAAACTCTTTTTATTTAAAAAAGATGTTTATTTTTATTTATTTATTTGAGAGCAGTAGACAGAGAAAGAGGCAGATAGGTACAGAGAGAATGGGCACGGCAGGGCCTCCAACCACTGCAAACAAAACTCCAGATGTATGCGGCCCCTTGTGCATCTGGCTTACGTGGGTCCTGGGGAATTGAGCCTCAAACCAGCGTCCTTAGGCTCCACAGGCAAGTGTTTAACCACTAAGCTCTCTCTCCAGCCCTAAACTGTTTTTAGTTCAGAGCAGCTCAATGGATGTTTGGGGCAGGATAATGCTGTGTGGACTACCCTTTGCAGTGGAAGATACTAAGATATTTGCTTAGCCTTTCTCCATGAATATCAGTAGCGAGGGCAATGGGGATGAATTGGAAGAAATATAATGACATACACTTAAACACAAGCCGGGCATGATGGTGTGCACCTTAATCCTAGCACAGAGGCAGATGTAGGAGGAGCACCATGAGTTCAAGGACACCCTGAGACTACATAGTGAATTCCAGATCAGCCTGTGCTAGAGCAAAACTCTACCTTGAAAAGCCCCCACCCCACCCCGCCCCACCCCACCCCACCCCGCCCCACCCCACCCCACCCCACCCAAAAAAAACCTCAAAAATAATCCTTTTTTGTCTGTTTGTTTTTGGAGGTAGGGTCTCACTAGCTCAGGCTGATCTGGAATTCACTATGTAGTCTCAAGTTGTCCTGGAACTCAAAGTGATCCTCCTACCTCAGGATTACAGGCATGCACCACCATGTCCTGCTCAAAATAATCCTTTTATTTTATTTAAGGTTAATGTTTTGTTGTGTGTGTGTGTTTTTGTTTTTCAAGACAGGGTCTCACTCTAGTTTAGGCTGGCCAGGAATTCACTATATAGTCTCAGGGTGGCCTTGAACTCACACCAATCTTCCCATCTCTCCTATGTTTGAGCATCTGTTAGTGTTCTCTATATATTATTAGCTTCTTTGTCCAGTTTAGTAACTTATGGAACCTCCATTCTTTTTTTTTTTTTTCTTTTTGGTTTTTCGAGGTAGTATCTCACTCTGGCCCAGGCTGACCTGGAATTTACTATGTAGTTTCAAGGTAGCCTCAAACTCACGGCAATCCTCCTACCTCTGCTTCCCGAATGCTGGGATTAAAGGTATGCTCTACCATGCCCGGCTCTCTAACTTCTTAAAAAAAAAAGTTTATTTATTTATTTAAAGAGAGAGAGAGAAAGAATGAGTGTACCAGAGCCTCTAGCCACTGCAAATGAACTCCAAAACGCATGTGCCACCTTGTGTATCTGGCTTATGGGAATCAAACCTGGGTCTTTTGGCTTTATAGGCAAGCACCTTAACTGCTATGCCATTTCTCCAGCCCCTATTTTACCTTTTCTTTTGTGTGTGCATATACGTATGTCTGAATGTGTGTGGAGGCCAAAGGACCATGTTGGATGTCATTCCTAAAGTATGTAGTCTACTTACTTCCCTCCCTCCTCCCCTTACACACACACATTCTGCCTCTTTCTCGCTCTCTCTCATTCTCAACTATACAGCAAGTTTGAAATCATAGTTAAGAGACTGTCTCAAAAACAAGCAAACAAACTTACTTTATAACCTGGGTACTGTGGCAGGTAGAGACAAGAGGAGCTGCGGACTGTTGGTCAATCAGTCAGCCTAACCAAAAAACCAGAGCTCCAGGTTCAGTGAGAGACCCTGTCTCAAGGAGATAAGGGGGAAGAGGAAGACACCCAACATCCTTCTCTGTCCTCCTCATGTGTGCACACAGGGTTTATACATGAGCACACACCACACACACAAACACACAACATTACTTATGTCTCTGCCAGATACAATAAAAACAGACAAAGAAGGATTGGGGAGATGGCTTCCTGTGCAAGCATGAGGTCCTGTATTCAATTCCATGGCATCCATGTTTAAAAAAAGGGGGTGGGGGAGAAGCTGAGGCATGGAAGGGAACAGAGATAAGAGGATCAATGGGGCTTTCTGATCAGCCAGTATAGCTGAAGAGACTGATAAGAAAAATAAGGTAGAAATCATACAGGTGGATATCTGATTTCCACTTCTGGTCACTGCATGTATGTATGCACACACATCTCTGCACACATGCATAAAACACACACACACAAAGGGCTGGAGAGATGGCTCTGTGTTTAAAACACTGGCCTGCAAAGCCTAACAACCAGGGTTTGATTCCCCAGTAACAATGTAAAGCCAGGTGCACAAAGTGGCACATGTATCTGGAGTTCATTTGCAGTGGCTAGAGGTCCTGGCATGCCCATTCTTTCTCTCTCTGCTTACAAATAAATAAAGTATTTCTTAAAAATCCAAAGGGGGCAGGCTGGAGAGATGCTTAGCAGTTAAGCACTTGCCTGTGAAGCCTAAGGACCCTGGTTCGAGGCTCGATTCCCCAGGACCCACGTTAGCCAGATGCACAAGGGGGCACATGTGTCTGGAGTTTGTTTGCAGTGGCTAGAAGCCCTGGCATGCCCATTCTCTCTCTGTCTCTCTATCTGCCTCTCTCTCTGTCACTCTCAAATAAATAAATAAAAATGAACAAAAACTATTTTTAAAAAAAGTATAAAAAAAATCCAAAGGGGGGGGGGGAACCAAAGGAAACAGAAGGAAGGAAGGAAGGAAGGGAGGGAGGAAATCGAGACCAAGAGGTCAGGTAGCTAACAAGTTAAGGTGCTGTGATGATTAAGGTATTAGCAACTTGATCTATTTAGTAATCCACAGAAATCCCTTTCTGAGGGGTCTCTGAGGTTGCTTCCTGGAAAGATTAATTGAAGGAGGAAGTCCTTTCCCTAGAGTGGGCAGCCCCTCTCAAGACAGGGACTTTATATAAGAGCCCCTTCCTTCCTTCCTTCCATCCATTTGGCTGGTGGAGCTGCTTGCTGCCTTCCACCTGACTGAAGACCAGCGCAGACTAAAGACCCTTGTCAACTGAAGACCAGTGTGGATTGAAAACCAGCAGCTCCTCAGGAATCGTCCAGGCTTTCAGTGCCAGATTGGGACTGCTGAGGCATCTGGCCCCATGGACTGAGCAGCTTCAAGGTTCCTTGATTCTCAGGCCTACAACTGCTACTGGACTACCATAAACTAATCCAATAAATTCCCCTTTTTAATATAATTCATCTTAGTGATTCTGTTCCTCTAGAGAACTTTGACTAATACAGGTAGTGGCACATGCCTTTAATCCCAGCACTCAAAAGGCAGAGGCAGACCCTGAGACTACATAGTGAATTCCAGGTCAGTCTGGGCTAGAGTGAGACCCTACCTCGAAAACCAAAAAAAAAAAAAAAAAAAAAAAGGTTATTTCAAAAGAGGGCCTTTTGAGGACACACACACAAAAATAAAATAAAATAAAAATTAAATGGTCATATAAAATTCTTATGATGGGCTGGAGAGATGGCTTAGCAGTTAAGCGCTTGTCTGTGAGGCCTAAGGACCCCAGTTCAAGGCTCAATTCCCCAGGACCCACGTTAGCCAGATGCACAAGGGAGCGCATGCATCTGGAGCTTGTTTGCAGTGGCTGGAGGCCCTGGTGCACCCATTCTCTCTCTCTATCTGCCTTTCTCTCTGGTCTGTCACTCTCAAATAAATAAAAATAAAAGATGAATAAAAAAAAAAAAAGGCAGAGGCAGGAGGATCATTGTGAGTTCAAGACCAGCCTGTGACTACATAATGAATTCCAGGTCAGCCTGGGCTCCAGTGAGACCCTACCTCAAAAATCTAAAACCAAACCAACCAATCAAAAAAAGCCAGAAAGATAATAGAAAGATAATAGCAATGGTACTAAAGAAATTCATTGCCAGACATGGTGGCACATGCCTTTAATCCTGGCATGTGGGAGGCAGAGGTAGGAGCATCGCCATGAGTTTGAGGCCAGCCTGAGATTACATAGTGAATTTCAGGTCAGCCTGGGCCAGAGCAAGACCCTACCTTGAAAAACCAATAAATAAATAAGTAAAAATTACAAGAAATTTGTTGCTTGAATTAACTTACCATTCTTCTTTTATACTTTCAAGATTATCTACTTCTTTCATTCTCTTTGGCTACTGCAAAAATAAAAAGAAGAAAGCTAAAGCTCAATTTAGTATTTAAAAATTCATTCCTATATATCAATATACTTTAACATTTATTTGCCAGACCAACAGAGACAGAGAGTGTGTACACTCACATGGTCAGGGCTTCCTGACACTGCAAACAAATTCCAGATGCATGGGCCACTCTGAGTATCTGGTTCTACATGGGCATTAGGGAACTGAATCCAGACCATCAGGTTTTGCAAGCAGGTGCCTTTAACCATTGGCTATCCAGCCCTAAAAATGCAAGTTGTGGGCTGGAGAGATGGCTTAGCAGTTAAGTTCTTGCTTGTCAAGCCTAAGGACATTAGCCAGATGCACAAGGGGGCGCACGCGTCTGGAGTTCGTTTGCAGTGGCTGGAGACCCTGGTGCGCCAATTCTCTCTCTTTCTTTCTGCCTCTTCCTCTCTCTGTCTGTCGCTCTCAAATAAATAAATAAATAAATAAATTTTAAAAATGCAAGTTGTTTTTTTGTTTTGTTTATTTATTTGTTTTTTGAGGTAGGGGCTCACTGTAGCCTAGGCTGACCTGGAGTTCACTATGTAGTTTCAGGGTGGTTTTAAATTTACAGTGGTTCTCCTACCTCTGCCTCCGGAGTGCTTGGATTAAAGGTATGTGCTACCGTGCCCAGCTAAAAATGCAAGTTTTAATTCTATGAAGTACAAAGAGACCTCCTCTTTGTAATACTGGCCGGGAGGTACAGCAGATTCCATTGGGAAGCAATGAAAACTAGAAAGGAGGCACTAGAAATAGTCTATTACTTTCACACCAGAGATCTTCTAAACATCTGGCAGTCATTTAAATCTGCCCTACTGAGGATCAAGCTATAGTTTTTCCTCAGATCAGATATGTCCTAACCTCTTGTCTAACTTCCTATAGCTAATGGAGCTGGGTCTGTTAACCAGCCCATTACCTGGGGACAATAATTCACATTTACCTTCATTTTATTTTATTTTTTTTAAATTTAATTCATAGAGAGAGGCAGGAAAAAAAAAGAGAGAATGAGTGTGTCAGGGTTTCCAGCCACTGCAAATGAACTCTAGATGCATGTGCTTCCGCATCTGGCTTACATGGGTCCTGAGGAATTGAATCTGGGTCCTTTGGCTTTGCAGGCAAGTGCCTTAATCACTAAGCCATTTCTCCAGACCACATTTACCTTCTTGTCTTGCTAGTGGATGTTTTTATATCTTAGCTACATCATTAAAGTTTGCTTTGTTGGGTTTAATAGGTTTTAAGACAGGGTCTTTATGTGCAGCCCAGGCTGGACTGGGTAGAATACATTCCTGTTCCTACCATCTCTGCCTCACTACTGCTGAGATTCTAGGTGTGTGCCTCCACACTTGGCCATAAACATTTCATTACTAACTGGAACTTAACAAAAATATTAAATGAACAACAAAATTTAGATATGGAGGCCAAGCGTTTCCACACACTTTGGAAACTAAGACAGGAAGATTGATACTTTGAAGCCATCCTGTGCTACATATCATGACAATGACTCAAAAAAAAAAAAAAGAGACTTCCGGTTAAGATGGCGGCGTAGGTACCACGCCAAAACAGCCTGGGAGGGGAAGACCAAAAAAAACTCAGCAAAATACACACTTTTACTAAAAAGTGAGGTGTATAGGAAGTTGAGGCGGCAGCGGAGAAGTAGAAGAGTTCCAGAGCATCCAGAGCCTGCACAGGCGGGAACAGCGGCTCCGGGGCGGCTCAGCTACCCGCCGCAACCGCGGAGCGGCAGAAAACCGCCGGACTCTCGGCTCGAGCCGCAGGACAAGCCAGGTGCGGGATTTTCCCCTCACACCGCGCTCTCCGCAACTCGGGAAACGTGAGGGGAGAGCGGCAGCGAGCAACGGAGGGAGGAGCAGACCGCGAAGTAAAAGCACACGTGGAGAAACGATACAACCAGAACAGCGCGGCTCCCTCCCCTCCCCTGCCGCCTGAACCCAGCTCCAGCGAACACAGCAGCGGCCCGGGACCCGGCCACGCCAACTTGGGCTGACGGCGGGACCCAAGCAGGAGCAGAATTCGGCAGCAACTTCAGCGGCTCCAGCACCGGTACCAGTGGCCCCAGCAGCAGCGGACCCAGGAGCGGCAGCGGTGACAGATCCCACAGCAGCGGCTTCGGGGTGAGCAGCAGCGGTGGACACGGCAACGGCAGCTTCAGCAGCGGTGGGGACTCCGGGGGTGGCGCCTACAACAGCTGCAGAGGCGGCGGCAGCGGCTCAGTTTGCCCCGTAGGAAAAGCAAGTGCCCAGCTCCAGAAATCAGAACAGCAGCCCGACGACCCAGGCAGCAACTTGACTGAGACCACAATCACCCAAGGTAACTGGGATTGCACCAGGGAAGGGTCTCACTTGGTCACAAGCTGACTTGGATACCTCAACAGACCAGAAATTTAAACCTCTTTGTTGATAGAGGATCTGGTCATTATAATAACTACTCTTGCATACATACTCGGGGCTGTTTTTGATGGAATGGGTACAGTGTTTAGCTAAATTTTAGAATCTACCAGTATATTATTCCACTCAGCCTGCTTGAATACTCCTATAGCAGGGAAACTCAACCCCTAAGAACATCTTTGTAGATACTCTGAAAGTCTTAAGAGCCACACCTAATACCTTAAGGTCCTACCCTGAAAATATATTACACCAAATCAATTGATACAGCTAAGAATACACAGCTAGCTAGAAAATCCAAGCATTAACTTAATCCAAGATGCAAAAATATATACATTATAACACAAGAAACACTAAAAAGCAAGACGATATAAATCCACCTAAAAGTATTAATGCATCAGAAATGTCCTCCAGTGAGAAAGAGTTAGAGGAAATGCCTGAGAAAGAGTTCAAAAGAATAATTATAAATATGTTCAAAGAGGTCAAAGAACACATGAAAACAATCAAAGAAGAAATCAAAGAGGAAATCAAAGAGGAAATCAAAGGAATCAAAGAAGAGGCAGGAGACCAATTTAATGAAATAAAGAAGGCAATACAAGACATAAATAGAGAAATAGAAATAATAAAGAGAAACCAGTCAGAATTACTAGCAATGAAGAACACAGTTAATGAAATAAAAAACTCTGTAGAAAATCTCACCAGTAGGATGGATGAGGGAGAAGACAGAATATCTAAGCTAGAAGATCAGGTGGCAGACCTAATGCAGTCCAACAAAGAGAAAGACAAACTTATAGAAAAGTATGAGTGGGAATTTCAAGATATTCGGGACACTATGAAAAGATCCAATATAAGAATTCAGGGCATAGTAGAAGGAGAAGAATTCCACTCCAGAGGCATAGTAGGCATCTTCAACAAAATCATAGAGGAAAATTTTCCCCAAATTGGGAAAGAGGTGCCAATACAGATACAGGAAGCCTTTAGAACCCCAGCCAGACAAAACCCAGAAAGAAACTCTCCTCGCCACATTATACTCAAACTTCCAAACACACAAACCAAAGAAAAAATATTGAAAGCAGTTAGAGAGAAAAATCAAGTTACCTACAAAAGCAAGCCCATCAGGATTACAGCA